>NC_089506.1:209727189-210333343 GCF_036850995.1 Saccopteryx leptura
GGGAACTACTAAAACCTGATTGCATTATTGAATTCTAAAACTGCTCCAGATTAGATGAAATTACTTCAAGTCCCCAGGGACCACATCCCAGTTCAACCCTTGTGGCTTTAATTGATAGGCAATCTCTCTGTCTATTAGATAAACTGAAGCATGGCAAATGAACTTTTCTCAGGGTATCTCCAGCTTCCTCTGGCTATGAGTCCAATTCCAACACAGGGTCCTTCTAGTTCTACTCTATTGGCATCTTTCAGAACATGGGTACTTGGTGAGAATGTATTCCAAAGGCATCCTTGACCTACTTCTGTGCCAGGAGCTAGGCACAGGGAATAAAAACAGGGGCACTCTGATGGGTCCTAATTGGATGGGGTGTTCTTCCTTTAAGGGCATGAAATCTGAGGCCATCCATGCCAGTAGCTGAAAGATGGGTATTTAAGGGCATGAGAAGAGAACAAAACTCTCTAAGGTTAGAACAAGCTTGAAAAAGGCCCCGGCTGGTTGGCTCAGTGGTAGAGTGTTGACCCAGTTTGTGGATGTGCCAGGTTCAATTCCTGGTCAGGGCACACAGGAGAAGTGACAATCTGCTTCTCCTCCTTTCCCCCTAACCCCTTCTTTCTCTCTCTCTCTTCCCCTCCTGTAGCCATGCCTTGATTGATTCAAGCATGTCAGCCTCAGGCGCTGAGGATGGCTCTGTGGGACCCCTGCCTCAGGTGCTAAAAATAGCTCCATTGCAAGTATATGCCCCAGATGGGCAGAGCATCGACCCCAGATGGGTTGCCAGGTGAAGCCTAGTCAGGGAGCATGCGGGAGTCTATCTATCTCCCCTTGTTGGTCAAATAAGTTTGTAAAATATAATTCTTATGTTTGCTTGCTTATATGATACTTTGCATTGGGGGCTGGGCAGCACCAGATTTATGTGGTCTGTGAAATTGCAAATTACCTTCCTGCTTGAGAAGGGCCATTGTTTTGCTAATGTTCACTGGAGGAGAGGTTTTCATGCCAGAAGGTTCTGAAAAAGAGAGTGCTAAAGAAAGAAACCATGTTTGCAGAGTGAGAGAGAAGAGAATGCAGAGTGCTGAAGGAGAAGCCATGTTGGCAGAGAAGGGAGAAGGTGTGCAGATGGGGAACCAGAGCTGAGGGGCTTTGCAAGCTCTGCTGAGATGGGTGGGGCCTTTGATTCTAGGAGAAACCGGAGAAGATTCTCCTGGTTGTGGAACCGGAGAATGTGTCAGTGGCTTTGGGAGCTCTGAATGAGAGGGAAGAGGTCTTCCCTGTGTGTTTGCTCATTGGCCAGTGCGAGACTTTAATAAAGGAATGGCCCACCATTTTTTGGCTCCACTGTTTCTTTACCATCTTTCCAAATTCAATGAGAACCTGCATGTGCCTGGCCACAATAGTGGTGGCCCCTAGCCCTACATCCCTCCTCTCACTTAAAAAAAAAAAGAGTTTAAAAATAGAAAGGATATACATAGTGAGCAAGGGTGTTTAACGGGCAGATCTTCAATTTAGAAATGAGATTTTTGGCTGCTTCTAAGGGAAGGGTCTGGTGGGGCGGTGGCAGGAGTCATCAGGCAGATGAATTTAGGAGTCCCCGGCAGAAGACCACAAGAGATGGCACATGGACAAGGTTAGTAGCAATGAAAATGACTAGAAGTGAACAAATTTGAGCTGCTTCCTCTGAAGGTAGAAACAACAGATTACAAGGTGAAGGGAAAGAAGAGGTCAGTCATGATGCCCAGGGTATCAGTTGAGCAAGGCAGTAGATGGTGACACCACTTACAAAGACAGGAAAGATTTCACAGCAGAGCTGGTAGGGGACAGCTGAGCTTCACATGTGCAGAAGAAACATTCTCTAAGTATGCTACCTTTCCTTTGATCCATTTGTCTATTTTCCCCACCTTGATTCCCTCTTGAGGGCCATTTTATTCTAATATCTCTTGCACAGACCCTCTGGTTTTAACTGTTGGGTGTTGTAGATGAAAAAATAAAATAAAAGACAGGACCATAAACTAAACCTGACAAGCTCCGGTGAGCCCTGCATAATGGCCTGGCAGACTGAGAGACCTAGAGCAAACACACAGGATGGTGTGAAATCAGAACTTTCTAACTACAAGCGGTTGATGGTGCTTAGTCATGTCCTAGAGTGGTATTTTTCTCTAACAAAGACCAATGCTTACCTAATCAAGCCTGTCGGTTTTCTTTTTGCCTCTAAGAACGTAGCTGATGACATGTCTTTGAAACGTAAGGGTCATCTTTGCCTGCCCCCCCCTCAGGGCAGACACCCCACCAGAGCAGGAACCAACAAACCCCCTCATTGTTACTGTGATCACGTGAATCCTAAACTGTTAACTGTCTTGTTCCTGCCTATGTATTCAATAAAAAAAAGTTCCAACATGTACATTTTTAGTTTTTATCCAATCCCCAGATTTCCCTCACTTTGTCCCCCCCCACTTGCTTTCTCCCACCTCCCTAATCTATTGATACCACCAATGGAGTTCATGTAACCCCTTTTGTCTCCCCCTTTGATTCTGATGTATAAAAAGAAGTGGTGAAACCACCCATTTTCTCAATCCGTGGAGACTTTGCTTCCCGGCAATTGTCGACAATTTGGCTCAAATAAATTCATTAAAAATTCTTACAGGTTGGGAAATTTCTTACATTGACAGTGCTTTCGAGGTAGCTGTTGGGGACCTCTGAATTCCACAGGAGCACGCGTCTACGGATGAGTGCGCAGGAAGGGGCACTCTGGTGTTGATCCAGGGGTGAACTCTATAGTCCTGGAGCCATGAGTAGCTCACATTTTTTTTTTTTTTTTTGCACATCTGTGTTTCAGGAGTCAAGAATTCTAAGCCAGTCTGGGAGTTTGGGGTCAGATCCCGTACAGAAGGGGGCTGTGTCCATTCATACCTTAGGGGCGGAGAAAGCAAAACTCTATCCGTGGGAGTGCAGCATGGTGAGCAAGGAAAGGTATTTGTAAAGGCTAATCAGTGGGAGCAGAGATAGCAGGCAGAAAGAGACAAAGCAATTCTGTGAAAGTGGGGGTCTAGGTAACGGCTGAAGGAAAATGGAAGGGGCTCTTTAAGGATGTGCTTCTCCAACGCTGATTGGAGGAGGGGCAGGCGTCTCTGCATCTCTAACAAGCTCCCAGGTGATGTGGGTGGGTGCTGCTGGAGGAATAAAGTGTTAATGGACTGCCCGAGGCAGGTCCAGTAGGTCCGGGAGGGAGGTTCGGTAAGGGAACCCCAAGGCAGCAGCTAAGGAGATGCACTGAAAGGAACACATGAAGAGCCAGACGGATGCCACACTTCTGAGCCGCCTAATGTTTCTCAGTATCTACTGGTCACTGCGAGCGGTGGCGCCCACATTTCTCTAATAACAACTCACCTAATATTCAGAGGATGCCGGTAACCCTTCGTATAAAAGGCAGAGACTCAGGCGGGTTTTAGTAAATTCATAATTAAGGACAAACCTGACGCAATCATGACTTGGAATAACAGATTCATTGAGATGTAATTCACGTCCCAAAAAGTTCACCCTTTTACTTTTGATCCCTTATTGCAAGCCCTTAATCCACACCTCGCGTTGTTCTATAAATATTTATATTTTATAGATGAGAAAACAGTCATTTACCCGCTATCTCTAAAAGCAGCAAAGGCCGGTATCAGCAGCCCCAGGAAGTCATCGGCAGCCCGGGTTTTTCACGGAGGGGACTTCACCTCCCCAGGAGCCATTCACTGACGTTTGGAGGAAGGTCAGTTTGCTGTAACTGGAGGAGAGCTTCAGAGGCATCAGGTGCTGCCAACCATCCTATGGGGTGCGGGACACCCACCCCCCCCCAACAGCAAACAATCTGGCCCCAAACAGCAACAGTCTTGAGGATGAAAAGAGCCGATCTAGAATTTCAGAATCTAAGTTTGACTTATTTCCAATAACTGCCGCAGGGACAAACCAAATAAAAGACTCAAATAATATTTTTTTCAGAAATCCGTATATTTTAAATAAAAGCACTAATTCATATCTACCCAGGAAGTCCCAGCTACATTAAAATAAGTCCTTCCCGGCTGCTCTGGTCCCCACCCCATCACGCAGCATGGGACCAAGGGCTCTGCCTGCAGAGGGGTCAGTGAATGCTTATTGCATTGTCATTACATGGGTGGCATGAAGGATCAGGAAGGGGGTTCTTCACTTCCTTCTTTTACTTTTTATTTTATTTATTTTTCATTGAGTTTATTGGGGTGACATTGGTTAATAAAACTATACAGGTTTCAAGTGTACGACCCAACAAAACATCATCTGCACGTGACATCATGTGCCCTCCACCCAAAGCAGTCTCCTTCCATCCTCGCTTCTCCTCCGTCTGCCCTCTTCCTCCCCCGCCAGCCCCCTTTCTCCCTGGCTACCGCCATCCTATTGTCTGTGCCTGTGTGTCTTACATATGTTTTTTCTTAACCCCTTCAGCGCTTTTTCACTCAATGCCCCAACCCTCCTCCCCTCGGACAGCTGCCAGTCTATGTGTCTATGCTTCTGTTTCTCTTTTGTTTGTTAAATTATTTTGTTCATTAGGTTCCACATACAGGTTAGATATTATGTGACTTGTCTCTCTCTCTCTCTCTCTCTCTCTCTCTGCCTGGCTTATTTCACTTAGGGCACATATCCTCCAGGCCCATCCATGCTGCCTCAAAAAGTAAGATTTTCTTCTTTTTAATGGCCGAGTAGTATTGCACTGTGTAAATGTGCCACAGCTTTCTTATCCACTCATCTGGCTTCTTAACCACCAGGGTTAGAACACAGCTCACATCAGCCCAGGAGCCAATCAGCCTGACTCTGTTATAGAGTCTTTATGCTATTGTCTTAGCTTGAGCTCCACTAACTGCACAACTAAATTTCTTTGGTCACAACAGGGACCTGTGAAAAGTATGAAGCTAAATGAGAGCAAATTCATCATCGTTCCTCAGGTAAAAATAGGAAATCAAAAATACCTGTCCTGAGAGTGGGACAGTCTTGTAAGGAGCAGCAACACTATGCCAGTGGTTCCCCTGGCCCAGGGGCAGTATGTTCTAAGACCCCCAGCAGATGCCTGAACCCGCAGATAGTACTGACCCATACACGCACTGTGATCTTCCTGCACACACACACAAACCCCCTCCCTGGAAAGAAGCACTGTATGCCTTCTCTTTGCTATATCTGCATTGTCAGCCTCACTACTCTCAGTGCTTGTGGCTGTTGTTAAGTGAAATAAGGGTGACGTAAACACAAGCGCTACGATAGACAGCGGATCTGATAACGGAGACGGGCTACTTCGTGAGTAACTGGCGGGGCGTGGGTTCGCTGGACAAAGCGATGAGTCATGTCCCAGGCAAGACGGAAGGGGGACAATGAGAGATTTTATCACACTTCTAAGAACGAAAGGCCATGGAAAACTTATGAACTGTTTACTTCTGGAATTTTCCATTTAATATTTCCAGTTGATGGCTGATCACAGGTAACTGAAACCACAGAGAGTAAAACCACGGATAAGCGGCTGGCCGGGATGATGCTGAAGATGGCCGAGCCTGGTTGAATTATTTTTTCCTTTGTCCGGTGTGATTAGTTTATTCGAAATTCTGTTCCTGGCTTGAGGTTTTCAATAGCTGACATACGTCACCAGCCTTGAAGGCACGAAGGGTTGGGCACGACAGACTCCAATTCTAAGGCTCGAAGAGAAGCACATAGTCTCCAGAAGGGGAAATGGATTATTTCAGCTTGAAAACAGGAACCAAGGGGACTGTAAAATTTGCTAAAGGAAATTCAGGGTCCTATCCCTCAGGTTTGCAACCAATATGTCCTCTGCTTCTTTTGGTTCCTCCAAAGGGAATTTATTTATCAGAATACAAAGCCTGCAGCCTTCATTCCAATGAGGCGATCAACTCAACAGGGACTGCGGGCTACAGAAGGACAAACCACATATTCTGCCAAACACTCACGTTGAAGGAATTCTTTACAATTTGTTCCAATAAATACATGAAGTCAAATGTCAAGCATTAAAAACATCTATCTGAGCTGTTAGAAATTATGAAACTGTTGTTCAGAGGACTGGATATAATAGAATTTCCATCAAGGCCACACAAAGGCACCTCTCTGCCCCGTCCCCGTGAGAAAAGTTGGCAGCGTTGTGCTTCTCCGTGGAATGCTGGTGTGAGCAGAAGCCCCAGCCTGAGCCTTGACATGTGTCACCGCACTTGGCTACAGACGCATTACAAGAAATTACATGGGATGCTATCAGAAAATTGAAAATCCGATGAGTGTTTCACTTAGTTACTGTAATTCTTCAATGCTATTCCAATCTTGTGCAAATTAGAAGCCACTTACAGCTCTGAAGCTGACAAAATGAGGTTTTCATTATGCTTTTAATAGGTTATTTGGGAGATTTCCTATTAAAAGACACTTGAGGAGAATGATGGGTTGGATCTCTGTATTAAAAGGGGTCATCAAGAAGTAACCAAAATGGCACCTCAAATTTGCCACAATGAACAGCATAGCCATCTCCAGGTAAGGACAAGATGCTTAGTAAATTATCTTTACCTCAAGATCTCCAATTGAACGAATAATGACCTCATTATAACTCCAGCATGCCCATGGCATGGCATTCTGGTGGCCATCGTACAGGATGGGGCAGAGTAGGTTTACAGTTAGTTGTTTGTATACACATATTACACTAATAAATAAATAAGAATACAAGAATAAACTTCTGTGTTTCACATACTCACAACTGTAAACCCATTTTTGCCCACCCTGTATGTAGTCAAACCTGCTGCTCAACAATCGAGGAATATTGTCTTAACACCAGAACAAATCAGAAGTGGTTTGCACATGGGCAGTCTTTTACTTCATACGAGTTTGTAAGCCAACCTTGAACTCCTCCCCATCCCTACCATCATTATCACCACCACCATCATGAAATCCTTTAAATTATTCAGAAATTGTCACCAGCATGTAAAATGCATGCATGACTTGGGACAATGACTACATCAGAGAAAGAACACAATCATTCAGATATTCAAGTTAAGTGTCCTTTGGCTAAAATAAAAAAGCCACTTCTCACTATCAAAAGGAAGAGAAATGGTCTAGAGGTATTTTCTTCCACAAACAAGGACAGCCTTCATTTTGTCAGCATCGGGATCACTTTCTGCAAGGAAACCGCAATGATCTATAGTGATTTGATGAAATAATACTTCAGACCATCAATCTAACTTATGAACATAATAGTATGTTAAGATAAAGCACTTCTCTTCTGATACACAAACCCATCTATAATGGCGAAGAAAATGTTTTCATTAAAACATTCGTACACAGAAAACTCAACTCACAACTCTGTTTCCATGGCAACCTGCAATTCAACTTTTCAATGCACTCAATGCCAGCTCCTTTCTCTTACATGTAATTCCTGAAGAGCATCTGTAAATAAAAAATTTAAGAGGAAAATCTCTGGACAAAGTGTTGCCTAGACACAGAAATAAGCAGGGGGGGTGGAGCTTATAGGTTCTAACTTCAGCTCCGTTACCCCAGATATATTAATTTAATTTATTTACTCGTTTAAGAGATACTGATTGAACACCTACCAGGAGCCATGCTGTAAAAGTAACATCGCCATGCTCAGAACCTGGTAAATAGAATGCAAAGTTAAAAGTGCTTCTCAAGTAATATGGGAGGAGAGGATTTTGTCTCATCAGAAAGCATCAGGGAAAATTCAAAAAAGCACCGAAAAATGAGCTGGGTCGTGGATGACACATACGATCTAAAAGCAAACAGAGATGGCCACGGGCAGGTGTAAGCTCTTAACGGCACGTGGGAAGAAGTGGAGAGGTGGTACAGTTTGGAACAAGGCAGTAATTTGTCCCAGATGAAGCCAGGGCTGAGTGAAGGGAGACGGACTGATTCATCATTTCCTCACACATCCATTCATTCACTCACTCACTCACTCATTCATTCACCCATTCAACAAGTACACGCCTACTCTGTCCCCAGCTCCTGTCAATGTGCTTGGACACCCCGGTGAACAAGGCCAAGTCATTTTCCTCCTGACACTCCTCTCCTCTGCTGGGAGATCCTAAAATGCTTTCAGGATTTGCCTTAAAAGTTGGATGCTTTGCAGCAGAAACAAGGAGTCATAAAGCTTTAGGCAGAAAGTTATATAGTAAAACTGGGCTTTTGAGAGAAACTGATCAGTGGTAGAGAAGTACCAGCAAGACCAAGAAGCAGGAAGACAAATTTGGGCTGCCTCAACAAAGTACCACAAACTGGCTTAAAACAACAAGCCAGAAATGTGTTGTCCACAGAATTCTAGAGGCTAGAATTCAGGAATCCAGATGTAGGTAGGGCGGTTCCTTCTAAAGGCTGTGAGGGAGAATCTGTCCCTGTGTCTTCCCCACTTTCTGATGGTATGCTGGAAATCTCTGGCGTCCCTCGGCTTGTGGTAGCGAAACTCTAAACCTGGCATTCTCTCTGTGTGTATCTGTGTCCCAAATTCCTTTTGTGATAAGGACACCCAGTCAGATTGGATTATTGCTCACGCTAATGACTTCATTTTTAAGTTGGTGATGTCTGTAAAGAACCTATCTCTAAATAAGATCTCATTCCGAGGTCCTGGGGGTTAGGACTCCAACATCCCTCTTTGGAAAGACGATATTCAACCCATACGGAAAGTCTTTGTACTCCCGATGAGCAGGTTATGGATTTTTAAATACTTTCCTTCCATCTTTCTTGCCCAATGAATCCACATACAATAATTGTATCATGAAGAAAAATAAAACTAATTTTAAAAGAGGTTCTTGCAACACTACCATAAGAAATAAAGAAGGCTCAAGTGAACATTATGGAATTTGGAAGGAAGGGGAGATTCTTGGGGTGAAATAAACAGAGCTTAGCAGGCGGTTGGTTGAGGAGGAACGGCAAAGAGTCACTAAAAATGATACCAAAAGTCACAGCTGAAACCTACTACAGTAAATTAACAAAACCAGGGAACACAAAGGATGAACAAAGACAGGAGAAAAAGAAGGTGAGTTTGGTTTTGAGTGTGAGTCACCAGCAGCTAACCCAGACGGAGCTGATGAAGAGACAAGGAGAAATTGAAGACAGATTGAGAATCATTGGGGTTATGCCCAGAAATTTCAAAGCAAGAAACATCAACTCTCGGTTTCTGTTTTTGTCATCTCAAAAGACGTTTGGGAATATCAGAGGAGTTTGCATAGGAAGTGCACTGAGGACAGGGTCAAAATTGTTGTCCATGGTGATCGACTATGATCCCGGATGAAAACACAAGATAGAGGAGAATGTTGGGCATTCAGGGGTGTGTATTCCGGTGGACTGCCTGCATTAGCTCACGTCCAAGAGAGGAGAAGCCAGGTGGAGACCACATGGAGAAGACACCAAAGGTGGTGCAGAGGCCCAGTCTCCGAACAGACAGGAAAGGGCAGAGGCTCAAGTAGCTAGGGTGGTCAGTGCCCTCGGAGGCTGCACACCGGAGAGCACAGAGCTGAGAATAGACGCCGGCCACTGCAGGGTCCCTGGTGACCTCGGAGACAGTCATTTCAGTGGAGTAGCGAGGGCAGCAATCAAATCAAAGGGGCCGAGAGAAGCGAACATGTGACCAGAAACAAGAAATCAAGCCACGAACAGCCGTTTTCAGAAGTGAGAAAGAAGCATCACACAAAGAAAGGAAAGCCTGCAGATATTTTGTTTACAGAATGAGGAGCTCACAGGCTCAAAGGGTAGGTCCCCTAGAAGGACAGAGATTGACCACGTCTGTGAGAAAAGGGGTAATTAAAAGAGAAAAGTTGTAGATGAATGGGAAGGAACTGGGACCAAAATGAAGACAGGGACAATCCATTCTGCAACCTGTATTGGCTCCCCCTCCAAAGAATAACTATCCAGTCCAACGGATGGAGAACATTTTGGAATGTGAATGAATGTTCTTGTCGTGGGCTGCTCTGAAGGAGAAAGTAGAAGGCTTTCTTATAAAGGGGCTGGCGAGCTTGACAAATTATCGGGCAGTCATAGCTTAACAAAGCCTCGGTAGTATCTGATTCTCTCCTAAAGCGAGGTGCTAGGGGGTAGGGCCGCATGCCCACCAAACGTTCAGGGCAATTAAAGGGACCGTGTGCGAGCAGAAGACCATTCCGGAAGACAAATGAGCACAATACACTCCGTTCTCCAGCGAAAGCCTGGGAGGAACATTTTCTTCCTCTGCCTTCATCAACACCGTCTTTGAAGAGTCTACAGACAGCCCGAGGAAGAGCGAAAGAGCTCACTCTGTTCCGTGAGCCTCTCCGTCCTCCGAAACGGCTGTCTTTCAGCCCCAAAGGAAGAACTGGTGAGGTGGTATCTGGTGGGGTATACATGGGGACCGGAACAGAGGGAGGAGAAATAAAAATAGAATCATGGAAAAATGAAAAAAAAAAAAAAAGATCATGAGAAAGAAAAAGAGAGAGGAAAATAGAAAGAAGAGATTGGTGGAGAAGGGATGGAGTGGCCAAGTTAGTCGTCATAACGAGAGACTGGGGGAGAGAGAAGTAAGTGTGTACATGAGCGATGGCACGTTTCGGGTGGCTCTTGGGCGGCTCCACTGTGTTCCTTTGCATCAAACCCCACGAGGACCCTGAGACAAGAGTGCTCTTGGGATTCAGTAGGGTAGCAATATCTTAAACATAATAGCATAACCGTACTCTGGCTGAACTGTGGGAACTGCCCCGTTGTAAAGGACCTTAATCTTGGAGCAGTTTTAACCCCTCCGGGCCGTTGTACACCTTCTAGAGCATCCCTGATGAGGAAATGCAGGTGTGAGCCTGACGAGCCCGCACAACCAGAGAGCTGCGGAGTTGGAAGCTTTCCTGGGTCTGCAAGGCACTTAATTCCATGTTTCTAATCTTTGATACTTTACTTCCTGAGACGATCGCATCACTCAGGAAAATAAGAAGAGTTGCCTCATGCTTCATTGCCCTGAGAGCTATTCATTCCAGGAGGCAGAGAGGGGGTGACCTTCGCTCGGTTCTCAGGACCTTGGAAACAGCTGTGCAAGTAGGCGAGCTAATACATATGTGCAAAACACTTAGAACAAGGCCTGGAGCACACATCTACAGAGTTACAAGCTATCACAGCAATAAAAATAGTGATCATAACAATAACACTATGTAACCGTAACACGTCGATATTGTGGCAAACAGATCCACAGTGGTCCCCCGTGGTGTTCACACTTGTGGATTACCCCTCGCCCTGAGAATGGGAAGCCCTGTCACTTGCTTCTAACCAACAAGATGCAGCCAAGGGGATGAAATGCCAGTCCTGGGATGCTGTCACCTGCTGTAAGACTCTGCCTTGCTGAAGGCTCGCCATAGCCCCTCCCTCTCCCCTTGCTCATCTTGACGAAACAGAGTGCCGTGAGCAAGGAACTCGAAGCTGCCAGCCAGGCACACAGGCAGGGACATGGGTCCTTCCCCCAGCCAGCTCCAGGCGAGAACCCGTGCCTGCTTGACACGTCGATGTCAGCCTTTGTCAGAGGACCCATAAGCCATGTGCAGCCTTCCAACCCACAGAAACCATGAGAGGGAGAAAGGATACATATAGACAAAAACACTTGTATCAGAACCGACCACATAAATCACAGGAGCCAGCGCACATTGACAAGGCAGGGCCCCTTGCCCAAATACTATTTACAATGTCAAGGTGGCAACAGAAGAACATGAAGCCAAGTTGCCATGAAACTGGTCCCGAGTAGCACGTGGTTAATTTAAAATCAGTATAAGCAACAGAAGTAGACTGTGTGAGTCTGTTGGACTTCAAGGATCTCAAGAATACAGCACAGGGCTAACAGGATGACCTGTGAGACCACCAGCCAGACTGTGGGGCATTGAAGCTTGATTCCACACAGATGAGCCGATGACCCAGGAAAAGCGTTGAACATTCACTGAACTCGTGTATAAAATTCTGCTCACTCGTGTATAAAATGGAGACAATAGTTTGGCACCCAAAATGATATAAAGAGTAAGTCACGTATATTAAGCACTTGGAACAGTGTCTGGCACATAGTAGGAATTCAAGAAACGGCATATATATATATATATATATTTTTTTCTTTTCAATTTACCACCAACTCTATATTCTCTATCTAATTATTTGCCAACCAACAAAAATTTGTATGCATCTGCTGAAGCATCAACAGATTTAGAAAATAATCACCTATTGATGTGATTCATAAAAATACCTGGGCAGAGGAAATATGATAGATTAGATTCTTTAGACTGTCTCGAATCAGAAGCAAAACAAAAAAAGCAAGTTGGGAGTTTCCAGCGGTGGAGGGGTGCTAATTAACAACTCAATTAAAAAAGGCAAATTAAACTTTATGGTTCGTTATCCTCCACCGCTTGGTAAATTGTTTTGCTAGGCGAATGATTAAAAATGATCATTTCAGAAAACTGAAATAGCTTCCAAGGAACACGACTATTTTTCAGTATTATACAAAAGGTTTCGCCGCAAAATAAACTCCCTTGATTACAAGGAACAGTGCTTCCCCGTGCGTGGAGAGCCAGGAGTACAAACGTCGTCTCATGATGCATTAGGTGTTTTGGGGGGCTGTGCGAGAATTTTGAAGAGGAATGCTTCCTTATGAATAAAACACATCATCATTTCCTTTTGTGCACTTTGTTTCTGCGGGCCCCATACAGGCTTTTCGAGAATACTCCTTGAAAAATGTATAATTCACATCAAATTACTTTAGATCTGAGCTCTGCGGAGCTGCACAGAACCCCGGCATGCCTAAAACTGGGGGGTCGCCAGGGAATCGAAGGGAGGCTCGTCAGATCAATCGCTTGCCTCCATTGCATTTAGCACTTTTTCTGGAGGTTTCTTCTGTCTTTTCATTTGGGGCCTGTTTCTCTGTCTCCCTGTTTTTTGGCTCTCTCTTTGTGTTTGTTTCTATGGTCAGAGAAAAGACATCGTCCCAGTTGAAGCATCAGCCCTCATCCTCGTGATTCGATACGCTTTTTTTTCTCTGTCATTACCTCAGCGGTTTTCTACTTGTTTTCCTACCCCAGAGCATGTAAGACGTACGTACCGCACAGCCCCACCAGCCACTGGAATTACCCAGCGAACTGGGGGAAGGTGCATATCAAAAGTGTATCCAGGTTTGGCCAGCAGGGGGCACCAGCATGGCTGAGGCTCTACCAGAGGAGGAGCAGGGCACACACCTCTGACTGCTGGGGAAGCAAAAGCAGACCCACCCCAGCTCTGTGTCGGGGTCTTGCTTTCCTACCACTTCTAATAGACTTATCACCGTGAACCATCTGCTTAACACAACGCCCAACGTCATTGTCAAAAAGGTCAAGAAATGTCATCGCCGACGATCCTCCTGCTGCCCTTAGCCGCGTTAAGCTTTGGTTGCTGCAGTCTACCTTCTTCCCCTGCTGTACAATGAACCCCCATTCGATTACCTGACAGCCCCGGTGTCTCCTTCAGATAGCCCGATTGATCCGCATTGAAATGCAAGGCTTTCTTTTCATCTCTACTTTAACACACTGAACATACGTGGATTAATGTTTTAATCCAAGCAGCCAGCGAATTTCAGCTCCACACCTGATTCTGCTGATTCTTTATCCCTCCCATTTGCCTTAAAATGATGATGGTATTAGAGAGGGCACTGGTGACCTTCAAGATACGCCCATCACTCTGCCCCACGAAAACCAGCAGCACGTTAAAAATATATATATATTGAGAAAAGAAACGGGAAGGGAAGGGAAGGGGAGGGAAGGGGAGGGAAGTTGAGGGGAGAAGAGGGGAAGGGAGGGGAGGGGAGGGGAGGGGAGGGGAGGGGAGGGGAGGGGAGGGGAGGGGAGGGGAGGGGAGACCAGCAACAAAACCCTGCCCTAATCTCCAGCCGCTTGCCATGATGTTGTCCTATCGAAATGAAGCGTGAAGAATTTGAATATTGAGCTGATGCAACACAACAGAGAATGAGGTGTTTGAACTCAGAGCCCTTTATACAACGAAAACTTCTTGTTAGCACATGGGCCTATTGTCTAGATTAGCCGTTTCTGAGCCCCCAGCCAGGGAGAGCTTTAGTATAGCTTCTGAAAGCCCGTCACAGCCGCTAAGGACAGGGTGCTATGGAATGAACCCTCCACACTCTTAGAAGAGACTCTGAGTTCAAGTACAAGGATTAGGGGGTCACCGTGGGTGGCAACAGCTCCCAGCTAGTCCCGTCTCCATCTCTGCCTGCCCAGACCCAGCCTCCAGAGGGCAGAGCTATTGTCATGCTTTAGTGCCCGCCGGTTCTGCAGCATGCTTGGGGTTTCTCTGAGCTCATGGGACCAGGAAAACACTCTTCATAGTTAGTATTCTCTAAACTAACTACCACTTCAGAGTTAGTAGACTACTACACTATTGCTAACAAGACTTTCTCTTTTTTTGTGTGTGTGACAGAGACAGAGAGAGGGATAGGGATAGACAGACAGGAAGGGAGAGAGATGAGAAGTATCAATTCTTTGTTGCGACACCTCAGTTGTTTCAGTTGTTCATTGATTGCTTTCTCATATGTGCCTTGACTGGGGGAGGGGGCTACAGCAAACCGAGTGACCCCTTGCTTGAGCCAGCGACCTTGGGCTCAAGCTGGTAAGCTCTGCTCAAACCAGATAAGCCCGCGCTCGGGCTGGTGACCTCAGGGTCTCGAACCTGCATCCTCTACATCCCAGTCCAACACTCTATCCACTGCGCCACCGCCTGGTCAGACAAGACATTCATTTATGTGAGATAGGTTGTTGAGCAAATAACAAACCAGATCCTGGGACAGGCTCTTGAGGTGCCATGCTAAGCTGAAGCCAGACAGGCTGCATTTGCTTGGTGCTCGCAAACCTGAACCAAATAATCACAAAACTAAATGTAAAACTGCAACTACTGTTTGGTGTTACAAACATGGGGTATTTGATGCTGTAATACCCCATTACATTATAAATTTTAAAAGAGGGATGCTTCTAATTTGAGCTAGGGTCTGAGAAGGTAAGTTAGAACTAGGCTAGGTAAGCAAGGGTGTGTGTAGTATGAGCGTGTATGTGTGTGAGTGCGTGTTAATGTGCAGGCATGTGTGTGAATCATGGAGTGGAGCTGATGGGTCATGAAACACTCCACGGATGAAGACTCTGGGACAGAATAAACCAGGGTGTATGAGCAACTCTAAGAAAGAAATCCGTTTGGATTGTGGGCAGTGGGAGCCAGGGCAGAACGTGGAGATAGGAGCTTGTAGACTCGGCGGATGACTCTGGCCTTCTCAAAGAGCAATGGCAAACCACCAGAGGTTTGGAGGTAGGGAGTGAAATAATATTTGGGTTTTAAAGAGATCTCTCCAGGGTGACAGCAGGCATAGCGAGCTCTTGGCAGGTGCATGGATTGACACTAGCTTAGCTCAGGGTGGTGGCAATGAAGATGGCGTCACCCAAGGAGGTAGGGAATACGAGTGGTGGAAGTGTGACTCACTTCCTCAGTCAGAAACACATACGGAGTGTCAGCCACGTGCCTGAGGCACGGCAGAGACTAAGAGGCATACGGATGAATGGGCCAGGCTCTGGCTCTGACGCTCACTTTCCAGCAGGAGAGACCGGCATGGAAGCCCACTGGGGCCATACCTGCAAGGAGAGAAGATGGCACAACCAGCTCTGTGGAACAGGCTCGCAATCAAGTGAGTCTTGTCAGAGGGAGAGATGAACGATGCAACGATCGGGGCAACAGCGTGTCTTGCCAGAGAGCAAAGCTCCGCGAAGAACAAGCCCCAGCCTCGTAAACATGTTCTCGCCTAACCCAGTACCTCCACCGGGGACTTGGAAGCTAATAACTGGGATTCTCTGAGGCACACTTTCCACAGAGAATAAAAAGGCAGCATGAAATACACCTCAGAGACCTCTTGGAAAGCAACCATCTCCCGTTGTCTTCATAGTTACCGTGGACATGTCGTGTATTGGTATTTCTATCCATACTGATGTAGGTCCTTTGAATCAACTGTCATTTATTTTTATATGGCTGGAGAGAAAGGGCCAAAAGTCACTTGTCCTTCCCCTGTGAACAGTCCACCCTTATTGGAAATGACACCTTTGCGCAATGTAGACTTGTGACTTACACCCCGCGCCCTGACTCAGAAGAGAGTAGGCTCTGCTGCGGTAACGGATAAGCCGGAAGCTCAGCGGGTTACAACCACAAAGGTTCATCTCCTGAGCAGATAAAACGAGCTCATTAACTCAAGCTGTGTCACATGGAGAAGCTGCACGTCTCATTGAGCAAAGCTAAGTCACACGACACCACCCAACCGCACAGACACCTGAAACACAGGGGTGCAGACGGCATGTGTGTGGAGCATCGAAGTTCCAGCCCCAAGTCTCCCCCATGATCACCAAATCTTAGTCACAAACCATCCCTGGGGAAAAAGATTCCAGGGTAATAAGACATTTTCTTCTTCCTTGGTTGGTGGTTAAACACTGGAAAAGAGCATCTGGCTTCTTTGTGAACGAAGCATGTGAGTTAAGCTTTTATCCGGCAAAATAAAATAATGATAATTAACAATATATGCTCCTAAAAACTAATTACAGAGCAAGCTCGAATCGTCGCGCAGCCAGATCAGTTTTAAGTAAAGCTTCTTAAGTGTCATTATCCGTCACACGTGCTTGGAAAGGGTTCGGTGGATGTCTCCCCCACCCTGTCCCTTAACCTCTCAAACAGCCACCAACAGAGAGCCGGATGGTGGCGGGAGGCGCGCTAACGATGCCCGCACGCGCCGGGCTCTCCAAACCCAGGAAGGGTGATTGCATAGCTGAGATGAGAATGAACTTTTCTCACTTTCCACCGGAAGCTAACAAGCTAACGGGGAAGGAGTGAACCTTGATAACTCCAGCACGATCGAATTAGATTAGTCAGTACACTAACTTGATAAACAAAGACAGTAGCTGGTTCTCGATATGGTGAGTCCTGAAAGGATCAGTTCTGCACTCCCCGCCCACCCACTTCCGCTTCCGCCTGCTTTGGAGCCATCGGGGGGCGTGGACTAGAACTGTAGATCTATGAGTGCTCCCCTGGACTCCTCCCTCTTTCCTGGTCCCCTGCCCAAGCATCTCACTTCAGAAGCCAAGAATTCCAATATCTACCTCTTCATTCAGTGAGACTCCCACTCTGCGTGGTGCCCCCTACCTGCACCGCAGCAGAGAGCCAGGGCCAGGACGAGGCTCGGGACACCCGTTTGCCTCTCCTGGGGGGTGACAGACCCGCATGGCCCACGGACGGACGCCTGAAAAGAATAACCTCATCTATTTTATTGATTCTATTACAGTTGTTTCCAGTAGGACTGGCCTGGTGTCAGTTATAGCATTGCGGCTAGACACAGCAGTCTTCTTAGAGCAGTACAACCCAATAGAAACAGAGTGTAAGCCACCAATAGTTTTGACCTTCATAGTAGCCGCATAAAAGAAACATAATAATGAAGGGGTGAAATTTTATTAATAATGTATTGTATTTAATTAAATATATCCAAAGATGATCGCTCTATTGTGTAATCAATATACCGATTATTGAGGTGTTTTACATTGTTTTTTTTAACACTCAATCTTCCAAATATGGTTTTTATATTTGTACGACATCTCATTTCTATCTAGCCACATTGCCAGTGGCCACTGGCCACCGTAGTGGACAGCGCCACTCTAGAGGACCCTTAGACACAATCAATTGAAAGAAACACTAGACTGTAGGCATTTTCAAATATATTTCTGGCGCCCCCAAGAACGCCAATCCACGTGTGCTTCCCCTACTCAATTTCAATGCTCTGCAGTAGAAAAGTGCTCAGGTCAAACACCTCCTTCATGTCATTCAAAATACGGAAAAAAGTTTTTTTTTAAGTTTTATAAACGCAAAGTGAAAAGTAGCCAGCACAAAAGTAGCCAGTTAATTTCCCCCAGCTGAGAACTTGTCATTAACATCCCACGTCTCCCCGAGTGTGGAACGTTGATAGAAAGGCGTGACCTTCCTTAGGTCTTGATTTCCAAATCTATGATGTGAACAAAGCCATAAACTGCGCTTGCTGGGGATGCAGGGCGGTTTCAAGTTGACGGGCGAGCAGAATTATTTGAAAAGGTCCCACATGAATCTTCTTTAGAGCTTTTCCACCGCCGAAGCCGGGATTCATTCTGCAAGGTCGACTTCATTTTCACTTTTGGAATTCAAAGCTCCGGGTTTCTAAGGCCCCACAAACACATCGGTTCACTGCTTTTGAGGCCCTGCCTTGCCTACCCCAGGGTTTGGCCTATCATGCTCAAAGATTCCTTGAATTAAAAGGTTTGAATTAAAGGCCTTTTTAACAACAGAGAGTAATGTTTTTTAATCAAGGGCAACCGGGGCAGGTGCTTGTATAAGGTGAAGCAGGAGAAAAGCAATGCAGAAAAAGAACGGAGTGCTTTCAAAAGGAGAAAGAGAGAAAATAACTTGAGATAAAGAACGCGTGTGTCTGGCCCTTTGAGGTCTCGCCGCTGAATCCTGCGCAGGGCTGCCTCCCTTGACACTCCATTGCCTCTGCCCTATTCACTTCCTTTCAGTTTCTCAAACAGATCAACCTTGTTCCCACCTCAGAGCCTTTGTCTTTGCTGTTCCCTCTGTCTGGCATGCCCTTCCCAGGGCTGTGGGCAAGGTTGCTCCTTCCCTTTGTCCAAGATTCCGCAGAAACATCATCTTTGCAGAGAACCTTCTCGATGGGCTCTTACCTATTGTTTTTTATCTCGTAACCATGTTGATTGCTTTCCTAGTAGCCACCATCGTGGGCAACCGGCTCCTGAGATGTTTCCTTCTCTGCGGTCTGTCTCTCCATGTTCTCATGAAAGTTCCATGAGGACGGGGACGCTCTCTCTGCAGTCTCCCCTTTGTCTCCCAGGCTGTCACCCAACTCCCAGGCTCCAGGACACACTGGACATGCCAGTGTGTTGACTCTCTTAGTGAGCGTCATGCCTTAGAGCTTTGGAGATCTCAGATGGAAGAAAAACACCTGCTCTGGTCGAAACCGACAAGGGAGCCAGATCTCCGGATGGATGAAGTAAGTGTAGGGAGGCAGGGAGCTAGCAGCTGCTCCCGGGGTGCACACGGCACCTCAGATCACGGGCCTGACGTCGCGTGGAAGATGGTTTGGAACTGGACTCCATCGGGTACCGGCTTTGTGACCTTTGGCACTTTATAATGGCTCGTGTCTCTTTTCTCCTCCTAAAATGAGATTCACGAAAATACCTGCCTCGAGGAGTTGTGAAGATGAACTTTAGAAAGCACTGGGCCTGGCACATAGAAAAGCAGTCGATACATGGCCACTGTTAGCTATGATGGCTGTGGAAAAATTAAATTATTTATTTATTTATTTATTTATTTATTTATTTATTTATTTATTTTTTACAGAGACAGAGTGAGTCAGAGAGAGGGATAGACAGGGACAGACAGACAGGAAGAGAGAGAGATGAGAAGCATCAATCATTAGTTTTTCATTGCACGTTGCAACACCTTAGTTGTTCATTGATTGCTTTCTCATATGTGCCTTGACCGCGGGCCTTCAGCACACCGAGTAACCCCTTGCTGGAGCCAGTGACCTTGGGTTCAAGTTGGTGGGCTTTTTGCTCAAACCAGATGAGCCCGCACTCAAGCTGGCGACCTCAGGGTCTCGAACCTGGGTCCTCTGCATCCCAGTCCGACGCTCTATCCACTGCGCCACCACCTGGTCAGGCTACTGTTGAAAAATTCATCTCCTCGCACCAGCAGGAAGGGAAGGGAGGCTCCTCCAGATGGCCTGTGGACTCAAGGTCACCTTGGCTCAATTGCTGGCACTCCCAAATACCATTTAGAAACCTTGAAATCATCCTCGTGTATTGGTGAACTTTCCTTTTTTTTTTTTTTTTTTTTTCTGTAATTCTCCATTACATTTCGAATGGGGCATTTAATCCTTTGGATTTGATTGCCTGGCTGCACTAGAAATGGAAAATGCAAGTAAACACCATATTGGAAATCTGACTGTTCAATGAATCGCAGAATTCTCTCCTCATTTGTCACAGGAAAGAAAAAAAAAAAAAGAAGAATAAAGTTAAAGTTGTTTATAAGACAATCAAACCGAGCTCCTTGAGAAGCAATTATTTGGGAAGCATTTCCTCCATTCTTTATAGCTTTGTCATTTTCATACTGAAAGGTATTTAACTGGAAATCATTTTTTTTTTTAAACAGCGGTTTCATAATCCTTTATAAAATCTCTCCCAGCAGTATCAGTAGGAAGGCTTGTACATCTCACAATATAATGGGGAAGAAAATCGCCGACTAGCCCTGTGCCACTGATCTGTGAGAACGTCCTACTGAGAGCTGGCCAAGGACGGTAATTATATTACTCCATTTCCTGCAACTCCCGATCAACCAGAACCATCGCTCCCGGTCAGGTGTGCGTTTGCACTGGCTGTGACCCTCTCCAGCCTCCGCACCTTGGGTTCTGAGCCTCGGAGGAGGCGGAAGCGGTTTCAGGTGCATGCTTCCCCGTGAACCTCATCCTTGACCCGTGAGACAGGCGCCCCTGGCCTATGCCCCTCACATTTTTAACTACCCCACACGGTGTGGAGCCCCTTGTGAAGTATCCAAGGGCAAGCGTGAATGATGCTGATTATTGGACGGCCCGCTCACAGGCCAGAAGCAGACCAACAATATGCAACCCCCCCTCCCCAGCCCCTGGCTCTGGCAAACACAGGGGTCCTCCCCGCCCATGTCACCGCTCTCCCATCTCCGTGGGGAGACGAAAGGCCCCTCCAATGAAACCATCTCTTCTCCCCCTGCTTCCCTTTCTGTCTAGTGAATTATATTTGCATTTTCAGATATCTAAGAAAACTGTAATCATTGGAGGGAGCTGGGGGCAAATCAAAGGAAAAGATACGACCCAGAGAAGCAGGGACCTGCGAGAAGCTGGGCCAGGTGGCCCTCGGGCAGGGCTGTAAGCTGGGCCAGGTGGCCCTCGGGCAGGGCTGTAAGCTGGGCCAGGTGGCCCTCGGGCAGGGCTGTAAGAGAGGAGAAGTTAGTCACGGCAGGAGACTCTCTGTCCTCATCAGCCCGCGCTGCCACTGAGTCCCGCGGACTGGGGCTCACACCGTGCTCACTTATTCCTCAGAGCCCTTGCAGCTGCGAGTTCACGACCAAGACCCCAGCAGACACGGCTCCTGGCGAGGACCCCACTGCTGGCCCGTGGGCAGCATCGTCCTGCTGGGTCCTGACGTGGCCTTTCCTCAGTAAGTGGTACGGGTGTGGGAGGAGAGAACACGTACCTCTCTTCTTTCTGTCTTTTTTTTTTTTTGTATTTTTCTGAAGCTGGAAACGGGGAGGCAGTCAGACAGACTCCCGCATGTGCCCGACTGGGATCCACCCGGCACGCCCACCAGGGGGTGATGCTCTGCCCATCTGGGACGTCACTCTGTTGCATCCAGAGCCATTCTAGCGCCTGAGGCAGAGGCCACAGAGCCATCCTCAGGGCCCGGGCCAACTCTGCTACAATGGAGCCCTGACTGCAGGAGGGGAAGAGAGAGACAGAGAGGAAGGAGAGGGGGAGGGGTGGAGAAGCAGATGGGTGCTTCTCCTGTGTGCCCTGGCCGGGAATCGAACCCGGGACTCCTGCACGCCAGGCCGACGCTCTACCACTGAGCCAACCAGCCAGGGCTATGTCTCTTCTTTCTTATAAGACCCCATTGCGAGGGTCCCATCCTCATGACCTCATCTACATCTAGTGCCCCCCCAAAGCCCGTCTCCAAACACCATCGCACTGGGGGAGCAGGGCTTCAACTTAAGAAGTTAGGAGGGAGCCAGACATTCAGCCCGTAACGTCGTCTAGAAGCTGTCTCTTTTTTATCTTGTCCTTTTAAATACAGTAAAACATACGAAACGTAAAGTTTACCTTTTAATCATTTTGAAAGCCAAGGTCCAGTGGCATTTAGTACTTTCAGAATGAGGACAACCATCCTCACTATGCTTTTCCAGCACCTTTTCTCGTCCTCCCAAAAAAAGGGCTGCACCCATTAACCAGTAACTTCCTCTTCCCCCAGCCTAGCCCATCCCCCTGGCAACTCCCGTTCCGCCTCCACGAATTTGACTCCTCGAGGTACATAGCACATAAGTGGAATCACACAATATCGGCCTTTTTTGTGTCTGGGTTCTTTCAGTTACTATCGTTGTTGTTTTTTTTTAAGGTTCATCCTCATTATGGCTCATGTCAAAACTCCATTCCTCTTTCTAGCTACATAATATCCCACTGTAGGGATGGTCCGTATCCTGTTTACTTGTTCATCTATCAATCAATGGGCATTTTGGTTGTTTCCAACTGTGCACAGTGAACACTGGTGTGTACACGTATGTGTTTGAGTTTCTGCTTTCACGCCCTTGGGGAGATACATGGAAATGGAACGGCTGGATCATATTACCATTCTGTGTTCAGCTTTCTGAGAAATGTCCTACATACATATAGCACCTCATAAAATCTCTAAGTCATTGCAAAGACTTTTTTCATGGCCAGGTGTGTCCCTGATACTAGTATTCTCTAGAAATCGGCAGCGGTTTATACAGGGTGGGGCAAAAGTAGGTTTATAGTTGTTAGTATGGGAAATAACACAGTAACTGCTGAGTAAGAATAAACTGTTTCATGTCCTCACAGCTATAACTTACGTTCGCCCCACCCTGTATTTCCAATTAAAAAAAAAAGAAAAGAAAAAGATGCTGGAATAGTTTTATTCTCCTTATTGTTTTGTTCAGTATTCTTCACTGATTCTCATCTACTTATCCTGAAGTTTATTGGCAGGAGCTTTGGTGCTTTAATCAGAGGGGATATTTTTACAGACACGCGTACACGCACAACACAGATTGCATTCTGCAACCCTGCAGAATGCACGACAAAGGTCCCATGGCTTTCTCTATCCATTAACTGGAAAGATAGAATTACTCTTCCCCCTTCGGTGAGGGAAGGGCCGGTGAGCCCGCGGGGTGCTGAGTCAGCCCGTCGGCCACCCCACTGTCAGTCACTGGTTAATGGGACGGGGCTGCCTCGAGGAATGCCAGCTCAGCAGACTGTGAGGCTGCCCCCCCACCCCCCCCCCTTCTCCCGCCCCCAGACCGCCAATGCAAGAAGACGGCTGCAAGGCAAAGTATGTCTTAAGAGATAAACTCAAATGAGAAAATGGTGAAAGCAGCAAAGAAAAAGGTTAGGGGAATTCACAAAATTCATATGTTCATTCCAGTATTACTGTATAGAAAATGCCTTTTCAAACATGCGTGCCTGTGTGTGCACATGTGTGTGTGTGTGTGCATGCATTTCTGATGGCCTTTTGAGACACTGGGCTCTCTTCTAAGTAGTGGAGATATAAAGATTATTAGCGGACCTTCCCCACTGATAAGACGCTCACAGGTGAGCAGAGGAAGCAAACACACGAGTGAAAGGCATTACAGAAGACAGCGGTCCCTGGATGCTAACTCTGTCCCCGGCATTCCACAGGTGTCATCTCATGCATCCCACAGCTGTCTTAGAGACACGTCCTGTTAATTACCCCCCTTTTTTTCCCATAAAGGAGAAAACGGTCTCAGAGATATGAATGAATGTGTTCACACTCACACAGCTAGTAAGAGAAGGAGGTAGACTAGCCCCAGGCACTCTCGCCTCCAGGGTTCCCCACGTGTTCTCCACGCACCGCCTGAATGCGTCCAGGTAAGTTAAACCCTCATAGGGATGAGCAGAAACGTTTCTTCATATGAGCAGGAGCAGAGGACAAAGAACTGGAGGGGTGTGGTCAAACACCAAGAATGTAAGCAGCATGTGCCAGGGTCCTGGGGCTCCTTCTAGGAGGCTGAGTTCACGGGTGCTGGATGTGGGCAACGTTCTGAGATGAAGAGGCGGAGGCTAGGTCCAGGATTTCAGACAATATCATCCAGCATGGAGTTTCTCAGAAGGGCTCCACCATGTTGACTCACCGGTCTACATCAGACTCACCAGGGAAGCTCATTAAGTAGATGGAATCCTGAGCCAGCACAGACACGCTGGGTCTTAGAACAGAGCCGAGAGTCCCATATTTTGACAAGCCCCCCAATGGATCTCTTGTATGCTGAAGTTCCACACGTACTTCTCCTGGACTGAGCATGCTCAATCGCAGGACACGGGCTTCCGTGGCTTGGGTAGGTGACGCTTGAGGGTCCTGTAGGGCACACACCCTCCTGACACAGCCAACAGCTAGACACAAAGATAACTGATGTATAAAAGGATGTTGCACATTTTTATAATAGGGCCCACAAGGATCAGTAAACAATTAGAATTTAAGATTACAAGATGCATTTTCATAAGAGGAAGTCTAAGAGCTCTAAGACATTATTACACAGATACATTTGCAAGAGGAACAAGCTGTGTCACACAATAACCACTGGCGTCCTTGTCCACCGCCCACTCTACACCAGTCCCCACCCAGAGACGGAGTAAACAGTGGGCACACCAGGCACATACCCTGGGCCCCGACTTCTGAAGGGCCCTGCAAAACCTCAATTTTACATGTTTTTCTAATGTAAGGGGCCCATTATTTTCTTCTGCACCTGGGGCCTCCACCATCCTTAATCCGCCCCTGTTCCCACCTTGAATCCAGGAATCTGCCTCCTCTCACATCACAAATGCGCTCGTGAAAAAGGAGGGGGTTACAGGCAGGAGGGGATGCTGGCGGCACGGGAACTGAATGCCAGGTGCCCGCTCAGTAGAAGGACAAGGCTGGGTTGCAGGAACATCACTCAAGACAAGAGCCCAAGAAGAAAAGGCAAAATAACCTATAATAATAATGATCATTATACACAGTTGCTATCTATTGAGCCAGATAAATTTGCTTATGGAGCCTTACAAAACCATGGTATAGGTATTACAGTCTTACCTATTACCCATATGTGGAAACTGAGACTCAGCCAAATCATGCGGCCTCCCAAGATGCTATGAGAAGCAAGATGGCTGGACAAGAGGCAAGGGAAGGTGTCATTCACTTTGGCTCCCTGCTCAGGAGACGACAACGTGAGTCATAAGTTCATAAAGAAACGGGAACCCTCACACACTGCTGGCGGGAACTGGAAATGGCACAGCTGCAGTGCAACACGGGTTGGTAGCTGGCTCCTCAATGAGTCAAACACAGACGGACAGCATGACTCAGCAACTGCACTCCTGGCTCTGAACCCAGAGGGACTGAAAACAATGACTCAAACATCTGTACACAAATGTTCAAATACTTGTACACACACCCACCAGGCAGAAACGCCACGTCCATCAACAGATGAGTGGATAAACAAGAGGCAGCACGCCCCCGCCGTGGAATATTACTCAGCCGTATAAAAGGAGAAAACAGTGATTCCTGCTACAAGGTAGATGAACCTCAAAAATAGCAATTCTCAGCCTGACCTGTGGTGGCGCAGTGGATCAAGCATTGACCTGGAAATGCTGAGGTCGCTGGTTCAAAACCCTGGGCTTGCCTGGGCAAGGCACATATGGGAGTTTAAGCTTCCTGCTCCTCCCCCTCTTCTCTCTCTCTCTCTCTCTCTCTCTCTCTCTCGTCTCTAAAATGAATAAATAAATAAAAATAATTAAAAGAAATATATCAATTCTCAGTGAAATGAGCCAGACACAGAGGCCACATACTGTATGAACCTTTTCCTATGAGATGTCCAGAAAGAACATGTCCCTAGGGAAAGAGGGCTGACTAGCCGTGGTCAGGGCTGGAGGGAAAGAGGCTCTAGCCAGGGCTGGAGGGAAAGAGGCTCTAGCCAGGGCTGGAGGGGAGGAGGAACAGGGACGGATGGGTAATGAATGGGTCAGGGGCTTCCTTTCGGGGCGATGAGAACATCTCAGGACTGGATAGAGGCGGTGCCTGTGCAGCACTGTAAATGTACTAAATGCCAGAGAATGTCACGTTTTAAATGGGGAATGGTTAATTTTTTAGGTTGTGTGAATGTTACTTCAATAAAAATGCCAAAGTAAAGGAGAGATCGGGAATCTGTTTTCTTTCAAAGAAAACCCAGGGCCAGCCTGCCTGGCTCACTAAAGGAGCGTCGGTCCTGAGTGTGGCAGGCAGAGGGACGGCAGGACCGGCCTCTCCAAGACCAGCCGGCACTTTGGAAGTCACACGTCACCCCAGGACTGAGAGGGAAAGGGTGGGCGGGTGACACCAAGACCAGAGAGGCTCCCGCTCGCCCTGGGCAGACTCGGCGAGGCATTTCTGCTCTCCTGTGA
The DNA here is from genome assembly GCF_036850995.1 of Saccopteryx leptura. NCBI lineage: Eukaryota > Metazoa > Chordata > Mammalia > Chiroptera > Emballonuridae > Saccopteryx > Saccopteryx leptura. Next base: position 209,753,465 of record NC_089506.1, read on the forward strand.
ATGTCATGGAAACGGTATTATAGATACAGGAGAACAGAATTTATAGATACAGGTGAACAGAAATTATAGATAAGCAAACTGATGTGCAGAGACCTCCGGTGATGCGATCGAGGTCACACAGCGAGAACACCGCCATATAAGCGCTCAAACTTGAAGAGCCAGGAACGTGTACACCCCAACCCTCCAAGACTCACAGGGGTCCCCCCAAACCGCACGGAACACAGAAGGTGTGATGGGGTATCAGCCAGCTGATGGGGGTGATGCACCAACGCTGATCTGGACGCAGCAGCCACTCCTCTGACCTGTCCTCACTGCCTCCACAGACCAGAGGGCGCTCCGCTGGTATCTCCGGGCGGCTTCCCCTGAGATTCGGGGTTGGGCACATGGGGTTCATTTCTGCCGATTACTCTCCCGGCTGGCAATGGAGAAGGATGGCACTCCAGTCCACTGCCCAGGCTTGCAGCCCCCTCCCTCCATTCAATCATTAATGGCATTTTTCCCCCTCATTCCCCCGCACACCATCCATTTTAACCCTTAAAGTCCTAACCTGATTCAGAGAGGCAGGGATTAAAGGGGCAGAGTTTGGAGTAAGGCAGCTTCAGGACTGAAACAAAACCATCACTGAACCAGCTGCCTGTCTTATTGCAACAGGGGGGCGACTGTGACACTTACATCCAGGGCTCGCCGTGAGGATTAAATGAGACAACGTGTGCGGCACTGTTGGACCCAATGATTAGCGTGTGCCACGTCCCTACATACTCAGTAAGTGTCGGTTATTATGTGAGGAAACCCTACAGTGTGGCAAGGAAAGGCTGGTAAGATAGGGTTTCGCCACTAGGCTTCAAGCAGTGACTTCCCGCTTCAGCTGGGTGAACTAGGGCGCGTGACAGAGCCTCTCTGAGCCTTGGTTTTCTCATCTGTAACATGGAAATAGCTCTACCTATCAGGATGGATGAGTATGAACATTAATGAACTTGTCCATAAACAAGCTAAGCACAGTGTTCAATATACATGGATGGGCTCAACAGCGTGAGTAAGTAATATTATTATGAGATGTGTAGCAAAATGCAGTGGCTTTTGCTGGTAGCACTCCTCTGAATAATCCTTCTAAATCAGAAAGCAAAATTGACTAGATAATTAACTTTTATTTCTTTTTTTTTATTAACTGAAAGGTGGGTGGCAGAGAGACAGAATCTCATACTCATCCTGACAAGGATCCACCTGGCAAGCCCCCTACCTGGTGATGTTCTGCTCATTGGCAGCCGTTGCTCTGTTGCCTGGCAACTGAGATATTTTTTTAGCACTTGAAGAAGAGGTCACTGGAGCACTCCTCAGCACCTGGGGCCAACTTGCTCAAACCAACTGAGCCATGGCTGTGGGAGAAAAAAAGAAAAAGAGAGAGAGAGAGAAGGAGGAGGGGGAAAGGAAAGGGTGAAGAAGCAGATGGGCGCTTCTCCTATGAGCCCTGACTGGGTATCAAACTCAGGACATCCACGTGCCTGGCTGATGCCAACCAGCCAGGGCTGACAATCAACTTTTTAAGAAGCAAAACTATTTATAGCTAAAGCAAAATAGAAATTAATGCATATAGAGATAGAAAGCAGACTAATGGTTGCTCACAGGTGGGGAAGAAGGCAGGCTGATGGGAGGAGTGGCACGGGGACCTCTGGGAAGGACGCAGTGTGTGCACGGTGCCGTGCTGAGGGAGGCGCACTGGATGCATTCGCCAAAATCTACAGAACCGTGCACCAGAAAGGGTGCGTTCTGTTCTATGTAAATTGTTTAAAAACCCACAGGGATATGGGAAGAAATCAAGACGGAGAGCAACTGTGACAAATTTAATGCCATTACCAATGAGTCACACAACACGATGCAGAAAGGCGTGGGGAAGAAAGGAGCGGACCTACGGAGTTTTGGCAAACTGTTTCGGCAGGATCCTCGGGCAAAGAGATCCGTACACCTAACACAGTAGTTGGTACAGCTGTTCATCCCGGGAGTACAGGTCAACAGTTCTGAAACTACTTCATCTGAAAGACTAGAGTTGAACGAATAAGTAAATATTTCATAGAGTGTGAGAGTCAAATTTCTTGCTGTCAGAGAAAAATGTTCCAAATCAGTCAAGTGTTATGTTGGAGTCAGAATCATCAGTATTAAGTCATGTTTTTAAAATAGATATGCAGATACTGACCCAGGAGTAAACACAGATGTGTACACATGCATACATATACATGTGTGCATGTGTACAGTTGCATATATTTACATATATTTATACATATTTGCATACATTTCCTCATAGGGCCCAGAAGCCATGACATCCCAGTAACAATGCAAACATGTGCAACTTTGATCTCGGTTCTTAAACACTGTTTCGAACAAAAGGAAGCAGAGTGCCTCGGGGAAAGGGGCTGGTTCCAGGGAGGGGTCAGAGGAAACACAAGATGAGCCTCGTCCATCTGATAGTGACGGAAATTTAGGAAGCGCTAACAGCAAAGGTGGGTATGTCTAAAGGACACAAGCACCAAACAGACGGGGCTCTCTAGAGCCCGCTGAGGATTACCTCGCATGACAAAAACAAACGACAAAATTAGATGACAGCCCTAAGAAACAGAAATAAACATTCTTGAGTTCACAGTGATATAAACAAACTAAATAAGTGAATCAAAGTGAGGAGAATGGAAAACGCTTCCTTACAGAAGAGTTTCAATCAATACCTGTAGAAGGCATCACAGAAATAGAAAGTCACCATTAGAATACTGAAATAAGAGGTTAGTGCATTATCAAGTACAAAGAGACAAAACAGCCACCTGACAGTGGAGAGGCTCCACCACCCCCTCCTCAGCCGAGTGGTCAAGGGTCATAGCACCCCGGATAAGAGACAGACACCATGTGTCTCCCAGTGTGATGTACTGAGGAGAATGCATCGCTTTTGTGGCACCGTTAGACAGAACTTCAGTCTAATCGGGGTACACAGCAGACATCCCTAAACTGAGGGATAGTCTACCAAAAAATATTAAAAAATAGTATCAACTCTTCTGAAAGCCCAAAATTGTCTCCAAAACACTTTAAAAATCATTGACAGATAATTCAAAAGCTTCAGGAATCCATCTGTAGTCTTAGGATAAATATTTCACTCATCACCATCTAAGTTACCGCCCTCACTCTATGTTTAGGAGAAAATGCTTCGTCACGGTGGTGAGAAGGAAATTAGATATTTAAGAAAAGCAGAATACATAGAATTTTTTGGAGAAAACTTGCCTATGCCTTTTTCCCCAAATCATGTGAAATATCTTAAATCTAATGCCTCTGAGAAGGTGATCAAATATTTTCATGGTTGTCATTGTTATTATTTCCGATCACTTGAGACACACAACCAAAATGCAAACTCAGGGGAGCCTGTTCTTTGAGTTTTAAAGGTAACTGTCATATGTTATTTATTTTGTATTTAGTGTCCCTGGAAAGATGCCCACAAATTTCCGGGAATGTACATCTCTCCTTGTCGTTTCTGCTTTAATTCTCTACCACCCTGAAACTCTCACTCTTCTCACAGAGTTCCCTCTCACCTGGGTCTGCACCTGGGTCTGACCCGGAATGCACCTCAGCGTCTCAGCCTGGCCCTGTTCACACCCACCCGCCAAAGGCCCCGGTGAGAGTGCAGACCTCCCTGAAGGCTTGGAGCGGCAGAGGGGTTCACATCTCCGACGCTCTACTCGCAAGTGAAAGGCTGACGCTCTTGCTCTTGAAAGTGCTTCTTGCACCTGCCCAGGAGAGATGAGATGATCTCAACACCTTCATTCCACAGGCCTCCAGAACCCAGGGCGGTTCTGCTTTCTTCTCTGTCCCCAGGGACATACACACACATGACTCACACTTGTTAAACAGCAATGAGCGATGGCGGCTCCCATCCCTGGCAGCCCTGAGGAGGTGCTTCTGCATTCTCACCCCCAGTTTCTCTCTGACTCTCTTTTTTTTTTCTGCTCCCTCCCTCACCTGTGTTGGCTCCATCTCCAGGCCTCCGGTGAGGTGGCCGCGGCAGATGTGGCTGTCACATCCCCGTAGGACAACCTCCCCTGCCATGCAAGGGAGCATCTTCCTGTCGCTGTCTCAGGGTGAAGGAAACTTGCACCAGCAGCCTCTAGAAAGGGCCAACTGTCTAATCAGTGCCCATTATTCTTTTTTTTTTTTTTTTCATTTTTATGAAGCTGGAAACAGGGAGAGACAGTCAGACAGACTCCCGAATGCGCCCGACCAGGATCCACCCGGCACGCCCACCAGGGGCGATGCTCTGCCCACCAGGGGGCGATGCTCTGCCCATCCTGGGCGTCGCCATGTTGCGACCAGAGCCACTCTAGCACCTGGGGCAGAGGCCACAGAGCCATCCCCAGCGCCTGGGCCATCTTTGCTCCAATGGAGCCTTGGCTGGGGGAGGGGAAGAGAGAGACAGAGAGGAAGGCGCGGCGGAGGGGTGGAGAAGCAAATGGGCGCTTCTCCTGTGTGCCCTGGCCGGGAATCGAACCCGGGTCCTCTGCACGCTAGGCCGACGCTCTACCGCTGAGCCAACCGGCCAGGGCAATGCCCATTATTCTTAAACCAAGCTGGGAGGGCCAGGCCGGCGCGTGCCAAGGCCTCAGTGGCTGGGGATGATCACGTGAGGTTGAGAACGGGGGGTTGAGGAGTCACGGTCCACAAGTCACAGCCAGCCCACCGCCTATTTGTGGAAATAAACTTTGTAAATAAATATTTATTGGAATATATCCAAACCTATTTTTTTTTTTTATGTATTGCCTATGACCGCTTTTGTACTATGGCAGAGTTAAGTAGTTGCAAGAGATAATGTATATCCCACAGAGCCCTCTGGCTCTGTACAGAAAAAGTCAGCTGACCGCTGGCTTAATGACACACTACACTGGGAATTCCTCTCAGCACCCCCCACCACCACCACCCCGGCTGCTGTGCAGGGTGGAGGAGCAACGTGGGTGTCATAGAGACAACCACAATGCCAACTACGCTCCTACCCGGGACTGACCGACATTCATAAATCACGAAAGGTCTCCTCAGTTAAAACACCCTTCTTAGTTCTTGCGGCTTTAATTCGGTTTCTTTTATAATGTTACCATGATGGTAAATAAGTTATTTTTTGCATTTGTGTCTTTCTCTGAGAAAAAAAAATTAGAAGTTTGCAAACCTATCTGATTTTATTCATTAAATTTTATTCATTAAATCCTAAAATTTGGAGTACCTATCACACCGTATAGCAACAATTTCACACAAGAACCTTAGATGTTAATCATCCTAAACCATAATAGCTTCTGGGATAAATTTCAAAAGGGTTCAGTTCCAGTAGACTAGGTGGGTACATTCTCATCTGTCTGATAAATACAGTATCAGAAAGCTTGAACTTCAGACAGCATCAGTGGTCGGTAAGTTATGTCCCTCTCTGGAAAGACTTTTGTGCTCTTCATCCTAACAGGCTATGTTTCACTCATAAAAATGAACCACAAACAACTCTAACTACAAACTGCAGCAACCGTTATCATTCTCCTAAGCAATTCGGCCAAAGAACTGCATCCATACCAAAGAGCTGAGGTGCTCCGGCTGCCTTCCATTTCAAAGGCAGTCCTCCAAGTTCACGTCGCCTGAGAGTACCCCTGATGGCCTGGGCGGGAAACCATTCTCACCTAAGAACCTAATTGCAAAATGACCTACGAGGGAAGAATTTACTTGCCGACATTTAGATCCTCCTCTAACAGCAAACTTTTTTTATTCTTTGTGATGACAATGAGAGAAGATGAAGGCAGCGGGAAATAATGAGTGCCTATCTACCTACAGATCGACAGCCAGGAAGAACGGTACACAGAGGCTCTCTCGCCAGGCGGCGGGAATTGCGAATACAGTCACGCCCACCTGCTCTGTTTAGAACAGGTGGATGTCAACCCTCGGGCTTCCGATCGACCGAGCTAATAACATGTCGTTATCATGCTGGTGGTGAGAGAGGTCTCTCTGGGGTGGGAGCCGAGGAGAACGCCCCGGCCGTGGAACCACGGGTACAGAGAGTAAGCGGGGAGTATGTCCCGTTTGAGTCCTCTGAATCGATTCAAGGCGACAAACATGTCCAGAGTCGGTATCACACGGTAGGCAGCACAGCCCTCCCGAACTCCAGAGGTGGGTGGAACCCAGCATCCTGCTCCGGTTTCTGCTTCTCTCCTCCTCGCGCCCCTTGGGCGTCATCAGCGTTGCTCTTCATTGTAAGGAACGGCCAACACGACGCCAGGGCTGAACCAGCGGTCAACTCTCCGGCGGGCGGTGTCTGCGCTCGCTTCGATGGCTGGACAATCCCAAGGCCGCCTCCCTCCGTGGCACGGCGCTCCTGGCCTTCTCGCCGTGACCACAGGAAGGATGCCACAGCACCAGTCAACGAGTCCACTCGGGAGCCGGGAAGCAGGGCTGGCTGCTTTTTCTTCTTCTTTTTTTCCGTGAACACACAAGCTTTCTCAAAACCCTCACCTCCCAGGTCTCCTTTTGTCACTGGTGGAGTGACTCGTGGGTCCTGATGCCTCATTCCCCTGTAGAAGTATTAAAATTCGCATCGCTCCCTTGGCTTCGCAGTGAGCATGGTGACAACGCTGGATCTTGGATCCGGCCGTGCAACCTGCTCTGGCCGATGGAATGGTAGGGAACGTGGTGGGGGCGAAAGCTTAACGTGTGAGTTCCCAATGGCACTTGCTCTCGCCCTCTTATTCTCCACCATGAGGAGAACGTAGTCCAGGAAGTCTCCAGTCCAAGGAGGATGAGAGACACGTGGGGGAGATCTAGACTCAGCCTGTAGCTTGGGGTCCACAACCCAGTCTGTACCAGACAAACTGCACTCACGTTGCTACAACCCCAAGATCCATGAGTAAGAAAAATACACTCATGTGAGTCATTGCGTTTCAGGATGGTTTGTCACACAGCACTGTAGTGGCAATAACTGACTGATACATTTTCTTGGGGTTGATGTCTCCCAGCCTTCCCTAGGTCCAAAGGAAGATAGAGAAGCAAACAATGACCAATAGCGACTAAGAGAGCCAACCGGGAAGTTATTGCCACACTTTCCAATTGAAATTCGCACTCTATACAGACTTTCAAATCACCATATCTTCCTTTGGTCTCTCAGATACTAACCGTCTCCTCCAAATGCCCACTAGACATTATGCTTTTTTTTTTGTTTGTATCTTTCTGAAGTTGGAAACGGGGAGGCAGTCAGACAGACTCCCACATGCACCCGACCGGGATCTACCTGGCATGCCCACCAGGGAGCGATGCTCTGCCCATCTGGGGTGTTGCTCTGTCACAACCAGAGCCATTCTAACACCTGAGGCAGGGACCATAGAGCCATCCTCAGCGCCCAGGCCAACTTTGCTCCAGTGGAGCCTTGGCTGCAGGAGGGGAAGAGAGAGACAGAGAGGAAGGAGAGGGGAAGGGGTGGAGAAGCAGATGGGTGCTTCTCTTGTGTGCCCTGGCCGGGAATCAAACCTGGGACTCCTGCACACCAGGCCGATGCTCTACCACTGAGCCAACCGGCCAGGGCCTAGACATTATGCTTTGATGCACGCTGTCTTTATCTCAAACTCTGGGCATGTGAGACTGACTTCAGTCCATCTCCCGCCTCAAAACTGACACCCCGTCTGACTTCCTTACTATACCTTGACTACTCCAGCGACAAATGCTCAGCATCTCAAGGTTAACTTTGATTTCTTCATTCAAATCCACATACTGGATAATCATTATAAGTAACAGTTATTGTATTCCTTTATTGAGTGATTGTATGATTTCAGGCAATGTTTTTGATGCTTTCATGCACTGCCTTGTATAATCCTTAGAGTACAAGCTCTGGGTGCCTACAATTTATTATCATCTTCATGATCATGAAGAATTCCAATATTAATTCCCACCATCTAGCTACTGGCTGAACTGGAATATACCAGCTATATGGGGTTCAAAACCACTCCTTTACTCGGACAAGTGTTCTAAGTGAATTACTTCATTGAATCCACATGTTAACTACCTTTGTATCAAATCAGTTTATGTAAGATGAGAAATATTAGATTTTACTGATTCTTTAATAATCATGCCTTTGGAAAATGTCTCTCAATTTCAAAATCTCTCCTCCCCTGGGCCAGGTATTTTATGGAAATTATTTTAATCAGTCTATACGTGTAACCCCTTTGTCAAATCACTCACTGGAAGACAAGAGAGAGCGGGCTATACTGATTCTTTAGTAACCACACTTCCAGCATACATCACTTTCCTTCTAATCCCACTGCCTATACCCAAGCAATTAAAAAGGTTTTCCTGGCCCTGGCCGGTTGGCTCAGCAATAGACGTCAGCCCAGCATGTGGAAGTCCTGGGTTCGATTACTGGCCAGGGCACACAGAAGAAGCACCCAACTGCTTCTCCACCATTCCCCTTCTCCTTCCTCTCAATATCTCTCTTCCCCTCCCACAGCCAAGTCTCCATTGGAGCAAAGTTGGCCCGGGCTCTGAGAATGGCTCCATGGCCTCTGCCTCAGGTGCTAGAATGGCTCCAGCTGCAGTGGAACAATGCCCCAGATGGGCAGAGCATCGCCTCCTAGTGGGCATGCTGGGTGGATCCCGGTCGGGCACATGCAGGAGTCTGTCTGACTGCCTCCCTGCTTCTAACTTTGGGGGGAAAAAAAAAGCATTTTCCTCTCTTTTGTCTTCTCATTCCAAATTAGTTGCATATTCCTCTCAAATTAAACTCCTTAAAATACTGCCTCCATTTCCATATACTTTCTCTGCCCTGCCACCACCAATGATGGATATTAGAAATACCTTCTTTATTTAGGAGAGATACCACTCAAAGCCACAGTCATGGGGATTTGCCTTATAATTGTCATGGGACATCCCTATGAGAAGTTTCAATGACACACTTAACATCTTTTAAGAAACACACTGACAAAGGAGGGGAGTGAAAAAGAACTTTCCTAGAAACTCCATAATGCAAAAGTTTGTTATTGTTAAAGAGCCCACCTTGCCTATCAAATCCAGTTAAAATTCTTTATTTGAGAGCCTCAAAGAGATACACCTATCCCAGTAGCATCCGAAAGGGTAGCTGCTCCGAGTCTGATACAAGGTCTGTAAGCACCACACTGGTGCAAGGGTGTGCCTTTGCTGTAACTGGCCATGCACCCACTCTGCTGCTCAGTGTGTGTGCCATACTCTCCATTGATAATTGTGAAAATCATTCTTGTGCTGCTGTATCTCTTTGTGAAATGCCCTTGGGTCCTCTGCCCATCTTTCAGGGTAAATTACATTTCCTAAATCTAGGACGAAATCTGACCTCCACATCTCCTTCCAATACAACCCACAAGCAACTCTTCTCTCCTTCTGACCCCCTATAAATGGGCTGGGCATTCTTATGACTGGCTTGAAACATCAAAACTCTGTCTCCATCTGCCTTTTCCCTTTCTCGAGATCAGGGTTTTGCAACCTCAGAATTGACATTTGGGCCCAGGTAAGTAGGAGTTGTGAGGGCTGCCCTGTGCATTGTACTATGTGTAGCAGCATCTCTGGCCTCCACCCACTAGATGTCAGCACCACTCCCCTCGTTGGGACAACCAGGCATGTCTCCAGCTACTATCAAATGTCCTTGTAGGGGGCAAAATCACCCCCATTGAGGACAGTTCCTCTAAATTATATCCTTCTCAGAACTGCAATGATTTTCAATTCTTCTCTTCCCCTTCCACATCAGCCCTGAGTGTCCTTCACTCAGAAGGCGCTCAGCCTTACAGTAGATTGGTTTCACCTTCTCACGGATCCATCTTAATTGGAGGGTTTTGTTTTTTGAAACAGCCCAGCAGGTAGTCGTTTTAATGTGCCGTTACCTCCACATCCGTTCACAGCTGAGTGCTTAAAAATGCACACGACTTGGGTAGCCATTGTGTTTGCTCAGGATACTGAATTCTCCTTCTCTCAATAGGATCATCTTCTAAAAAGCCAATTGTTTATTTTATTTTTAGTGCCTACCTAGGATTCCATGTTATTCTCTAGAAATCATCAATTTCCGGAGTAGTTATTTATGAAGCCATGGAGAATCGTGAGGAGGCTGCAGAAAAGTCATGGTGACCTACAGAGAATACACCAGAGCACCAGAGAGCTGTTAAGAATAATGGATGAAAAAACAATGAAGGAAATAGAGGAAAACAGAAATTAGAGTGAAGATCCTATGGTGATCATTCACAAAACAAGGCCCTTCCACATAGAGAGCCGACATGCTTACAGATAAGATATTGATGTTTTCAAACTATTTTTTTATTTTCTAATAAATCACATGAGGTTATTTATTCCATGTTATGATAGGAACATTACTTTGATCAAGTGAAAACTGTATTATTAGGGACCCAAGATACATACATATACATATACATACACACACACACAAACACACACACACACACACATACACACACACACACATACACACACACATGAGTTCCAAATATAAAGGGTAAAATTGCATGGCTAGGATGGGCAAAAAGCTCCATGTATGATTTGCTTCAACAGCACTCTGCTCTCTTTTTTAACAATTTATATAATATCCTGTTTGATGTAAAATTGAAGACAAAAATGTAAGTTATCCCTAAGCCAACTTTTTAAACTAAAATGTTGTACAATGATTCCTGTGGCATTTCAGCTGCCCTTAAATTTTAATAATACTGATAAAATATTCTACTATCCCTAGCCAAGTAATTTTTTATCTTTAATTGGTAAGCCCTCATTTATTATTTCTAAAGCATAAAAATTCCAATATCTAGGATTTATACCTTACCCAGGCAATCGTGACTGCAAATGTATTTTTAAGTGCACTCTGAAATAGAGAAAGCAAATGAACACCAGGGAAATTTAACTTTGGACTACAATGGAAAAAAGAATTTTTTTACAACAAATATATCATCGACTATATTATGCTGTCTCAGTGAAAGAAAAAAAAAACAGCCCTTGGCAACCTCTGGGGTGATAAGGGAGGCTTTTCACAGAATGAGATGACGAAATTTAGTCAAGAGAGAGGACCGGGTCTTTAGGAATTAGCACAGATCATTTCAAAATTGACAGAGGAGCAAACCTAAAATATGGCATGAAGAGTCAGTGAAATATAAATATTACATATTGATCCACAGATGATCAATAAGTGCTTTTGATTGCAGACATTTTTATTCAAAAAAAAATAAGCTTTACTCTTATATCAACAGGGAAAGGGGGCAATGAGTTTGCCGAAAACAAAAAGCACTATTTAGTAAATGTCCCCACTGATCCTGACGTTGGTTTTGGTAGATGATGTGCTAAAGCCTTCGAGGGTACACATATCCCCATAAAATGGAAAATTAAGCTTCATTTCTAACCTACTGTGTGAGGGTGAATGATGGCCACCCAAGGAGACCATGTCCTGATCCCTGGAGCCTGTAAATAGTACCTTACAAGGAAAAAGGGTCTCTGCAGATGTGATTAAGTATATTGACATGAGGAGATGACTCTGGTCACCTCTTGGGTTCTAAATCCAATGACAAATGTCTTTAAAAGAGAGAGGCAGAGGAAGGTGTGACGCATTCAGAAGAGGAGAAAGGGATGTGAAGAAGGAGGCACAAAGTGGTGCTGGGGGCACAGCCGTAGCCGATGAACACCGGCGACCACCAGCAGCTGGAAGAGGCGAAAAGAAGATGCGCCTCTAGAACCCCCAGAGGGAGTGAGGCCCTCCCAACACCTTGATCATGACCCAGCAATGCTGACTTCGGAGTTCTGCCATCTAGACTGGTGAGAGAATATATTTCCATTGTATTAAGGAAGTCACCAACTTAGTGGTCCTTTAATAGAGCAATAGGAAACTGATGAAATCCACCATGTTTCCTGAATGCCTGCTGTCCTTCCATCCCCAAAACCACTCCATAAAAATAATGCCATATAGTAGGCACAGTGGATAGAGCGTCGGACTGGGATGCGGAGGACCCAGGTTCGAGACCCCGAGGTCGCCAGCTTGAGCACAGGCTCATCTGGTTTGAGCAAAAGCTCACCAGCTTGGACCCAAGGTTGCTGGCTCGAGCAAGGGGTTACTCGGTCTGCTGAAGGCCCGTGGTCAAGGCACATATGAGAAAGCAATCAATGAACAACTAAGGTGTCGCAATGAAAAACTAATGATTGATGCTTCTCATCTCTTTCTATTCCAGTCTGTCTGTTCCTATCTATCCCTCACTCTGACTCTCTGTCTCTTTAAAAAAAAAAATGCCACATCACACAACACCTCCTGACATTTACCAACACTGACCACGTGACCGGAACTCTGTCAATCACTTTTGCAGGCTGTATTCTGCCTCACACCATCACCACTTCTCACGTTTTAGGATCTCCTTGTACAGAAGAGGAAACACTGGCCCCCTGCCTCATGACCATCAAGTGGCAGACGTGTCAGTAGAACTCAGAAAGCGGCTTCCGGCATCCTCTCTCGTAACCCCTGCGATGCTGCAACATGCACGATTCTGGGTCACAAAGAACAAAGGCTTCAGTCTACAGAAAGAAAGAGATGCGCAGATTGCACTAAATTCCCTGACCATTCATATCACACTGCCTTCCCAGTGTTTAAAAACTCTGCAAAGAAGTAATGGGGGTGATGGGCACTCTCTTCACTTGATATTTGATTCTTTTTGATACATTAAAATTTGAAGTCTACCATTTTCACCAGAATTAATAGCAAATTGAGACATGATAGTTGAGGTTTTTTTTCAAGCCTAACCCTAACTGAGAAGTCAAGTAAGGCAATAATTTTGGGGCATAAACATTGTTAAAAATTTGAATGGAATTTAAATATCAGGAAATCGGTGGTGTCATGAATTAAGTTTTAATTAAGTACTTTCTTCTTAGTGCATCAGGTAGGCTATCTGCTTTCCTATAGTGTGACCAGGAAAGTACCATTCCAACACCCGCCTATCCAGCCATCCGTTTGTCCCTGCTGCCTTCTCAGCCATCCATCCTTTCACCCATCCTAGATCGAGGGCAACTGAGACTAAAGCTGCCTGCAAAATAATCCCTAACTCCACTTTCATCATATGGAGGGAGTGTTGGATATACAGCACAATACTAAGGAACAAATTTAGCAATAACCTGACCCTTCTAAAGTTTGAGACTAGCTGCAAAGGAGAAAAGACTGTCTTACTAAAAATAACCACAAGGTCACATTCCCTGAGGAGACCGATGAGAGCTCATCCCGAAAAAAGCAACACCTGCTGAGTTGGTGTGAGGAAACTTTGGCACCTGCAAGAGCATTTTATGAATGAAAAGGAGAAAGAAGATTCCCAGACTTTCCTAAAAAGACCTCCCATGTCTCTCACCAGGAAGCCGGGAGATCACCGTACCATGACGGAAAATAAAGGTCACAGATGAAGACCCAGAAGAAACCTTCAGCAAGATTCACAACTGGAAACCAAAACCACACAGAACTACGGGCATGTTTGAAGCAGATGGGAGGGGCCAGGTGGACAGATCCTCTCCAGGAATGCCGATGGTAACGTTCGCTCCACTGGGCTGTTCTGAATGGCATTATTCACCGGAGTTGCAAGAATATTTTAATAAGAGGAGGGATATTTTAATTACTTTATGATGTATACATGTCCATGAGGGATGGGCCGTATTGCTTGGCAACAGAGATTTTCCGACAGCTTACTAAATGAAAGTCTGGGGACCACCACTTCCTTCTCCCATCCCTGGTCAACCCATTTCTATGTGTGGGGGCAGTTCTTATTCATTGTTTATTAAAGCACAGAACTACCTAATACTTCAGAAGGTAAAGAAACCAACAATGGCAGCATTAATACTTTATCATGTGTATACTTTGAGCCAGTCCTTTTACTTTTAAGAACCTGTCGAAAGGAAGCAGAGACGCACTCACAGATCTCTGTGCGAGGATTTTCGCTGCAGATTTAACGTTAAAAAAAAAAAGAAACAGACACCTAACTAAACCACATTACTGTCTGGCAGTTAGAGAACGGTGAATCTGATGACACGCCCAGATGTTGGGCTACTGTGGGCCATTAAATTTATCTTCATGAAGACAATGAGATGCCATGGATGAAGATGTTCATAAAACATCAAGTGACAATTGCAGAGCACAGTAATAGACACGGGTTGAGCTCAATTTAATACCTGAGTACTCACGTACACCCAGAGAAAAACAAACATGAAGGGAGTCCGCAACAATGATGCTAGCAAGTATCCAAGATAGTAGGAATTACCAGGGCATTTGTTTTCTTATATATTTTTCTATTGTCTGACGTCTTCAATTAGCACACAGTATGTTATTTTATAAACAGAAATGCATTACAGAAAATTAAAGGGTGGTGTCAGGGAAAATAAAACACCAGAGCAGTGTCACAGACAGGTGACTAAAAACAGCTTCGTGTTTTGGTTTGTCTTTGTTTTGCTTGTATCAGCACACCAACCCCCCTACCAACCCTGCCCCAGAATGCCAGTCTTAAGTAGGCTAAGATGGCATTATTTTCTCTTCCAGAAAGAGGGAACCGGTGAAAATTCCATGGAACAAAGCTCTGATTATTTCCCCCCCTTCTGAGCTATGGCTGTTGGGCTGTTGTCACAATTTGAGTCACGGCGCGTGTACGAGATGCCAGGTACCTTCCAGCAACAGATGAATCATGCGTTACAAACGGCTGGTGTTTAAAACAAACGATCGGCTTAAACATTCCTGCCCGCCACCGGTTCCCAGCAGACATCCCATATATTCGCCAACATATTCACTTAAAAATGAAGGCTGGTCCCAAATGTGTCTTGAGAAGTCAGGTGATATGCAGGCAAGGGCTGGCAGGAGAGGCCTCTTTTTATGTGGCTCAAGCCAAAGCCGCCTTCTCCCTCCTGGCTTCCGTATTTCTTCCCTCCGCAGACAAAATGGGAAAGCGAGTCTAGGACAGGACAGATTGGTTGTTTGTTTTAAAGAGAATTCACCCCAGCAGGCAATGAGTAGTTTGGGCTCCTAAAACAACGTAGGCACGTATCTTCCTCCTGGGATGCAACGATGCCAATCTACTCTGCATCTTCCCGTTCTGGACATTTTATTCTTCCACTTAGCATCATGTGTGTGTGTAGTGCTTTCAAGGTCTGTCCACCATGTTTGGCTTGTACTGGTATTCTGGTTTTTCTATTTGTCTCTTTGTAATTTTGTTGTTTTTTGGCTGAATTGTTCCCTATTGTATGGGGATAGTGAGCGTTGTTTATTCACCAGTCGATGGACATCTGGGTTGTTTACCCTTTTTGGCTATTGTGATGAGTGCTGCTGTGAACTGTGTACACTAATGGTTTTCTGGGGTGAAGGCTGGGAAAAGAGATGGACTGTCAACAGGCATGAAAAGGGATCTTCTGGGGGGAGACAGACTAGTTCTAAAATGAGACTGTAACTGTCCTAAAGATAATTGACCTTTTTAAATTAAACTTGGTGAATTTTTATGTTATGTAAATTATACCTCTATAAAGCTGTTTAAAAAAACATAGTTTCATGTTACCTTATTCCCAAGATCGTGTCACTTGGCTCCCGGAAGCAGATATTTATCCTTGAGGTTCCAAGGACCCGTCTTAACATTGTAATATAATGAGCGTTTGTAAGGTACAGTCCTCATACTAAAGGAGTAGGTCTTAAATGGGACAATGAAGGCATCAAAAAGGAAGAGGTAATATGGTTGTGTACCAAACACTGGGAAACTACAATCTACTCTTTCCCTAATTGGAAGGTTTGTGAAGGCAGAAACGGTAAAGGTTAAGAGTCAGGGCATAGTTTGGGGTCCTGAGCTGAAAGGTGCTAACAGGCTAAGTACCAGGGTATGGAAATTCTGCAGGGTGAAGGGAAGTAGTCTGGCGGATACCATGAGACCCAGTAGGACCGCCGTGATTCACTGAGTCAGGCTGCGGTAGGAACCTTGGCGATTGAGGCCCAAGTGACTCGATAGCCTTCCTATAAAATTCACAAGAGGATAACCATATTCAAGGTCAACGGTTCACATTCAAAAGCTAGAGAGAAGGAGAGAGAGAGAGACAACGATGTTGATTGATAGAGAGAGGACCTTCAAGGATCCCTGGTGTCTACAGAGAAAATCATCCTTAAACTCTTCATCCAGACCCACCCGTCGGAAAGAAAGCCTTCCCCCCATGCAGTGAAAGACACCCACAGCACTTTACCCACAATTTGATGATTTATTTTCGTGACAAACTGAACCCTTCTAAGACTCAGAGGGGCAAAAACTGAGGCACCAGCTGCAGTCTGAGCATGCAGGACAGTGAAAAGATGCGTTTACACGATGTCGTGGCTAACCTCTTACACGGAGCGATGAGCCCTTGCTATAGGCCTGAGGATGTCTCAACGCATTTCTTTCTTAGAGAGAAAAAGGAAGGAGGGAGTGAGAGAGGAAGGGAAGGAGGGAGAACATGCCTCGTCACCAGAGGATTTAACTCAATGCATTTCTGATGCGTCCTTTTGCCAGAAAAGGGCAGATTACCCTAATAACTGCTTTCAGGTCAAAACTCATAGGGCTGTTGAGAATACCTTCATTATGAGATGAAGCCGGGACATTCCGCCACACACCTAGGACACAGAATGCAGCCGGTGCAGCCGCCCCAGCATTTCGGGTCTTAATAATGGGAAAGGAGGAGCTCTCAGAGCATGTTCTCGGGCCAGAACAATGGGCTCCCGTGCTGAGCCTCCCAGAGGCCAGCCTATTCCTGGGCACTTAATCCTGGGGCTGGCGGAACAGTCCCCTCCTGGGAATGGCCGCCCCGGCCCGGCAGGTCCCTCTGACCTGGCAGACAGGACGAGGGCGGCTGTGGACTGTATGCTGGATTGCAGCGGGAGGCAGTTTCAGGACTATACAAATAACTTTTTAAGCAGAGGATAAAAAAAAAAATAGTTATACCAAAAGAAAGCCAGTTTATATTATAGCTGCCTGGTGACAAAAGCAAATTCACACATGAACCTCTTAGTTCAGGATAAGGATATTGTTTACAAGGCTTAGAGGTCCATGCTTCATAACGGCTACCGTGTGTCTACAGACCACCATTCAGTGGAGACAGAGGATTTGAGACCCAGAGGCCCACACCAATCAAAAGTGATCACTATTTCAAGGTCTGAGAAGGCGACAGTGAGAGGGTGTCCCCTGGGAGCCCAGAATACGGGGTGTTCTCCTAGATGGCATCCCTTTGAATTCCTGTGACAGCCTTGCTAGGAAGTCATTCTTCTGTCCATTTTACAGAGGGAGACAACAATAGGCCACAATGGCAGCGAAGCTTTGCTAAGGTCAAATGCTGTCAGTGGTGGAACTGGGATTTAACAAGGTCTGATCCTAAATTCCTTAAAGTGGAAACTATACCCTAGAATACAAGGTTGATCATTGTGAGCAGAAAACCCCCCTCTGCACCTGTAGGGAAGACGGGCCATATAGTTATCCCTCAAACACTCTTCAACCTGGGCCACTGAAGAACGCTTCATGGAACATTCCCTTAATGGGGTGATGTTCAGAGTCTATAGGTTTTAGGGTTCAGACCACCCAGGCCTCGAAACTCAACTCTGCTATTTTCAGTGGCTTTGTAAACTTGGGCAAGTTCATTAAGAGAGCGGAGCGTTGGACTCTTCATTTCAAAAATGGGAACAATAATAGTTCCTGCATCATAGGGTCACTGCAATGCAAAAGTAGATAATGCATGTGCAGTCTGGTATGTATAATAGGGACTTGACAAATATTTATTATCATATAAGACTAAAATAAATCCAAACTGATTTATTTCAAACTTCAAGCGCACCTTCAAAGTATATTTACTGCAAGGTGTGTGTATGGGGTAAGGCAGGGGTCGGGAACCTTTTTTGGCTGAGAGAGCCATGAACGCCACATATTTTAAAATTCCATGAGAGCCATACAACGACCCGTGTACATTACGCATTATCTGATAAAAATTTGATATTGTCCCGGAGGACAGCTGTGATTGGCTCCAGCCACCCACAACCATGAACATGAGCAGTAGGAAATGAATAGATTGTAATACAGGAGAATGTTTTATATTTTTAATGTTATTTTTTTTTAATTAAAGATCTGTCTGCGAGCCAGATGCAGCCATCAAAAAAGCCACATCTGGCTCGTGAGCCATAGGTTCCTGACCCCTGGGGTAAAGGAAGGAAAGACTTGAGTAGATCTACCAAATCGTCACATTAGAAGAGAGCCTCCCATTTCAATGAACCTTGAGTTGACCATCTTAGAGCATCCGGGACATTCAAGCCTACTTTCTAATAAAAGAATGGCAGGCATTCCTTAGCATGCCCGCGCCCCACCTTCCACGCACCCCTTCCCTACCTGGATGATGTTCCAGCACCTGCCTCTACCCCTGACGATTGATACCCATGGTATTACTCACCGTGAGGATGAACGAGGCAGGGGGAGACGGGTGCCTTTACTAGGGAAGCGGAGTGAAGGTGTGTCATCACTATGCCTTCGTGTGGGGGAGAGGTGTTTGAGAAGAGGGAGGAAGGCCGGTGCTGGGTTGGGATTTGTTTTGTTTGCATTTGTTTGGTGTTTTTTTTAATTATTTTTTTTTAACTGAGGTGAAAGTTACATAACAGACAATTCACTGCGTTTAAATGAAACAGTCCAGTGAGATGAGCACAGCGTGGTGCAATCACCTCCTCTACCTCATTCCAAAACATTTACAAGACCCCAGAAGGAAACTCCACCCCCATTTTAGGGTTCCCTCGCCGGGACCCTGGCATTCGACTTCTGTGGGCTCCTCCGTCTTTGGATATTTCCTATAACTAGAACCATACATTCAAGTTGATTACATTCTGAAAATAACCCCGGAGGCGGTCAGAAGCAAACCGTCCCTGTCCACACAGGCTGCAGGGACCCTCTCTGACGTCGATGTCACTGCAGCTTCAGTTCCTATAGTGCAGCCCATTGACGGGCTTCCCCGCAGAATCACCTGTTTCCCAATCAATACCAAGCTGCAAAGCAGACCAACACTTCTGGTCCAACTCAAGCAAACGATGGACCGTCTTAACATTTACAGTGACCAATTTCCATTGTGACGGAACCAAATGGATTTTTTCCACTCCTCCAGATGAGAGCCGGCTTAATGAATAAAAAGCAAATTGGGTTCAACCAAATGTTTTTCATGTAAATTCGAAAATACATTGCCCACTCTGAGTCATATAATGCCACAGCCTCTCAACCAGATGGAGAAACGCTCTCTGCCGAAGGAAGAGCCAGGCCCCCGCCTGCCCACACATCCTCTGTTGACTTAAATCACGGTCCTGTCAGCGCCACAGAACGCAGCTTAGAGAATGCGTTCCCAGCCAGCCCCCAACCAAGCCACATCCGTCCCGAGTGTTTACCAAGTGACGCGGGAAGGGGGCTATGGGTACTCCTGAAAGCCCACCCACCTTCCTCTACTTAGGAGTTTTCCAAATGAGCTTTGCATCAGAATCACCTGAGGAACTTAGCAAAACAGGTGCGTGGGACTCCAGCCCTATCAGCTCTGGTCCCTGGGACCGAGTCGGTGCGTGGGCCTCTGTACCTGCAGCAGGTGCGTCCACCTCTGGTCCCTGGGACCGAGTCGGGGCGTGGGCCTCTGTACCTGCAGCAGGTGCGTCCACCTCTGGTCCCTGGGACCGAGTCGGGGCGTGGGCCTCTGTACCTGCAGCAGGTGCATCCACCTCTGGTCCCTGGGACCGAGTCGGGGCGTGGGCCTCTGTACCTGCAGCAGGTGCGTCCACCTCTGGTCCCTGGGACCGAGTCGGGGCGTGGGCCTCTGTACCTGCAGCAGGTGCGTCCACCTCTGGTCTCTGGGACCGAGTCGGGGCGTGGGCCTCTCTGTACCTGCAGCAGGTGCGTCCACCTCTGGTCCCTGGGACCGAGTCGGGGCGTGGGCCTCTGTACCTGCAGCAGGTGTGTCCACCTCTGGTCCCTGGGACCGAGTCGGGGCGTGGGCCTCTCTGTACCTGCAGCAGGTGCGTCCACCTCTGGTCCCTGGGACCGAGTCGGGGCGTGGGCCTCTGTACCTGCAGCAGGTGCGTCCACCTCTGGTCTCTGGGACCGAGTCGGGGCGTGGGCCTCTGTACCTGCAGCAGGTGCGTCCACCTCTGGTCCCTGGGACCGAGTCGGGGCGTGGGCCTCTCTGTACCTGCAGCAGGTGCGTCCGCCGACCAGCCTGTCGGGGGAAATGAAGACATCCATTCTGAAGGCACGCAAGGAGAGGAACAGGGAGAACTCGTGTGGCCTTCCGTAGCTGTCAGAGACGCCAGGCTCACGCAGCTCTTCAACAGGACTCCCGTTCCTTATAATTAATTGCTCTTTGACTTAGAATCCTTCCGGAGTCCAAGTGACAAGGAACTCAAAAGGTGCTCAGTGTTAAACCTTGAACCTGGGTCTCCTGAGGATGGGGTGAAAAAGACAGAGCTGATTTCGGTGGCGAGACTAGTGGGCAGTGACAGAAGACGGGAGGAGGCTCTGCCGGCGGGGGGGGGGGGGGGCTCGAGCGTTCCCGGGGGCGGGAGGAGCAGGGCTTCGTGGCAGGCGGCCGGGTTTCTATTCTGGGTTCATTCGAGGGACTCGCTATGCGACCTTGGGCCTGTCACATTCCCTCAGCACTGCTGCCTCTCCATCTGTGAAATAAAGGCACGAGTGTCCGTCACACGGGCCCTCCCGGGGCGGGGAAGATTAATGAGGCGAAGTCTGCAAAGTGTGTGGAACACCAGGCGACAAAGGGCACAGGAAGCGCGGAGTAGATGGTGGCCGGCCCCTCCCCACACAGACGCACTTCTTTGCCTTTGAGAAACTCTCTCTGCTCCAAGTGAGGCCCACAGACCAGCCGCCGCAGCTGGGAGCCCCGTCAGAAATGCAGCCTCTCAGGCCCCGCCCCGGACCAGCTGAATCAGACAGACACCCTGAGGCGGAGCCCGGCTATCTGTGGTTTAACAGCCCTCCGAGGACTCGGGTGCTGGCTCAAGTGTCTAGCAATGTCAAGTGGCGAGGAGCAAGGAGCAAGCCGGATAAATCCCCGACATCCAAGGAGCTGACATTCCAGCTTGGGTTAGGAGAGGGAAAATGAACACATGAGTACGAATTTTGGAGAGTGCTCAGTACAAGGGAGCACATCTCTCGGCGAGATGGTGGCAGTCTAGCATAATAGATAAGTCACCGGACTCCAGACACACAGGTCGTAGGTTCAAGCCCTAGCTTGGAAATGACTAAAATCCTCCCGCTGACTTGGTTTTTCTCATTTGCAAAATGGGGATAATGCAGATCTCTCTAGAGCAGAGCTTGTCATACTTTTGCATTCCTAAGAGTCACCTAGAGAGTTTGCTCAAAACACAGTCGGCCGGGCCCGCCCCCATCTCCGAGACTCTGATCCAGGAGCTCTGGGTAGGACCTGAGCGTCTGCCTCTGTACATTACAGGTGTGCAGACCATACGTGGAGTCACACTTCTGTAGAGGAAGGCGTCCAAAATGGCAATGCCCATTCACGTTACCCGGGGATCGCACTCGACGGCAGGTGCTGGTTCCGTAGGTCAGGGGAGGGGTCTGAGCTGCCTTCCTAGCTCCCAGGTGCAGCGATGGACCCAGCCAACCACACATGCTCTGAGGGCTAAGATTAGTGTATGAGACACAAAATAGATGACCAAATAGATGATCCATTATAGTATTTCTTCATGCTCTTATAACACCCTTAATTTTATACAGTGACAGTGATAAATAGAGGCCAGCGGTTAGAATTTTAAACATCTTCACTTGGTAGATGATCAAGTTGACGACACTGTGTCAAACCCAATGAGAAGGTTCTATTGGTTCATCATCAAAGAGCTTCCAGATCGAAACCAGAATGTCCTCACAGGCCACCATAGGGGAAGAGAATTCACCAAGCCGTGGTGTTTCGCTCTGGAATTCTAAATCCTTGATGACATGTTAACCAACTACAGGTCGAGTTCCGCGGAGGACGGGAAGGGAATCAACAGTCCTACAAGAGAGTTTCAGAAGCCGCTACGATGGCTACATAAACACACCTCCACCCAATAACTTTTGAGAACAAATCCATTGCAGTACTCATGGTCCTAAATAATGCACGCACTCATTTGGGAGACAGTTTTCAGAAGGCTTTATCCATTTGTTTCTGTTTGTTTCGTTTTGAGTTTCTTTCTTTTCCTCCTCTGTCCCTGTCTTCGGGGCAGAATTTCTCGCCTCGCTCCAGGAACAATTAGCAGAACAGCGCTGCTCTCCCGGGACTCGCTTCCATCAGGTTATAAATAACTTCGGCACAAAAACTAAGAGCACATATAAAAGCGATGACAAGGTCGTTTACCATGAACAAGCCGTGTTCCGTTGCCATGGCAACATGGTGCCAAAGGCAAATGCCATATGATGATGTTTCCCTTATATCCCCCCCATCATCTTATACCCCCAACGTGCCAGCTCTGGCACAGGGCAGGCTTCTCTGCTTTGAAAACCCTTCTCCACTGGGGCTCGAGCGACTGGGATAGGAGACCCCCAGTTCTGAAGGCAGGGAGCCTGGCAGAAGACCCTGTCTGGAGAGACCACAACTCTCTCAGTGACCGTGGGCGTACACTTTCTCACTATCCCTGTGAAAACCCGAGTCTCGGTAACAATCCCAAACTCAGGCAATTCATTCGTCGCTCCTCAACCCTATTCACTTCTGGACTGGCCCTGCCATCTCCCCTCGCTGGGTGTGTGTGTGTGTGTGTGTGTGTGTGTGTGTGTGTGTGTGTGTGTGTTTCGCTTTCAGAAGAGAAGCCCAGAGCGGGACTAATCCGCGGTAGAGGGAAGAAGGTGCTGGCTGGCTCTGAGCTCCTGGTGAAGGCAGACACTGTCTACCAGGTGCTGCCGGTTTGAGGTGTCTGCCTCCTGAACGGGCTGTGAGGAGGACTCGGGAGGCATCTAAAGCCCCAGGCTCCCATCTGCCCCACCTCAAGGGCAAGGACCTCGCTGGTGGGGAAGGGAAGGTGGCTGAGTGTCTTAATAGCACTCTCAGAGGTGGAGGAGCTGTTCTCCACGGTCCCTACACTGCTTAGAAACCCAGGAAGGGTTGAACACCTGGACTTCGCTTATGTGTATATCCACTTTTAAATACTACTTTATGTTTTATGTAAAGTAATAAAAATTACCTTAACTGTTTTACTTTGAAAGGAATCCAAATCTATGTAACCTCTTTAAACCTGATTTCTGATATATAAGTGGATAGATGTATGGAAGGAAAAAAGAAAGAAAGGGAGGAGGGAGGGAGGAGGAAGGGAGGAGGGAGAGAGGAGGAAGAGAGAAGGAAGGGAGGAGGAAAGGAGGAGGAAGAGAGAAGGAAGGGAGGAGGAAGGGAGAAGGAAGGGAGGAGGAAGGGAGGAGGGAGAGAGGAGGAAGGGAGAAGGAAGGGAGGAGGAAGGGAGGAGGAAGGAAGGAGAAAGGGAGGAGGGAGAGAGGAGGGAGAGAGGAGGAAGGGAGGAGGAAGGGAGGAGGAAGGGAGAAGGGAGAAGGGAGGGAGGAGGAAGGGAGAAGGAGGGAGGAGGAAGGGAGAAGGGAGGGAGGAGGAAGGGAGGAGGAAGGGAGGAGGAAGGGAGGAGGAAGGGAGAGGGAAGGGAGGAGGAAGGAAGAAGGAAGGGAGGAGGAAGGGAGGAGGAAGAGTGGAGGAAGGGAGGAGGAAGGGAGGAGGAAGGGAGGAGGAAGAGTGGAGGAAGGGAGGAGGAAGGGAGGAGGAAGAGTGGAGGAAGGGAGGAGGAAGGGAGGAGGAAGAGTGGAGGAAGGGAGGAGGAAGGGAGGAGGAAGGGAGAGGGAAGGGAGGAGGAAGGAAGAAGGAAGGGAGGAGGAAGGGAGAAGGAAGGGAGGAGGAAGAGTGGAGGAAGGGAGGAGAGAGGAGGAAGGGGGAAGGAAAGAAAGAGAGACAGACGAACTTCCCATGTTGAAAGGTTCTACTGGGTGTTTGGCTCACAACAACTTCATGATGTTGATGCTGTCATTATTTCCAACTTGCAGATGGGGAAACTGAGACAAAGACAGGTTAAGACACAAAGCTCATGATCTTACACGGCTAGAGCAGCACCCGGAATAAGAGCCAGAAGTAGCTTAACTCCAGAGCTCTTAGCTCTGACCTACCTGCTTCAAAAGTAGCCCTTTCTTTTATTTATCCTAAAATAACTCCTTTCAAGCTTCAGACCGAAGGCTCGCCATGGTCAGTATTCTAGCACCTAGTGTGCCTGTAGGTTTCTCCCTTGGGGCCTCTGCAGTCAGATGAATTCTGCCTCTCTCTGTGAGTCCAGGTGGCTTGCGTGTTACCTAGAATCTGCTCCCTCTCTGACTTGCGTGTTACATAGAATCTGCTCCCTCTCTGACTAAGTATCTGCTTGTTACCGGAAAATGCCAACCGGGGTTAAAAGCAACGGAACGGATGATGGCCCTCTTCTCGCAGTCACACCTCATGGTCTCCCTCCCCTCGGAGCGGTGACTCAGAGAATGACGAAATGAAAGAATGCTACCCAAGGGAAATGTCTGGCTTTCCTCCCCCACGGCAAGCACATCGAGGAACAGTCTGCCCCTGCGACGGAGTTAGACATGTCATTGGGACACAGCTTAGGTCATAGCTAGAGGCCCATTTACACAGCGGGTTGCTTTCCCGTGTACTTCCTAGGCCTCTCTGATGCCAGCACTGGGTGAGGAATCTGGAGGGTGACTAATTTAAAAAGCAAATTTAAAAAACCCTCTACAGACCACCCATTACCTAAAAGGGGGCGGGGCATGGCTTGATCTGTTAGCAAAGCAAGACGGGGCTAAGGCAGAGGGGAGTAACAACCTCTCCAAGGGCTCGCGGGACTCAGGACCCCAGACCCTTTGTTTGTATTTGTTATCACCATATGACCACATTTTAATTACAATTACAACCAAATACATTTTCTTTGTTAATAAAATATAGATGAGATTCAAGTTCCATTGGATCACTATCCTGAACCCCCCCACACCCTAACTCCTCCAACCTGAAAATAAAATACCAGAATATCCGGGACCCTTCCCGACTCTTCCTCTAGACATATGCATGTATTACGTCGTTAAGTAGATCATTTTCTACTATGTATTAAAGAGTAACACGCTGTTTATTTTAATTGGTTTATAAAAATCCTAACCCCTGAAGGCTTAACCCCGTCCGCTCTCCTATAATATACGCAGCGGAGATTTCGATGCCGGCCTCTTTTCATGGGTATCCAACCCACTTCCTGGCAGCTTGACCTCCAGAACTGTAATATAATAAATTTGCATTCTTGTAAGCCACAAAGGTGGTAATTTATTACAGCAGCGAAAGGAAACTAATTCGCCATCTAGGCCTTTGAAAGTTAAGAGGATTAAGCGAGCTGATTTATGGGACGTGGATGGCGCCTTAGGAAGGGCTCACCATGGTTGTTCCCTTAATTTCTGGAAACTGTCAAGTCTGAAGTCAGCAAGGCGTTCACCTCCCTTTCCGGTGACTTAAACCTGTTTGTGCATCGTCATTACCGCAGGCCTTACCCCCCAAAACATATACTCGACCCAGTCCTCAAGTGACCATTGATTAAATCATTAGCTGATGAGGCCAAAGACAGTCCCAAGAACATTTGCATTCAAAGAACAAATACACTGAGTCACTCCACTTAAAATCTTTAAGTTGTTCAAGGTACCTGACAGATCTCAGTCTAGGATTTACAACGCCTTCCAGCATCCAGTCCCTACCAACTTCTAGACCCACCGTTCCTCCGCTCTCCCCCACACGCTCTCCATGTAGGTGCAGGTCATCTACAGCAGTGGTCCCCAACCTTTTTTTGGGCCACGGACCGGTTTAATGTCAGAAAATATTTTCACGGACCAGCCTTTAGGGTGGGACGGATAAATGTATCACGTGACCAAGACAAGCGTCAAGAGTGAGTCTTAGACGGATGTAACAGAGGGAATCTGGTCATTTTTAAAAATATATATATCGTTCAGACTTAAATATAAATAAAACAGAAATAATGTAAGTTATTTATTCTTTCTCTGCAGACCGGTACCAAATGGCACACAGACCGGTACCGGTCCGCGGCACAGGGGTTGGGGACCACTGATCTACGTGACTAAATGTTTCCTAACGCATCCCAATCTCCTATTCCTTTGAACCTTTGCCTGTGTTGTTCCCTCGGCCTGTGTTGTTCCCTCGGCCTCCTCAATCCATCTGTCCATCTCTCCAAGTCCTATTCATTCCTCAGCAGTGAGCTCAGTCACCACAAGGGGCCTTCTTTAATATTTGGCTGCTCCAGTAAATTAGGATCCACCTCCTCCGCCCTCTGATAGCACAGAATCCAGGTTTTGGTTTTAGCAGTTCTCACGCCACATTACCACGGGTCAGCTGCTGGTCTCTTCCCGTAACTAGTCCTTAGTCTCAATGTCCTTTCAGGGTCATGGAGCCTTTTGAGGATCTGAAAAGTGAGACCCCATCTTTAAGAAACTACACACACATAGTTTTTATATATAACAAATAATAGTTTACAAATAATTTCAGGGGGTTCATGAATCCTCAAAAGCCTTGAACTTCAGTATGCACGCACGCACACAAACACACACACACACACACACACACAAATTTTTCTTTAAGTATTAAAATGTGAGTGCTCCTAGAAGAAACAGCATCCAACATGTGGCCTGGTACAGAGCTGGTACTCAATAAACGTTGGTCGGATGGATGGATGGATGGATGGATGGATGGATGATAAGACTATGAATTATTAATTTCTATGTGTATAAATCATGGGAAAGACTCATCTAGAGAATTTCTCCTAATAAATAGACAAATGAGGATTGTGAAACCACATCAGAGAACATGATTAATCACACTTCTACGGCTAATCACATTTGTGTGACAAAAAGGCATCTGTGAAAAATACCCTTATTGACAACATAGTCCATATTGTTCGGTAGTTTCAGAAATGTTTCTGAGAAAAACAGATACGGTCCATCTGATACAACCAGGCTGAAAACGAAAAACCAAACAAAAACCAGTAGCTAGGAGAGAAATGTTCTGGTAGGGCAAGTCAGAGGACTAGGTCTACAACTCTCATTACAGACCAGGAGGTTGAATTAATAAGAACCCCTTCTCTCCAAAATTCACATGCGAAAAGGTTTGTTGCGGTCGATCTAGGAATTGTAAAACATTGTGGAAATGAGCTTGGTTTAGAGAAAAAGTTAAACAGAGACACAGTCTTTCCCCCACCCCCTCTCAGAAACAAGCTAACTAGACCACAAAAGGATTCAGTTGACTGTTATGCATCCCTACCATGGAGTGCTATGAAGCTATTTAAAATATTCCATTTTGGAAGAACAATAAATGGCCTGTGCTATCTTAAGTAAAGACAAAACAGCCCACAGCAATACCAAATTTTCAAATATGTACGTGCATGTAGCAAAAAAGGCTAGAAAATGTTAGCAACGGTTACTATGGATGCTGGAATCACCACTGAATCCTGAACTGTTGTATCACATCTGTACCTATTTCTATATACATACATAGGTACATACAACATGTACAGTAAACATACATTTGAATGTGGCTGTTAAATTAAAACTTTAGTTAACCAAAAACCTACCTGGGCACATGCTTTCACAGCCACAAAAATCTGGATGGGTGGATTATGTTTTCATTCTAGCCCAAAGGAAAGTCTTTTCATTAGACCTAAGTTCCCCTCAAAATGTGCCGCTGTTCACCTGGCATCAGTTCCAAAGTCAGAATACCTAGGGAGAGTCAAACTATTCTCCTAAGTCTAGACTTTCATCTCATAATCTAAATTTGGTGACAACATCTGGATTTCTGTCAAATTTGCCTCTCTTCCTTCCAGGGCATTTGGATGTCTTGCCCTTTCTCTCCGCATCACCGCTCAGTCTGAGCCTGCTGGGCACTGGGGGCTCTCCTGCAAGGTCTGTCGTGACTCCGTCCCCGGGTCTGTGTATTCCTAGCCATTATACCCGATCACCCCGTGAACATCAGAAAGACTTAATGAGCAAAGTCCCTAATCCAGAATGAATTGTCTCTTTGTGTTCCATTCATCTGAATGATGCTTTAGGGAAGAGTACTCGAATTGGGAATTATTCAGTTGAATTTAATAAACATCTGTTGAGTATCTCCTTTGTGCAAGGTGACGGAATGGATTTAGACACCTGTTTCGATCCAACACAAAAGAGATAGTGCCCTTTGAAATGCATTTTTTTTATGGAGAAATAATCAGTGAGCTCCCTGAAACGTGTTCAGACAGAACGAGAAGGGGAATAAACCCCCTACTCCGAGTAGATTTACCCTCAGCCAAGTGCGTAGGACTATTCCATGTCACGTCCTAATGACTCTGTACCTCCTTCTGGTTTACATTTAAGCAGAAATTCAAAGAACACTCAGAGCTCAATGGGCTGGAATGCTGAGGCCGCAAGCACTATCCAAGGGTAGGGGAAGGAAGAGTTCACCCTTGATTTCTCCGCAGAGCACCCTCAGAATTGATAAAGGCTCAATAGAGTCAGTGCGGGAGGCAGACGGCTTGTGTGAGGACTCGAAGCACTGGGTGTGTAGGACCGAGCGAGGAGTGAACGACGTAACTCTTGGAAGGCACTTATGGCAAATGGTGCAGAGCGCTTCGCATCCAACAATTCAATTTTAAAATTCAATTCCACTAAATGTGTTTGCTTCTTATTAGGTAAGAATCAGTACTTCTGTCTTACAAAGGAGGAGAGGGAAGGTCAGAGGAAGTAAATGCCTCCGTCAAGGCAACTTACCCTGGGGAAGGCGGGATTTAGGGTCTGTTGTATCCAACACCCCCTTCGCACAGGCGCCCTCGACTGCGGCTTCCGCCACCTGTCTGCAGGTGGCCAGACGGAGCCGAGGGAGCTAAAACCCCACTACAGCCTGAAAGTAACACTTAGGACCAAGAGACTCGTATGTGCGAAGCGGGCAGGTCTCCCCATAGGAGAAGTTCTGGGTCTGAGCATTATGAGGGAAGGATGTGAACAGCGAGAGACGAGAAGCCCCTGGCCGGAGCACTCACTATCCTGGCCCAGTACTGCGCCTGAAAATATTATCTGAACATGTCAATGTATGTAGCAAGTGAGCTCAGGGTAGCAGGGAGTTCTGACAAGTTGACTAGGGGAAAGGAAAGCGTTTCTGCAAATGAATTCTGATCACTATCGAGCCTTTTTTCCCCTCCAAGAAACACAGTGGAAACTGAGATACCATCTCAGAGTCGTTATCTGGCCATTAGCCACTTCAAGTCAAATAAATAGTTCAAGGTCAAAATGAATTAGTCACTCCGTGTCTCAGACTCCCCAGCTGAGGAGTTCCCAGGTGTCTGTCCTGGAGAATCCCACGGAGAAGAAAGCCAGTCCTTCCTTCCTTCTGTGATGTCTGGGAACGTCTGACCTTAGCTCCTAACCAAGGAGTCCGGATACTCACAGAAACAAAGGAAGAGCAGGCTAATCTTGCCACTGTGTCAGTGAGTGTTTTTATAAAGGGAGTATCAAACCAGGACAGAGTCCTTTGTCCTTTGAAGACTGAAAGACTTCAGAAATAATAATAATGGGGGAGGGGGACGAAACACTGTAAAGTTCTGAGCACTGTGAAAAAACACTTAAGTAAGATTGCAATCACTCTTCAGAAGGGGCGGTGTTACGATGTGCCCCGTTTACAGATGGGAAAACTGAGGACTTGAGGATTAATTAGCTTGTCCTAGACCGGAGGGCATCGTGTGGCAGAGCTGGGACTTCTTAACCATTATACACTACTGAACTTAAGCTCTTTTGGCTGATTTTCTAAAATTTAGCATTTTGAACAATGAAGCTGAAAGGGAATCGCTACAGGCTTCTTTGGGAGATTTCCTCGTGACCTACCCTACAAATAAATTTCAGTTTCCACTCAGTCCACTTTTCCACTTAATGACTGCCGGTATCTATTGGGGGTCAAGAGGATGGGAGGGTGGCGGAAAGAAGTTCTTCAGAGCCAGAAATCAAACCAAAATGGGGAAGAAAGCACGGACCAACACCTGGCTGAAAGAAAAGTCAAATTTAAACAGCTTCTCTAGGGGCCCGTATTTTAAAACTGAATGAACCTCTAAATCTCCATAAATGCCTGTGGCTACAACTAATATAGCACATTTCACATTAGCATAAAATTATTTTCTGATGTGTCTGTCTCCCACTCTTGAGAATGGCAATTGAGGGACTATAATCACCAGTGGCACTGGGGACCCTGCAGGGAGGGACTGCTATGTGACAGGTTTTGCTAAGTGCTTCATACACCATCATCAGGATTTGGGCTAGGAAGCCAAAGTACATGACTTTGATTGGCCTTGGTGCACCCAGCTCTGCGGGGTGGACCTTTCTGGGGGGCTGCCAACAAAGCAGCCATCCCCAAGGGCGTTCCTTCCTCCTGGCTCAGTCCAGAGTGAGTACCCTCTGTGGGCTCAGAGCAGGCGGCCCCTTCCCAGGGAGGCGGATTTGATTCATGGAAGCACAGATCACTCCATTCCTGTTGCCAGTGATTGGATTAGGCATGAGCATGTGATGCAAAGTGGACCAGTAATAGTAACAAGATTTTGCCCAGAGCTTTGGGGAAAGGTTCCCACCCACCCCGAGCTGAGGGTGAGGAGAAAAGTGCCTTTCTTGTCTTTGATTGCAGTTGGATGAGGACATGATGCCTGGAGCTGTGGAAGCCATCTTGTAACAAGAGGGCACAAATCTGAGGGTCCCTAGGCTGACGCTGGGGAGATGAGAAGACGTGAAGCTCTCGGGATTCTTGAGGAAATCTCTGCTCTGCTAAATTAAGCAGTCACAAGCCTGACCTGTGGTGGCACAGTGGATAAAGCGTTGACCTGGAACGCTGAGGTCGCCGGTTCAAAACCCTGGGCTTGCCTGGTCAAGGCACATATGGGAGTTGAAGCTTCCTGCTCCTCCCCCCTTCTCTCTCTCTCTCTCTCTTTCTCTCTCTCTCTCTCTCTCTCTCTCTCTCTCTCTCCTCTAAAATGAATAAATTAAGCAGTCACAAAGTCTAACCTTCAGGAATGGTTATGTGAGATAATTCCTGTAGAGCAGAATCCTCTTTAGTGGGTCTCCCCCCCAAAAAAAAAAAAGAATTGGGCACCTGAAACCTGTATAATTAAGTTAATCAGTGTCAGCCCAATAAAATTCAATTAAAAAATTAAAATAAAACAAAATCATAGAAAAAATATAAAAAAGAAAAGAAAACCCTCCGGGCAGATAAACTGTGCTTAACCTTAGTCTTTTAAAATTTCTACTTTCTGATGATTAAATGGGGATAATCACCGGACACAGTTCATAGGAATGGTTTGAGGATTGAATAGAAAATGGGGCAGGTCCCCCAGATCGGTCTCTTGCTTCAACACAGTTTGGACGGAGCAGCCCCAGGGACCCCCCTTCTCCCAGCCTCCGACCACCCTGCCACCTCTCTTCCCGGAACCACCTTCGGAACCAGCTCAGACATCCTCAGCCTCCAAGACTGGCCAACACCGGTTCTTGACCTAAACTCCATTTTGCCCAACAACCAGGAGCTCCCAAACTCGTCAGTTATTTCACGGAGGAGGAAGCTGCCGTCAGCCGCCTGGTCCCCCTGCACCTGCAGCCCCCCACCCCCACCTACCTCTCTCTGGGCTTCTGTTTCGACTTTGACAATGTGGTCCTGGAGGGCGTGGGCCACTTCCTCCGGGAGTTGGCCGAGGAGACGCAGGATGGCGCTGAGCGTCTCTTAAAGGTGCAAAACCAGCACAGTGGCTGCATTCTCTCCCAGCACGTGCTGAAGCCTTCCCAGGATGAAGGTGACTTCAGGATGCTCGGGAAGCCACCACCATGGCCATGGAGAAGAACCTGAACCAGGTCCTTTTGGATCTGTGGGCCCTGGGTTCTACTGCACAGCCCCTCAGCTCTGTGACTTCCTGGAAGACCACTTCCTGGGTGAGCAGGTGAAACTCATCAAGGAGACGGGCGACCACATGACCCACCTTCGCAGGCTGGCCGGCCCCTGGGCTGTGCTGGGCGGGTGTCTCTTCAAAAGGTTCACCCTCAAGCACAACTAGGCGCCTTTGGAGCCCAGAGGCCTTTGAGGGGTCCCTCTGGGTCCCCCTGGTGTCTGGCTTTTGCCTCAGCCTCTTCCTGAAATCATTAGGCATCTTTTTAACCACTGTCGAGCCCTCTCCCTTGCTTTGGACCAAATGGAAATAAAGCTTTGTGCAAGAAAAAAGATGAGAGAGAGAGAGAGAGAGAGATAATAGAAGTACATTACTTAATGCACTGACATTAACAAGTGAGCAACAAATGGTAACTATTGTTGTAATGATGTCATTGCTTCCCACAACAGCATCTGAATCAGGAACTACTGTTAATTCCCATTTTACAGATACGGAGACTAAGGGTAGGAGGGTGTAAGTAACTTACTCAAGTCATACAACTGGTAAGAGCTGAAGTTCACATACAAAGCCATGCACAGCCTGACTCCAAAACTCAAAATATCAGTCCCTTTCTACGTGGCTGTGCTCTCTTCTTCCTGGAAACCCCAGCAGCTAGTGTGGGGCCTGGAACAAAGTGGCACTCAGTGTGACTGGACTTGATTCCATGGCCCAAATAACAAGGACGAAGACCCCAGAGAAGCCCCGCGTAGCCAGCAGCAGGTGCAGCTGGACCAAGCCAGCTGCAGAGAGAGGGCCCCCAGCAGTCCACTGCCTGCTCTTCCTTTAATTCTGGGATTCCACTGTTGCTGATGCCTCCCTCATCTAGGTCGGTTTCACGGAAAAGTCAGTTTCACGGAAAAGTCAGTTTCACGGGTCAGACATCCTCACAAGAAACCAGCAACCCACATTCAACCTCACATGAAGCTCTTTGCAACGTTATTTTAAGAAACACCTTGTCCACTTCACCTTTAAGCAAAGAAAAAAAAAAAAAAAAGACCCTGACAGATGCAGACAAGGTCTGGTGATTACCAGAGGGAAAGGAGGTGGGGGGGGGGGGGAGGTAGAACAGGGTGTCAGGGGTAAATGGTGATGGAGGGAGACACACAATACAATATACAGATGATGTATTATAGAATTATACACCTAAAACCTATGTAATTTTATTAACCAATGTCACCCCAATAACTTCAATAAAATTAAAAAAACAAAACAAAACACCAAGTGGAAAACCAGCTGTTCCTACTGAAAAGCAACAGGGGGCAGCAGAGAGCAGCAAACGGCTCAACCCCCTTAAATATTAAAAGAACAAGGAGGAAAGAAACAACCACCAAAAAACCTAGAACCTTCAACTTCAGTCCAGAAGCATCCAAGTCTAAAAGTTTCCCAGGGCAAACCTCCCTGACCTGGTGGGGAGGCAAACTCCCATGTGCAGTCTCCTGACGGAGAAAAAGATTAACAGTGATCTGAACTCCTGAATGCTTTACAGACACACGTCTTCCAGACAATCAGTCCGGCCTGTCTGGGGGAACATTGTCCCACCAGGAATAATCCTGAATGAGCCGGAAGGCGTAGGCAATTTAACCTGACCAAACTCGCCCGGTTAAATGATCATTTCGCTTCCGATTTAAATCTGTCCTCGGAGCAGCCTGTCATCGGTCTGCCAAAGGTGTATCTGAGAGATGCCCTAGCCTAGGAGAAATTCTTGATCCATTTTTAAATACTTAAAGCAAAGGGACACTATGTTCTACATGGTCAATTCAGTTTCTTAGGTCAATCAACCTCACAGGAGGCTGAACACGTAAACAAAACACTCCTTTCAGTGGTTTCAAACTATAGCAATCTATTATGAAGGCTCTTCCAATGGGGGTTCTTGGGATTTAGATTTGGATGGTGCCTCCAAGTGGAGAAAACAGCTTTGATTACCTCCTCTTATATTTTTAAATATAAGAGGGACCGGAAGCATGGCACGGGTCTATGGCGTCAGCCAGTTGCCGAAGTCCTATTAGATCTTGCAACAATTGTTTCCCTAAAGTCTAGGCATTCGTTTGTAGTGTTTCTCTGGCTTTTTGTATTCAATAAACTCTTCATTGAGAGGGGAGTAAATCCTTTAAAAAAAAGAAAAAGTATCCCTGTTCATCAACTGTTTTCTGAGCCAGCCTGCTCAGCAATAATTGCTATTTTATCTCAAAGAATGTGTTCTCTTTTTCAGAGCACTTTTTTAAAATTATGCAATTATTTAGCATATATTTGGTCAGTGTGTCCGTTCCCCTGAAGACTTGCAGCTCCCCGAGGGTTGCTGCTGTTGTGCTCACGGAGCACGTCGACCAGATGCTCGGTACGTAACGGGAGCTCCCTGCAAATGCACCAGCATTCTGGAGGCTTTGGGGGGGGAGGGGTTTGACCCACTCCTTTTGTTTAAGAAGAGATACCCCAGGTTCTCCGATTCCTGTGAAGCAGGAAATGACGGTGTTGATACCCTTACATATCAGATAACCCACACGAGGTCACACTTACCTATTCTGTGCAATAAATGATGAAGGAATAAGTGACCAGGGATGGAGTCAAGACAAGGTTGGAAGCAGACCCTGCCCCTCCCATCCCTTTCTCGTATCTCTCCTCTGGCATTTCTCAAGGTGGCACTATCCCCACGGTGCCCCCTCCAAGAGATACCCCCACGCATTAGAAAACATATGCCTCTTTCTTTAATAGCAATACCAGACTTAAATTTGCTTCCAGAATTTAGGAGGATTGTTCTATGGTGTTAAGCCTCAATCACATGTGGTTTAAGAATCCGGAAGAGGGTTTTAAGAGCCGATCCAAGTCATATGAGCATTCTAAAGTTAATTCTCAGTGGGCCGGGCACTTAGGACTTCATATTGGAAGTTACAGTGGGACGTTATAATGACAATGCAATTTTAAGGGGACTTTTACACCAGTTCATTAAATGTATAATAAAAGCTTACATAATTGCTATCTGTGGAAGGATAATTTAATCAATATTGAGGACGATGGGATAGATAGCATCCTTAGCACATTACCTCGACCTAGTGTTCATGGTTTTAGCTGGGTAGACCCTGACAGATGCAGAAATACACGACTTCTGAGAGAGCAGCGAACTGAGAGACCTGGAAATGCCAGGATGATAAAAGAGGAGGGAAAGAATGACAAAGCAGTACACGCCTTGGACAATAGAATAACAACAACAACAACATTAATAGTGAGCATCTGCGGCGCATTGACCGTGAGCTAGGCATTGTTGCAAGCACTTTGCCTACATTATCTCAGTATCCTCAGAGGGATCCTGAGAGGCACTAATGCAGCCACAGCTCAAGGAAAAACCACTGATCACCAGAGAGGTTAAGTAACCTGCCCAAGGGCACACAGCTAGGCAGGAATTAGCAGGGTTAGGCCTCAGACATGGGCAGTCTGGCTCCAGAGCCTGCACTGTTAATTAATGCAACTTACTACCAGACACTGGATTTAATAATAATCATGGCAAAAACAACGACGACGCTTTACCGCTACAGGAGTTATTACGGAGTATTTGCCACCCATTCTTTCACATGTTTAGAGTAGCAGGCGTGAGAAGAAGCATAGCAGCCCTTTTCCTCATCTGGAAGGTGTGGAACGTGAAGACCGGAGGAGGACAAGTGTAGCCAGGACGCCCCCGATGACCAGCATGTCACTGATGGTGGTGTTCAACCTCAAATCTGCCTTGGCTCCAAGCTCTTGCCATTTTACTAAGACATCACTCACTGTCCTGTAATAACATCCCATTGAAATCACAGGAGCAGCCCTTCCCATGTCCACGCCTTGGTTACTGCTGACATCAGTCACATTCACGTTTCAGGCCCACTTAGGAGAACACTGGAGAAGCACTTGTTGACCTGCCCAAAGCCATGTGTTTAATCAGTCTGTCTATCTATCTATCTATCTATCTATCTATCTTTAACTTAAAGATCTGTTTTAAGAGCAATTTTCCATAAGAAATCACCACCTTAAAGGAAGGAGGGGGAGGGTTTCCACCGCCACCGCCATCCCCGGCCACAGTTAGTGGGACAGAGCAGGCATGTTGACTGAGTGGTGGCACAGGGACACCGTGGAGGACAAGGACAAGTCGTGGAATTGGTGGCGAAGGGACAGGAAAGGCCGCAGTCACGGGGTAACCCAGATCACCTTCCATGCATGGCAGCCTGTCTGTGGGCACAGAGGAAACTTCTTAGATTCCTCTTGCCATTCAAGGCACCCTTCGCCGGCACTTACCAGCCGGTGCAAAGCCCAGGTTCACCCTGACCATATATTTTGTTTGGCTTGAAAAGTATATAAAGATTAAAAATCACGTGCTGTCATCTTCTGTTTCATTGGACAGAGCATCTAAGTCGGTTAAGAATAAACATAAACACATCCGTGGGAATTCACACAACGGTGAGGTGCGAAATAAAACGCTGTTGATGGTCATCCCCTGGGGACCGGCCCCCACCCTCCCACCCCTAAATTGTGGAGAAGACCTGGGGCCAAAGGGAATCACCACTCACTGCACCCGACTAATTCCAACAGACCGCAAGCCCCAGAGAACAGCGGCCATCTCGTATCTGGTTTCTCACCATCACATGTGTGGCACCACGCACAGCGGCGGACACATCCTGCTCCTTAATCAGCATTTGATGAGTGAATGGATGTTTAAGTTGTAAACAATATGTGATTAAATAGAGAAGGATGAGGTCCACCAGAATGACAAGGTACACCTTGCTCAGTTGCAAATCAGCTTTCTCTTTCCTTCTCGTGTTTAACTGTGATGTGCAGAGCCAGGTCAGGATGTCTCCCAACTCTAGAAGTCTGGTTCTGGTACCCTCCAGTGTTCCAACCCCAGCGAGGATTTTCTGCTGGAATAATCCAACACAACGGAATGAAGGCAATTCATCGCACCTGCGGAGCTAACAGTAAACATGAGCGCCGACCTGGGGTTCCACCCCCTGAAAAATCGGGTCATGAGAACAGGCTACAGTGACCTTTCTGGGCATAGCAACTCCCACTTCATATTAGCAACATGCAAACACACCACTGGTATACCTAAATGTGTATCACCTCGTCGAACATATGCCTTTCTTTCTTCTAAATCCATCCCAAACCACCCTAGGCATCATTCATTATCAGTGCTGCGCTTTGAAGGAAAAAGAGAAACAACAAACAAAAAATAAATAGCAACAAGCACAACGGTACATAAAAAATAAAAGCCCCACAAGGTATCGAGTGAAGCACAACACAGTCACCAACGGGGGGGGGTCCTGGTGGTGAGGCAGGGTGACGCTCGTTCTTGTCCTCATTCCCCAGACTGACAATCCCTCTGCAACTAGGGATCATTACTTTTCTAATTTGAAGACTAATAAATAAGCTCGCCCCAGACTATTCTCGCTGCTGCTCACACAGTTAGTATAAACCACATTGACCTTTTAAAAAGGTGATTTATTTTTTAACACCTAGAGCAATGAATGCTAGATACGCAAGCGCGTACCTGGCGGAGCTGCCCCGCCGGCTGCGACACCACCACGGAGCCCACCGACCCCCAAAAGGCTGCCAGCAAGACCCACGGAGAGCTGGGGCTGACGCGCAGCAGGTGGCGAGAGGTGGAACTCCAGGCCAGCGGCCGGAAAGCCATTTACCCCGAAAGGTACTTAATGCAGTCATCCCGGTTTTGCTCTTCCCACTAAAGGACACCACAGAGAATTACCTATCCTGGCTTACGAGGCTGTAAATAAAACTAAATTCACCAAGTGCTTGGTCTGCACTTTGCGGCAGGCTAGATACTGGTTGTCAATCTCCGAGGATGCTGCTGCGCCCGGTTCCAGCCTGTTATCAATCTTATTCAGTTGACTTCTGGGTAAGAGGCCGGCCCATCACTTCCAACCCCCCCCCCGGCCCCGCCCCCGGCCAGAGCTCCATGGGCCCTGGCCCACTCGCTGCTGCTGCTTAGTTATTTCCTCTTCTCCGGTTTGGCCTGATGGTTTTTCTTTTCATCAGCCAAGAGCTCTGTAGGTAACCTCCGTCTGTCCTATTTTCACGACTGTAAGGAACTTGAAAACGACCTTGTGGGTTTATCTGCCTTTCTACACTGACTCTGTGCCTTTGGGTCAGTAAGGCAGGAAAGAAACTTGTTCTTCCTTTCAGATTCCAGAAGGATTTTCAAGATTTCTCAGGTTAGGAGGCCTGAGACACACAGCATTAGCCTCTGTCTCTTCGTCTGTGAAATGGGTACCTGCCTACCTTGTTGTGTTGCCGTGAGAAGTAAATGACACAGGACATGATTAATTGCTTACACACCGTGCCTGAAGAATGACACGTGGAGAAAAAAAAAACACCGTGGTGATCACTGTGTGTCCTTCTCTGAGATTGTTACAGCTCATTCCTGTCCAAGAAACAGGGGCACGGATTAGAAGTTCCCTGTGATTATGTTTCAATCATTTCGAGGAGAGAAAAATCACTTCAGGACTGAAATCCTCCGCTCTGCATTGAGTGGACTGGGTTAAAGAAGACACATTCGCCAGGACTTGATTTCCTGAATAAACACGCGTGTGTGTTACAGGCGTGTGAGAATGGGCATTACATCTTTGTTCTACGGTACGAATCGTATTATTGTATCCTTCACACCCCAGAGAAAGCAAAGCGCGTCCCATCACTAGAGGGCATAGGTATTTCTAAAGCAGTATCTTATGCTCAGAATGTAACAAATGAAAGAGGGAGAAGAGAGAAGAGAGAAGGGAGGGGGAGGGGCATGGGGAGAGAGTCAGCCCTGGCTACCTCCATCAAGTCCCCGGAATCAGCTGTGTCTGAAGCCAATCTTCCATAATGTAAGACCGTGAGCCCGCCACCGAGCTCTATTGTGTTGAACCCAGCTGAATTGAGTTTCTATCACCTGCAATGGAAAGAGCCCTAATATAGAAATAATATATATTTTATAGTACTATTCAAATCGTCCCAGCTATTTTTAAGTCATTAATGAAGCAGAATGAGTAATGCAAAAGACTGAAATGGGCTGACCCGGGGTGATGCAGTGGATAAGGCGTTGGCCTGAAATGCTGAGGTCGTAGGTTCAAAACCCCAGGCTTGCCCGGTTAGGGCACATGCAAGAAATAACTACTGCGAGTTGATGCTTCCTGTTCTTCCCCACCCCTTCTCTCTCTCAAATCAGTAAATAAAGTCTTTAAAAACATCTTTAAAAAGACTGAAACGTGTACATATTTATAATACACTAGGAATCTAGGAAGCTTATCTGTTCTGAATGTTTTTTTTTAACTATAACAAGCTTTAGCATATTTTTAGACTTTATATTTTTAATTATTATAGTTCGCAAACTGAAGTGTACCACTTCTTAAAGCAACCATGTGAGAAGTGCGTCCCCTAGTTGAACGTGATGAGCACACCTTGGGCTACGCAGCCACAACCAGTATTAATTTTTCCTTTTTCTATTAGCTCGCACTTGACGAGAAAAATAGCAACAATCACCATAACAGCAGTAACTAACTTCTCAGGCTTTTCAGTTCTGAAATTATGTGTTAAATTAGACTGAACTAACTAGTTCAAAGCAAAAGAGGGCAGTTCCTACAGTGTCCAAATATTAGTATAAATTCTATCAGCTCCTCAGGATCAATTTTTCTTGAACATACAGTGTTTTTTTTTTTTACATTTTTTAAAATTTATTGATTTGAGAGAGAGAGAGGAAGAGGGAGAGAGCGAGAGAAAAACATCCACTTGTCACTCCATTTATTTATGCATTCACTGGTTGTCTCTTACACGTGCCCCGACCTACGGTCGAACCCGCCACCTTGGCCTGTCAGGACGACGCTCTAGCCCACTTAGCGACCCAGCCGGGCCTCTCTGAATACATGTGTTGAGTGGTTCATCTCAGCCTGGACCCTAGTGCAACAGGCAATATGAAGGGCAGAGTGCTCACTTATCACTCAGTTCTCCTTCACATCAGTTAGAGTCTGATGCTAATTCTGAGAATTAAGAACCTGGGTAAAGAAAAAATTTCATCACGGTTTGACTCATTGTGGCCAATCACAAAATGTTACTGAGAAATATCTGTAAATACGCTCGACCTTCCCACGAGAATAACACAGATGGCTAAGCATAGCAGTTCTTCCCCCGAACTAAAGAGTGACTGTTCGGATGACTTATCCAAAGAAGGATTAATTTATTTTTAAGTAAAATGGATTCTGTAAAAAGTCCTTCCTGCCCCCTTATATAACTAGATGGCATTTTCCTTCAGCACACTCAAATATTGGGGACCCTTTCCAACTTAATGACCAAGACATAGAGAATACTAGGTAATCAAAATCAAAAGAACAAAATGAAAATCTGACAAATAATTTAATGAGATGTTGTGCTTTATTATGAGCATTAAAGGGAAAAAATGTTCATTTCGATGCCTGCTGTCAGATGAAATTTGTGTAAATAAATTAGAAAAAATACAAATATATATGTAATATATATAA
The DNA here is from genome assembly GCF_036850995.1 of Saccopteryx leptura. Lineage (NCBI taxonomy): Eukaryota > Metazoa > Chordata > Mammalia > Chiroptera > Emballonuridae > Saccopteryx > Saccopteryx leptura. The sequence goes on from NC_089506.1 coordinate 209,793,962, forward strand.
TTAGTTATAATTTGCTTCTAGGTAATAAAATTTAATATAGCAGATATTATATATATTTAGGTTAATAAATTATAAACCTATATTTAGGTTTATAATTAAATATATAAATTATATATAATTATCAGTATATGTTACTTATATTTATAATTACATACAAATATGTAAATCATACAGGGTGGGGCAAAAGAACATTTATAGTAAGTACACGAAACAAGAGTTTATTTTTGCATTATTAATTATTGTATTATTTTCCACATGAACAACTATACACCCACTTTTGTCCCACCCTGTATTAATTTATAATTATATGTTATAATTCTTACTTATTACTACACAGATAATTTTCTTACCTAGAAGCAAACTTCTTAGGAAAACTGAGTTGCAAAAAATGAACTGACCTGAATGAGAATGCATGGCAATGCCTAGCAAAAAGTCAACACTCTGTGGTACAATTTGTGGTCAAAAGTTTCCATGAATTGGTCTTCCTGAACCCAGCAGCTTCTTGGAGTTAGTTTGGCCTGTTCTGTGCTAAAATATCTGAACAGGGTAACTCTATAAAACTGGGCGGGGAGGGGGGGACTTCTGGTCATACTTTATTATAATGTCGCATTTGAGTATGTCCTCAAAACCATGCATTTGGGCTAGGTCTATCTTTTTATATGCCCGAGTCTGACAAGCTACATAGAGCTGTGCTTGCAAAGAGCTGGAACTCTGAGGTGAATGCATTTAACAAAATTTTTTAAAGTCTTCGGTATGAAGTTCTAACAATACTATAACTTTGAACTCTCATGTCTTATCTATTTTGGATCATTTTCCTGAGGATTTGGATATTCTGACGGAATCAGGAGTAGGATACTTACTCAAAATCCTCCGGTAATGATAATACCTCTTTCTACAATAGGCCTGTTTCTGAAAAGTTTAGCTATGCAAAGTCCTTATACTATTACAGCCCAAATCACATTTCTTTTAAACAAAAGAGAGGTTTTTCTATAAGAACCCAATAAGATTCTTTTTAAATCCCCTGCATTGAATTTGAATTATGAAGCAGATTTGCTTATACTTAATTACCTAACATTGTGAATTATACCTCACACTGCATTGAACTTTTCTATAAATTCTTAAAGTAACCAAATCTCAAGGGCATTTATATGCCCTTGAAATTTCTCAGAGAGATGAGATTCTGAAGTTCCTATGAACCAAGACTGCCCAAACAATTGTTTCCTTTTTACTGGGGTGACATTGGGCCACAAAAGCATACAGGTTTCAAGTGTACAGCTCAATAAAATACCACCTGCACCCTGCATCATGTGTCTCTTTCTCCAAGCAGGGTCTCTTTCCACCCCCTCTGCCCCTCTTTGCTCCCCTTTCCCCTCCCCTTCTTTGCCTCTGGCTATCACCACACTGCTGTGTCTTTGTGTTTCATATATAAATATATACGTGTACAGTGTGTCCGTAAAGTCATGGTGCACTTTTGACCGGTCACAGGAAAGCAACAAAAGACGATAGAAATGTGAAATCTGCACCAAATAAAAGGAAAACTCTCCCAGTTTCATACCTATTCAGTGCAGTTCGATGTGGGCTCACGCACAGAGTTTTTAGGGCTCCTTAGGTAGCTATCCCGTATAGCCTCTACAGACTCGTCACTGACTGATGGCCTACCAGAACGGGGTTTCTCCACCACACTGCCGGTTTCCTTCAACTGCTTATCCCACCGAGTAATGTTATTCCTATGTGGTGGCGCTTCGTTATAAACGCGCCGATATTCACGTTGCACTTTGGTCACGGATTCGAATTTAGCGAGCCACCAAACACACTGAACTTTCCTCTGTACCGTCCACATCTCGACTGGCATGGCCGTGGGCTGCTCCGCTGTAGACACGGTGTGACGTCATCATCTGTGCATGTGCACACATGCTGCCACATCATCCTACAGAAACTGGGAGGGTTTTCCATTTATTTGGTGCAGATTTCACATTTCTATCATCTTTTGTTGCTTTCCTGTGACCGGTCAAAAGTGCATCATGACTTTACGGACACACTGTATATAAAGGGAGATGGGGTTGTTTTGCATAATCCTTCCCCTTCCTTCATCCAGTCCCCTCTTCCCCACCCCTCTAAAAGTCAGTTTCTTCCATGTATATCCACGTCTCTGTTTCTATTTTGTTCATCAGTTTATTCTATTCATTCCACTCCGCATATAAGTGAGATCAGGTGGTAATTGTCTTTCTCTGACTGGCTTATTGCACTTAGCATAATAGTCTCTAGGTCCATGCTGCCGCAAAAGATAAGATTGCCCTTTCTTTTTAACAGCCAAGTAGTATTCCATTGTGTATATGCACCACAGCTCTTTTTATCCACTCATCCACTGACGGCACTCGGGCTGTTTCCAGATCTTGGCTATTGTCAATAACACTGCATGTCAAGGGATTGGCAGGCCTCTAGTTTCTCTAAGTTAATTAGATCCTTTTGGTCTCCTTCCCTCTTTCCTTTCTTCTTCTTCTTTTTTTTTTTTTTTGATAAGTATATTCTTTGGGTACCTACTTCGTGCCAGGGATTGAGACAAAGATAAGGAGAAAAGTGAGACAGGAACTTCACCTGCCCTGCGGGAAGCCATAGGGCTGCAGACTGCTGGAACGATGCATCCCTCCCTTGCCACAAGGGGGCGCCAGACACCAGGAAGGCCCGTGAAAAGGCAGACCCAAAGGAAAGAAGCCCCCCCCCCCCCCATAAGAACAACAGCGGTCCCCATTCATATTAGGCATTGTTTCCTCAATGGAACAATTAACGAAGAGAAAAGCTGTGAACGGGCCTAAAATCAGAAAGACTGCAAGTAATTACTGCAAACTATGGGGACATAAGAAAACTGAAGAAATCTTGGCACTATTGAGAGAAAGACTGTTTTCCCCTTCAAATGAATACAATGGACCTATTCGCCAAAAGGTTAGAGGGCTGCCGTTCAAGTCACTGGCGTTTCAAAAAACACAAAATTTCCCCCATCGATTGACTAATAAATGCACATATGCTTGTGTTAAGTGTGTTGAAAGCTTTGAGTTGACATTGTCAGCCTGGGCTGGTATAATTACACGTGAACTGTCAATTTCTTAATCCTGAAGCCGTCATTCTGCTCTAGGTAAATACGCTTTTTATTTATTTATTTTTCCTTCCTAAGCAATAACAGCTCTTCCTTCAATCGGTTTTAATGGATTTCGCCCTGAGCAGCCCTCCCTCTGTAGACGATCCCCACCATGGAGAAAGATTTCTCTAGAAGGGCTAAGGCTGGTGCTTCAGGGGGGGAAAAGCAAGGCTTCTTTCTGATCAAACCAAAAACAGGTCTCAACCCAACGTGTTTCCTCAAACGAGCCCAGACACTGTACTTAGTGTCTGGTAATCACACAGGTAATACCAAGTACTATTAGTGACTGGTTTCTATCTTATTTTCCATGGAACTTTAAAATCCGACCCAGGCATTTACTTGTCTTTTCAAGTTTTTATTTTCACCTCTATTCGCTCTCACTTTGTTCACAAACTGGAGCTCTCTATCAGAACAGGTTGTCTCTGAAAAAAAAAGTGTCTGCCCCTCAACACCAGGCCCCCCCACCCTGGAACGCGAGATGAAAAGGCACCTTAAAATGCCTGCGTGTCCGTTTCTGGCCTGGCCGCTCTCTGGGCCAGAAGCGAAGATGTAAGTCCTATTTTTAATGTCTTCTTACAGAAGCACCATGGACTTAGCCACGCGCAGAATTTATGGCACTCTCCATTTTATCACACGGCGGTGGTGGTGGGGGGGGTGTAGAGAATGTAGAGAATGACTTCCCCATTGCATTTCCCATGAGTCTCAGATCACTTGTAAATTGCAGAGCCTGACATTTCAACTGCGCCACGTGGATAGCTCAGGCACCACCCTCTTCCTCCCTCCCCTCCCGTCCCCTTCCCCTCCACCAGGAGACCAGGGGCTGATGCCTCATTTTATAATGCAGCGTGATGGTGAGTCAAGGGTCAAGCTCAGCCTGTTAAGTCTAAAGCAATTACCTTCTCCTGCAGATAAAGAAAAGCCCAACTTGGAGGAGAGGGCGGAATGAGCGGAGAGACTCCAAGAACCATATGGCTGGCTTCAGCCTGTATCCTTGACATCATGGCAGGTGGCTGGGCAAAGGCCAACGCTTGGCGCAGTGCACCCACACACATCTCTGGCCAAACATGCGTCTATTTCTGGAAACTTACCTGCCCTTTCCGGTTGGCTATCCTGAGACTCTAAATTCTGACATAATGAGTTCCTGCTGTCTAAAATCATATGTTCTATTTACATTTTTAGAAGAGCGTGCTAAAATGGCATCCGCTTCTCAATTGCATACTGACTATATATATACACACACACACACACACACACACACACACACACACACACACCGAATAACCGTCGTATGGGAAGTCTTATTTCCCAGGAGCATCTAAATTAGCAGCATTGTATTTAAATAAATGCTTTTTTTTTTTCTCGATGTCTACATTTTCAACAATAGCTGATGTTCTGCAGTCTTAGAAATTGGAATGTTTTTTTCTTTGTAATTAGTGCTCTGCACTAACCCTCTCAACTACTATGTCTAAAGTGTATTTCTTAATATTGAAATGAAGAAAAGAAATAGATCTCATTCCCAGCTCACTTCCAAATGATCCGGATTAGAAATCCTTCTGTCGGCGATGGGAGGCAGCATTTCACACGGGGGAAACCCCAGCATGTGAGAACCGGCCTGAGCTAACATCCAGACCGCAAGTGTGATTTACTTAAGTCAACAAGTAAATGACATCGACTAACTAAAGCTCATTTCTCTCATCTGCAAAACAGGAGCATTCACCTCCGAAGCAGGACAGGCCAAGTCCCACAGACACCTGGCCTCATCTCCCCAAGATGAACAGAGACGGTGGCTTGAAGGTTCGTGCAAGCCCCTTTGGAAGGACGGGCACTTGCTCCTGTAGCCATTGACAAACTGGTGAAGCTTCCTGAAGGTCAAGGACACGACGGAGTGATTAAAGAGTGAAGCAGACCAGGGAGAGGGCGGGAACAGGATGAGCGCATCCGAGGCTCTGACACATTCTGTGGCCACAGGGAGAGCCAGCGCGGGGAACGGCACACCCACGTCGGGACGTTCCGGTAGCAGAACAAGAAGAACCTGTCTGGGCTTCCGGAGAATCCTGTGGGTGGGGTGTTGTTTAAAATATTGTTAATTACAGATATCAAGCTTCACTTCAGACCTGTTGACTTAAATTCTCCAGGTCTTGGGCTCAGGAATGTGTGTATTTGTGTGTGTGTGTGTGTGTGTGTGTGATTCAAATATAATGTCAAGTTTGAAAAGGACTGAACAAGGGCAAAATCCAAGTGTGTATTACACAAACACACACACACAGGTCCTACTGAAAACTATGCATTCTATCTGAATAGAAAACACAGGAGTGGATTCCCTTATTCGATTGTCCACACAGGGCCCCTACTTCCTCAAGTCTACAACCAAAGGTAAACGTAACGAAATTATTCACAAACTGAGGAGTTTCGTGGAGGTAAGGAGATGGAGATGGAGTGTGCCATGTAGACGTCTGGCACCGACGCTTGCGTTTGGAATGCTCGGATGTCTTCAGTTACCCAGATTTACTATATCTAAAATTATACACATGGGGCAGGTTATAGATATGGAATAAATCTACAGCTTAAAATTTTTAAAGAATTTATAGCCCATCTATTCCAACCCCCCTTCACATGCAAGCGTAGCTGTTACAACATCCTGGGCAGAGAGATGATCATGTAATTGGATAGCTTCAGTGGTGATGAGCTCATTATTAATGGGCAGTATTGATCAGAAGAGAGAGGCATTGTACCGGGGGAGGGAAATGCATTAGGATGTGTAATAAAAAAAAACAAACCCAGTAAAATGTTAGAGGGTTAGAGATTAGAGTGTAATGGTATAAACATGTATTTTAAATATGCTTGGAAATATTATGTGTTCTGTTTACAGAAATTGAAAGGTAATAAATTAGTTTGATGGTGAAGAACAGGTCTTGGCCAGTAAGCTATTTAAAGACAGACAAGTTAAGGATGAGGAAGCTGGCAGGTGTCTACATCCCAGTGACCACATACATGGAATGAATCAAAGACACAGTTGGAATCCACCCAAGAGGGAAGGAGACATCCGCTAAGGAGGGAACGCACCTGCTGTGCTTCTGGTTGCCCGGGCGACAAGACCCCCTCCTCCTGCTGATGGCATTGTCATGCACAGAACCCAGGAAAGTAAAATAAATTATGATATCAATAGTAGAGTGAAAGACAGTCCCGAGAGCCTCAGGGCGGGAGGAACCACAGTGGAGTTTGAATAGTGGTTGTCAGAAGACACGTGATCAGGAGGGAAGATGTTGGTTGAAAAACAATAAAAATGTAGGAAGTGGGTGTGTTTCAGAGGAAAGAGAGAGAGAGAGAGGAGAGAAACACTAATGACAGAATAAATACCTGGGAAAGTAATATGTCTGTCATTTTTTTCCCCGACGCCCTCTGGACTAGACACCCCTAAATGAAGTGTTAACGCATCCACATTGATTTGTGTTCTCTGTTGCCCTCGCTCTGCGGGAAGCAGTCTGGCCCGGGAGACTCCACTGCAGCTCGATCTTGAGCAGGCTGGCATTTCAGGTGCTGAATGCAGCAGCCTCTGCTCCGATGTTTTCTTGGTCCTCCTGTCGCTCCAAAGAGATCAGGTGCGTGGGGATGATGCAGAATGGTAGGATGGCTAGGTCTATGCATCGACCAGGCCAGGCCACGGTGCCTAGCCGTGCAGGTATTTTAGTAGATGTGATTAAGGCCTACCGTCAGGTGACTTGTAAGGAGAAGTTACCCTCTAGAATATGGTCGACCTCAGCCAATAAGTTAAAGGCCTGTAGAGCAAAGACGGGCTTCCTGAAGAAGGCATTCTCCTTCAAGACTGTAATGTAGAAATCCTGCCTGGGTGTCCAGCTTGCCGGCCCACGGATTTCAGCCTCGAGACTACAACGTCAACTCCTGTCTGAGTTTCCAGTCTGAGACTCTGCCCTACAAACTTCAGACGTGCCAGACCTCACCGTCACGTGAGACAACTCCCCAAAATAAACTTATTTCAACACATGCAGAGATAGATAGACAGACCACTTTAGATATACATATGTAGAGATATGGATATAGAGACTCTATCTATAGAGAGGGAGATCAGTCTGTGTGTGTGTGTGTGTGTGTGTGTGTGTGTGTGTATAAATTATAAGTTTTTAGAAATTATTTTTCCTTGGGAATTGACATCTGACCCCTTGCCATTTACACGACTGGCTCTGTTGCTGTCCTCTGACATTCTGAAGAACAAGTTCAATACAGTCTAATTATTTGGGCAAATACGTTGGGTAACTTGGCACAGAGCAGTGTTGTAAGCCACCAAGCATCTGGTGGTAGAGGATCCCTGCCTTTCTAAAGCCCTTCTCACAGACTGTGCGGCTCTATCTCCTCCCAAGCGCTTCAGGCACCATGACCCCGCTCCTCTAGTCCAGCGGGTTGCCCTGGGGGTGATCCGTGACCCTAAGTGAATACAGTGATTGTTGTCAGTCTGTGGGCAGGACAGGATAAGGTTCAGGGTGGCCACGTTTGTCCGTGTGCTGCGTGCAGTGGAGAAACGACCTCCAGGGAGAAGGGAGAAGTGTAGATCCCAGGGTGACCTGACTCCCACAGACTCTGTTTTCTCTTCTTCATGAGTAACTGATGGAACTGCCTCCTTGTGTTTTCTGATTGAACTCTGTGCCCTTCATCTCTAGAAAATAGCTCCGAATCTTTCCAAGACATTCTCTGGTCTTCAGGTAACAGACTGGTTTGAAGCTCCTCGCAGCCGAGTGATGGCTAGCACGAACATTGCTTCTCAGTGCCGGGCAACAGGACCGGGTGGAGGACTTGTGCATACACACAGCAGCACAAGCAAATCAAAGACACGGCACTGCCTGACCAGGCAGTGGCGCAGTGGAAAGAGCATCAAACTGGGATGCAGAAGGACCCAGGTTCGAGACCCCGAGGTCGCCAGCTTGAGTGCGGGCTCATCTGGTTTGAGCAAGGCTCACCAGTTTGAGCCCAAGGTCGCTGGCTCGAGCAAGGGGTCACTTGGTCTGCTGTAGCCCCAGTGGTCAAGGCACATATGAGAAATCAATCAACGAACAACTAAGGAACCGCAACGAAGAATTGATGTTTCTCATCTCTCTCTCCCTTCCTGTCTGTCTCTGTCACTGCCAAAAATAATAATAATAATAATAAAGAGTTGTAAGATACAAAGGACACGGCACTGCTCACTTAGAAATGGAATTCGGAGAGATATTCTGTAAAAGGTCGAGTGAAGCCATTATAAGGAGAGCCGTTCTTACAAGGTTATGTGGTGAGCTTCACCCAAAAGTATAGTGATAACCAAACATGATGGGTAACACTGATGGAACATTCCCTTCGTGCTAGTCGCTGTTCTAAGTGTTTATGTCTACTTAATACTCATGTCGATACCATTAGGGATCAGCTGCTATGATCACCATTCGACGGGTGAAGAAACGGTGCACATTTTCTTTGCCAAATTGTGGCTGAGATGAGAATTTGGGAGCCAGAGTTCAGTCCATAGTAGCGATGAGCTTATTCTTCCCGAAAGGGATCAAAATGGGCCACCCTAAAATATATCACTTTAGCATATTGATTATTTTGAGTCAAAGTTACTTAAAAAGCAGTCGGTACAAGAAGGATTCTCTGACCTTCCTCTGTCCCCCCTGCAAGCAGGAAATAAATATCCCACGTGAAAGGTGCCTTCTGTGTACTAGGAGGGAGAAAGACATCCTTCTCAGCGGGGACAGGGACACGGAGTTCAGAGCCACGCAGCGTATAAACAAGTCTTGTTACTTCTTCACCGACTTACGACCCCAAACCCAAACCTTTATCTTGTCGATTACTCATGATGTTATCGTTTCTTTGTCTAGGAAGTATAAAAGCTACCTGCCTTGGTCACTTCATGAGCAGTGAAATTAAATTTATTTTTCTCCTGGTGATCTGTCTTATGTCAATTTATTTATTAGGCCATCTGAAGAACCTAGAAAGGAAGAAGGGAGAAATTCTCCCCCTACCCTGCCTACACTCCCAATTAGTAAGTAAGATGTTTTACCAAGCTTGTTATATTTCAAAAAAATAAAAAAACAAAACCCTAATCTTTATTTTAGGTCCAAATGGTGCCAACTCTGTATTTCTTTAAACACTGTGTCCTATATTAGTTTCCAAGACAACAAATAGAAGGAGAAAGCCCAGAATCCAGCCACTTATGTCAGAAAGTTGGAGGGTCCCCGTCCCTTCCAGAGCCAGAATGCCCTTCATCTGTAAACACAGGGTGAAGCTGTCATCATTTCACACTTGCCGAATAACCAATGTATTCTCCCATCATCGTGGATCTCAGGATATCCTGTCCATGCCTAGACTCCTGGGCTAACTGCTCTTGACGCGGTGAAAAGTGGTCTCTAAGTGGGCTTCAGTTGTGAAATGTATGTTATCTGAATGGTGAACTTGGCTGAAATAGATAAACAGATGGCCCAGGCCCTGTTTCAGCTTCTAAAAGTAAAACAAAGTCGAGAGAAGGAGGAGGAAGCATCACACACAGAACTGAGAGGTGTTCAGTTGGAATAACCCCGCGTGTCAGAACAGAGTCGGATTCAACACCAGCTCTCCTCCATACCCTCAGAAAAGCATTTGGGATAGTTCTCATTTAAAGCAATCATTTTCTCTTAAAAAATAAAAAAAAATGAATCAGGCCCTCTCCATAGAAACCCCTGTACCCCCTCTCCTGGACAAGCAGAAATGACCTTGTCACAACCATGCACCCCTTCTTGGTGCCTTAAGATTTAAGTCACATTTCTAGCTACCCCTGTTTAGTGAGAACTCCTTTTAAGAAGTCAGGATTCCTCATCTCCTGTTGTTTTGGGTCCTCCTGTGGAGCCACCTTGATTTCCCACAGGCCTCTTGGGTCCAGGGGACAATCAGAGCCTTCGCTCGGAGTCCGGAAGATTTGTTCCCCGTGTCCACCCTCTCACCACTGGTGAATCCTGGCCCCAGGTGTGCAAAGTCTGACTTTTATAGGAACAGCACGGACACAGACAACAGCGCGACAATTAGGAGCACATGTGGCTTTGGCTTTTGCAAAGGTGTGACATTCACTTACTGAAGTCATTGTTGTTCCTGGTCTCCCAGCCATTGTCTGAAAGAGTTGTTCCAGGTTCACTGGTAAGAATGCAGAGGAGAAGCAATTAAGTGAAACAGTGCCACTGCCCTTAACATAAACGTTCAGGATGGAAGAAAGAAAGGAAGGGAGGGAGGGAGGGAAGAAGGAAGGGAGGGAGGGAGGAAGGGAGGGAGAGGGAGGGAGGGAGGGAGGGAGGGAGGGAAAGAGGAAAGAAGGAAGGAAGGAAGAAAGGAAGGAAGGGAGGGAGGGAAGAAGGAAGGGAGGGAGGGAGGAAGGGAGGGAAGAAGGAAGGGAGGGAGGGAAAGAGGAAAGAAGAAAGGAAGGAAGAAAGGAAGGAAGGAAGGAAGGGAGGGAGGGAAGGAGGGAGGGAGGGAGGAAGAAAATAAGACTGATCTCAACATTTTCTGATGTCATCAAGAACATGATAACTTTTCATCAAGATCGATCTTCAGCGACCTGACCTGGCGGACACAACAGCACCGTAAGAGATGGTTCTCAGTGGATGTCAGAAGTGGGTGGAGGCTGGATCTTTAGCACATCCAGACCTGAGAACGAGGGAGGACTAAGGAAAACAAACAATATGCATAGTCCTGACAGAAATATCATTTACCCAGACCTTCTGTGCTTAAAAGCAAGCACTGCTCTGGCCAGATGGCTCAGTTGGTTAGAGCGTTGTCCGGAAGCACAGAGGTTGCCAGTTCCATCCCCGGTCAGGGCACATCTAGGAATGGATCTATGTTCCTGTCTCTCTCTTCCTTCCTCTCTAAAATCAACAACTTAAAAAAGATTTTTTAAAGCATACACTTGCACTTTTCCATTCTATCCCCAAACCTATCAAGTCCTCAATAACTTGCCTTCAAACAAAAATCCCTCTTTCGCCAGCCTTCCTGCACGCCCACCCTGAGCCCCTCCGGCAAGGCCCCTTTGAAATCTGGCACCTTTTCAAGTGTGAGAACCTGGGTCCGGCCTTTGTCTGAAGTAAAGGCTTCAGGCTTTCATCCTCTCTGAAGATTTCCCCTCGTCTTTGACCTCACCACCAGCAAGACATCTTGTCCTGTATCTGGAATTCAATTGCCTACTCCTGGTAACCTGAACAAAGTTACGGTGGCCTCAAAGGAACATAGCAAACTATCGTAAAATTTCAATGATGCCAAGGGGGCACGGCAAAATGAGAAAATTACAAGACATTTCCCCTCCATGGTCTCAGGAGACACTTCTTCCTCTCCAAATATGCCCCCCCCTTTTTCTCAAATATTCTTAACTCTGATCTCTCCCCAAATCTTAAAGTCATTCAACTAGAGACACAATACACGCCCTTTAATACCCGGTGGGCTTCTTGGCTCGGGGGCCTCTGCTCCTTTTTTTTCCCCCCTCTTGATCTGTCCCCGTTTGCAGGCAGAAACCAAGCCTGTCTTGTTTCAACATTTTATTCCCCACGCCCGGCCCAGTGCCTGTCACCATAGGAGACCCTCAATAAATATTAGCCGAATAAATGAATGAATGAGGCATATGCAGTTGGGGGAAGAATGAATCTTATTAAATTTAGTCTGATATTAGAATAGGATTAGAAAAATCCTTTGGGGTTTGGAGCTTATTAATAAACAGTTGCATGATATTAAACTATGAAGACAGGGAGAGAAAAAAAACCAGCTCATTATTCTGATATTTCCTTCATAACATAAAGCCAATGAATGGGCTGCATTTAGAGGAGGCAGGCGATATATTTAAGCCCTGTAAATATCAACATTAGTACACAGCCTCCGTGCAATCTAATTTACTCTCCAACACAATCCATCACAACTGAAGTATGTTTTTGCTTATAGGGATCATAAAAACTCACTTGATTTATTGCTTCCCACCCCCCCCCCTCCTGTATTCTCTGGGAAAATTCAGTTATACATGGATCTCTTTCTCTAGGGAAAAAAAGAGATTCTTGTCACCAGGGCATTTACAAACACAGAGCTACTTTTTACTCTAGAAGAAAGGTATCATAAAACGGATGCTTAATCAATTGTCACATCAGTATTTTGATGACTAATCGGCACTCAGTCTTTGTTCTACGTAACTCACTGGTGGGGCTCTAAAAAAAAGAAAGTCTTACTTCTTCGTGAGATATCCCAGCAGCCACTGTCTGAAACAGTTACTGCTGGTGATCATATTAGCAGTCAGTAGGACAAGTGAGATTTGGTTTCATAATGTACCCCTCATAGACCATTTTGCTTAGGCATTCCTAGTGCTCATCACAGCCAAGACCTGCAGACGTCAGCCCTAAAGGATCCTCTTCATTGATCTGGCCAGCAACCAAGCTGGCCCCTCTCCTGGTAATAGCTACAGCAGTTGAGGTAGAGGAGGTGTCCTGATGGGACCTTTATTCAAATATAAATGGGCTACGGAGGGGAGAGAAGGGGGACAAGGGGAGGAAATAGAAAGAGAGAAGGGGCAGAGAGAGGGAAGGGAAGGAGGAAAAGAGAAGGAGAGGGAGGAAGAGAAGAGAGAGAAGAGGAGGAGTTGTAGTCAAGGGTAGAGGAGAGGGAGGTTAAAGAAACGGAGGGGCTAGAAGTAAAGAGAGAAAAGACATGGTGGGGGAAGGAGAAGGAAGAGGAGGAGGAGAAGAGGAGGAGAAAGAGGGAGGATAGAGGGGAGAGATGAAATCAGGTACCTTATTCACTGACTCGGACTCCCAGTCTTTGGCTCAACAGATGCCAACACTTAACTTTGAACTCAATGCCCTGAGTAGGTGAATCTCATACTTAACGTGCTACATCCCTACACCCCACCCACTCACTTTTTCCAGAACACGGCAGAGGAGCCCGGGAGATAGTCAGAGACACGGACAGGACCTCGGAGAGCTCCTGACCGGCCCATTCCGCCAGCCAGGGGGCGCTGCTGACATCTGCCGGCAGAACCTAGCTGCCTGCTTCGCTCCCAGATCCCGCACGGAGCGCAAGAGACTGAAATAGATATGTCACCGGGTATGCAAAAGAAGCATTTTCCAAATGAGGCAGATATTTAAAACAAAACAAAACACGCAAATGGGCACGAACAGGAGGAGATTAGACTGACCAAGCATCGGGCAGAACATCCAGAGTGAGGTGGGCCGTGAGGGCCCTGAGTGATTCTTCCCAGGGCCCTTTCCTGTGTTTCCCAAGTTTTCCATAATAAATGAAGATGCCGTCGGAGTTCCGTTGCTGGGCCCTCCTTACTTTGTCCCTTCGCGCTGGCTGGTCCCTCCTCCTGCAGCCTTCACTCCTGATCACAGTCCCCTCTCTTCTTCCTTCCTGGCTGTCTCCCTTCCCAGCCGCAAACCCCCCTGAGAGGAAACCTGTGCCTCTTCAATGCTGTGTCCTCAGGGATCAGCAGGTAATAGTCACTTCATATAAATGTACTGGAAGTACAATGGACAGACTGCCTATTTGAAATATGAAAGCTAACAGTACATGCTTCTTAAAGATTTCCCGGGACAGGACAAAGCCTTTACTCATTCTGAAGTACTACAAAAGATCTGTGGGTAAGTTTTGTGCCTTAGAAAAGATTCGGTAGGAAACGCCATCCTCACACAGAGCCCCCTGTGGAACAAAGCCTTCTGTGACATATGATTCTATTCGCTACCTGAGTCGATCTTTATTAGAAATAAAAAAAAAAAATTTTAATAGCCAAAAGTAGCCAATTGCTAAGTGTAAAATAGCACCCAGTAGGCAATAGTAGCATTATGGCCCTTGACAAATTTTAGGGAAAGATACAGGCAAATCTGTGAGTTTCATGCTCAGCAACATCATCAAGTTCAACAGTAGATGGAAGTGAAAATGTGAATAAGAATTTTCATTGCACTGACTAGTTCCATGATGGCGAACCTATGACACACGTGTCAGCACTGACACACGTAGCCATTTTCAATGACACGTGGCCACATGGGGCCGCATGCCAAGAAGGTGTCCTTGGCTCCTGCATGGCCAGGTGCAGTAGCCAAGGATAAAACATTTGCTGTAGTGTAGACACTCTGTGCCGGAGGTCTGTTGGCCAAAACATCAGAACTCCGGCACACAGTGTCTAGTTCTGGGACTTCCGGTTAGGCCGTTAAATCTTTGACCTCACTTCCGGCCAGCGGAGCAGGGAGCAGCAGAATGCCCCAGGGGGATGCATCTCTGGGGACCCTGTGATCACCATTACCAGCAACCACATAACCACAGCAACCAGCATCCAATCTACTGTTCTGGGGTGTCGTGGATTTCTAATTGACCATCATTACTGAGATAAGTGAGGGGGAGGCTGGGAGAAGGGATGCCTGTGCTATGAGCACCATTTCCCGCCATTAGAAATAGCGGCAGCCATCTTAATTTACATAAGATGTAACTTGCAGAATTTCAAGACAGCATCTGGGCTCAGGTGTTTGTCGACTTGAGGTCAAAGCTTGAGAATCTGGAAAGGTGCCGCTTGGAGAATCAAGAGGAGTGCCACTACGAACAGGAAATTTGGAGTGCCTGGAACCGATTACCAGACACTTTTAGCACCCTGAAAAATATAGCAATGGCTTTACTCACAATTTTTCCCTCTACGTACTTTTGTGAGACTTTATTCTCAGCGTTAAATAATATCAAAACCAACGAAAAAAACTCAGATTGACAGATGAAGTTAGTAGCGCTTGCTTGGGTTTGAAGTGTACAAAATACCAACCTTCAACTGAAGATTTAGCCAATGAAATTCAGCAACAAAAAAGTCAACAATAGGCAGGTTAGTTAAAAAATTCTCCCTCCCCCTCACTTATCTTAGTTCACAGCACCCCACACAAGTTAAATAATATCAAGACCAACAAAAGAAACTGACTGACAGATAAACAAAAAAGTCACTAAGCAGGTAAGTTAAATAATTAGTTTTTGGTTTATTAAATACAGTTATATATTACAATTATACATTTTTGTTATTTAAACTATAAATATCGCGAAATTATGGGGTTTTTTTCCTCGAAGTGACACACCACCCGAGTTATGCTCGGTTTTTTTGGCGAATTATGACACACCAAGCTCAAAAGATTGCCCCTCACTGGATTAGTTCCACACAAACCACCACAACAAAAGCACCGTTCTCTCTCCCAGGTGCCACTTGCTTAGATCCAGTATGAAGGCTGGTCAAGATGGTGTTGACTGTTCAGGGACAGAACTCCTCTGAGTCCTCATTGACTGGGAACGTGTCTCACTAGCTCCCAAAGCCTGAGTTTGTCTGTCTCGTGGGAAAACGAGGGAATGGAACCCTGGGGGTCTTACAGCACTCACAGCAATGTGGTTATGCCAATGCTTGGCACATAACAAGAGCTCGAAACATGCCAGCTACTATAATAATTTTTTTTTTCCTTAAGTGAGAAGCGGGGAGGCAGAGAGACAGACTCTTGCATGCACCCTGTTCAGGATCCACCCTGCAAGCCTCCTATGGATTGATGCTCTGCCCATCTGGGGCCATAGCTCTGTTGCATGGCAACCGAGCTATATTAGCGCCTGAAGCAAGGCCATGGAGTCATTCTCGGCGCCCAGGGTCAACTTTGCTCCAATGGAGTACATAGCTTCAGGAGAGGAAATGAAAGATAGAGAGAGAGAGAAAGAGAGAGAGAGAGAGAGAGAGAGAGAGAGAGAGATGGGATGGGGGAGGTGGAGAAGCAGATGGTTGCTTCTCCTGTGTGTCCTGTCTGGGAATCAAACTTACGATATCCACACACTGGGCTGATGCTCTACCACAGAGCCAACTGTCCAGTGCCTATTATAATTATAAAATTGTACTTTCATTCATATATTTATATAAATGCACGTATCTATATATGAGTTATATAATATATAATTTATATAGGATATCATTATATAATGCATAATTTATATGTAACTATATATTATATATTACATGATGCACTATACATTCTATAATGATATAAGGTAATCTAATATAATTATTATAATTCTTCCCTGCCTTCTCTCAGTATTTTACACTGTATTTTTTAATAAGCAGATCAGTACTAGCCAAAACATGAAACATGAATTCGCTGTGTGAGAAGGAACATGGGATTTCAGCTTCTCCCACAAACATCTGCAAGCTTCCCCAGTTACCCTGTCAGTGGGGGGTGTTGTGTGAAACTCATAAGCAAGAAATAGACCAAGACATTGGAAAGCACCATCTAGGACCTGGAGCTCCATCCTATGTGTAGGGGCAGATTAAAAGCAGAAGAATGTTTTATCACTTTAACTTTCTTTGGGGCACAGTGTGGAGTCATCTATAGGCAACAGAGAGTCAGAGAGAGTTTTTGAGTGAGGCCATGGCAAGAATAGTTTTGGTTTTTATATTGATTTCATTTTTTTTTTGTTTTGTTTTTCATAAAATAGACTTGGATGTCCTTAGGGGAACTGGACTAGACCAGAAAAAGACCAGAGGTCAAGTCAATGGTGAGGATTCAAACGTGTCAGCTCAGGCGAGGGAATGCAGAGGGCTGACACTGGCATCGAAAACGGGAAGATCAAGGAGAGCCGACGCTGTGAGGAAGAAAGACGAAGAGAAGATAAGAGGGTCATGTCCAAAATTCATAAAGAACTGACAAAACTCAACACCAAAAAAAAAAATCAAATTAGAAAATGGGCTAAGGACTTGAATAAATACTTCTCCAAAGAGGACACAGAGATGGTCAATAGACATATGAAAAAAAAATGCTCAAGGTCACTAATCATCAGAGAAATGCAAATTAAACCACAATGAGGTATCACCTATGCCCGTCAGAATGGCGCTCATCAATAAATCAACAAACCCGTGCAGGTCAGGATGTGGAGAAAAGGGAACCCTCACGCACTGTTGGTAGGAATGCAGACTGGTGCAGCCACTGTGGAAAAAGAGTAGGGATCCCGCCCTTGCCGGTTAACTCTGTGAAGAGTGTCGGACATGCATCAAAGTTGCCGTTTCGATCACCGGTCAGGGCACACACAGGAACAGCTCATTGTTCCTGACTCTCTCTCTCTCTCTCTCTCTCTCTCTCTCTTCTCTATTCCCCTTCCTCCTCTCTCTCACTAAAATCAATAAATCTGGTGTGAATGAGGAAAAAGAAAAAAGAAAAAGAGTAGGGAGGTGCCTCAAAAAATTGAATGACTATATGATCCAGCAATATCATTTCTGGGCACTTATCCCAAAGAACTGCAATCAGGATTTTCAAGAGCTATCTGCACTCTCAGGTGCATTTACCCAAGATATGGAAACAATCTACACCTCCATCAATGTGTGAGTGGATAAAGACAATGTGGTCTATGCATACAGTGGAATATTACTCAGCCGTAAAAAAAGGAAATCCTCCTGGTTGGGACAACACAGAGAATCCAGAGTGCCTTATACTAACCAAGGGAAACAAGCCAGCAGAAAAGAACAAATACTATGCGATTCCTCTCATACAAAGAGTCTAACACAGGCAAACTCAGAGAAACAGCGACTAGAATGATAGTTGCTAGGGTCTGGGGAGAGGGAGACATGGGGTGTGGCTGTTGAAGAAATAGAAAGTTCTAGTTAAGCAAGTGGATACAATCTAGAGATCTGCTGTATAATCCTGTATCTGTAATTAACAATACCGTATTGTACGCTTAAAAATTTGTTAAAAGCATGTTAACGGTTCCTACCACAACAAAAAATGAAATGAACTACACCGAAACTTAAAAAAAAGAAAAGCAAAAAAGAATTCTTAACTTTTAGACATGCAAACTGAAATATTTATGAAAACAAGAATAAGATGTCCGGCATTTGCTTCCAAGTAACAGGAGGCTGGGGCGGGAGAGAGGTCAAGGGCACAGGCAGAACAAGCTTGGCCACACCTTGCTAGTGACTGAATCTGATTGACGGCTCTAGGGTGGTTCTTCCTGCTGGTCTTTCTACTTTTATATATGCTTTTAAGTTTTGCATAATAAAAAGTTCCTTTAAAAAAACAAACCACACATAGAAGAGGATGTAAGCTGATGTTGATCAAAATGACGACCAGTTATCTGAGAGCCTGGCACGGCACATCCCAGCCTGAGCCCCCGTCTAAGTGATGCTGTAGCACTCAGTGTCTAAAAATGATGGAGACCCAGCCGAGTCAAGACAACCGTTTATATCTATGCCCTTATGAAACCATCACAGCCTGTGTCATAGGA
The DNA here is from genome assembly GCF_036850995.1 of Saccopteryx leptura. NCBI lineage: Eukaryota > Metazoa > Chordata > Mammalia > Chiroptera > Emballonuridae > Saccopteryx > Saccopteryx leptura. The sequence goes on from NC_089506.1 coordinate 209,812,338, forward strand.
GAAATAATGCCATGCCTTTAAAGTACATGAATTAATTATCAGTAAGAAAGAATGAGAACCATATCTACCTCTCGCAGGTATTAATACCCAAAAGCTGTTGCAACCACCCTTCTCAACTTTGGAAAGGTCACTGGGACGTAATGAATGATAAGGGTCACTGAAGGTCACCGTATATTAAAAGTGAGCTGAATTTTTAGAGTTTACTGCAAATAAAATTTCCTGCAGGGAATGTATTAAGCCCAAGCAAGGTTACAGAGTTATTTGTGGTATCTTAATGCTACCTTTATTAATAATAACCTTTCCAAGGGTGCATCATTTGAGAAGGCACATACTTTAATCCAGAAATGTGTGTCCAGTATTATTACCGGGATCATTAAATAATGAAATTTCAGTGGCGGGATCGAAAGATTCACAATTTGGTATGTTCCTGGTATGTGGCCAGGATGAGCCATTCTTAAAGAGGAATAAGCATCAGAGGGTAGAGAATTCAGAGGCATTGATCATGGGACAGAAATCTGAGACCTCTGGAAGATAAATGTGCTATAAATCAGACCATATACTGACATTGCTGTCGCTGGAAGACCAGTGAACTTCACAGGATGCAGAGGATTTGGGTGAGATGTCCTGCTGGTTTCGGGAGAGGAAAAGGAGGACCTCTCCACCTGCACTTTCGGAGGGCATTCAGGCATGCGTAATAGAGGCAGAGAGCAGAACTCAAAGCTCAGGCCAGCCGACTGTAGGCTGCCTGACCTTGGCCAACAAGCTTTCCTGAGCCAACTTCCTCAGATGTAAAATTAACATATTACGACACCTGCCCATTGTAAAGATGAAACCAGACTCTCCACGGCAACTGTAGGGTAAGATTCCCGGCTCACGTTGACCATAATATACATGGCTATAAGGTATTTTAGATTAAAACCACTTAAAAACCTTATCTACAAAGACCTTCGTTTCTATGCAGCATTTTCTTCTCTCTCTTTATGATGTGAGTGAGCATTTCTTCTACGATGTAGCAAACGGGCATCGGAAGTGCGTGAGGTCCAGTCCCAGAGCCCAATTTTCACTGGATGTGAAAACTCACATTACTCCCCTCCCCCTGTGCTTTCTGTGGAGCTAACTGAGATAATGGATGCAAAACCCTCAAAACAAAGTCTGAAAGTAGCAAACATCCAATACCCGAATACTAATCCAGCGCCCCTGACCCTCACAAGGCTCTCTAGACAGCCGTTTCACTCGCTCTAAACCATTTCATTTCAGGATGAAATAATCCCGCCTGTGAGGAAGACATCCCTTCCCTCTAACTTCCTTTCCTTTCCCTGCATTTCTGCCTGCTGCCCGCTGGTCCTGCCCGGGATGCCAACGGAAGACAGCCAGGTTCTGCGTGCCCATCACCGAAACTCCTGGAGCTTTCTCAAGTTTTGGCCAGGTGGCATCTGGCCTCTTTCCTCAGGAACACAATTCAAAGGGATAAGCTTTTCAGAGAAAAATTTTTTTTTTCATCATCTGCCAAGAACAACTGCAGGGAAAGGCTGTATCTAACAGCCACATCGCATCCTCGGGCTCGGTATCATGCCCAGGAATGACTGGGCACCGGGGCTGGCCCATCTAACGCTAGATATGCGTGTGGGGCTGGTTCAGATAAGTGAACTGCAGCAACAACAACAACAACACCACACACACACACACACACACACACACACACACACACTATCCCTTATTTACAGGTGCCGGTTTAATTTGTTCTATAGTCCATTTTCCTGCCCCTCAAGGCTCATTAGCGAAGTCATCATTCCATGTGATAATATGTCCTCTCTGCCCCCCCCCCCCAGTCCAAGAATACATCTTCAGCCCCATTCCCAGCAGCAGGCATCTGTCCTCCACAGCATTGCCTGGCTTTGCAGAAAGGACGCCAACACTGCACATGTGTTTCTCTTCCCAACACCCGTTAACTCCGTCTACCATATATACTTAGACATCTGGCCAAGGAGCCAACACGCTTCCTTCTCCCACTCTCCATAATAACCCAACATAATGTCTGTTTCCTCAAAATTCGTCCCTCTGAAGGGAGATGTCAAGATAAATGACAACATCATTTCAAATTACATTGGCTCTGGCCAGATGTCCCATGTCTGGGAATTAATGTTTATTGCATGTTTAGATACCAATTATGACTGAAAGAGCTGCAAAGCTTACCTTGAGGAGAAGGTCTGGGTACCCAAGCCAAGATGAGTTTCAAGGAAGATACAAAATTATCCTTCCTAACATTGGGCCAATCTTTCTATAGAACCATGATACATCCTTGCCGTTAGCTCTATGTTGGCATCGAGCTATCTAGTCTCTGTCCTTGGAGATTCATTCAATAAGATGAGTTTCAACATGATGACGTATTGATATATGCCCCACCCCCAAACTCTATCTTTAGACTTGACTTCTTCCCTAGTTCTACACTTGGGTGTAAAAACTCTGTTCTCGACTCTACACTTGAAAGTTTCACAGGCATCTCAGACTTGTCCAAAGTGCATCTCCTTAGTCTCCCCTGCCCTAAAAATTGGTTCTTATACTAGTCTTGCATCTGAGTAAGTCGCTGCCATTTACCCACCGGCTAGGAGTCGTTGCTGCTTCCTTCCTTCCCACCATCCTTCTGTCTGTCAGTGTTACAACCCGTATATATGCATCCCTGCTGCCAATTCCAGGAATGGCCACCACCATCACTCACGTGGGTTATTCTGAGTCTACTAACTGGTTTCTGTGTGTCTGCTTTTGGTAGAAATCTGCCACTTAGCCACCAAAGTGATCATTTTGACTCATAAATCAGAAGATGGCTCTTCTTTGCTTTAAAACCATCCGGTGGTTTCCTTTGGTGCCTAGGAAAGAACTCAGAGTCCTTCCCACCACTGCATGCAACCCCATGCGTGATCTGTCCTGTCCCTACCCCTCCGTATAAGCCATCTTTGCACTCAAGCCACCAAGGACACAGTGGTCTGCTTTCTGCTCCCCAGTAGATCAGTTTCATTCCTGCCTCAGGGCCTTAGCCTTCGCTCTTCTCTTGCCCTGGAATGTGCCCCCCACCCCAGTCTTTGCATGTCCTCTGCTCACCGTTCACGTCTAAGCGGAAATGCTGCATCTTCAGAGAGACTCCCGCTGGTGACCTTGTCTGTGGTAGCGAATTAGATCCCGTAGCCACGCCCCCCACCTAAGGTGACTCCATCCCACGCCCCTCTGTGTGTCCCGCCCAGTGCACAGCACCGCCTGCGTTTCTCTTGTTGACTCACATTTATTTGGGAAGTAGCTCTTTCCACTCACTCTCCCGGAACATACAAGGGCAAGAACCCCATTTTCCTTTGTCATGGCTTTATCTTCAGCACTTAGAAGACTCCTCATGGACAACAGGTCTCCAGTACATAGTCACTGCATGGATGACTCAATGAATGAATGGGCGGACTCACGAAAGAGGCGTGGCTCTGTTTTCCTGAACATCCACGTAGTCTATAACCCGGAAACCCAAATCAGACTACAAATTCCCTGCCTCTTAGAGAACCCTCTGAGCCTTCATTCGAGTCCCCGGGGACCTAAACATGACCCATCAGCCATCCTAAGAAGCCATCGGGGCCCTGGCCGGTTGGCTCAGCGGTACAGCATCAGCCTGGCGTGCGGGGGACCCGGGTTCGATTCCCGGCCAGGGCACATAGGAGAGGCGCCCATTTGCTTCTCCACCCCCCTTCCTTCCTCTCTGTCTCTCTCTTCCCCTCCCGCAGCCAAGGCTCCATTGGAGCAAAGATGGCCCGGGCGCTGGGGATGGCTCCTTGGCCTCTGCCCCAGGCGCTAGAGTGGCTCTGGTCGCGGCAAAGCGACGCCCCGGAGGGGCAGAGCATCGCCCCCTAGTGGACAGAGCATCGCCCCCTGGTGGGCAGAGCATCGCCCCCTGGTGGGCGGGCCGGGTGGATCCCGGTCGGGCGCATGCGGGAGTCTGTCTGACTGTCTCTCCCCATTTCCAGCTTCAGAAAAATACAAAAAAAAAAAAAAAAAGAAGCCATCGGTAACCACCTTCAAACACTTAGCCTCCTTCTTACTCCGAGTGTGTCCCACAGAGCAAGGAGCATCAGCCTCACCCTGAGGTTCTTATGTTTGAATCCCAGGCCCCGCCCAGACTTACTGAGTCGGCGCCTGCGCTTGCACCAGATTCTCGGGTGATGTGTCCGCTTCAGTTCCATCCGTCCGAACCCTGGCTGCTCATTAACGGCCCCAACCCAGACTAAGTAAATCAGAGTCTCAGGGGCCACGGCCTAGGCCCCCCCTGGAACTTTTTAAAGCTCCCCCAGGTAATGTAGTATGCAACCAACAGTTAGACAAGTACCCCCAAACTGCACAAACTCGACGTATGTGCGTGCAGAGGAAACGGTTGTTCTAAAGCGGAATGACGAATGATGCACAGACATAAGGAGCAGTGACAACGCCAGCTCCCGGGAAAACGAACCAGGCTGCGCCCAGACGGAAGAGCCGGGTTTGGGTTCGAGTCTCACACCAAGGCAGGGTTCTCATAGCAACACACCCAGGAAGACATTTTATATTTCCTCCGTGATCAAAAAAAAAAAAAAAAAAAAAAAAAGTCAGAAAAAAAAAAAAAAACACACCTAAAGTCCAAGAACATCTTCAGATAGTACTCACCACTTCACGCCTTTTTCAAAGGCAGATGCTGTTTACCTGGGAAACACCAATGTTTTGAAACTGCTATCTGTAATTAGCTCATTAGCTCACCTGTGGAATTGTTTAAATTCTTTCTTTAAAAATGCCTTTTTTTTTTCTTTTAAAACAGAATCAGGTCTTCCACAGAAAGACAATAATCCACCACAACTTGCGGGGGGTGGGGGGTGTCTCGAACTCATCACCCGTCACACAGACATCAGGAGAGACTCAAAGTCAGACCACCCAACGTGGGAGGAAGCTCTTGGGGAAGGAGTCCAGAAGCATCGCCTCCAGAGAGGTTGAACTTGGCTTCGGAAAGCGACACGCCACCCCGCGGGGCTCTGGCGCCCTGTCAGCGTCGCTGCCAAGGGGTTCATATTACGCTTTGGAAGATTTTGGCTTGCCCTAATTTAAGACACACCACTCTTCTTCTAACTTTAAATATGAATATCCTTAGTCACTGTATCAGTCAAGTTCCCCATAGGAAGCAGATGGCATACTCAAATTGGGACTACTTAAGGAGATTTAATTTACAGAGGTACTATTTTCAAAGGTGTAGGCAGCCTGCAGGAAAACCGAACAGGATGTGAAAGAGCCCCCAGTGAGGAGCCGAGTGGCTGGAATCATCTCCAGGCAAGAGGGGGGAGGGGAGGGAACAGCCACGGGTTCCCAGGAGGAAAGGGGGCTGTGCTTAGTGAGGAGGGGTACAATGGAAGGACACTCCAGGCAGCTGGGAAGGCGCCAGGACACGATGTGCCTTGACCTTATTTAACTTCCTCCCTCCAACCACCTGTGGGAACTCCCCCTCCCCCCCACCCCAGGCAGGATTCAAACCTGCAACTGACATTGTCATCTATCAACTTCCTGGGAAGAGAGCAGGTGGGCACAAAAGTCAGGATAGTGTCCCCTCCGTAGATGTCCACCCCCTAATCTCCACAATCTGTGAATCCCTGCCCGAGAACTTGGTGAACTAATTAAGTGAATCGAGTTTGCACATTGAATTAAGGCTGCTGCTGCTCAGCTGACCTGAAGATAGAAAGGATGTTCTGAATATGTGGGTGGGCTCCATGCCATCAGGAGAGTCCTCACAGGCAGGAGAGGGGGACAGAAGAGAGCCAGGTGCAGCACCGCTGGTCTGGAAGAGGAAGGAAGGGGCCACAAGTCGAGGAATATGGTTGGCCCCTAGAAGCTGGAAAAGGCAAGGGAAGGATTCACCCTAGAGCCTCCTGCGAGTCACGTAGCCCTGGGGACACCCTGAGTCTAGCCCAGTGAGACCCGTGTTAGACCTCTGAACTATAGAACTTAGAAGGCATTAAGTTCGCAGTTATTGGTTATAGCAGCAACAGAACACTAATAGGGTGAAAAAAAAGAAATGCCTTTGGAGAGACAACCGGAAGGCGTCTGGCATCATCTGCCGTCAGCATCTTCTGATACTTTCGGGGGTCATGCTTTGTCCCCTCCACCGCAGCCTGAGATCGAGGCTTCTCCCCAGACTAAGGGGAAGCAGCATGATATAATTTTAAAACATAGGCTTTGGATTAGGCAGACCTGGATTTAAGTCTCGTCTGGAAAAAAAAAAAGTTCTGGCTTTGTCATTTATTAGGTGTGAGACCCGGGAGAGCCACAGTTTATCACCTAAGAAGGGGGTATGACAAGTAGGAGAGTGACCTCACAGCATTAGTGTAAGGGTTCACAGATAACGGTCATAAAACACTCCGATGGTGCCCAACGCAGCCGTGGACACCCTTCCAGTCCCACCGTCACTGCGCCGGCGTGAAATGCGCCTATCAATCCTGGGGCAGGCTCCACCCTAACAGTGAAGTTCAACTCTCCCCTGCCTGGAGGGTGGGCTGGGCTCACTCCTAACAAAAGAATAAGGCAGAAATAATGCAGTGTGGCTCTGAGAGGGGGTGCATACTGTGTGCTGCCAATGACAGAATGTTCTGGAATAGGCAAAACAGACTGACCAGGCGGTAGTGCAGTGGATAGAGCGTCGGGCTGGGATGCGGAGGGCCCAGGTTCGAGACCCCAAGGTTGCCAGCTTGAGCGCAGGCTCATCTGGTTTGAGCAAAGCTCACCAGCTTGGACCCAAGGTCGCTGGCTTGAGCAAGGGGTCACTCAGTCTGCTGAAAGCCTGCGGTCAAGGCACATATGAGAAAGCAATCAATGAACAACTAAGGTGTTGCAACAAAAAACTGATGATTGATGTTTCTCATCTCTCTCCATTCCTGTCCGTCTGTCCCTATCTATCCCTCTCTCTGACTCTCTCTCTCTGTCTCTGTAAAAAAAAAAAAAAAGGCAAAACAGTAAAAAGATCTGTGGTTTCCAGTGGTCAGTGGCTTGCTGAGTTCTGAGGGGGTGATAAAGCACAGGGATTTTTGTGGCAGTAGTTATCAAAATCAATGGAATTGTCACAATCGATAAAATGTAGAAGCAACTCAAGTGTCCATCCATTGATGAATGGATTAGAGTGGTACACACGCACACCATGGAATATTATCCGGCCATTTAAAAAAAAAGAAAATAAATCTGACACGTTACAACATGGATGAACCTTGAGGACATTCTGCTAAATGAAATAAGCCAGTCACAGAAAGGCAAACACTACGGGGCTCCACTGACAAGAGGTGCACACAGCAGAGAGATTCATGGAGATGGACAGGGGCTGTGGGAGGGGGAGCAGGGAGCTACTGCTTCACAGGGTCCAGTTTTACATACAGCAGAGAGATTCATGGAGGCAGACAGGGGCTGTGGGAGGGGGAGCAGGGAGCTACTGTTTCATAGGGTCCAGTTTTACAAGATGAGAGGACCTAAGGGGATGGATGGTGCTGTACCATAGGCATGCACCTAATATTCCCGAACTACACAACCCAAAATGGTTAGGACAGCAAGTTTAATGTTATGTCCATCTTACCACAACTAAAAACTAGAAAAAAAAATCCCACAGAATTGCGCAACACAAAGAATGAAGTTTAATGTCAACCGTGGACTTCAGTTCACAAAAAATGTGCCCTCGATTGTAACAAACGTACCACATGAAAGCAAGAAGTTAATAATAGGGGAAACCAAAAACAAATTCTTTAGGAATTGCCTTCCTTCTCTCTCTCCCAACTCTTGCTCTAGGGAGAAAAGGTTGCTATGTTGTAAGAAACTCTACTGAGATACATATGCCAAAATATTAAAGCCAACAGTCCCTGTCCGCTAGTCAGGGAAATAAAGCCTTCCAACAAACACGTGAGTGGGCGTGGAAGCAGGTCCCTCCGCCCAAGTGGAGCCCTCAGCCAATGGCAGACCCTGCCGACATTTTGGCTAAAACCTCCTGAGAGTCTCTGAGTCAGAACCATTCAGCTAAGTCACTCCCAGATTCCCGAGCCGCAGAACCTGTATGTGACCTGACGTGACAGTTGTTCTAAGCGGCTAAATTCTGGGTTAATCTGTTTGCAGCAACAGATAACTAATACATAAACACAAAAAGAAAAGAAAGAGACGTATAAACACTTTTAAATAGTTAGAGATGAGTGAATTTGAAAAGTGTGTAACTTTCCTCAAAATAACTGGGCATGCCGGCTGTCAAACCCGGGGGCTAGGCATCATGGTTGCAGAACATGGAGGAAATGCATAATTATTCCATTGCAAAGAAAGGTTTCACTCTACATGGGGGGTGGGGTACCCTTTCTTTGGGCTCTAAACTACCCAAATCATGTGCCCTCGTCACAGAAACTCACTCTCCAAGCTGGTGCTAACGCAGGGAAATATGGTTATTTCCTGTTCATCAGCATTTTACCCTTGGACCTTCTGTTTTGCTGGCGTGTTTTTGTTGTTGCTGCTGCTTTTAGCAAGCAGGAAAGTAGGAGCTTATCCTCAGATCTTCTGCCAGCTTCCCATCCAACTGCGATTTGTCCAAGTGTCCTATGAGCCAGACAGAGGTCTTGACATTGACACCTCTTGTCCTGCTCAGAGCTCCAGGACCTGCCCCGACCAGGCTCTGAGGGAAGTGAAGGAGGAAATGCCCTCTCATGCAGCCCAGCTGGCTCTCTGCTGATTCAACCCACCGGCCATCTGGTCTCTTCTCCCTGCTATGCGCACAGCTTGGTCTGCGAAGTGGAAACTTTCTGCAGGATTCAGCATTTTTTTTTTCTTCACATTGTTTTGCAAACCAGGATGCATGAAGAGAGTAGAGAACACTGGCTGGTGTGTGATAGCATGTTGCTGTCCACACATAGAAATTGATGCACGGAAAATTAACACGAGCACTTGGCAAGGGTCCAGTAGAGTCTGGTTGTGCATATTGAAAATCCTAGCCGTTCAAATCTATGGGGATTGTTGGGTGTGACTTTGAATATAGAGGATGACCAAAAATCCAACCGGAGTGGGACATAATTCTGCTGAGTTTTGTTTTTTTTTATGCAGAACTCTTCCAAATCGAAAATCAAAGCTATAAAGCAAATGAAATGGGTTTCATTTAAACGAATTTATTTTGCTTAATAAAAGAGTAGGTCACAAAAATTCCTCTTCAGAGCCTCATAAATATGTATATGTTGCTTAAAATGGACCTCTATCAAAACAGGTTGGCCGAGGAAAAGGTTCGGAAGGACCATTAAATTTCATTTAACAGTGGTATTTTTTTTTTCTTTTTTTTCATTTTTCTGAAGCTGGAAACAGGGAGAGACAGTCAGACAGACTCCCGCATGCGCCCGACCGGGATCCACCCGGCACGCCCACCAGGGGCGACGCTCTGCCCATCCTGGGCGTCGCCATATTGCGACCAGAGCCACTCTAGCGCCTGAGGCAGAGGCCAAGGAGCCATCCCCAGCACCCGGGCCATCTTTGCTCCAATGGAGCCTTGACTGCGGGAGGGGAAGAGAGAGACAGAGAGGAAAGCGCGGCGGAGGGGTGGAGAAGCAAATGGGCGCTTCTCCTATGTGCCCTGGCCGGGAATCGAACCCGGGTCCTCCGCACGCTAGGCCGACGCTCTACCGCTGAGCCAACCGGCCAGGGCTAACAGTGGTATTTTTTAGAATTGGGACAGTTAGGGATATTGACATACACAATGACCATGTATATAAATACAGATTTGAGTCCAACACACTCGCAAGTAAATATATCTGTGTATACTATGTACTTATGTATGTATGTATGTATGTATGTACATTCATATGTATGTATGTATGTGTGGGTGTAGCCTGTTGCTAATTTATACAATTTAAAAAGTTTAAAAAAATACGGATTTTAGAATCACCCTTTTGTCTCGCATTTCCTCTCCTATGAAAGGAATTCCTAACTTGGGAGAGACCGGCGGGTTCGGATCAGCCCAGTTTCTATGGGAGAGCTGCAGAAGGAGGATGGCACGGGAGAGGCTCTGCGCCCATCTTCCCCAACCTCCCAGGGCAGGGGCTTATGAGGCCTCAGTATACAGACTCAGAGAGTGTTCATGACGGGCCATTGGCTGAAGCCCAGACACAAGTTTTCGCGTTAGGATGATGCAGCACTGCAATGCGGTCTCCGAACTCACTTTTTAACAGACGACCGATGAATAATCAATGGTAGCACTCTATTCAGCACTACTGAAAAATAAACATAGGTTATTACTGGAGTTTACTAAGGACTATAATTCAAGCTCGTACAAAAAAATTCTAGCTACCACAAACTTTACGGAAATGTGGCAAATCTCCTGCAAATACCCACCCACGGTCATGGCTGTAATTCCTGTAATTTCCAGAAAGGATTTTTTGATTTCAAGTTATCATCAGAGTTGTTGAGTTCAGTGGCGTTCAATTCAATGTTTTATGACACTGTTATTGGGATTTGTATGGCTGGTTTTGGTTAAGACCTCAGCATTAACTGTATTTGGGGCTGATAATTTCTCAATAGTTGGACTTTAGGACATACAGGCGTTCTGGGTCAAATAAACACCATGTTACTACTGTGAAATCAGACGTATACATCCTTCTCTCCAAATACAGTTGGGCCATGACCCTTCCTCATTGCTGCGAAGCTCTCTGCCCCTTCCCGATTCCCCCGCTCCAGCCATGAAGGTAAAATAAGGGAATGGAAGACTTCTTTTTTCCTGCCTGATCATATCATGGTAAAAGAATGTGACAGTTATTAGTCAATGGTGGCCTCCTAATTTTCTATGTCCCATAGCCATTGGAGAATCTAATTTAAAGAGGACAATAGATATGGAATATCTACCCAGATGTTTTAAACATCTGTTTCTAGATTTTTTATTTTTGTGACAGAGATAGAGAGAGAGACAGAGAGAGGGACAGACGGAGAGAGACAGACAGGAAGGGAGAGAGATGAGAAGCATCAATTCTTTGTTGTGGCACCTTAGTTGTTCACTGATTGCTTTCTTATACATGCCTTGACCCGGGGGGGGGGGAGCTACAGCAGAGTGAGTGACCCCTTGCTCAAGCCAGCGACCTTGGGCTTCAAGCCAGTGACCTTTGAGCTGAAGCCAGCAACCATGGGGTCATGTCTATGATCCAACACTCAAGCCAGCAATCCTGTGCTCAAGCCTGAGGTGCCTACACTGAAGCCCGATGAGCCCATGCTCAAGCTGGTGACCTCGGGGTTTCAAACCTGGGCCTTCTGTGTCCCAGTCTGACACTCTATCCACTCGCCACCACCTGGTCAGGCTGTTCCTATAATTTTTAATACAAATTCAGTAAGCCTCAGGAATCCACAGGTGGCTCCCGACTTCAGAATTCCTTTCCTAGAAGAGGAAACATGAGACAATAATTTGTCTTACGTGTCTATCTCATGGAGACAAAACCATCTGAAAGTGTCAACAGAAGGTGTCCCGAAGAAGAAGACAGATGCCCTTGGACCAAGGGCTCCGTCCTCTCAGATTATTTGTACCTGTTTTCCCAGGATCAGAAAAGGAGACTAGTTCAAAGCTATTTCAGTGTTGGGCATTTGCATGTAAGGTTATTCAAATTACTAAATCTATGCAATTATGAGGGAATTACCCATCTCCCCTCAAAAGCAAAGCGGACACCAAACATTATGCTACAGTGGATGGTTATAAGGTATCACCTGAAGGCATTTTCCAATCTTAAACACGCTGCTCCTTTGTCAGAGCAACCTGGCCCAGTGCCTTTGTAATCAGACTCTACTTTTGGAAGTGTTGGATGGGCCAGTTCCTTTTCTCTTTCAAGCTCCCTCCCATGCCCCACGCTGAGAAGTGACACAGTTCCAGTGATACCCCACAGCTTCTGAATGTCCTTTGCTAAGGGAATTGTCTCGGTTCCCATTGTATACAAAGCATTCTGTTTCACACCCGGTTGGCTGCCTCATGGAGCGCTAAAGGGAGAGGGATTCTTTCTGGTGGGGGAGAGAAAGATGCTACAATGCCAGCAACCGTTCTGCAAGAGGACAGCGTCTGCAAAACGCCCGGGACGTAGATGCATTCCCAGGTGCCCAATTATTGGTATAAAATGGGATATTAATTCCAAATGCCTTAAGAATAGACATCTCTTCACATCTATCAAGTCTTTTTCTCTTGAGTAACTGAAAAATAAGCTAATAGCTCATGAAAAGACTCCCTCTTTGGAGGCGTAATCCTTCTCCTCGGCCAAAAAAAAAGGCACCGTGTAATAGGGGTGGCAAATAAATTTCATTTCACGTAGTCATTCCAATTGGCTGAGAGTATACGCTTAAAGTGATGCTAAGGCAGAGTCTCTGTTGGGGGGTAAGGGGGATTGATTATCGATGTCTGGCACATGTACGGAGAGGGGGTGGGGTCACTTGGGCCTCCCGCTTGCCATGCCGCTATAGAGCATTACCAAGCGCTCAATGAACATGCATGAATAGAAAGACTCCATAATACATAAGCTGGCTGTAGTGGAGAACATGATTTTTTATAAGTCTATTTTACAAGCCAATTTTTCATGGGCATTTCTAAACTGCATTTGAAAAGACAAAGTCGTGCTGGGAACAGGACTGTGATACAAACGGAGCACGGCAGTGGCTCGACCTGCCCTCGGTTTCTTCCTCTACTGGTGTCCACGGCGAGGGGCGGGCCACCTGCCCCAGCCTGGGGCTGCCCCTGAGGAGGGACAACTGAATGAAGGGTGCCCTGACCACACCCTTAGTCTTCTCCAGTCCATGCCTCTGGTGCCACAGGAAATATTCTGGAGCACACGTGCACCTTGTCTGAGTCAGTGGTTTCCAAATAGGGGTGACACCCACCCTGGGGACATTTGACAATATCTGTCAACATCTTTGGTTGTCATAGCTGCAGAAGGGGGATATGACAGGCATCTAGTAAGCAGAGACCAGGAATTCTGCTAAATATCCTCTAATGCAGTGGTCCCCAACCTTTTTTGGGCCATGGACCGGTTTAATGTCAGAAAATATTTTCACAGACCGGTCTTTAGGGTGGGATGGATAAATGTATCACGTGACCGAGACAAGCGTCAAGAGTGAGTCTTAGACAGATGTAACAGAGGGAATCTGGTCATTTTTTTTAAAAAATAAAACATTGTCAGACTTAAATATAAATAAAACGAAAATAAAGTAAGTTATTTATTCTTTCTCTGCGGACCGGTACCAAATGGCCCACGGATCGGTACCTGTCCACGGCCCGGAGTTTGGGGACCACTGCTCTAATGCACAAAAAAGCCCCCCCCCCCACACAATACCAGAAAATTATCTGATCCAATATGCCAATAATACACAAGTATCAGGCAGAATCCTAGTAATATGCCAACGATCTAGTCTCTGCTGTTCAAAACACATCGCAGCATTCAGATCGAAGGTTGAGCTCTGGGCTCCAAACCTGCATCCCCGCCTGACCACCAGCCATCAAGCACTTGAGCTCTCTCAGCTCCCATGCTCCCATCTCTGAAACAGGGCTCCCAGCAGGGTCCATTCTAAGGGATCAAATGTAAAAACGGAATGACGGCTCTTGGCAAAGTACCTGGCAGACGGAAAGTGTCGGCAAAACACAAGAGTGGCAAAATTGGCAAACATTCCAGCCACACACCTGGCACCGTGGCCACCAAATCAGAACCAGAACCGTGATGTGTCTCTATCTAACCTTGGTTCACCCACCAGGACGTAAAGGTACTTTTCAGCCAAAGCATAAGGGGTGGCCTGTCCGCACACATGAAAGACGCATCCCCATTGACAGCAATGTCATCACTAGATTACCCTGCAGTCAAACGTCCACATGTAGCAAATGGTGGTGGCTTAGGATATTCCAAGTAGCACTTGAACAACAAAATATTAGAGATAGAAGTCCACCAAAAGAGGATCAATTAAATAATATAAATATATACAATGGAATATTACATATCCACTATCAAAAAAATGTATATAAACATGGAAAAGTCCCTAAAATACACCTAACAAGGCAAAGGAACAGTGTGCATAGCCCATGGAACGGCGTCAGCGTCGACGCGGACGTGCCTTGTCGATCTGTGCAAGAACCCAGGAGAAGTCATTACAGTGGTTGTCCCAGGGAGGTGGGAGCCACGGGGGAAGGTACGCTTGTCTCCGCACACGCTGCCTTTTTATAGTCTAGTTCCGTTTTCATCTCAACTCTTAAAATAAAGTGAAGCATCGAATACACCCTGGCTTGAAAGGAGTCCGCTCCTTTAACACTTGACTTCTGAACACGCCGGCAAATCAATACCTCGCTTAAAATGAGTATGTTTTAAATACTGTGGTCAGATCTTTCTCTGGACCCAATTCTTCCTCCAAATCTGATCTATCTGCAGAGGAGCCGACTAAGCGAGCAGCTTTGTTGCACCCAGAACAGCGAACACACGAGAGGCGTTCACGAACACGCAGGCGGCGCCCGGCCTTCCCCCACCGTCCTCTGCTACCCCCAGCTTCTGAACGAAGGGCTGTCTCACTTAGCAGAACTGGGGGTTCTCAGACACTGGGCCGGATCCTGGGCTATCATTCGTTTCCAAACAGTGGCTCGGAAAAAAAAGGGGGGAGAAATAAATAAAATTTACACTGGGCTTTTGACACCGCTATGCTGGGAAAAGGAAAAAATTACTTGTATGTCTTTCCATTTCCTTCTTTGAACTTTTTAATGTTGCCAGTTTTGTTTGTTTGTTTGAGGTTTTTTTTTGTTTTGTTTTGTTTTATTCTGTGAGAGAGAGAGAGAAAGACAGGAAAGGAGAGAGATGAGAAGCATCAACTGGTAGTTGTGTTTAGTTGTTTGTTGACTGCTTCTCGTGTGTGCCTTGCTGGGGGAGGTGGTGAGGGTTCAGAGTTGAACCTATGACTGCTTGCTCAGGTCAGCAACCTTTGGGCTCAAGCCAGTGACCTTGGGCTTCAAGCCAGTGGCTCTGGGATCATATTAATGATCCTAGACTCAAGCCGGCAACCTCGGGGTTTTGAACCTGGGACCTCAGAGTCCCAGGTCGATGCCCTACCCACTGTGCCACCCCTGGTCAAACATGTTTACAGTTTTCTACAATAAACATGTATTGCATTTTTTAACAAGAAAAAAACTATAATTTCAAAAATGGAACTAGAGGATGTTGTAAAACACTCATCACTATGATATCGGTGTGGATCAAATTTTTGGTTTTGATTCAGTTTTGTTTTTTTTTTTACCAAAATAGTGGATGGATGTTTCTTAATTCCATGAAGCCCCCTTCTCTCCACACTGCAGGTTCACAGGTAGAGAGCTGACTCCACCTTGACTCCCAAAGCCTGTATTTGTCCACATTCTCTGTGTGGAGGCATAACCCCAGGGAAGTCTGACCTCCTTGTCCCCAGACAGAAGTTTTCCAACCTTCAGGTATCAGCTTCTTGGCATAAAGACAACATACAAACGTAGCAGCCCACGCCTGAATGGGAGAGAGCTTGGGAAGAGCACACTGGTTTCCAAAACCAGAGAGGTCAGCCCGATGGCGTCACCATGCTGTGAGGTGACGCCCAGCCCTGTAGGGTACTTTCCGACTGAAGCAGTCTTTCCCCCACTTCAAGAAGAAACTGTTGCACAGTTCAATTATTTAAAGGGTTCACCTTATGACAGGAGTTCCTCTGTGCCCACTTCCCCGAAGTAGAAAAACATTATGTCACGGTCTCTTAATTGATAGTTGTGTGTGTGTGTGTGTGTGTGTGTGTGTTACTACTGAAAATAATTAATGCTGCTTTAGAAAAGTTAAAGGGGAAAAACTAAAATGGCAAGGGCACACTGACATCTGCTGGCATTGCATAAACTTTTTCTAAGACAAGCGTTCGTTCCACACAATGCCTCTATTTATTCTCACACACCGAGGCACATGCGTGTCTCCCGGAATGATCATGCCCCAGATGCCCCTCCCCCCCACATGATGTACAGTGAGAATCACCAGGGAACAAATCCCAAGAGCCCCCTGCCTCTGGGGTTGATTCCCTCCCTTGTTTCAGTAAAGCGATCCGGAGCTCTGGGGAATGAATAATTTTACTTTCTTTCCCTAATAAGTACAAGCGTTGGGCTAGAGACAAATGAAATTCCGCGAGCTGTTTCCCCCAACCTGACTTCTGTACGTGGTTATTGCACGAATCCTCGTCTGCGGACAGGGAACGAGGAGGAACACGGGGGAGCACGCTCTGCCTGTGTCAGAACAGGCAAAATAAAACCGAGCCTCCCGTTTCCGAGACTCAGAACCACAGAGGCGGCAGAACAAGCGTGTGGATAAAAGGGGAGGACACCCTAAAGTAGTAACTTCAGAGAAGAGGCAGCAGCCTCGCTGTCGTGCTAAACAAAACACTTGGAAACACACTCCGAAATGCGGAAGTTCCCAAAGTGTTTCCTAAATTAAAAAAAAAAAATCTCTGATGGTGACAGCCAGCCAGCCAATGAGGGCGGAGGGTACGCGGTGGTCTGAAGTAAGGAAACAAACTCTGTTTTCTCTAAATTTTATGGGAATTATGCAGATATATTTGTTGAGGAGGAGTATGGTTCTACCTGCCAAGAAGTTGTTACTACGCAAATGTGCCTCTAAGCACAAGGTCTACTCGGGTAGGAAAAACAGGAGCCTAAGCAGAGTTCTGCCCTGGACACGGAATGAGTGGGATGTCCAGTGGCCACTGCTTGTCCTTTAAGTCAGAGCAGAACGCCACACCATCGTAGTGCCCTCCTCCGCTCCCTCTCTCCCTCCCGCGCAGGCACACACACACACACACAGCACCTACATGCACTCACACCCACACACACACTCACACCCATGCAAACATTCACACCCACGCACATGTGCACTCCACGCACATGCACGTACTCATGCCCATGCACACACGCAGACACGCATGCACACTCATGCATGCGCACACACATACACTCATCTTCAATACACCTATGAGTAATGGCATGAGCAAAGCTCTTAGTCATTTTAGAAAGAAAGAACATGGGGGCGGGAAGTCTTGACACCAGGCCGCCTGTCTGGCCCAGGCAGCTTCTCCAGCTCCATCAGCGCACGTGACCACGCTGCTCCGGGCACGGGCGCCAACCTGAAGCTCTCAGGATGTGCAGAGAGCACCCTCCTTCCTCGGGCTTCTGAGCACCACGATCTCCACCCCGTCCTCCATCTTCCTTTCTGCAGAACTTGGTTCCTCCTCATTCTCCAGGTCCCAGCTTAAATGTCACCCAAATGTCTCTCCTTAGAGAGACCTTCCCTGGTCCTTCTACCTAAGATGGCCATCAACTCTTTTATTAAGTTAGTGCCCGTTTTTGCTTTCATTTTATTACTTACCATCACAGGCCATTGGATTGTCCATTTATTTCTTTCACGCCTGTGTGTTGGCCTCTCCCACTGGAGACCGGGCTTCCTGAGGCAGAGATCCTGTTGGCCTCGGTCACCACCCAATACATCATCCCAATGCCATGTCCCCAGTGCCTAGTGCAGCGTCTGACCCGAGGGCTGAGCCTGAATGTGTTTACTGAACGCAGGAGGAATATAGTGAGTGACCCCATAAAATGGAACCCATATGTTATAAGCACTGCTCCTGGAAAAAGCAAATTTAAGAAAACAGGGGAGAATAATAAGAAAGACTGTCCAGTCAGGGCACAAAATATCAAGCACTGCACTACACGGTCCTACCGTCCAGGGGTTTCTTTAAGGCTGCAATTTTCTATGTGCACATTGCAAATTTCATGTATCTTCCATTTATGTTAGGTACCTTAAAAAGCCAAGTTCCCCCCCCCAAAAAAATGAACTAAGCAATATAAATTATAATAAAAAGTGAAAATGAATCAACTAAGGAGCTGCAACAAAGAACAGATGCTTCTCATCTCTCTCCCTTCCTGTTTGTCTGTCCCTATCTGTCCCTCTCTCTGACTCTCTGTCTCTATCTCTGTCAAAATAAATAAATAAATAAATAAAAGTAAAATTGAAAGTAAAGTCAGGGAGTCAAATGGAGCAGCAGTGAGGTTAGTACACTAAACCTCCAGTAGCAAATCCTGTGCGTTGTCACAATTGGACTGTCAGAGCAGCTCTGAGCTTCCTGGCAGGCTTTGTGAAAAGGGACCTGATCAGCAGTTCCCCTTAGAGTGCCTGGTATGTGAAAACCAACCAACACCTTTCGGATCCCGACAGCAGGGATAACGCGGTGATAGCCAGCAGAGCCCTTGGAAATACCACCGCCGCCACCGATGCCGGCAGGAAGTGTGGCTGCCACAGCGCGCTGTCTTTCTTGGTCCCCCTCATTTGTTTTCAACAACATTTTGGTTCCTCTGCACGTCAAGTGTTAAGACTCGGCCATAACCACTCACACTTTAGTCCAAATGGTTATTCTTTTCCTGTGTGTATATGTAATATCTATTTTTCAAAAAGATGGGATCAAGTGGCTTTCTTAAAATATCATTAGAAGGTGACCAGAGAGCAAAGCATAGTTCAGTAGAACTGAACTTATGGAGTTGGGGGTGAGTGATTCCTTGTCCTCCTTATGAACTTTCAAAGGTTACCCTAAAGTCACACAGACTAAAGCGATGCAAGCTTCACACGCAAAATGCACAGAATTCACTAGAAGACAAAATATCTTTCCTAGAACCATGGGCGTGTTAACTAAGCAACAAAACTGTTCTATCAAAGGGTGCTGGATGAGAAGCTCTCGTCTGAAGGTTAAAAGGTAAACAAATGGAGAAGCAGGGATATCTCTAAAAAGGGCATGTGACACCTGCCTAACATACCCCACTCTGCAGCCTCAAGTCTTGCTGAGAGAGGCAGAATCATCTGCCCTTTGATAGATAGGGAAACAGAGGCTCAGAGAGGTATAGTCACTTGCCCAAGGTCACACAGCTAGAAAGCAACAGAATCTGGACTCCAAAGTCAGGTGGGCTTGGCTCCTCTCATACCTTCGCTCTCCAAGAGTCTGGTTTCTCAAAGCTTCTGTGGCTCCAAAATAACTCAGTTTTTTAGGTCAATGTGCCATCATCTACTTACTGAGCCAGCATCCATCCCACTTGCTGTAATTCAGAGTCACCAAACTTCCCAAATCAAAAATGAGAAATTCACCAATCAAGAGCCTCATGTTCTTCAAGAGGGAGATCAATTACCTTCTTTGTTTCTCCTTAAGGAAACCCCTGAGTTTTCCCGACCTGTGCCAACAAGAACTGTTGGCCTTCCCTGTGGGAGTTTCTCTCTCTCTCATCTTATCAGGCTTTGCAGTCAGCAGCAGCCGAAACTGGGCTCACCTTTCTAAGGCTGCCGCAGGAAAAGAGGTGTCTCCCCGGGCCTATGACCATGGGCCATGACGGGGCCAGCCTTCCCTTCAGAAAGACCCGAGAGAAGGAGACCCCTCAATCCCAGAGCATCTGTCACAGACTCGCTCTAAACACAAGCAACGATCCCAGCACCAACATGGAGGCTTGTCCCCAGGGAAACAGACGCAGCTCGTACCCCTGGGATCTGGCCAGGGCCGCTGGTGCTGAATCAGCCTCTCGGTTCCCTGCTCTGTCACTTCTCATAACGAGTCTAATAAATTAGCGTTTCTCTCTGCCAATCAATCAGAGCCCGTGCATATGGCCGCTGTCAGCAGTCCTCTGCAGGCAGAACTCCATGGAGAGACTCGGGTCTGTCAGCTCCCTCCACTCCGCATTTGCAGCTATTATGGGTTCTTCCTCCTTCGCTCCCAATTCATCATCTTGGTTACAGTCAAGAGGAAAATGTAGGAATCACATTCCGGGGCCAATCTGCCAACTAGAGAGACTGTGAAATTCTAGCTAGCAACAACAACAACAAAACAACAACAATATTATTATTATTATTATTATTAAATGATAACAATAATTGTCATTATTATCATAGCAAATCCTACCACTGAACAACTGAGGTGCTAAATAAATTTAGATAGCAGATTAATCATCAAGCCTGACCCTGCAATGTCAGAATGAGGATCGTCTCCTTTTATACGGGAAGAATGGGGCTCAGAGAGGATAAATTGGAACGAAGATTGTGGAGCTAGAGTGTGACAGAGCTGGGATTTGGAGCCGGAGAGTTTGACTCTGAAATCCTAACCACCGCCCTGCACTGTCTCCTGCCTCCTGAGCGTCTCGTAAGGGCCCCTCCGCTGTTCTCCCCTCCACACGCAGACAGCCTCTCAGTGCAGAGCAGATCTGGAAGCCACTGTGGGAATGAATCTACAACTTAAGTCTCTGGGCCTTGGTCACCCTCTCTGTAAAATGGGGATAATAAAGGATCTGCGATAAAGAGTCAATGAAGCGATGTGCGTAAAGCAGTCTCCCCTGGGCCCTAGCAAAGGACAGCTGTCACGGAGCTGATGATACAAAGACAGTGTCCAAAAACCTTAGTCCGCACCGACATCTCTGACTCTATTCTGAAATTCACAGAAAAGAGATATCTTAAGGAAAGACAAGGCCTACCCGACGAACAGGTGACTGTACAAATGGATCTACGATGCTGGCCAAGGCCTAGTCTTGCCCTCAGAAGAAATGAAAAGGGAGCTGGTTCAGGTGATGATGCTCCAATGAAGAGGCAGCCGTTTGCCAACTGCCCTGCGCGCGGTGAGCACAGCAGCGCTCGCCCTGCGTGTGTGACATCCGAGGACTGCCTGCGGCCAGATGGGTGGCACATGCACTCAGAGCGAGAGCCTGGAGTCACGGGCCCCGGTGCTCTGGGCAGCCAGGGGTGTGGGGCTCCGAGGAGAAAAACAGCAAGACCAGAGGCAGACTGCACCGCTGCGGAGACCGGTCCAGGCCGGTCTGAGACAAGAAAGAGAGGCGTGGCGTAGCCGTGGAGGAACGGTGCCCTGTTTTCTCGCTGTGTTTCTGATAGACTCCCCGCGTTATTTCTCAGAGCCGCTCAGGCTAAGCAGCGAAGCCCCCCTAACCACCCCACGGCACTGCCGCCTCCCCCCACCCCGCCCCATCATCTCACTGAGACAGAAGAGGCAGTGTGCGCGGTGATTCACACCACGGGCGCCGGACTCAGACCGCCCAAGGCCTGGCTGTACTGCTTACCTGCTGTCCTGAGACTCTCGCTGCTGAAGCCGCCCACACCTGGCCGCCCGCCGGCAGCATGGGGATGAGAGGAGTCTACCTCTCCGTGTGCCGGCAGGAGTGAACGGGACAATTTGTTATTCCCAGGCCAGGTGTTCACTCCATGCCCACCACGGGGCTAGATGCCAGGGGCACAGTGATTCCACGCCAGGTGCGTCCACCGCCCACCCGAGTTGACCATCCGGGGAGTAAGAGGCAGAGAGAAGACACAGTCACTCCGCAAATGCAGAGCTGCCCTGGGACAGCTGTAAGGGAGGAGAGCCCCCAGAGGGCAAGAGGGAGGTTTCCTTGAGAAAGGGGCTTCTGCGTGGCGACCTGAAGGACGAGGAGGAGGCTGAACCAGGTGAACTGGGGGCGGGGGGAGAGGATCTCGTGTCAGGAGAGCTCGGCTCACTACGCAGGCAGAGTGCTTGACACGGCTTGTGTTGTGTGGAAAGTGTCAAAAAACCATATAAACTTACTCTTATCATCACAGCGCATCTAACAGGCAAATGACAGAACTCCAGGGCTGTGGATCAAGAGACAGGTTTGGGGATCACATGCGAGAGGAAAGTTGAACTACGGATGCGGATGTCCAAGCCGGCCACCTTCCGAGGCCAGGGGAGCCTCCCCAGACACACACTGCCAGGTGCACCCCGCACAGGGGACAGCTCCCTCCTTCCTGTCAGTATCCATCACCGTGCCCACCCGGGGGAGAAACACATGGCCACACTCTGACAGGGAACCTGCTGGAAGAGACGATCAATAAAGACCATCCGTGCAGGGGGGCATGTCAGCCAAGCCACCGGAAGGAGAGTGTGGGGGCGTGGGGAGCAGGGGAGACCGGAAGTGTTGCTTCTCTGAAGGGACGCCTAGGGACACAGCCACTAAATAGGATATTCTACACAGATACGGGCTCAAGGTTCCACCCACACACAGTGAGTATGACTGAGAAACTTGAGGTTCTTTTTCCCTATACACTAATCCCCCTTCTTGAACGGAAGATTTTGTTCTCAATCCCCAAAGGTGGAAGGAAAGAACAAAGTTTAATTTCTTAGATGTTAGAGGGCTTACCCTTCCAGACGCCAGGAAGTCCACGGATTCAACTTGGTGACAAAGATGAATCAGAACTTGAGATCAAAGCTGGCTGGCTTGGAAGGCATACTTGTTGATTGACTCTTCTCACAAACATCAGACAGTCTTTTCCCATAACGTTTAAGCCAAAAATATACCACGGCAACTCTCTGCATAAACCTTCCCATTGACATAGTATCCAGACTCCTTAGCAGGCCTCAAAAGGCTTATGGGACCCAACTTCATCCACGCAATGTTATCCTTGTTACAGCCTCAGGGCCTTGGCACTTGCTGTTCCCTCTCTCTGAAACTCTCCTGGGCAAATAACCACCTTAGAATGGAGGTCCCCTCAGGGCAAGGATGCCTACAGGTAATGATCACTGTGTGTATTTCAGGTGTTTGAACACTGCTTGACACATAATAAATGCTCAATAAATACTCCCTGGACAGAATATCTATTCTAGCTTGAAACATACTGGTCACTTTTTTTCCCCTTAGATCTCAGCTCAAATCTCTCCCCCACGGAAAGGGCTCCCAAATCATTCTCTATCATAGTATCACATTATCATTTTTTTTGTAAGCCTTGTCATTGTCCTTATAAAAATATATCAATATTTCCATCCCTTGCTTAAAGTCTGGCTTCCCCCATGACATTAGAAACTCCAAGCATAACGTCTGGTGTGCGATTTGTCCTGGATACACCTCTGTTGCGTTATCCACTCCTTCCCCCTCCAAGGCAGACATACCCATCTGTAGTAGCAGGCAACAGTCGCCCATATTATTCTGTCTGATGACCAGTGACAACGTCATGGGAATGATGGTGCTCAGAGCAACTACAAAGTATGAAGGTGTTTGTCTGTCCTGTTAATCCATGTGTCATTTTCATAAGAACCTGCAGACTCTATCACCGAGTCTTAACCATGTTCTTTGCTGAAGTCCTCTGAAGGCACTGGGTACCCCTCATTCTGAAGTTCCTTCACTGATCAATTCTTTCACTAAAGCTCTAATATTGACACTTGTGCCTTGGGGTAGCATGTTAACGAATGGGGGTGGGCACTGAGCAGAGCCTCACAGCGCCTCTAAAATTGTCATCTCCAAGTTGGAGGTCTCTGGCACAACTGAGTTCTGTCTTGTGCAATATGGGGTAAGGTGAATGTGACCAATTACTGGATGATTTTTAGAAAAGACAAGCGGTGCTGATTCGTGGAGCAGGCTTACTGTTCAGCTCCATAGTGAATGGCCAAGGTACCACTAGCTGCACTGTGTCCTTCAGAGTAAACGCACTTGGATTCCAATAGCCTTCATCTACGCCACTGGGAAATCTCCGCGTCCCCAAAGCATTTTCTGTGTCAGATCCGATTTCCCTCTTAGAATGTGTTCATGACTCCACACATCCGCGTAAAGCATGCAAATAAAATGGTCTAATTTTTGGAAAGGTGAACTATCAGACATATTTATACAGGGCAGACCCAATAGTCTAGATTTATTTTTTTTTTTAAAAAAAAAAGAACCTACATAAAAAGAATTTTATAAATGTAATGATTTGGTATGGCTTGAACTGAAAAGGCTAAACGTGTTTAAAAAAAAAAAAAGTCATCAGAGACATGAGGATGTCTAGAATGCCTGCGCTCAGATCTGAGAGGAGCAGCTTAAAAAATAGCATCAATTATCAGGAAGAGAAAATAGGGCAGGGTGGGTCAGTTCCAGGAGGAGAGATCAAGTTTGACCTGCGTTTCGGCTCGTTGCTGAGTGGAAAAGTCTGGGACCAGGGGGGTGACATTAAAGACAGTGTGTTCCGAGGAAAGTAACATTTACTAACACGACACTCTCATCCCAGGAGGCCGAGGACAAGCAGGACTTCCCGACGATTAGGAGAGACACACACTTGTGAAAACTTAATTTCAGGGTAAGAGTGCTTGTTGAGATGGTGTCAAATGCCACCAACCTACATTCCAGCCAGGGGGCGGCAGGCTGCTGATCCTTCTTAGAGCTGTGGAGAGGGGAGGCGGAGGGGTCAGGCCAGCTCTCAGCGGGAGAGACTGAGGTTCCTCCAAGCATCCTCCCTTTTCTGTTTCCATTTCATCCCTTGGAGAAAGGGGGGGGGGAGTGTGTGTGTGTGTGTGTGTGTGTGTGTGTGTGTGTGTGTGTAAGGGAAACTGCCTGCCTTTCCTATTTCACTAGGTGTCATAAGGCTCAAAATAAAGATTAACCTATTTGATTCTTTTTTTTTTTTTAAGAAAACTAACATTATCCAGGTACTTACACTATGTGCCAGAACCCATTCTAGGAGTTTCTTATTTTATTTTAAACTTTTGAGCTCACTATCACCATTAAAACTCTCTCTTGACAGGTGAAGAAAGAAGCACAGAGATGTTAAAAACTTGCCCAAGGTCACACAGCTGGCAGGTGGCACAGCCAGAGGCCCTGTGCTCTTCTCTGCCATCAAACTATTCTCTGAACCCTTAAGGGGTCCGTGAAATTTGTAACAGGTGATGTCCGCTTCTTCCTGCCCCCAACTCAAGCAGGAGCTCATTTACTGGAAACCCAGTGAATTCCTCTGAACCCAGCGCTTCCCAGATGAGCTCCAAAAGCAGGGAGGTCTGGAGTCAGTCCCATTGTTCGCGAATGCAGCCCCTGCCCGGCCACCTTTACCCTTCACGGGCCCCAGGTCCTCTGCCGCTGAAGAAAAAAGACCTTGGCCAAAAATAAATCTGCCAATGGCTCCAGCCAGGCCCTCTGTGGTCACTTAAAAAATGAAAGGATCCAGGCCCTCTCATCTTTTTTTTTTTTTCCTTTTGGAACAAAGATAACTGGGAAATGGAAGGTGAATGAACCAGGACAGGGGCAGGGCGGGACCAGCAGCCGGGGCGTGTCCTACACTTGGACCAACAAGACCACAAGGCCAAGCCTTCTTGCTGCACTGGGTTTTTTAAATATAAAATAAATAATCATTATTATTACAAAGAGAAACTCAAGGTATGTATGATACATTGTATTCCAGCTCAGACAAAGCTATTCCAAGAAAAAATCTTCCCCCAATTTTTTCTAAGTTCAACTGAGAGGAGCCACTGCTGGATGCCAATTGCCTGAACCGGCCTGCTATTTCCAAGTACATGAACAGCCCCACCCCAAATGCCGCTGGACAGGCAGGTGCACCCCCGGTCTCTTTGTGAGCAGTAGTGAAGAGACCCCCATTCCCTGGCGGCACCGAAGGGATCTGGTGGCTCCCGGGCCCTTCCCGTGCCAGTCATCCTTCCTGCCCTCTGTTTCCTGTGGGCAGCTTATGAGCTCTGAGTGGCATCTGGCTCCTGGAGCGGGTGTCCCTGAGGTGGCAGAAGCCTCCCAGCCAGGTGGCCCCCTCTCTCCCATCCCGGGGGCAGTGGGGAGATGGGAAGAGCAGCCCGCTAACTCCACCCCTGCCTCCATTCCTGGACAGGGGAAACTGGAGCAGACAGGAACGACCTGGCCACCGCTCCCAGGACTCCTTGCTGCGCAGAGATCTGCTGCCGCCTGGGTCTCCTCCCCCGGGGACTGCGTTTTAAAGCACAGAAGGAACCAAGGGGCTCAGCTGGAGTTTCCAAGTCCTGAGTTCCCAGGCTAGCCCCTCCCCTGGGGTCGAAAGCAGCATCTCAGGGCACCGATGCCAATAAACACAGCCGCTCTCCCTCCAGCTCAGCGACCGTCCGCTTTTCTTCACCCTCCTCCCACCAGGGGCTCACCCTCTCGGCCACCCGTGTCTGTGCCCCCTCCTTCAGATCTCGCAAAGGGCGGTCGGGAAGGCAGGGACCAGGGCGGCGCGTGAGTGCCCGCTTCCAGCTTGGCCGGGGAGACTAACCAAAGTGCGCAGGCAGGTTCCGGCCGCTCCTTGAACCTGGGACCCTCTCCCAGAGGGACGGACAAGGCAGCCCGGGTGCTCCTGAGGTGCTCTGGGACTCGCGAGGAAGGGCATGCTTCTGGAAGCGACGCGGGGTTGAGGGACACATGGGGCTCAAGATCTCGGGACCCCGGGAGCACACGCAGGGAGCCCTCTCCACCACGCTGAAAAAGTTCCCAATCCAGCGTGCCCACCCTGGCGTTAGGGGGAAGGCAGCTCTCAGACACCCAGCCCTGCCCTCCGCGGGACCCTACGGTCGGGGTCAGGGGAGCGCAGATGTGGTGACCCCGCTTGGACTTACCTAGAACTCCAGGCCAGAGGGGCTCCAGTCGCCTTCCACTCGGCCCAACCCCGCCAAATCCCCTGCGCTCTCTGTACCCTCGGCCACACTCACCAGGAACTGGAGGCAGCGAGAGAGGGGGTGCTGGCTCCTACCACGCTGTCCTCAACTTCGCTGGCAGGTCAGCCCCGCCCTGGCGCCCCTGCCTGGGCGGCCGGCTGGGCGCAGCTGGGCGCGGCGAGGCGCGGAGCGGACCGCGCGAGCCTGACGGCCACGGCCGGGGACCCGAGCGCCAGGTGCCTGAGCCCTGGGCGCGCCGTCCGCTGGTGCGCGCTTCGCACGGCTGGAGGCTCGCAGTTCTCCTGCTCGGGATGCAGGGGCGGGGCGCACGGCTGTCCCCTCTAGACGCCTGGTGTCCTGCTCACTCTTTCCTCCTCCTGCCCCGAAGGCGGAGGCACACGCGTGGGTCCAGCTACCGCTGCCTCTGCCGTTCTGGGGCTGGCAGAGCGCCCCCACCCCGCCGCGGGCGCAGCCGGAGCTGGGGCGAAGCAGGAGGGATTCTCCTTTTGAGTTCGGGGTTCCCCACCCTGCGTGGCCCCCCGGGCTCGGTATGCGGCCGACGCTGCTGCGAGACCACTTCGGGCAGCGCAGCCTGTGCCACGGCTCCAGCTGGAGGCGGCGGCGGTGGCGCGGCTCGCACGGGGACTGGAAAGGAGGTGACCTTCAAACCCCGAGCTCGGGGAGACCGGGAGGAGGGCTGGGGTGACAGAGGGAAGCGGTGTGCGCCCGGCAGGCCCACGAGAGCACTGGCGGGCGGGCGAGAGAGAGTGAAGAGAAGATCTTCAAACAAAAATATAGATTAGAAAATAAACAAAGGAGAGCGCGAGAGAGCGAGCGCGAAAATGTGTGCATGTGTGTGCGCGCGTGTGCGCGTGTCTGTGTGTGTGTGAGGGTGTGTGCGTGCACGACAGGCGGTGAGCAGCCGGGGCTGCGGAGCCAAAAATAATCCGGTGCGCGAGGGAGCACCCCCTCCCCCTCCGCGTCGCCAGCTTGCCGCCGCCACCGTCATGCATGCAGCCCCGGATTCCAGCGGGCCGCCGCCGATGAGACCCGGAGCTCCAGCTTCTGGCCTCAAGGGTGAAGGGGCGAGAGCTGACATGGGATCAATGAGCCCCGGCCCTTCTCCTGCTGAGGACCTTGCCTCCTACAGCGGGCTGGGGGTCACTGAACACCAGCGACGCCCTCCATTCCCACCCTCACCACCACCACTCCCCTAAGAGCAGACAAGTGCCCTGCAGAGATGGCGAGTCGAGGCCGTTCCTTGGCCCAAGCCAGCTCTGGTCTGGGGAAGTTTGCTGATGAATCTTGAAATCTACGGGAACTATATCCAAGATGCAAAAAGTTAATCCAGGCCCAGTGAGATGCTGGAAATGCTGGCAGGCCAGGGCCGGGCTCTGCCTGGCGCCTAATCCAGCACTGGGCCTGACTCTAGAGGGGTCTAGAGAGTGACCTCTTAATACTCAAAGCAGAGCCTGAAGCCCTGTGACTCCTGTATAATAAGCACGACCACTTCATAAGCACTTACTCTTCACCAATGCTATTTAAAGCATTTACAATGAACTTTCTCAACAACTAGCTGAAGTAGGTACTGTGTGTTTCTCCAGTTCACAGATCACAAAGCGGATGCTGAGAGAGGTTAAAGCAACGTTCCTTCTTTCCCGATTGTCCCCCCTGCCTCCCCCCCTCACTGGGCTGGAATCTCGGCTTTCTGTGGATGACCCTGTTGCACAGGGAAGTTGGAGGCCCAGGGAGCTAAGATTTGCTCAAGGTCACACAACTGGCAAGGAACCCGGATTCCTGGGCAGGTCTTCCAAATTAACTGTGGTAGAGCGCTGCTCCACCTGCCTTCTGAGGGACAGACAGAGGCACTGGACAAGGCCGGATCAAATTACACATTTGATCAGAGGATTATATGCCTTCTTCTGCTCTGTTCTCTTACTGTTTTCTCACTCTCTGCAGAGGTGGCAGCTCCTTGGCCCAAGCCAGCTCTGGTCCAAGTAGGACCGCTGATTTCCAAAAATAGGGGACATGTGACGTGTAGGGCTTCATACCATGTGTATTGTCTGGTGTCCAACAGATAATAGGGTTTCTCCCAACATTAGAATAAAACAAAGAAAGAGAATTTCAATCAATCAACAACTGGATTTTTTTTTTTTTTAATGTACGAATTTATCATCATTTCCGGAGTTTGAAAAATCCAGAAAAGCCTCTTTTATCATTGGTCCCAGTAGGGGATTTTTCGATTGGGGTTGGTTTTTACCATACGCTCCCTTGGGACTCTCTTTGATAATAACATAGTTGTATGTAAACAGCTTTTTTTTTTTCTTTCTACTAGTCTCTTATCCTTCAGTGATAGTACAATGAAGCCATAAATCTGGGTTAGTAACATTGTAATCATTTCCCCCAGAAACTGTTCACAATGGGGAAACCATCGAATTTAAATGTAATTGTCTAGCCGCACAGGGAGATGAGATGGGTTGTAAAAGAGGTATTCTCAATTTAAAAGCAAATTATCAATAATGAGAGAAGAAATAAATGACAGTTAATGGGAAGTTCTGTTGAAATATAATGTTTTGTGCAAATCCACCAACAGGAATTGTTTCTCTATGTTCCTTCTTTCCTTCCTTTCTATTTTTTTTTTTATTCCGGAAGGGGAAAAAATGAATGCAATTATTCAGGGCAGAAACACTGGCTGTTGTTTCATTAAAATGGGTACTCTCTGGATGCTTTTACTATTTTTTTAATATATATTTTCCATTTGGAAATGAGATAAAACATATCTCAAAATCAAGGCCAGTCTGGTAGACTCGGACTTATTCTGGAATAGAAATAAACCTAGATTGATTAGCAATGAGTGTCGGGCACGACTCACTGATACCCGTATTGTCATGTGGCTTCAGAACATTTAATATGACTGAGGGAGACATTCGTTACAATTTAAAACAGAATTAAAGGTCAATATAGCATGCTATTATGCTATTCATTTGGAAAGTATTAGTTTCATTTTCACAATAACCTTTCCGTTCTAGGCAGTTTTTCTCTTTCCTTTATGCTGAGCCATTTGTAGGTAATGGGAGGTGCTGAAATAAATAGTCTCCAGGACAACCTAGGGCCCAGGAGCACCAGCGCTAGCTAGCGGTCAAGAACATGGAGACTTTGGCTCCTCCTACTGGACGGGAAAGATACTTCACAATTTGTGATTTAGGAAGATGTCAAAATGGTGTCTTCCGTCAAACTGTTAGGAAGGAATGACTTTGTAGTCTCATGCTTGGCTGAAAGTGTATGAACTCTGCTCAAAGTGCTCAAGATCTATAGAGAGTATAAATTTTATCATCTCACTTTCCAACCAAAGATCACTCTATGGCTCCTCATTGCCCCCCCCCCCCCAAGGTGAAGTCTAAAGTCTTCTACGTGGATTAAGAGCTCTGGGACTAACTGGGTCTCATTCTGCACTGCCCCTGTGAACCAGCGGTAATCTCCTGCTTGTCTCCAATCCTTTGCACATGTTCCTCCAACCTGGGACTCTTCTACAGGCTCTTCTCCTGGATGGCTTCTCTTTATATTTTAGATCTCCATTAGGACATCACTTTCTGTCTGACAGCCCCACGCAGAGATAAGGTCATCGTCTCTCTTTTGAACTCCCTGAGCACCTCAACTTAAGTTGACCATATCATTTATCTCTGCCTATAGTAAACATTGTTGTTCTCCATTAGTCCAAAATGTCCTTGATGTCAAGGACTTTTCATTAGTGCATGAAGCTAAACACATAATAAGTTTAATAAATGTTTCGTGACCTGTTCTTCCTTGCTACCTCAATGGGCTGACCTCTTTGAGATGGATAGAGAGATCAACCCGCCCGCCTGTATTCATTTAATCTTTAATTTTTCATCCATCCAACATATAACTTATTGAAGGCTAGTCTCTCATATAAACCATTGATTATAGAAACTAGGTAATCTCTGTACTGAAGAAGCTTATAGTCCAATATGATAGGTTTGCACATAAACAAGTATCCCAATAATTTTGAAAGAATGGGAATGATAGTCAAATGGGGTTGGGGGTGGAAGAAAGAAGGTTAGGCAAAGCTTTCTAGAGATCACATCTAAGCAGAGAAGCAGGAATTACCCAAAGAGTTTGGTGAAGGAAATTCCTGGAAAAGAACACAGCTTATGAGACTGTCTGAAGCTAAACACAGTATATAGCGCCTTCGAGGAATAGCAAGTCTGTTCGATAGACCATGCTGAATTCAAAGGGCTGGAAGGTGACGGAGGAGGCAGACAATGAACGCTGAGGACGTAGGCTGGGGAAGGGGCCCTGAACTGAAATGAAAGGCATGTCTGGTTTACCACAAGGCAGTTTTTGGTAGAATGACTCCATCTTGCCCAGACCCACCATCTGTAACCCAGTGCCCACAGTCTGGACATTTCTCTGCCTTCACTGATGCTTCAGCGGCCATTTTACATATTTTAAAGAACTCTTTCAGATTGTCGATGTGAATGTTTAGTGATTCTAGAGATGATTGGGCTACTCCGAAGTACTCCGGGAGTTTTAGGGATGACAGGTGGTATATTGGACAGGCCGCTAGGGGAAGGATGAAAAAAGCACGTTGAAAGGAGTTGAAGGAGTCAAGCATCCTTCTGTCTCTCTTCCCAAAGGATACCTTTCGATAGCAGTCACTGCAGGGAGGATGCCAGTCTCAAATTTATTTATAAATGACTCCGATTCAATAAAATTCCTCACACAAGTCCAATGTTGTGGAAGACCTGCCTTGCCCTCACGCTCTCGTCATCAGGTTTATCTCAAAGCTTCGTCACAGTCAGGGGCAACCAATGAACTAATTAAAACTGTCTGAGGACCACGTGGGAATAGCTCACACCTTACATTCTCCATTCCCCCCTCAGTCGCTGGGTCTATGGCAGATACTCAATATATAGTTATTGATTGGTTCGACTAACTCACCATGTATCATGTACGACAGGGTTTTTTTTTTTATATTAACCAAGGCATTTAGTATAACAATAAACCATTCAGTGTCCAGGAATGAGTTCCCTTTTTTCTGAAAAGATAAACTTTCATTTTTTTTCTGTTCAAAAACGCCTTTGAAATATTGAACATGATGGTGTCTCCACTTCACCTTGGGCTCATCCCTTTTTCTCTTTTTCTCCCCTACCTCTATCTCCCAAACACTGATGGAGATAGCAATAATGTTAGCAAAACAAACAAACAAATATGCAAAAACCATTTTGAATAATCATGATAATAAGAATAGCAATAAAGCCTGATCAGGAGATTGTACAGTGGACAGAACTTTGGACTGGGACACAGAGGACCCAGGTTTGAAACCCCAAGGTCACTGGCTTGAGTGTGGGCTCACCAGCCTGAGTGCGGGGTCGCTGGCTTGAGCACAGGATTGTAGACATGATCCCATGGTTGCTGGCTTCAGCTCAATACTCTGGCTTGAAGCCCAAAGTCATTGGCTTGAGCAAGGGGTTACTCAGTCTGCTGTATCCCTCTGGTCAAGGCACATATAAGAAAGTAATCAATGAACAACTATGGTGCCACAACAAAGAATTGATGCTTCTCATCTCTCTCCCTTCCTGTCTGTCCCTATCTGCCCCCAACCACCACCACAACAACAAAAAGAATAGCAATAGAAATAACAAGCATGTGACAGTTATTGTGTAAGGGTGTTAGTTGTATTATCTCATTTAATATACACAGTCCGACTCTAGGTGAAAGTACTAATTATCACTTCCTTTTTTAAAATGAGGAAAGCAAAGTTTAATTTTTTTTTTTTTTTTTGTATTTTTCTGAAGCTAGAAACCGGGAGAGACAGTCAGACAGACTCCCGCATGCGCCCGACCGGGATCCACCCGGCACACCTACCAGGGGGCGACGCTCTGCCCACCAGGAGGCAATGCTCTGCCCCTCCGGGGCGTCGCTCTGCCTCAACCAGAGCCACTCTAGCGCCTGGGGCAGAGGCCAAGGAGCCATCCCCAGCGCCCGGGCCATCTTTGCTCCAATGGAGCCTCGGCTGCAGGAGGGGAAGAGAGAGACAGAGAGGAGGGGGAGGGGTGGAGAAGCAAATGGGCGCTTCTCCTGTGTGCCCTGGCCAGGAATCAAACCCGGGACTTCCACACACCAGGCCGACGCTCTACCACTGAGCCAACCGGCCAGGGCCAGGAAAGCAAAGCTTAAAAGAAAGAGGAGGTTCATGACTTTCTTACACCCACAGCACTGGTGAATGGTTAGGCCAGGACCCAGAAGCAGTACATTCTGTGTCAGAGCTAGATTCTGGAAACATAAATCAGGTACATCTTGTCTTCCTGTTTACTGGGACTTATACTCCATGTAGGTAAGCTTAAGTCATATTAGTGATATGTGATCATGAATGTATAAATTACTAGTCTTTTGGTCTTAGAGTAAGAAAACTAGATGGAGGTTCAGTTATCTGCAGCACCAAAAGGAGCCTGCTTATATAAAAAGCATTCTGGAAACAAATAGTTTAAGTATGGTCAAAATAAGTGAACCAAGACTCTCCTGCTGTTTGGCCAATGATGAGCGGAGACTGCGCTATGTCTATGGTTTAAGATGATCTAGTTTATATGACATTTAGTATATCTTTAATAAATATACTATTTTACATCTTTAAAAAATACTTCTTTAAGAAATAAATGAATAGTACACTGGAGTAGTAGTTTCTTTTCATATTGTGAATCTACCACTTAATTGGAATGTGAGCTACACATTTTTTTTAACACAGCTAATCCTTCACTTCTCTGTGTGTAAAACAGGGATGACAGTGGTGATGATAACGTAATTAAAGTAATAATACTTACTACTAATACAGAGGACACTACTGTGAACACCATCCCAAGCATGATAACTCTAGCCTCCTTGCAAGTGATTGGTTCTGGGATTGTCACAGAGTCTCTGTTATCTAATCCAGGGAAAGGTAGTTATCTTGCTTATAACCCAAGTGGAAATCATAGGAAAAGATTTTCTTCCTGTATCCTTCTAGGTATTTCCTTGTGTGGCTCTGGCCTCTTGACCTGCACACATACCTATGACCAGCAGGACAGGGAAGAATAAAGAACCGGTACCATCCATCTATGAAGTCATGGAGCTGCTAAGTCAATCAACATTCAAAACCACCATAGCACTGCATTCCCTGGTCCCTGAGATTTACCCCTCGTTGCATAGGCTGGTTTCTCAAACTTGGCACTACTGATACTGTGGGCTGGGTGATCCATTGTTGCGGTTGGGGATTTCTGTGCCCTGTACAGTGTTAGCAGCATCCTTGGTCTCTACCCCACTTAATGCCACCCATGTGGCGAGAACCAAAACTATATCCAGACATTGCCATATGCTCCCTGGAAGGGCAGAGTGACTCAGGTGAGAACCACTGGTCTAAAGGATCTTTTATCAATAGGGTGATAAAAGCATCAATAGCATCAATGCTACTAGGAGTGTGGCAGGAACAGCAAGTAGCATTTATTCAGGCGTTCTGTGTACCAGGCATCACGGTCTACACCTCTGCTCATATTCTCATTGATTCTTTATAACATCTCTACAAACGAGGTTTTGTGATGACCCTCATGTGACAGACGAGGAAACCGGGGTTTGGGGAAGTGAAGAAATTCGCTCACAGTCAGCAAGCTAGGAAGTATATTGTTCAGAAAAATTAGGGGATATATTTTACAACTTTATATTCATTTTTGAAATATCCCCTAATTTTACAACTTTATATTCATTTTTGAAATATCCCCTGATTTTTGTGAGCAGTATAGTTGGCTTAGGGCTCCAACTCAGCTCAGTAATGACTCCTCTCCGAAGCTGCCGTGAGAATTAAGTGGCATAATCCATGTGAGGCCCCTCGGTATCGTGCCTGGTACACTGACCGCCCAGATGCAGTGAGTGGTGACTTCTGCATAGCATCTACAGAGCACAGGGTCATCTTGAAGCATTGCAATGTGGTCTTGGCAATCCTCTGGAAGCTTCCTGTTGAACTGAAGATTCCAGCCATGGCCCAGACTGCCTTGAACTAACAAAGAGGTCAAAATCGCCCCAGTCCCTGCTAACCCGCCGAGGCAACCCATGCAAAGCTGATCGCCAGCTCTTTTATTCCAGCTTTGAAAGTAACGGTAAGTCCTGAGTCTGACTGGTCAGTGGCAAAGAGCCTTTGCCTATTTCACTCACTCACAACTGAATGTTGACTCGGGAGTTAGACGCCAGTTTTAGTCTCGTGCTGGTGGTCATTAGGAAGTCATTACAAGCCTGCTTAGGATTTGAGGAAAATAAAAACAATTTGGAGAACTTTCCCTATGCTGAGCCTCAAGTAAGACATCTAACCTCAGAGAAGCCGAAAAGGTAGGTAGTATCATCATTCTCATCTTACAGATAAAGAAACTGAGGCTCTGAGAAAAAGAGCAAATTTTCAAAGATGACAACCTAATGAATGAGCTCTAGGTCTCATTTGTAAGTTCTTGACAGTCTGACCTCAGAGTGTGCCATGCTTTGTTGAACCTCCAAAGCCTCTCTTAGGTTTAGGGGGTCTAAGAGCCGATGAGACAGAAACATTGGGTGCATATCCTCAAGTCCTACTAAAAATATATATATTTTTAAAAACCATAAATGCTACTTTCGGTGTTTCACGAAAGTCAACTGTGAAGGTTGAAAGTGCGACTTCTCAAGAAAAATAAAATAAAAGTTATGAGTCGATGAAGTGTAAATAGTTAATGAACTTATAAATATTTATAAATATAAATAGTTTGCCTTAATGTATTAACACCCCAGGGAGGAAAAAAAAATGTTCCATGTATTAGCAGCATTGAGTATTGAGAATCAATTTCCTTCAAATGCACTTACTTTATTTTAAGTCTTCGTCATTTTATTACAAATGGATAAGTAAAGATATTTAAGCCATTTAGGATGAAATATGCAACCTTCCAAGGAAGAATGTGCATTTGCAGTGGTTACTGGTGGGTTATAGATGCTCTAAGCAGTAAAATATCTGTAAATCATGGTCACAGTGTGCATTACAATGCTCTCTACTTATACATTTATTATTGCTATTTATTCCTCATACTTCTGTTAAGAGGCACAAACCTCTAAATTAAAAAGAAATCACCGGAAATATCTTTCAAGACCATGTAGTAGTTAATATGAGGAAATAGGGGTGAGTGGCTGAAATTTGGGAATATAAACAGCTAAAAAGACATTTGGGCACTTGGTCAAAAGTGACCTCTCTTCCACAAAGCACGTTGGCATGCCTTCCCCGGGTGTCCCTTGTCCAAGTTTCCCCCACACCATCACCTTCGGCTTGGCTCAAAACATTCCGGGGCATTAATCTATAGACTCTCTCTTGGGTTCTCCCAGAAAAAAAGAGCCTGAGACAAGTATTTGAAAGCAAATACAGCTTAGGGAGGGAGGTGAGCCCACAAAACAATGGCCAGGGAGTGGGAGTCAGCTAGGAAAGGGAGAGGAGCCAACAAAAGTGTGTTGTCAAGCAAATTATCGCTGTGGGTAACTACACATGCTGCCCACTAAAGAATTCTGGAAGCCAGGCTGGCACATGCCCCCCTAAATACCCCACCCAGGGTAAGGAAGCCTGAATAGGTATATACACTGATCCCCAACAGTCATTGACTAAGGGTTAGTTTTTGTGGAGGGAGTGTTAATCCGAGGCCGCTTCCAGCCTTCTTCGGGCCTGGCTACAGTGGAATTTGTGATCAGAGAGTGTCCTCAGGCAACGGAGCTAACAGGCGAAAGTCCGGAATGTGTCAATGGAAGGGCAAACAGGTAGGGAGAGGGGTCTGGGGGTGTGGAGCAATGACAGCATCTTTTATGTTCGCAATGTTTCTGTGAAAAAAGAAAAGGAAGCCCTGGCCAGTGACTCAGTGGATAGAGCATTGGCCTGGCATATGACGTCCCTGGTTTGATTCCTGATCAGAGCACATCTGCTTCTCTTCTTCCCTCTCCCACTACTCCCCCTCTTCGCACATCTGCTTCTCCTCTTCCCTCTCCCACTACTCCCCCTCTTCCTCTCTTGCAGCCCGTGGTTTGATGGCCCTGGGTGCTGGCCCCAAGCACTGAGGATAGCTCATTGATCCAAGCGTATCAGCTTCGGGCAGTAAAAATAGCTCGGTACTCGAGCATTGGCCCCAGACAGGGCTGCTGGATGGATCCCAGTCAGGGCACATGTGTGAATCTGTTTCACTATCTCCCTTCCTCTCTCACTTAAAAAAAAAGAAAAGAAAAAGGAAATGTTGACTTTGCAGGAACAGTCTGTGATGTACCCTGTAGGAATGAAAAAGCCCAGTATCTCTCACCACCTATGACACTCCACAGACCTGTTCAAATGTCCTGTAGTTGTCAAACTGTCATATATATAAAAGTTGTCTCTAATGCTTACCAAAGCTCAGATTCTGGGCACCACCCTAGAGATTTCGATTCAGTAAGTCTGAGATGAAACCTAGAAACCTGAATTTTCAAATCTCCTACACACACACACACACACACACACACACCATGTATTCCTGTCACAGATGTTCCAAGTTCCTGGTGGAAAGAACCATGTATTTAGTCCAACAGAAGAATGACTTATGGATAGGGGTGAGGTGGGGAAAGGGTGGGAGTTCAACATTTTATTATGATCTGAGGGCTTTGTGTATGGATATTTCAATTTTCTTTGAAAACACGGTGGCTTGCTGTGCTCTCCAACTGAGAGAAAGGAGATAATTGTTTGCAGAATTCTGAAGCACTGATTATGCCACGAACCTGCTACAACCCACAGGTATTTTGCAGGGAACTCAAGGGACCACTCAGGAAGTGCTGTTTTGGAGTCTCTGGAGCTGTAAGCAGGACTAAGAAACAGTGATGTAATGCATCGGTGAGAATAAACAAACCAGGCTTCGGGAGGCTCCAGTCTCTGTCCCAGGCCGGCGGCCGGCACACCTTGCTGAGCCAGTGTCTTTGCATCAAAGCCCACCTGGAAACCAGGTGAAAATGCACTGGTGGCTTTAGGCAGCAGACCAAATAGAGTAGACCGTTATTCCTTTACCATATAGGTCATTTTCAGAGAGCAAGACATGGCAGTGATCCTCGAATCACTGTTGAGGAATGTTCTGGACCTGGCATTTGCACAAGACGTTCTTTTATTAATGAAAAAGGCAGGGGGTGGGGTAGGGGGGGAGCCAAGCATATACCGCACATGCCTCATGATAGCAGGTAGAATTTTTTTTTTGCCTCCTTCTCTATTTTTAGCTTAAAAAAAAAAAAAGTATTTCGCAGATGTCAGCCACCATTAATAGACTGACAAAAGGAGGGGTGGCTGACATGCGACTGTCAATGAAAAGGCCATCAGTCTATTTGATTTCTCTGCCTCTTCTTGCTTTGATTCGCCTCTGAGCTCAAAAGCTCCAAGACTAGCCTGCCTGCCATTATTCCGTAAGGCAATTAAGCAACTTGGCAATAAAAGCAACCACATTTTTCTGGAGTCGTTCACAGAGAATACAGAACAGAACAGCACAGGACAGATGTTGAACCAAAATGTAAGTACTTATCTGAACACTCTCGTCGGCGCCAAGGCTAAATGCCCTGCCAGAGCGCTCCGCTTCCATCTCCCCGCCCCACCTCTGGGACTGTTCTCCACCCGTTCATCTCTCTGGGACTGTTCTCCACCCGTTCATCTCTCTGGGACTGTTCTCCACCCGTTCATCTCTCTGGGACTGCTCTCCACCCGTTCATCTCTCTGGGACTGTTCTCCACCCGTTCATCTCTCTGGGATTGTTCTCCACCCGTTCATCTCTCTGGGATTGTTCTCCACCCGTTCATCTCTCTGGGACTGTTCTCCACCCGTTCATCTCTCTGGGACTGTTCTCCACCCGTTCATCTCTCTGGGATTGTTCTCCACCCGTTCATCTCTCTGGGACTGTTCTCCACCCGCTCATCTCTCTGGGACTGTTCTCCACCCGTTCATCTCTCTGGGACTGTTCTCCACCCGCTCATCTCTCTGGGACTGTTCTCCACCCGTTCATCTCTCTGGGACTGTTCTCCACCCGTTCATCTCTCTGGGATTGTTCTCCACCCATTCATCTCTCTGGGATTGTTCTCCACCCGTTCATCGCTCCCTCTGCTGTCCTCAGACTCCCCCAGCCTCCGGTCACCGGGATAGGAGCACACTGAGTCCCTCCTCTTAATCCCCCTCCTTCAACCCTTCTTCGACCTTCAGTGCACCACTTTGGGTTGCCATCCGTGCCACCAAGCTTTCTGAAGACAGTAATCCAGCTCCTGTTTCTCGTGCCCATTTCTCCACCATCCGGTGACCTCCTGTCATTTGGTTTTCACCTTCACACCAGTCCACTTACGCTACTATCTTAGCATCTTCTTACTTGCTGACAACCCTCCTCCCCCACCCACGGCCACGTTCAGTCCTTGATTTTGGTCACTGTCTCATTCGACAAGTGTTTATTGACTGCCTACTATCTGGGTAAAACAAATGGGAACAAGACCCCAATTTAATAGTGATTCCTTGCTGCATAACTATTTTTTTTAATTCAGTGACAGGAGGGGAGACTGGGAATCAGACTCCCACATGCACCCCAACTAGGATCCACCCGGCAAGCCCACAAGGGGGCGATGCTCTGCCCCTCTGGGGCATTGCTTCATTGCTCAGCAACCAAGCTCCTCTTAGCACCTGAGGCAGAGGCCTTAGAGCCATCTTCAGCACCCAGGTACAACTTACTCCAATCGAGCCATGGCTACAGGAGGAGAAGAGAGAAAGAAGCAAGAGGGGGAGAAGTGGAGAAGCAGATGGTTGCTTCTCCTGTGTACCTTGACCAGGAATTGAACCTGGGACATCCACATGCCAGGCTGATGCTCTATCACTGAGCCAACCAGCTAGGGCCAAAGCTGCATAACTATTGACTCCAACATTTAGCAGCTCAAAACAGCAAACATTAACTCACAGTGTCTACCAGTCAGGATGCGGGCATGGCCCAGCAGGGCGCCTCTGCCTCCTGCCTCTGATGAGACTGCTAGCTGACGTCTGTTGCGGCTGCACTTTTAGCTCCAGACTCCACGAGGGAAGGATCTGCTCCCATGCTCACTCACATGATTGTTGGAAGAAGTCGGTGCCTCACAGGTTCTTGGATTGAGGGTCTCAGTTCCTCACTGATTGTTAGCTGGTGTCCACCCTCAATTTCTTGCCACATGGACCTCTCCACTGAGCAGCTTACAACATGGCAGCTGGCTTCTCTCCCAGCAAGAAAGAAGCACCCACAAGGGAAGCCATTGTTTTATTATGACCTAGTCTTGGAAGCGATAGTTTATTATTTCTGCATATTCCACTCATTTGAAGTGAGTCAACAGACAAGCCTACAAGAAATTTACACAAGAACGTGAATGCCAGGCTGCCTGACCAGGTGGTGGCACAGTGGATAGAGTGTCGACCTGGAATGCAGAGGTCCCAGGTTTGAAACCCCGAGGTCGCCAGCTTGAGTACAGGCTCGTCCAGCTTGAGCACGGGGTCACCAGCTTGAACATGGGATCGTAGATGTGACCATGACCCCATGGTCATTGGCTTGAGCCCAAGGTCACTGGCTTGAACAAGGGGTCACTAGCTTGGCTTTAGCTCCCACTCCCAGTCAAGGCACATATGAGAAAGCAATCAATGAATGACTAAGGTGCCGCAACTATGAGCTGATGCTTCTCATCTCTCTCCCTAACTGTCTGTCTGTCTCTTGCTAAAACAAACAAACAAAAAAAGCATGTAGATGCCCAGAGAGAGGAATTATTTAGTGCCATCTTAGAGGCTGATTGTCATTTCCCCAATCCCAAGGGGGTTTGGCTCCAGTGAGCTAGAGTTCTAAATGGATGATGGGGAGAGAGGGTGGATCGCTGGCACGGAGGGACATGCGTGCCCTGCATGCAACTCAAGATGTCTAAAAGTAACCTCTCACTCCATTCTTCAGTTCCCGTAGTTCCCTTTATTTCCACTCATTGCATCTTATCATCGACTGTCTGCGCTGGTACAACAGCCTCTTACTGGTCGCCTTCTGAAAAACCTTTCCTGCCCCCGCTCCGTTCTCCAGACACCCATGAACAGTGATTTAAATACCGTGTTTGTCAGGTCTCTCTCTTCCCTTTCCCGGGGACGGAAACTCAACTCAGTTGTTATGTCAAGATGCTCCCTTACATCCACACACTTGAAGATGATATTCTACCAAACTTGTAGCCCCAGCAAAAAAGACAGTATTCTTTCTACCCCCAGAAGTTCTAGAAAATTCCCTACGCATTACCCCACTGACCCAGATGGGATCACTTGCCCTCCGCTGAGCCAGTCATAGGGCCAGGTGGACACAGTGCCTCAGCTGGCTAGATCTCTGCCACCAGAGCATGCGTTCAATGCCGCCAGAACTACCCAGTCTCTCGAGATGATGGACAGGTAATTCCCCCAAAGGAAATTGGAGCACTGTTACCAGTTCTGAAGAATCAAATACAATGCAAAATTAACACACCAATTAGCTAATCAATAACCTCATTGCCTCTCTATTGCCTAAGGGATAAAGTCCAAATGTCTTTTCTTGGCATAACAAGAGCCCTCTAAGGACTGACCCAAGCCTGACCTTATAGCCTTACTTGCCACGCAGTCTAACTTCACCCACAAAGAACGACACACTGTGCTTGAAACAGCCTGTGTCTGTCACACCACCACATCCCTTGTGCCTGCAGTGTTGAGCTTCTATGTCACCGCCTGTTGAACCAGAATTCTATCTTCAAACCCAGCTCAAAGGCCATAATCCTTTTGAAAAACCTACCCTACCTCCTCTGGCTGAATCCATTGCTCCTTTCCCAAGAAATTGTGTAAATATGTCTCTTTAACAGAGGGACGGTGTTGTTGACTAAGGGGTGTTTGGCAATGTCTAGTGACATTTTTGGCTGTCATCATTAGAGGGGGATTCTTTTGGAATTTGATAGGTGGAAGTCAGGGATGTCGTTCAACATCCTACAAGGCACAGGCAGCCCCCACAACAAAGAATGATCCAGCCCCACATGTCAACCGTGCCAATGTTCAATAGCCCTGCTCTGTTGCAACATTGAATGCCTTGTGTCATAGTTATCAACGGGCATATCTTCCCAAGCAGATCACGAGCTCCTCGGGGACACGGCCGCATGTGCCGATGCACCCCTTGTACTAGCAGGTGCCTGGCCCATAGCAGGTGCTCAGTAAACATTGGCAGAGCGGCTGAGGAAGGGAACGAGCGTCCAGATGGGCTTCTGAAACAGTAGCCAAGAAACTGAATTCCTGGAAGGCGTGATGGTTCCTTAAATGGCTATTGTATTAGAAAATTTCAGCTGCAGGGTGTGTGTCCTCCCCCCTTTTCAAGAATAAATTGGTGACAAAGAGTTTCTGAATTCCAAGTCACATGCTCCTCTCGGTAGTGCAAGCTGTCTATTACTATCTGTCCTTCTCCTGTTACCAATTATAAAAAAAAATGAGCTCTTGGCTTTTAATAATTGCTAAAGACAGAGGAAATGGGTATTATCTCACTCAAATGTATACCCTTCCTGTATTTTAGAAGACATTTTTTTTCCCCACCAAAACACAATTTCACAGCCTTTCCCCAATTGAATTTTTGTTTAAAACACGGCTGCGTGTGTGATGTCTCTATCGAAGCCGCTGCATGCTTCACTCAGGGACGTGCAACGTCAGAGCCCGGCACCCTGAGAGGTCCGGCGCGTCCCTCAGAAAGGACACTCAAATGTCAGATGGAATGATTTACACCGCACGTCAATAGAAAGAACTCCAAGGTTCAGCGAGTCAATAAAGCTTATTAGAACAATCTTGGGGCTGAGTATCAGTGTACCCTGATGAGGACCTCTCAAGTCAGACGCTATCTCCAGGCAAGTGGCATTAAATAGACCATTCTGGAGGGAGAAATGAAATTAAAAGCTTCCATTATTTTGAGAGTTCATGGTAACTTAATAATACACAAGAAGTTGGAGAAATTTGTCTTTATATTCCCGGAGTTAAAGCCTTCTGGAAATTCATCTGCTGCAGCTCCCATACACTGAAAGTCTCTGATACGCCAGCATTATATCAGGCCTGTCACATTTACTCATTTTTATTTACCAACATTTACACAGTGCTGTCTGTGTACCAGTCTTCCAAACCTTGGCGAATATTAACTCCGTTAATCCCCATTACAACTCTGACATTGGTGTGACATTCTCCCTATGTTGCAGACAAAGAAACTGAGGCTCAGAGAAGGTAAGCAAAATGTCCAAGGTCACCCAGCTAGTAAGCCGCAGAGCCTTCTGTCGAAGCCAGGCAGTCAGCCGTTAGAGATGAACTTCCTAACCATTGGGAGATACTGCCCCTTATGTATTCCCCCTAGTCAGCTCAATCAACTTTAAACCTGCATTCAGCCTGCCCAATAATTCAAAATTAACATATTTAGTTGCCAACGTTTTGAAGTTAAGAGACTTCACAGAAGAGCTGGATTTCTGGATTCTCTCAACAAGACAAGACATCCGGCCACCCAGGCCTGCCTTCCTGCTTGGCCCCGGCGGGAACTGAGAGGAGGAGTCGGGCCCCACACACTCGCTTGAGACACTTGTTGGCCCCTGACACCCGAGTCTGAGACACCGGCTTACCTCTTCCGCAGAGGAAGACACTGAGCCCCAGAGAGGTGAAGGAACTTGGCCAAGGCCCCAGATCTAGTGGATGGCCGAGCTTAGATGTGAACCTGACAGGGTCCCGGTGGAAAAGACATGGCACCCTCCAATTGAGGCAATTCAGGGAACTATCCCTTCATTTAGAAAAGGGACTAGTAACAAAGGCACGGCAGGTGTGGAACCACAGCCAGAGACTAACATCCACAAAGCCACGGTTAACCGCTACATCTTAGAAAACAAGGGGAGGAAGTTGTTAGGACAGAAACAGAGAACTGTTCAGAGCAGGTGCTTTGAAAGAAGGGATAGTGACCTTTGGGTGAGGGGTACAGAAAATCTCATAGATAGGGAGCCCAGGGAACAAACGCCCTGACCTCTTTCCCTCCGATCCTAACCAGGGTGCTCCCCACTGGCCAGATCCGAAAGGCCAGCCGAGGACCCTGGAGCTCACTGTTCTGGGACAGAGAGCAGGATGAGGAGGCTGGGGAGGGCGTACAATAGGCAACACACACCCAACTCACAACTCCCCCTGGATCTCAAACACTTCACCTCCTCCACTTCACTCGACCTAACCATTCAATCAATTTACTATTCTAATAATACTAAAGATCACAGCAAACACCAGTATGGTGCTTCAGACAGATATTCAGCTACTCTTCGAAGAACTTCACATGGATTAACTCCTTTTGCAAAATGTCTACCATGTGCTAGGAATGGTGTCCTCTCCAAAGACACGGAAAGTTATGGGAACAAAAACGTGACAGAAATCTCAGCGATCCTGTTCTCTCGAGTAGGGGGGCGGATCACGCTATCATGTCGCAACCTACGTCACCCTTTCATCAGGCTCAAGGGCAAAGAAGGCTTCCGGTTTTAAAAGAAAGGGGACCAAAATGAGTTGAAAATGCAAAGGTGCACCCCATGCTGAATGTGAGTCCTGTTAAACTAGTACACCTATCTGTATGTTCTAGTTCTGGGCTCTGACTCTCACGTGAAGATTTCTTGCTTAGTTCTTAATGCACCACTCCCTTAGTCTTTAATAGTGGGTTAGCCTACCAACTCAAGATGAAAGAGAAACTGCAGTGGGGGCACAGTGGATAGAGCATCGACCTGGGGCACTGAGTTCCCTGGGTTCAAAACCCCGAGGTTGCTGACTTGAGCACAGGCTCATCTGGCTTGAGCACAGGATCATTGGCCTGAGCATGGGATTATAGACATGACCCTGTGGTTGCTGGCTTGAAGCCCAAGGTTGCTGACTAGAGGCCAAAGGTTGCTGTTGCCTTGTAGCCCAAAGGTTGCTGCTGGTTTGAGCCCAAATGTCGCTGGCTTGAGCACAGGGTCCCTGGCTCAGCTGGAGCTCCACAGTCAAGGCACATATGAGAAGCAATCAATGACTAAATAATGTGACATAACTACAAGTTGATGCTTCTCATCTCTCTCTCTTCCTGTCTTACCCTCTCTCTCCCTGTTTCTCTCTCTCTCTCTCTCTCTCTTGCTTGCTTGTTCTTTAAAAGAGAGAGAGAGAGAGAGAGAAACATATAAAATGGACACAGCAGCTGACAATGGCTTAAAGGCTATGGACCCTTCACACTTGAAGGAAATCCTCAAACCTTACAAAAATGATGGCGCAAAGGACTGAGGGGAAGGCTTCCCTCTGATTCCATCAGGATAGTTCACTTGGCATATTGCAATATTTCCCCAACTTCAGTCACCCATGGGCCACTCTCATGGTTTTGCCATAGTTATACCAGCTGCACTATCGTATATTTAATATTTTTCTAAAGATTAGAATTTTCTTTATTTAAATTAATGTATTTTGAAA
This sequence comes from Saccopteryx leptura, assembly GCF_036850995.1. Classification (NCBI taxonomy): domain Eukaryota; kingdom Metazoa; phylum Chordata; class Mammalia; order Chiroptera; family Emballonuridae; genus Saccopteryx; species Saccopteryx leptura. The sequence continues at coordinate 209,857,249 of NC_089506.1, forward strand.
TGTAAACATCACTATTCTAAATTCAAAACTAATATTTGTTCGGTATACATTTAAGCAGTGGTGGGATTCAAATAATTTAACAACCAGTTCTCTGCCCTAATGACCATTTTAAGTATAAAAAAATGATAAACTGAAAGGTAGTTTATTATTTCATGCATTTAATACTTAAGTAAGAATAAAAGAGGCATACAAAACTAGAGTATTATAAGAAAGAGTTTTAAAATGTTAATAAGAAATATTAAATAATACCTGACAGAAAACAATAAAACTGTTATTTAAGATATTTCCATATTGCTTCAGGAATTGGCATCCTCATTTGCAATACTTTTCACCTATGGATGGAATGAACATTACTACGGGTGCTTAGAATATGCTGTTGCCCAGATGAATGTTAAAAAAGAGTAAGGAATGTAAAGTTCTGACTTCCACATTGGGTGGTTTCCCAGGCACCCACCTCAGGGAGAACCCTGATTACAAATGTTATTTTAACAACTGGTTCGCCGAACTCAACAAAAAATTAGGTATCAGTTCTGCCAAACCGGTACAAACCGGCTGAATCTCACCATAGCACTTAAGCAAATAATAACCAGGAAAAGTAAGTCTTCTCTGTGTGGCATCTAAAACCCATATTGTGTATTTTCAATAGCACACAAGTGCATATTTGGGGAAATGCCAGTGTACAGATTGAGAGCACAGACTCCAGAGTCAGAGAGAACTGGGTTTAGACCCAATTCCATCACTCGGGACAGTTTACCTTATACAACTTGGCCAGGGAGTAAATAAAATAACTTATACAGAGTACTTAACACCATGCCTGGCCCCTGAAAGGCACTCAGAAAACATTACCTTTCAGAGCCACATCGTTGACGGCTTCCTAAATCGCTTAGACCCGAGCTTCCCTACACCAATAACAATCAAATCCTCAGAAGAAAGTGACAATCTAGAGAAAAAACACCTCACTGTGTATTCTCAGAACTCCAGGAGCAGCTGAAGACTTTGGCATCCAGGAGTCAGAGCATACATAGGTTTCCGTGACGTGCAAAGGTGGCTCAGTCAAACATTGCCGCCACTTACTCACTAACAGGAGCTTCACTGATCTCTGAGAAGAGGCTAGGAGATTTCAATTACCATTGACATATTTATTCATCCATCTATCCATCACTCATCTGTCCATCTATCGATCCAACCATCTACCCACCCAATCACCCAACAGATATTTGAGGAACTCCATTTCCAGGCATTGGGCTGAGGGGTGGGTATATAATACTGAGCAGAGTAAAACCAATGTCGTTCTTGCCCTCAGAATGCTCACAGGATAATGGAAGACACAGACGGGCGAGCCTGGGATTCCATCTGTATACTCCCCGGTCTTTTCAGCCCCCACCCCCACCCCCAGACATGGCCCTTCTCCCAAAGGGAAGTCCTGCTGTCACTATAGCACCCCGCCTCCTCACAATCCCAGGATGCTATCACCACCCCCAGGTGACGGTTGGACTTTGGCATGACCTTCACCATGCCTGCTACATCTTCACAGCCCACGTCCAACCCAACCAGACTCATGAATGCTATAGTTCCTCCCACGTTCAGGTTCAGAAGAAGCATCACACTACGGAGCATGGGATCTGGCTTCCTCCCCCAGGGGCCAGGTATGACGTCTTGTAAATATAAATATATGTGCGCTCATTCTCCCATGGAGTGAATTTGACCAGTTGAAGGAGACAACAGCAGACATGTCATCTTCTCCCTTCCAACAAAATGTTCCAAGGCACGCTGGCCCCACACCAGCATGGGACCAGCCTGCCTGACCTCCACACAGGCTCGTGCAGTAGAACAGCCACCTGTCATTTCTCATACAGCTGTAGTCAGTTCCGTGACATACCATTTGTGTTATTTTTGCTTGGCTTCCTGCCTGGCCTCGCTTTCCTTCCCCCTTTATCTGAGCTGCCCTGCTGATGTACCTACCTCTCTGCAAAGGCTTGGCACGTGTAATCGTAGGCTCCCCTTTCTAGGAAACTTGAACTTTAGAAAATAAACCAAATAGCGACACAAATAAGTAAATATTTGATATTTGCAAGCTGCGATGAGAGCTTTCAAGGGGGAAGAGTTTGACCTGGTCTAAGTGTTAGGGGAAGTCTCATTTGCTGAAGTGATGCTTGAACTAAGATAGATGAAAAGTCAAAATTGATTAGTTTGAGGAAGAGGCATGAAAGTGCATTCTAGGCAGTTAGAAAAGCATGGTCGAAGGCCCTGTGGTAGAGACAAAAATAGAAGGGAGGAGCTGAGTAAACAATGGAAGGGCAGTTCTGGCAGGAGGCGGGACAAGCCTAAGGAGTGAAGACAAAGAGGACCATGCAGAACAATGGATCTAATGAATCGTCACTGATCACCGAGCCTCCCCCGTCACTGAAGAACTCTGTCCTGCTCCTTAGAGAGAGGGGTAGGATAGCTCGTGACCAAATGAAAAGTGGAGATAAATCAGGGTCCACGTTTCCCATAAAATTTTGCTCAGATAGGTTTTCTGGACTGGGAACGCAGACAGGCCAGCCTGTCCCATGGATAGAGAGCTATTTCATAGATCATTACATCAGGAAAGTCTCGATGAACTCAAGGGACTGTCAACCAGAATTAGTCAGAATCTGACTACTATATGACATATGAATTTTGTGTGTACATTGTAACATCCAACATGGGTGCCAAGCAAGACACGGACAGGCTGGAAGGATTCTATGGAAAAAAATTTGCATAATAACTATGGAAAATCAGATATTTGATGAGGTTCATTGCTATAAACCGAAAAGTCATTAGGATAAGGACATCCTTGTACTTCAGGACAAGAAGTGGAGCAGGGTAAGAGGGGTGACTTTGTAGCCGCTCTCAGCGCTGACCCGTGTCACACGCTCAGTACCCACATCCATTGATTTCACTCAGTGAAGGAGAACGTCATCACCTCATTGAAAAGATACTTTGATAGGCTGAGGCCTGGACACTCAGAATGCAAGTTTGCCCACGTAGGTCCCCTGATAGCTACTCTCCCATCCACTATCAGGTTTATACCATAGAGTATTTACTTTGGACAATTCCACCTTTTTTTCTCTTATTATTGACAATGCAAATGTAAATGTCAGTGAAGTCTACTTTGATCTCCCCTAAATTTAAAAAAAACTACAGTGAGGTTCAACTGTTGATAATATTAGAGAGTTTCAAGGAGATCTGAGTCACTGCTGGAAGAAGCCTCCATATCAGCAAGTCCACGTCCGTGAGTTCTCAGAACAGAAGATAGCAGCAGGCTTGAGGCTGTGCCCCCTCTCCAGGGACTCGGGAGTTTACAGAGACTGTATCTGCTTATACACATTCATAAGTGATGACCAGGAACAACCGAAAATGCACCAGTTAAAAACCCATTCTTAGACCTGGCCGGTTGGCTCAGTGGTAGAGTGTTGGCCTGGTGTGCAGGAGTCACGGGTTCGATTCCCGGCCAGGGCACACAGGAGAAGCGCCCATCTGCTTCTCCACCCTCCCCCTCTCCTTCCTCTCTGTCTCTCTCTTCCCCTCACGCAACCAAGGCTCCATTGGAGTAAAGTTGGCCCAGGCGCTGAGGATGGCTCTGTGGCCTCTGCCTCAGGTGCTAGAATGGCCCTAGTTGCAACAGAGCAACACCCCAGATGGGCAGAGCATCATCCCCTGGTGGGCATGCCGGGTGGATACCAGTCGGATGCATGCGGGAGTCTGTCTGACTGCCTCCCTGTTTCCAACTCCAGAAAAATACAAAAAACAAAACAAAACAAAAAACCATTCTTGGCTTCACAATGTACATAGAACATTGTCAAATTTTCACCTTTGTAGAAGTCAGAATTCAGATCTCATATCCAATAACCAAACATTTCAAAAATTAGCAAATGATTCACAGTAAACAGAAAAAGGAAAAACAAACTAGATTAACAAATGACAACACAAAACTCTTTGGGAACCCAAACAAAATATGATATAGTTGACATTGACTCTGAGTGAGGTCCCAGCACCTTCAGTTTGATTTAAGGGGGAAATGTCATGGGGATGAGGCTGATTTTGTTCTTTGGTGGCTTGTCTAGGGGTGAATGTAGAAACCATTCTGTCTTTAAATATGAAATCAATATTTTGTTTTCCTCGGCATAATTCACTTATTCTCTGGGGCCCAGGAGATAGGATTTAGAAATGGGGCAATTCTTCCAGGAGCTCTTGAAGCAACCCAGAAGGAGTCTGTCCAAACAACCGTCCTTTCTCTACTCAGAAGCACAGCTTCTGCGGGCTCTCTATCCGATGGTCCAGTGGATGTTGTGGTGCGGTGTGGAGACAGCCCCCCTACTGCGGGGCTCCCTGAGCCCCTGGAAAAAATCACGTTGTTGTGGTTCAGATTCTCTTTCCTTACAATGAAATGGTGAGACTGACCAAGCCCCATTCCACTTGATTCCCACTGGGACCCTGCACAGACCACTTGGTTCTGGAAGCCCAAGGACCTCGACTGTCAGTGCAAAGACTGCCCACCACGCTGGAATATCACCCGTGCTGGTAAAGAAGCAAAGTTGACTTGGAACATCCGAGGGTCCTCCTACAGTGTGTCCGTCAAGTCATGGTGCACTTTTGACCGGTCACAGGAAAGCAACAAAAAGACGATAGAAATGTGAAATCTACATCAAATAAAAGGAAAACCTTCCCAGTTTCTGTAGGATGAGGTGGCAGCATGTGCGCATGCGCAGATGATGATGTAACACCGTGTATACAGCGGAGCAGCCCATGGCCATGCCAGTTGAGATGTGGACGGTACAGAGGAAAGTTCAGTGTGTTCTGTGGCTCGCTAAATTTGAATCCGTGACCAAAGTGCAACGTGAATATCGGCACGTTTATAACAAAGCACCACCACATAGGAATAACATTACTCGGTGGGATAAGCAGTTGAAGGAAACCAGCAGTTTGGTGGAGAAACCCCGTTCTGGTAGGCCATCAGTCAGTGACGAGTCTGTAGAGACTATACGGGATAGCTACCTAAGGAGCCCTAAAAAATCTGTGCGTGAGCCCACATCGAACTGCACTGAATAGGTATGAAACTGGGAGAGTTTTCCTTTTATTTGGTGCAGATTTCACATTTCTATCGTCTTGTGTTGCTTTCCTGTGACTGGTCAAAAGTGCATTATGACTTTACGGACACACTGTATTTTAGAGAACTTCAATCTGAACTCAACACTCCAGGGCAACAGGTTTGCACAAAGATTTCTCTGTCATCCCCTCCCCCCACATTTGTGAATTCCATGTTCCACATGGCACCATAATTATCTCTAACAAGATTTTGTCTTTTTTTTTTCTCAAATTGTCTTCTAAACTAAAATTTTTTTTTTTATAAAAGCAGGTACTATCATGCACTCTGATAAGAGTCTAAAACTCACGGAGAGCACTTTGTCTCAAGTTCGTATAAAAAAACTGAAAAAATGTGTCTGCCTTTCCTCAGAAAAATTTCCTATTCAGGATTTTATGATAGGACAATATGTGGATTTCGACTCTGAGCTCTATGTGCAACAATGTTTACCAGTTTGCCATTGAAACAAAGGAGACAGCAAAAATCTCGCTCCTAGATGACCATTCAATAAAGTGAAACATTTTACAATCCATAAAAACAATGGTGTAAGGAAACTTTAATAGCGTGGAAAGACATTTTTAAAACATTGTCAAAATTTGCCTGACCTGTGGTGGCGCAGTGGATAAAGCGTCAACCTGGAATGCTGAGGTTGCCAGTTCAAAACCCTGGGCTTGCTTGGTCAAGGCACATATGGGACTTGATGCTTCCTGCTCCTCCCCCCCTTCTCTCTCTCTCTCTCTCTCTTTCTTTCTCTCCTCTCTATAATGAATAAAAAATAAAATAAAAATAAAAAACATTGTCAAAATTCAAAAGGAGGTTATAATGCAATACGTGCAGCCATGATCCCATTTCTGTAAGTATAGAACATAGAAAGAGATGTCTAAGACCTTGAGGATAGACTTGGAACTCACATCAGCTCAACTGATGGTTGTGGAGGGGGCGTATCCTCTGCCTTCCTCTGCTCCTTGGCTCACAGCCAGGGAGAGCAGACAGGAGTATGGGGCTTTTGGCTCCTGCATCAGTGGGTATAATTTATGCAGGGGGCCAGGCTGATGGGCTCTTGCCATCAAAGAGATGTGAAAACTGACCACTCAAATTTTTAGCTATTTTCTGCATTCTTCATCATCCATCCAGCACTTTGCTGGGCACTAAAACATAGCATAGAATAAAATATAGCCCTTCCCACATGGACTTTGTGGTTCAGAGCGGGGCCAGCGAATTCCTGCCCAAGGGCCAAATCCAGCCTGCCACCTGATTTTGTAAATAAGGTTCACAAAACACAGCCATGCCCTCTTGTACATACTGTCTAGGGCTATTTTCTCACTTTAGGGCAGAATTGAGTAGTTGTGACAGAGACCATTTGACCTGCAAAGCCAAAAATAGTTTCTTTCTGAACCTCTACAGAAAAAGGGTGCTAACCCCTGCCCTAGAAATTTCCTACTAAAATTGCGGTACCTGCACCAGCAGCCGCGACACCGCCTGGCAAAATGGCAACAATCTGTTCTCAGTCCGCCCCAAACCTTAGGAATATAATCTGTATTTGAGCACTACACCTATTATAACCGGACACATGCTCACGGGGAGCCCCCACAAAGCTCTGTTCCCACTTTGTATATTTACATGTGTGTGTAGCCATGATTTCTGGGTTAGAACAAGACCCTGCAAGGTAACTTCGGGAGAAGTTTCCTGCAAGGTCCAACATCCCCAGCAGCAAAGTGCTTCTGATGAAGTGGCTCGAACACTGAGTCTCCCACCCAGCAGGGCCCACTTCCCTAAGTAAGAACGAGCACACATCACCTGGCCAGACTCACCTATCCCGGATTAATTGCAAGCACGGCCTTTAACGTAAATGAGCCGTGCGGCCACGGGAGCAGCAATACCCGAGCTATCAATTTTATGGCGCTGCCCGGACAAACGCAGCGGTACATCATCCCACCCAAAAATACAAAGGTCAGATGATATCAATTAATGCAGAGACACAACTCACTGCAGCTAAATGGGTCTTCTTGATTATGGCTCCTTGATTGAGAACGAATGCCTCATTAATCTTAAAGCTATCAACCTGAGCACATCAGCAAAGTCACGGAAAATAACGGCCAGCATCTACCAACACAGCCGCACGCCGGCTGGACAAGGAGGCGGCTGCCCCAGACCCGGCTGGGTTTCCTGTCTCCTCCCACCGTGGACTTCCTGAGAGCTTCATGAAGAAGTAGGCTGGAAATCCTCGCTCTCTCCCTCGCCCTCTCTCTCTTCTCTCTCTCTCTCTCTCTCTCTCTCTCTCTCTCACACACACACACACACACACACACACACGCACAGCAGTTTCAGCCCGGTAGACAGACACTTTCTCTCTCTCGTGGTTTCCACTTACATGTTACAAAAAGAAAAAGAAATTGATGCGTTCATATGGCTCCAAGCCGGGAGAGTAATGTTCCCTCTGAGGGGTCTCTGTATCCACATACCCCTACTTATTTGTCATGTGGAAGTGGACAGGAGAAAGAGGCCAGAAGACAGAAGGTCACCGATTCAACCCTGTGGGCATGGCGGGTTTGGTCTCCATTTCAGTTCTGACAGGACAGCCCTTGTGGGTCTGAAAGTGCCTGGGGGTGAGAGGGAAGGGAACAGCCGGCTCAGACCCAGCGTCCCTGCCTGGCACACAGTACGTCCTGGCGCTGACTCGGGTTGGGTCAGCTCAGCTCTGCGGGTCTTGAGAGTCTTCTTAGTGTCATAGTGTCTCCTGAGAGTGACTTCCAGTTCCTCACTGAATTCCTAGAGAAACAACAGTAAAAACCCCAACACACACACACACACACACACACGCATGCACGCACGCACGCACACGCACACACGCACACGCACACACACGCACACTCAGTGATTCGCACTAATTGCAGGAATGTCTTCAGTTGGGGGCTTCTCTTGTGTTCCAAGGCATTCAGACTTACACATTTTCATGTTCACAGTCCTCAGATGATGAGGACTAAGAAAGGGTTACCCACTGGCAGGCTCACTTTAATGAACAGATAAAATCTGAGTCAATTACAGAAGTAGCTTTTGTGGGAGAGCGCTGCCCAAGCCACGTGACCCTTCTCCCCGCCCCACTGCGATCTACGCCGCTGTCCTGCTCGCAGACGCAGTCTTCTGAAATCGCTCCGTTCTTCCGAGAGGGATGTCATTCCCCTTGTTTCTCCCTCTCTCAATCTCTTCCTCTCTCTTTTACTTCTTGAAAGGGTTTTTACTGTTTTGTGTGAAGGTAAATTCCGCCTGGTCCTGTTTCCGAAGCTCACCATTGGGTGGAGAATTTTTACCGTTCATCTCTCCTTATATTTAAGCTCAGCCCTTTAGGTCTGATGTGCAGAATAGCTGTTTTGTGGATAATTCCTTTTTAGTGTTCTTTTTTTTTTTAATCTCAGTATTTTTCCTCACTACCTGATTCATGCTAGCATGTGTGTGCTTGGCAAGCCATGTTAACATCTGTTTAAATCTATTTTAAATTGTGACAATAACAATGGTTGCTTTTAAATGCCTCTGGGACCTCACATGCTGAAGCTTCATATACATTGTATCTGATTTCCCAACTTGCCCCCAGATAGGCCCTAAGGCTCAAAGGCTTTAAGAGCCTTATTTACCTAATGCAACTGTTGATTGTTGGCAGGGCTGCAATTCATCCAGCTCCTAAAATGGAAGAGTACCCTTCCCCATCAAGGTTACAGACCTTCCAAAGAAAAAGAAAAAGGAAAACCTAGAAATAACACAATAACTTCCCACACTGAACAGCACCATCTTTGGGATGAGGAGAGAGGTCCCTGTGGGATAGATGCCGCGCCCAGAGCACCGAGTGCAGAACTCCCAACTCCTCTTGGGCTGTGTGTCCCTTATCAATAAATAATCCTTCAGTAAACATCTCCGGAGATATTAATCCAAACAAACTGGAGGCTAATTGCCATTCCCCAGTGCAGAGCTGCATGATGATGATTCTTTAATTCCTTCCCCGCGCTGCCAGCCCAGGGCACCCTGCCCTGCTAACTCGAGCCTCAGCTCACCAGCAGGCAGGGAGAGTGGCAGAGTGAGACTTCTCTGGAAGTCTGGGTTCATTCAAATCACGGGCATCTACATCCTGACTGTGTGGTCCCGGACCAGCTCCTTGGTATACTATACTGAAATCAGAGGCATTCACGTCAACCTAGGAGGGTGGTTGAGAGGGTCAACATACGACAATGCATTGTAATCCTACAGTCCAGTTCCCGATGATCCAAGCTCAATAATGCAGGAGAGAGATAGGTCAGTGACAAAGAGAATACTTGCAGAGTAAACTCACCATCTTCTTTCTGTTTCATGAGACGCTTGATGGAAGGCATAACCATAACCAGGACTTGTTCTACAAGCCCCCCTCCTACCCGATCCTTCATATACTATGAGTATTTCTATGCCTCTCTCCAAAAATGCTAAAGCCCACATGCTCTCATTCTCTCTCCTCCTGATTCTGCCACCTAAAGGACCGGTCTGGCTGTAGGAGAAGTCTCTTGGGAGGATGGGGAAAGCGATCAAGTCAAAATGGTCAAACCAGAATCAAGTGACTGGGAGTAGAAAGCTCTGGTGATCCTTGATGTGGGCATGAAAGACTCCTGCCAGTGCCCAACCCGTGGAGTGTATAGTATTCTGACTGTGGTCTAAGGTCAGCCGACTCCCTTCAGTGGTGGCCAGCGGGAACCTGGCACAGCTGGTCTGGGGAGATTCACCAAGGAAGAGTCACCAAATCCCACCAGCCTTCTCTGGGGTCAGCCAGGCTCATCCTGAGTGGCTCCATCTGTTCTAACGTGGGGGCATTGTGTGTGTGTGTGTGTGTGTGTGTGTGTGTGTGTGTGGTCACTTAGTTCCTCAGTTCTCACAAAAGAGCTGTGTCCTGTGGGTTCTAGCCTCTACTCGGATACTTAGCAACAGGATCACTATCATGACCAGCAGGAGCCCCGGATCCCAGAGCAAGGCAAGTGGATGGCATCGCTTTCTCCAGACCCAAAGAAACTGAAACCGTCTTCTATGGATTGGAGGTAAAGAGGCACAGAGAAGAATGTCTTCTGCCCATACTTCCTACCACACCAGCACCTGCCCGAAGTCAACGAGTCTTTGTTGAACCAGAAGCCCACAGCCTCCCCTGCTTGTCCCCGAATACCACCTCTGACAGCAACAGTTTGAACACAACCTTCCATGCTGTCTCCGTTTCCTATGACGTTCAACGTCTAGTGTTTGTTAAGCACCATTTTTAATGCTAAATTCTTCATCTGTTTTCTCTCATTTCATGGGGGAGAAAAGTCTGTAAGTTAAGTTTTCGTCTTCCCGTTTTAAGAAAAGTAAACTGAAAACCTGAAAGGGTGAGTAACTCACACAAGGTCACACAGCTGGTCTGAGGCAAGAGGCGGGATTTGCCAGCACAGTCCTTTAAAATCAGAGCCATGTCCTCTGGACTGTACCATGTCCTCCACCCCACTCAAGAGCTGTGCCAGACGATCGCTAAGCCTCCGAGTGTTATAGAAAACACTTGGCAGAAGGCAGAGCAAGGAAACCTCTCTGAGCCACTCAGACAGCAAGTCGACAAGGACGGCGCAGGACAGGGACGCCCTGAGATTCAGCGCTGTCATCTCCGCCAGGCATCTCAGGGCAGGGTTCTGCTTGGGAAGGCGGGCAGGGAGGTGACAAAGGCTTGTGGTTCAGGGTCAAAATGACGCTGTCCTTCCTCCCAGGAGTACGGAGTGACTGGTAAACAAACCCAGGACGGGGAACCATCCCGGTCAGAGAGCACCTGCCTCCCCGAAGTAAATAAAATTACATTAAAGACAGAAATATTAGAGGCCCTGATAATGTAATCATAAAGTAATCACTTTGAATTAGGATAATGGCTGTGTCCAACTCCTTATTGCATTTATTTTGAATATCACATTCTTTCAACTCTCATTATTTTAATTATGTTCAATTACAGACATTTGCATATGCTTTATCATGGATATTAGTAGGGGGGGGGAACTTCCCTGAGTTAAATGATGAACAGATAGTCCATATTATATTACACTTCCACCTCCTGAAAATCTGATGCAGCTACAGCCCAAAGACAGGTCCCGTGATAGGCACTGATTTAAAGGGAGTCCAAATTTTTTATCCTGATGCCGGGAACACAAGTGTAGAGACAGTCACTCAGACACCAAGCTAGGGGTGGTGAAGGGCTTTGTGCTGGCGTGAGACAGAGATTTGAGGCTTGGTTCTGGCTGTGTGGTCTCCAGATAATCAAACAACATCTCTGATGCTGTCTCTGCATTCATAAAACTTGGAATACAATTCCCACTTTGTAGGGTAATGGAGAGTGTTATATAAAATGATGTCTAAAAATGCTTCGCTCAGTGTCTCGCACACCGTAAAGATTCAGAAAAATAGCTACACTTGGCAATAAACGAGGCTAGAGCAATTGACCATCCCTAGGCAACAAACAAAGAAAAATTTCAACTTAAACATCATCACTCGTATAAAAATTAACTTAAAATGAATCAGAAACTATGTGCAAAAACTATGTTTTGAAAAATATGGTTAAAAATATCTGTGATCAGAGCAAGGCAAGGAAGTTCACAGACATGGAAACTCAGGCATGACCCACAGAAGGAAAACGGTGATACATCAGACCTCACCAGAAATAAAAACTTCTATTCTGCAAAAGACCCCGTGATGAGGATGAGAAGACAAGTTACAGACGGGGAGGAAACATCTGCAAAGCACACGGCTGACAGAGGAAGGCTAGCCAGGCATATAAAGAACCCTCAAAACTCAGCAGGAAAGAAAAAGCCAGACAGCCAGAAGATAGGCAGAAGACGCGAACAGACATTCCACCCGGGAGGTTATGAGGATGGCTAATGAGAACAGGAGAAGATGTTCACCCGCAGGAGCCACAGGGCAATGCAAGTGAAAACCATAACAAGATAGAGTCAGAACCCAGACGAATAGCAAGAAAATTTAAAGTTGTATTTGAATTAAAGGCAATACCAAATGCTGGGTTACTCCTCCATTGGCCCTGGGAACGGGCACGAGTACAAGCACGACAGAAACCAAGATGGTGTCCTCCAAACTAAACACACGCCGTTACCCTACGGGCTGCAGCTGCACTCTCGGGCGTCTGTTCCAGAGAGGCCAATGTTCACACAGACAGCCTGTATGTGAACGTTCACAGCAGCTCTGCTCATAATGCCCTCCCCCCCACACACACACCAAACAGTCCCAGTGTCCTTCAACAGGTGACTGGTCAAACACCTGCGCCATGGAATCAAAGGGATGAACTATTGGTACATACGACATGGGTAAGTCTGCAGGGAGTGACGCTGAGTGAAGCCGCCAATCCTGAACGCTGCACACTACCGAACTCTGTTTACGTGACACTTTGAAATGACAGAATTTTAGAAATGGAGAACAGATGAGCGGTCAGAGAGGTTTTAGGGCGGAGTGGGGATGAGAGGGAGGTGAGTGTGGTTGTGAAAGAGATCCTTGCCTGACCTGTGGTGGCACAGTGGATAAAGCATCAATCTGGAAATGCTGAGGTCACTGGTTCAAAACCCTGGGCTTGCCTGGTCAAGGCACATATGGGAGTTGATGCTTCCAGCTCCTCTCTCCTCTCTCTCTCTCTCTCTCTCTGTGTCTCTCTCTGTCTGTCTCTCTCCTCTCTAAAATGAATAAAATTAAAAATTAAAAAAGAGATCCTTAAGGTACTAGAACTGTTCGGTATCATCCCATAGTTTTGCAAAATGCTGATCATTGGAGGAAAGTGGGTCAAGTCCACACAGTACTTTCTTTCTCTCTCTCTCTCTCTCTCTCTCTCTCTCTCTCTCCCCCCTCCAAATAATATATATATATATATATATATATAATATGATATATATATATATTAAAACTGCATGAGAATCTACTACCATCTCAAAACACTTCAGTTGAAAATTGAGGGTCTTTTGGTGGGAAAAAGTTATTATTTTTATGAAAAGGAATGTTTCCCGGATTACATACTAGTAGACACCATCTTATTCTCATTTGCATGAAATTGTAGCACAGCTGGTTTGACCTCTTTCCTCCCAGAAATCAGTGCTACTGCTGAGCCACCCTGGTTCGAGGCATGGGGCATCTGGCCTTGTGAGTATCCCCAGAGGGGGCCAGGTGTTTCCTCTCCCCAACAAACCATCACAGTGGCTGACTATGCAATGGGTTCTTGCCTTTGGGACCAGCTTGCCGTCAGGTGCCAGGTGTGCGCAGCTGCCTACAAGTTACAGATAGCTTCCCCGCTGGCGAGGCAGAGGGAGGGCACTAGTGGGAAAGTGCGGGCGAGGCAGCCCCCTCCGCTTCACCCGGGCGTTGGTGGGGTCGCCCTGCGCTCTGGCTCTGCAGCCAGGCTGCCTGGGTGACTCACCGGCTCGGGTGGCCTTGGGCACATCCCATAACTCCACTGTGCCACATGTCCTCATCAAGATAGGAATGACAATAGCAATGACCATATAGGATTGTAGGGATATTAACTGAATGAATAGGAGCCAGGGGCTTACCCTGCGCTGATCCACCCTGAGATGATACAAGAGTGTGCTGCATTATTATCTCATAAGGTTGTCCCCAAGGGTTAAGCAAGTGATTCGTATGAATGTAGCCATTAGCACAGTGCCTACCCTGGAGTGAATGCTCAACACATACTGGGTCACTATTAACTGACAGTGGGTGGATAACACCTTGAAAAATTAATGGGCGCCTTCCTCGTCTTCCTACTGGCTTCCTTTCTTCTTTCCCTCCACTCAAACAGCTCCTTGTTTCCAGGGAGTCGAGATTACTACAAATATTTCCTTCTCTGTCTTTTGTCTCTAAAAGTATAAGGCCCAATACAGGGAGAGACAAAGTATTGGAGGAGCGGGAAAGAAATGGGGCTTCCATTCTCTCCACAAGGAAGGTGTTCCTGCCTCGGTGACTCTGGAGAAGGAAGAGGAGGAAGAAGGGAGGGAGGGAGGGAGGGAAGGAAGGAGGGGAGGAGTGGATAAGCCCGAGCACCCTAGAGCATCCAGACCCTGCCCCAACCCAAGACGGGCCACCCCTCAGAACATCCATGACTCCAGGAGTGCAAGAAACCATCGAATCCAACTGAATCCTGGACATTATGACCCCGTGGGGGTGAGGGATGGAGGTTAAGGTTCCTTCGGCCCAGCAGAATGAGAGTGCAAGGTCTGAAATGAAATTGGTTATAAAGAACAAAGAAGAAGATGTTTGCTGAGCACCTGAACTGAACCGTATCATGCCTACGGTGCTGGCGTTCTTGCTCCCTCAGCGGAGGCCCCGCACTGGGCTGGAAATCTCGCCCCCCTCCTACCCCGTAGCCCTCCTCTCTCTACTCTAAGGCCCATGAGTCACTGCCAAGCCCCAGGCCCTTCTCCCCTTTCCCTTCCCCCGCCCCTTGGGAGACTGATAAAGCGCTGTTCGGTGACAAAGCCAGACGCCCCGAACAAGCCTACCTCTAAGTGGATGTGCGGTAGCTGTCAAAGAACGGTTCTTCCTCCCACCCACTAAGCTTTTAAAACGACTCAAGTGCCACCCTCCCTAATTATCCAATTCAGTGGTTCGCACAATGGATCTGCCACTTTCTGAGGCTTTCTGACATCCCTAATTCCCTGAGGTCTTCAGCTCTGACAGAGGCCTCTGGGGTCCGGGGGCGGGGGCCGCTGGGAGGGTGCGTGCAGTTAACTGGGGAGACAGGGATGTGGTGGGGACCACAGTGGCACTCGCTCTGGAGTCACGCCCATAGACATCCGGGCTGGAGTGGACCTGAGGGTCATCTGCAACCTGCTCAGTGAACAGAGGAAGAAACTGAGGCAGAAAGGGAGGTGGCTGTCTGGGACTCTAACCCAGGCACTCATTCATTCCTCCATTCATTCATTCATTCACTCTGTTCCCTTAAAGCGTCCATCTGCCTGACGCTAACAAATAGTCAGAAAAGGCCTCAATGGGGAGATGAGGTCAGGATAAGGTAAGGGCAGAGGCCCATGTGAAGAAAATGACTGGAGCCATGTGGATGGGAGTTCTGGGCACAAGAGGGATTTAAAAAAGAAAGTCATGTGCAAAGGTCCTGCGGTGGGAACCCAGTGTGCAGGGGGGAAGGAATCACAATGTGATCAGGTTGGGGGTAGGATAGGTGGGATGCTGGGGGGCTTAGAGGCCACTGAAAGGCCCCCGGCATTTACGCTCATGAGATGAAAACTGGAGTCTTTAAAGCTAAGGTGTTTGTACCTGGCATTCCATTGATCTGCATGCAGATATCTTGGATAACAAAAAATATTCTTTTAGGTCAGAGATTCCCCATCCAAGGCCCTATTGACATTGGAACTGGATATATCTTGTTGGGGGAGGGCTTTCCTGTGCACTGTGGGGTGCTTAGCCACCTCCCTGGTCTCTACCCACGGGAGCCCAGTAGTGGCTCTCCAACAGTGATAACCAAAAATATCCTCACACACTACCAAGTGTCCCTTGAGAACCAAAGGACATTTGGACAGTTGAGACCACTGTATTAGAACAACACGTGACTTTCAGAGAGAAGAAGCAATCCTGTATTTTCATGCCAAGTTGCAATTGTGGGGTAGAGGTTTTCGGGTTTTTTGTTCTAGGGGGTCTTCCCTCAAACACAGACCCAGATCTACAGACCTGATCTCTCCAGGGCACGGTGCCTCAGACTCGGTCTAGACCTCAGCTCTTCCGTGTAGACTTCTCCAACCCCCATTTTCCCTGTTGTCCCTCTGCATGGTTGCCGCACCTGCACTACCATTTAGTCAAATGTTTCCTTAAATGGACCCATGCCTTTTTACTGAACTGTTGACTGAAAAAGAGGAAACTGTATCAGAAGTTCTCACATGGAGATCAAAGGCGCAGGACCACTGGGAGTCCTGAGACCACGTCTGCAGCCCCGGAGGCGGGTCGGACTCACACCTCCAGCCGCGCCCCAGAATGCAATGCGGTGGGCTTGCCGACAGACTCTCACTCCCGAAACTCACAGCACTTCCAGAAATGGGAACTCTCCTTGCCGAACATAGAAAGTAGTTTTAAAATGCAAGGACAAAGCCATGTTAAATTGCAGGGAGCTGCTGCTGCCTGCCAAGGCTCTGAGTCTGAGACCTGTCCCCTCTAGTGCTAAGAAGGGACATTAGCAAAAATTAAAGAGGCATTAAAGACACACGAGAATCCTACTGCTCTTCCCTCCTTGGGGCCAGCAGAGGAACCCAAAGGGAATGAAACTTTCTTATTATGTTCTTTAATGGGTAATCTTTGACCCATCAAAAAATATCCCAAATACCTTCTTAAAGTGCTTTGCAGACCTTCACACTCAGAAATGCTGATCTTGCTCAATTTTCCCCATTAAAGAGCAAGAACTACAGAGGCATCACTGCTCATAGCTCCACCAGGAGCAGCTGAAAATTGTGACCAGCCCCCAAGGGTCTCCTAGCTGTCACTCCAAGACCAGAGTAGGTATGTCTCCTTCAGGATCCAGAGACCCCCTGAGGCTCCCTACCCCATCAATACTGGCTGCATTTTCAGACGCTGACAAAAGGGCCAGGTCCCTCTGGCTGGGAAGTTATTACCCGCCATCCCGCCCAGCAGAATCCTCTCTGCCAGCGGGGGCCTGGTCGCCAATCCTGCCTGAGGAAAGAAGTCAATTTTGATTTCGAGATGGCAATCACTTAGCCGGGGAGATGCAAACAGTGGTGGGAGGCATTAAAGCATTTGAACACTTGACCTTTATGTCCCAAGCTAAATAAACAGAATTGTTTACGATGGCTGAGACTGTACCTTCTCGCCTATCACAGAGGAATGTCTGTTGGAAGAAAGTGGTCACAGTTCCTAGACAGAGGGATATGGGTGGGGCTGATCAGACACTTTCCAGGAGGCCCTTGGTCAAATGCCCCATCTACAATCTGTGTTCAAGTCCCAGCTGCATCCACAACTACCACGGTGTCTGTGATCATGGGGTAAGCAAGCTTCACCTCCATGGAACTTCATCTCCTCATCGTGAAGTTTGCCTGAAAGAGAGAATTAAGTAGGCCCATACCTATAAGCCCCATCGTATAGTAAGTGCTCAGTTAACCAGATATTATGGTGTTAGCCTCTCCACAGTCACGAGCCACCCTGAGTGAATGATTCCTCTCTTGGAATATAAAAAAGGAGGAAATAACAAAACCGATGTTGACTGATGCTCTCCGGAAGGGTTACACTGAAACCCGACGGTGGCCTGTGTCTACCTCCGCCCCCCTCGGCGGGAGGCCCTGCTGGACCCTCCGTGTCTTGGCTGGGGTGCTTTTCTCTAACTTTCCCAGCCATTCAGGACGGGCAGCCGGGACTGTTTCACAAGCAGCACCTGCTTTTCTCCTCTCCCTTGGCATTCACCCCTCTCATAATAAAGCACAGCTTTGCACTTGTTCCCAGAAGCTGGAGGCTGTTTCTAGGGCCAAAGGTGAGCTTCCAGTCACCTGGTCGCCATGGAAACCGGAGCATTGTCACGCTCTCTCCGGAGTGACTTGGCAGGGCCCGGAGTACGTGTCTCTCCATTTCAAACTAATCTCTCCCGCACACGTGTCCCCGGAGGAGCATTCCCAGCCGTCACAGGGACCAGCTCTCGCGCCGACCACCGCGGGGAATCTGGGGAAGCATCCGAACAGCGGGCTGGCCCAGGAAAGCCACAGAGGCCTCCAAGGTTGTCCTGAGACACGGACCTTCTCCAGAGTCATGACGCCTGTTGGGGGGGGGGGGGCAAGCCTGTGGGTCCAGACTCCAGATTACCGTGCGAACTGCCTGAGATCCTCGTGGCCACTCAGATTCCTGCGCTCTGCCAGTAGACACTGTGATTATAGGTCGGGAGACGGGGGGCAGGGGGAGGGGGCAATGGGACTCTGCGCTCCTGGTCACCCCCCCCAGGGGATTCTGACAGAGGTGATCACAGGTCACACTCTGAGCAGCACACGTGTAAGAGGAAGCAGCGAGGAACCTGAGCTTCAGCAGGCCGGAGTTTTGGTCCCATCCTGCTCTTTAATTTGCTTTGTCGTCTTGACCATGACCTCACTCACCAGCCTTCATAACAGAATGGGCCACATTCCATTTTCCCAATGGTGTTCAAGTGACATCAGTCGCCCTACTCTCCAAAAGGCGGTTCTGAAGCCACACAGTTTGGGAAGCCATGTTGACTCTGTCCCTCTCTAGGACACATTCAAATTGCTTGAGCCTACTAAAGGCTCTGGTAAGTCCTGTAGTGGACCCAACCTTTTCCTAACTCAAGTGCCCGCAGAGCACATGAGTTTACTCTTTTACACTACACTTGTTAATAACTGTCTCCGAGGATATCTAATTTGGTAAGTGGCGGGCTAGGAAATAGTAACAAAGCTAGTTCCTTTTAACTGAGTTATTAGTATGGGTCATCTGCCTGACTTCCAATCCTTGACTCGTAGAACTGCTCTGCCCAAAGCAACACAACGAGGCAATTGCAGAACCTGGACCCCCGACCTAAGCATTCTGACTGACATTGACCTGAAATCACACTAGGAGCTGCTCAGACGCCATGGTGATGCCAGGGCTTCCTCTCCAGCACTGGTCACAGACAGAGCAGCTTTCTGGGCTCGGGAAACAGGTGCGTACATCAGTTCGGGAAGAACAAACTTAGCAGAGGACGTGAAAACAGACTGCACGTGGGGGAGATCCGGACCCTGAAGTTTCAAGGGCCTGAGCCTGAAACAACGAAACAAAAACCCCAACTTCGGAGCTATCAGCACGCGAGGTTTCTCCCTTCCCTATCACATTAGCTGTTGAGTAATGGAGCGGCCAGGCACCCAGCTCCGTGATGTATTACATTAATGCATTATCAGAACCAGCTGTTGCGCTAATGATATGGAAGAAGGATGAAGGGCCTGGGTGATGTATTGCCCCGGCACACCGCGGTGGAGGAACAGAGCGGATCCTGCAGGATGGCGACGCGGGGTGGAGGCGAGATTGATTTATCAGGGGCATCCCAAGCCGGCATCAGGAGAGAGGAGTCGGCGAGGCTGTTGGAATTGATCAACATAATTATGTGCCATGATTTATTAAGTACTAAACAGCAAAGGCATCAGAGACACTGTTGTTGTCGTTGT
Source organism: Saccopteryx leptura (assembly GCF_036850995.1). Lineage (NCBI taxonomy): Eukaryota > Metazoa > Chordata > Mammalia > Chiroptera > Emballonuridae > Saccopteryx > Saccopteryx leptura. The sequence continues at coordinate 209,876,515 of NC_089506.1, forward strand.
TGTTGTTGTTGTTGTTTCAGCTTAACTTATTAAAGAAGAAGGAAAGAGAACTTTTTCTGTGTGGTGTTGGTTTTTCCTTTTGAATGACCCTCTACACAAACACTCTGGAATGATGGAGTCCTTTGGGTAAAGGAGGAGACGGGGGCTGAGGCGAGGCACCTTTAAATGAATCTGCCTCTCCCCGTGAACAGAAGTAAGCCTTTACCAAGTTACTCCTGACACCTACTAACACCCACCTGTGTGCTCTCTGCAGTCGCCGGTGCCTCAGGGACAAGTGATATCGTCCAGAGCCGATGGGAACTTAGCTAGCACGCCAGAGGGGCAGGAACAGCCATCAAGACCAAATGAGGGAGCCATTGGAGCCACCGTCTCCTCCATTCCAGTCACTGGGCTCAGCCCTTCACGTCCAGTAACTCCGCGAGGTAGGCGCAAGTGTCAGCCCCACTTTACGAGTGAGGACGTGAGGCAGGAGAGGGTTAAACGAATTCAGGCCAAAGTTTCATAGTGAAGCTGTTGAGTTTATGATTAAAATACAAGTTCACGTGACTCCAGACTCCATGCTCATCATTCATTCACTCGTCTGTCTACTCAATAAGAATTCACTGAGCCCTCCTAAGCACAAGGTATAGGAGACACATGGGGGACCGAGGCTGGGAAGGCCCTGTGTGCGTGGAACATGATTCCAGCGGGAACTCTGGCTGGAAGACTTTCAGGAACTTATCCAGCGGCCTCAGCACTCCTGCATTAGCAGCAGCGTCTGACTTATGATGCTATTTAAGTTCATTGCTCCCCTTAAAACACAATGATTCTATGTCATATTAAAGTCAACACGCAGAATGGCAGATAATTTGGCACCGGCAGGGGGGTAGGGGGTGGGTAGAACTGAGTCACATTTTTTCATCCTTGAAACGCCTGAGCTGGGGGTCCCAGGCCTGTCTGTCCACCCTCATGGCTCTCTGTGAGAAGCCCAAGGCTTCCTTCTGCTGAGGACAACTTCCCAGCTGATGTCATTTCCTCTCGCATGATGAGACCTACTGTGTGAGCCTTGACTGCCTGGCTGGCTCAGAATCAGTTCAGAGATGTGTCATTGTTCTGAGGTCTCTAGCCTAGCCATTATTATGTAAATTTTTAAGAAAAGGTCTACAGTGTGCCTGACTCACTGCTCAATGCCTAGCCCATAGTAGGCCCTCAGGAAATGCGCTGACTGGTGGACAGCTGCACAGTGGAGTAAAGAGGACCAGTACCTCAAGAGGAATGGCACATTACCCTGTCCTCTCATGCAGAGAACCTCCTTTGGCATTGACATTTAGGCAGCAAGGATAAATATGTCTCCTTGTGGGATGACAGTTTTAGGAAAAAAACAAAAAAGCTGGGTATAAACAAATCTGGATGAGTGAGTTAGGGTGCACTGGAAACATATACTTGATAACAGTGCCTGTGCTCGCATATTACGGTCCAACTAATTCTAAGAGAGAATGAAAAATGAATGGACATTGAGTTTTTGCTGCTATGGTTGTCATTTTAGTCAGTTTGGTGGGGTCCTTTCTCTACCACAAGGGAAGAGTTCTGTGAACACCATGACTTTAAACGCATGAGCCAGGTTCTAATCCTGCTTGTGTACAATCTTGTCGGTACTCATTTGACCTGGGGGGGGGGGGTTCAGGTCTGTCTTCCCTGCAGGCTCTAAAATTACTCAGGGACAAGATTTCCATCTTGTTTATACTTGGGCAGCTCATTGATCAAGGTTGGCATCGTGATGAGTGGGCATAAGTGCCTGGGTTAAAGTAAAAAATGTTCATTATTCGTAGTAGGAATGTAACATGGTAATTAAGCGAGCAATCTGCGTTGGTGTTAATCCCAGATGAGTGGCCACAAGCAGGCCACTTGCCCTCTAGAGTTTCAGATTCTCCGTCAGACACATGTTGACATTATGTGGAATCCTAGGAGTCAGGTGACAGCACAGCAGCATAGTTTCTGAGTTTCCAAATTCCCCACATTAAACATAGATGGAATAATGACTTAATGAAAGTACAACATAGGCAACCTTTGTAGCCAATAATAAAGTGGCGATGTGAATGTCAAAATACAAGCAGGTGGGGACAGACTATCGACATCCCCAGCAGTTGTGCCCTACCAGCCTCTGTGGGGGAGGCAGCGGAAGGAAAACAAGTCATGTGACAGACTTGACCAGAAGAACCCCACTGTGACCAGCAGACACCAGTGGGGGTGTTTCCCAGTAAAGAGTGTGTGGGTACAACACATTGCCTTGTGAACTGTACAGGGGCTAGTCCTTGCCAACCCCCAAAAACTGATCATTCAGGGCTGTTTCTCAGACTGTCCCACCGAGGAGACATTGCTGAAAGAGAGCCAAGGAAGGGCAACAGAGATGAAGAAAAAGGAGAGTCCAGGTAAAAGTGAGAGAGGAGTCCTAGTCGGTTGGCTCAGTGGTAGAGCGTCGGCCTGGCGTGCAGGAGTCCCAGGTTCGATTCCTGGCCAGGGCACACAGGAGAAGCACCCATCTGCTTCTCCACCCCTCTCCCTCTCCTTCCTCTTTGTCTCTGCCTTCCCCTCCCGCAGCCAAGGCTCCATTGGAGCAAGGTTGGCCCGGGCACTGAGGATGGCTCCATGGCCTCCCCCTCAGGTGCTAGAATGGCTCTGGTTGCAGTGGAGCGACGCCCCAGATGGGCAGAGCATCGTCCCCTGGTGGGCATGCTGGGTGGATCCCAGTCGGGCACATGCAGGAGTCTGTCTGACTGCCTCTCTGTTTCCAACTTCAGAAAAATACAAAAAATACAAAAAACAACAACAACAACAAAAAACAGTGAGAGAGGGGCAAACGAGGACATCACAGAGAGCAAGCCACAGTTTTTCAAAATGACATGGAGGATGAAAAAAGAAAAACAGCAGAAGAGGGAACTCAGTGAAGTTAGAAAAGCCTGAAACAGGGCTCTTTCTAAAATTTCATGAAATATAATCTCACATAAAAATGAGCAACAGAAAAGAATCATAGTCATGTCACACACAAATGTACTAAAAGAAAAAAAAAAATGGTGAGTTAAGGAGCAAAATACAATCCTTAAAGGTAACCAAAGCATTCAAGACAGATATTGTCAAAAATAAGATCAACATTGTGACATCCTATTTCAAAACATGCCCAGAGGCATTAAGAAAGTGATAGCAGACATGGAAAACAACATAAATCGACATGAGAAAAGTCAGAAAAGAGGTGACAGAATTCAAGAATGATACAATTCATTTTCATAATGAAGAACAAGCTAGAAAAAAAACACATATTGGTAAATAAGCATGAAAATAATGCCTCGGGAAAAATAGATAAAATAAGAAAAACATGACTAGTACACCCACAGTGTGGGAATTTTATTGTGTGTAAAGAAAGAGGTAGAAAAAGGGAATTCAAGAGAAAATGATGCGTTAAAGATAGGCAAAGATGATCCAAAATATAGATAATAGATCCCTGGAATAAAAAACAATCAAAAGAAAAGGACAAATACTAAAAATCTTATTTCAAGAAAACTTTCCTAATATATATATATATATATATATATATATATATATATATATATATTTATATATATATGAAGGCACACATTAAAAGAGTAAATAATGTACATGAAAATATTGTCTAGATAGCCAATATCAAGAAATAGTTTAGTAGAATTATTACACACTAAAGGAAAAGAAAAATAATCCTTTAGGCATCTATGCAGAAAGAACACATGATTTACAAGGGAAAGAAAATCAGATCAGTTTCACACAATTGATGAAATCGCTTTAGATCAGAAGAAATGGGGTAATAATACTTAAGATCCTGAAGGAAGGAGACTGTGAACCAAGCCTTGTGTATCCAGCGCCAGTGACCTTCACATAGAAAGGGGACAGGCAGACTGTGAGCTACCTGCAGTAACTCAGGGACCAGCACCCTCCCAACGGCATCTACTGGGGAGAGAGCTGCAGATCATCAGAGCCACCAGACAGATAGGGACAGAAGGACTGGTGGTGAGGGATAATTATAGAGTAACTTGCAGGACTAAGACTAAATGAGGGGGCTAAAGGGCAATGGTCTCATACCTAACACTACATGACCTGACAATGTAGATATGTATAGCAAAACCATGAAGAAGAGGGACAATACGGAGAACATATGCAAAACATTGTTTTAAAACCCTATTTTCAGATACCAAAATTGATGGTAGGATTAACAGTATTTTGCTCCTGAGACTGCAGTGTGTACCTTGTGGGACAAAGTAAATGGATATACTGTGGGGTCCTTTATGACCAGGACTCCTGATGAGGAGGGAAGGGTAGACAGGTGCAATGGAGACGAGATTATTTAAAATCCCTGCGGCATCCCTGCAGAATCGGGAGTATCAGTAAGGAATGAACCTATGAGGCAGTTGATCTTTCCAACTTTAAATTCTGTGTGTCGCTGGCTTTATGCTCTGCAAAGACCTAGAAACAGTGGGTAACGCAGTAGCACTAGCCATGCCCAGTGCTTAGATTACGGTCCTGCAATACCATTCTTCACTAAAAACAAAGCAAAACAAGGGCTTCTTGGAGAAAGTGGGAAATTACTGATTCCAATAGTGGGTTAAGAAATACATACATTTAATGAACCTGGAACATCTTGTCCTATCAGCAAAGAAGCTATCAACGACTACCAGGGTCTAATCAAAAGGATTCAAGAGGCATGTGAATGTTATACAGTGCATACATTTTATAAAGAAATATTCACTGATTGGGATTTGCTCATTTTTATGAGTTATTAAATAAAAAATAAAAAAAGCTTTAAGACCTCTGGTTTAGGGCAGTAGCTGGCAAACTTTTTGTGTAAAGAGCCAAATGGTAAACATTTTTGGCTTTGTCAGCCGGACAGCCTCTGACACAGCCACCCAGCTCTGCTGTCTTAGCCTGAGGACATCACAGACAGTAAATAATGAGTGGGCAGGGCTGCGTTCCCATCGAACTTAATTCACAAACACAGGGGCAGCTGGATTGGTAGAAGGGCTGTAACTTGGCGAGTCCCAGTGTAGTGCAAGAGAAACAATTAGCCACATCATTTCAATCAATATTACTGGAGAAAATGAAGCTTTAGTGATTAGTGTCAGAACTTCGGCTACTTCTGGAGAGGAGATGGCGGTGGACGCATGAGCGGGGCTCCTACGCAGCCTGATTATGCTCTATTTCCTGATCTGGTGGTAGTTTCATGGCCATTATTCACTTGTGAAAACTTACTGAGCTATGCACATCCAGTGCGTGCATATCTGTCACATATTAAATATCAGTAGAATAAAATAAATTTCAATAAACATAAAAATATAAATATCTTGTCAAATGTGAACTCACATATATTGCAATTAACGATCCATAATGCAATTGGAAATGAATAAAATACCATTCCTTCTTATTAACACTTTCTAGATTGAGGAGCCGAGTGGAGGCCATTACCTCCCAAGCATTAGAAGACCCACTGAGCTTGGATCCCTGGCTGGAGGCCCAAAGATAAACTCTGTGAAGTAAAGGAATTCCCAAAGGAACGTGGTCACCAGTGGTCACCATCATCATTATCTGTGAAACCCCTTTGTTCTCAGATTTTAGGGTCTGGATGACTAAGAAAGAAATCACTCAATTCCTAATCTGGAAGTTAGGAAACAAGACGTGCACACCATCGCCACTTACAGTTACCGTTAGTAACAGTAGTCACCTCCTATTCTCTCTTAGCCATTATTCTGAGTGCTCTGTACATGGTGATGAATGAATGAATAAATGGATGAATGAATGAATGGATGAATGAAATGGGATTTACAAAGAGTATTAAAGGAACCATGGGATTTAGACCCATGTAGGGAAGGGTATAGACATAGCAGTCACAGGAAATGACGTAAATCGAAGAAAGGAGGTAGGAATATATATACATGCCACACAAAGGGGAAGTGAATAGGCATTTGGGGCAGAAAACAGAATTCCGACTTAATCTTACAGATAGAGAGGATCCATGGGAAGCTCTGGACCAGGGCACTGGAATGACACAGCATAGTTCAAAGCAATTGTCCTAGCAGCAGCACACGACAGAAATTAGACCAGAAAGGAACTGGCCTCAGAGTTAACTATTGCGATAGCTCAGCCTTGGCAGCATGTGGGCCTCCACAAAGATGCAGGTGTGAAGCAAGGGCGAGACTAAGTCTGGCCAATGATCTATAAGTAGAAGTGTGATGTGAGACCTCTGTGAAGTCTTCTTAAAGGAGGAGGTGCATCCTTCTTTGTCCCTTTGTTCCTCTTACTACCTGGAACATAGAGGTGATGGGTGGATCCTCCAGAGACTATTTTGCCCCATGAGGACAAGAACCACACATAAGAGATTTTGAAGCAGAGAGCTGGACCCCAATTCATTCACAGGGCCAGCACACTAACCAAAAACTGCCTGCTTCTGCCTCTCTTTCCCATCAGAGAAAAATGAAGATTTCCTTTATTTGTTATTGTTATTCAACGTTTGTACTGGAAGTAACTAGTGCCCCCTGACCGAAGTGTAGAAGACCTACATGCGAGAGGAGGTCGGAGCACAAGGGGAGATCTAACAAGCCAAGCAAACCCCATCTGCAGTAGGAATTGAGGACTGACAGGACCTGAGTTTAGATGCTGGCTTTGCCACTCACGAACTTTGGAAACTCTGGAAGCAACAACCTTGGTTTCCACAAGGGTTAAATGTAGAACAATAAACAGGACCTTCCTAATGGGTTCTTGGTACCCTACCCAGTGAAGAAATGCTAACAGCTAGCGTACAATGATCCTTGGTACAGGTTCTGTCACATGACACTAAATAAAGCGGAATGCAATGTGCCGAAACTGAAGACACCGAACTCTTGGGGGGAGAGGCATGAGCAAGAACAGGATAACCACTTTGCCAGAAGGTTGGGGAAACGAGCAAAGCCTCCTGGAAGATGCTTTCTCAAGCTTCCTTGCCCCGTCTCAGGACCACCCTGAGACTTTGAATGGGTAAAGCCCAGAGAAAGTGGCTTTCTCCACCCTGCTGGCTCCTGGCCATCTCGGGATGGGGCCTTTGACCACGAATCCAGTTTCACGTCCTGTTTAATGGGCTTATGGGCAACACTTTATCAACAGCCTCTCACCACCATTGATCTCCATGTTCCAGGAAATGCCGCGCTGTTGGGAAGAAGAGGCTCTTGGCTTCATTTCTGCATAAATGGGTCTGATTACATCAAAGGGATGTTTGGCCTTTCAACACATTTTGGGGTTGATGTACAGTGACAGGGCAGAGGAGGAGGTGGGGCTGGAGCTCTGTGAAGTTAAAACCTCTTTCAGGGAAACCAGGCTACTTCCACACTCCCCAAACACTTCCCGAGGAGCTTTGGAAGAATCTGAGCTGTGACTGCTCTATGCAAGCCACAAATCTCTTGATTAACACACAAAAAATGGCAAGACCAAAAAAAAAAAAAAAAAAAGGAGGGGGGAGGGGGGAGGTTGGAAACACAAATAGTTTAATTGCAAAGGTAGTTATAGCGACATTTCAGGATGATGTTATCATCCTGAAGATGGTATCATCACAGAACCATATTTGCCATGCTGGGATGTGATGGTTGGGAGAAGGAAGAAGGGCATCTAGGAGAGGCATGGGGCTGAGGGTAATATGAACTCAGTAGAATGAAGTCACATTCCTCCACTCAGTATCAATGCATTTGCTGAGGAAGAAAAAAAAGGGTGGTAGTAAGAATTAAATAAGACCATATTGATAAAAGGGCTTAGGACACCAACGCCCGGGTCCTTCTCATCCTGAAACACGTGTTGACGGCCTGAAGGAGCTGTAGAGAGAGAGACGAGGAGAGGAAGCCCCTGTGTCTCTAGGATCCACCTGTGTCTCTCCATCTTTGCGCCACGTTTGCTATTCCTGGCACGTCCTTAAAGCTCAATCCAGACGCAGCTGTGCTTTCGGTTTAGGTTTTATCATGGGATTTCTGCCCCCCCATCCCCTTATCGTAAGTTTAAATAAAGAAACTCCGTTTTGGACTTTTTGAAAAATTTCCTATTTTCTTATCACCTCACCCCAAAATGAAGAATGTTTCCCTTGGAAAACATCTCTGTTATCATATCTGAGCAAAGGATGCCTGCAGAGAAATGGAAAGAGGTTTAGTTATGGACTTAAGGGTTGTGTCCCCCACCCTGCCGTTCGTATGCTGAAGCCCTAACCCCCTTGGTGCTGGTGTTTGGAGATGGGCCCCTGGTAGATAACCAAGGTTAGACGAGGTCATAAGGGTGGGTTGGTGGTATAAGTTCCAGTCTGAAAGCCACAGGCTTGAGACCCAAGGAGAGCTCATTTTTCAGTTCAAATTAAAAAAGAAAAAGAAAAAAAAGACTGATGTCCCAGCTCAACCAAGCAAGCAAGAGGCATTCCCTCTTACTCAGCCTGTCTGTTCAATGCAGTCCTTCAACTGATTGAGTGAGGCCCACCCACATCAGGGAGGACAATCTGCTTCCCTCCATCCACCAATTCGAATGCTAATCTTATCCCAAAACACCTCCCTGACACATGCATCCAGAGGAATGTATGACTAAATGCTCAGGCCCCCAAAGGCCAGTCAAGCTATACATAAAATTACCCATGAGAGTGACTTATAAATGTATTCCAACACTGTTTAGTAGGTAACAGGTGCTCACTTCACCTTGGTTGTTGATATTTTTATCAATGTCTGGGAGAATGCAGTTAGTTCTCAGGCACCAAAGAAAGACGGTTGGTCTCGGGTTGCTGCTTCCTGAAGAACACACAGACCAAGTGGGCCTATTGGTTTAGAAACAGCAAGTTCCTCCCTAAGTTGTCAAGTGAGTGAGCCCCCATCCCGCCTTCCATCTGAGAACAACCTCTTCCTCCACAACTTTCTGGAAATCTTGGCTAAGAAGTGAAGAGGTCGCAGGAGGTGGACGAAGGAAGCATTTAAACTTGGCCACCGCAGATTGGCCAGGTTCCTGGTGGCGGAGATGAAATGACAGCTCACGGCTCACAGTCAGGGGCTTGCCGAGAGGTAAGGGGTGTGACCGACTGCTCTGCTAACTTATGAGTCCTCATTATGTTTCTCAGAGCAACAGAACTCTGCTTACCACCACAAAAACCATGCCCTTTCTGGCCTGGCCTCTTGGAAGGTCATAAACCAGTTTAATTAAGAACAGCTTTAATAATGGAAGACTCCAGACGCCACTCAAGGGCACTGCCAGCATCTATGAAATTAAGATGAAAAATCCCCCTATTTTGCACCTTCCCCGAGACCATTTTCTGCTAGGTTAAATGCTCCTCTCCCAGCCCGTCCAGTGGTGCTGCGGAGGGTGAGCCCTGGCGTCCCTGCTCACGCCCTGCTGTTCCCTGCCGCCCCCTGGCCAGTTAGACCGGATGATGCCCCACCAGAGGGAGCCCTACTCCTCTTTCTTCATGCCCGAAGGTTCAGCCCAAAGGAGGATGGGGGGTTGTCTGTCCCAACCCCAGAAAGCCTCTTCCCTCCAATAGACCATGGCCAGAACAGGTGTGTAAAGTATTTCTCAAACAGAAGTATTCAATTAAAACAGATACACTCTGGAGTCTCACCCTTGGCGCTCCTGGCATTGGAGCGGAGTGACACCTTGTTGTGAGGGGAGAGGGGGCTCTCTTGTGTGTTATAGGATATACATACAGCAGCTCCCTGGCCTCTCTCCCCACTAGAGGTTGGTAGCACTCACCACCCCCTCCTGTGACAAGGAAAGAAGTTACCAGGCATTCTCAGCCATCCCCTAGGGGTATGGTTGCCAGATGTGACAAATAAAAATAGTTTGTTCAGTCAAATTTAAGTTTCAGATAAACAACAAAGCATTTTCAAGATACGCGTGTCCATGAAATCTTTAGGACACACACTAAAAATACTATCATCTGAAACTCAGTTTTCACGGGGCAGCCTGTTTCTTTTGTTTGTTTGTTTTTGTTTTAATTTTATTTATTAATTTTAGAAAGAGGAGAGAGAGAGAGAGAGAGAGAGAGAGAGAGAGAGAGAAGGGGGGAGGAGCAGGAAGCATCAACTCCATATGTGCCTTGACCAGGCAAGCCCAGGGTTTCGAACCGGGCAACCTCAGCATTTCCAGGTCGACGCTTTATCCACTGTGCCACCACAGGTCAGGCGAGCCTGGGTTTTATCTGGTGACTCTACCTGAAGGGTAAGGGCACCCTTCGGGTAAGAAACCATTGCCCCAGGGTTCTTGGTCTTACCTGCATGTTACAGTCACCTGAAAAGCTTTTAAGATACGTCTATCCCCTGACCCATTAAACCACGATCTACATGGCCAGGGCCAGGTCACTGATCATTTCAGTTCTTCAGTCATCCTGAGACATGTTACTATGCAGCCAGGTTGAGAAGTGCTACTGCCGTTTTTCCCCAAATTCCCTGATGATGCTAATATCTAGAGTACTTGTCAAAATAAAACCAAAGCAAACAAAGATTCCTGATCTCCGCGCAAACCTACAGAAGAGTCATTCTCAGGGGCCAAGGCCTGACACCGGTTGATTCTAATCTTCGGGTAGATGCGGGAAACCTTGCCCTAGAGAGACTCTCACGCATCTAATGTTGGCCGAAGGCAACAAACAAATGACTGTATATGGGAAGCAGCTAAATGAAGTGTGGTAGGGTCATGCCACAGAACACTATTGTATGGCCAGTAGCCACGGCCACCATCACAGCCGCCTGGCCTGTGCAGGTTCGTATTGGATTCAGACAGACAATAATGAGACAACAGAGCCAAGAACTGGTGGGCCATTAGCTTTAATCCTAGCTTGCACCCAGTAGGCAAGAAATACACACAGTGGGAAAACACTCTCCTTTCTATTCAGGGCTCCCAAAGCCACTGACTCATCCGAGTTCCCTAGAATCAAAGGTTTCTAGCTCACCAGCCTTATTCACCTCTGTTCCCATCTCCTTCTTTCTGCACAAACTCTGCACAAACTGGCTTCTCCTTCAGCACTCCATCATCTTGGCTGCCTCTCCTCTCTTCCGTGTGGTCTTTCTCTGCTCTCCTTCAGCATGGGTTCCTCTGCCCAATTTTATAGTGTAGAAATCAAAACCTTTAATCCAATATACAAACAAGGAAGTCTCTGATACAAAGTCACTTATCTGAGGCATAATGGGATTCCTCATGCGAGTGCCCCACCCCACATCCTGCAACAGTCAAGAGTGTGGGGAGAAGCTTAATTTTGAGAAGATCTTCGTATTAAAAGGGCAGGAAAGGCTTAGTCTTAAAACTAAGCCTTAGGCTATAACGATCCTGCCTGCTTACAGCCTGTCCCCACACCCAATGCAAACTATAAGCGAGCAAACATATATGTCATATTTGCAAACTTATTTGACCCACAGCTATGTCGCAGCGAGAAGGAGCCACGCACAGCTGCACGCATCCATGCCAACACCTGTAAGGAATGTACTGCAGGAGGAAATAGAAACTGAAGAGACCTTCTTTGTAAAACTCAAAACAAGCAACTCCTGACAATATAATCCCTTGTATCCTTTAGAGATACACAAATGTGTACTCAGTCTATACGATGAGAAGGATAAAGTTAAAACCCAGGGGCACGGTGACCTGTGGAGAGTGTGGAGACAACTCTCAGGGCAGTGGGATCATGGAGGGCAGTCCAGCGGTGTTGAGAACGCCCCTTCTTAAGTGAAATGGTGGGTTCTGGGAGGGTTATTTTAATACTAGGCGTCAAGGCTTACAAATAACCAAGAAACTATTTTGTATGCACCCATCTTGATCTAATTATGTTTTAATTAAGTGTGGAGTCCTCCCCTCTTCTGGCTCAAATTCTGCAGGTCTGAGCGAGGCACCGAGACTGGTTCGCTCAGCGCCGGGTGACGCTGACGCGGGTGGCCGCTGGGGGCCACCTCACCGTACACTGACGAGAAGGCAACTAGGCTGGCAGTGAGGACGCTTGAGCTACACAACCCGCCTTACCTGTGGGGCATGGAGTAAGTCGCTTGGTCCCTCTGACCAGTAGGATGATGGTCATTCTCCCATGGATCTGGCTTGGCTTGGATGCTCCTTCCGCCCACATCAGCCCAATCCTCTGCTTGCACTTGAAACTTTGGGGGGGGCAGGTATGTACCACATGGGAGTTTTCCTTGAGGGTGGGACCCTGTCTTAGGCACGCCTGTACCCTGAGTCCCAGCCCTGAGAGGAACATCTGGTGGGTCACTCACAAATTGTTGGACTGAGCAGAAACACAGGTCGAAAAAGGCAAGGACAAAAAAAATGACCATTGAGAGGCTTCCACTGTCTAGACTTGGGACAATGTAAACATCAAAAAGAATGATGACTGCAATGACTAGAGCACATTAAATAATAAAAAAAGAATCTACGAGCCCGGAGTGATTCTCAAAATTCAGGGTGTGTGTGAACAGGCTGTGTGTTCTGCTTGACAGAGGATGCTGGCTAACAAACACGGAAGGCAGGACCGAGTTTGAAAGCCTCCATTATGCAAGGACCAATGTTAAACGTAATTCAAGCAAGATCATCAGCGGGGGCTGAAGTCCACCCGCCAACAGAGAACAGGATGTTGAGGCCGTCTCAATATCCCGTGTGGCAGGGCCAGCTTCGTGGGCGTTTAGTCTGGATGGTTGCATAGGGGGTCGTGCTCAGAAGGACTCCCTACCCAGCCTAACGCTCTGCTGTTTTCTTGAGGTTTTTTTAAATCATTTCTGAACAAGAGGCCCACACTTATTTTACAGGTTTTGCAAATTATGTAACCACTACTCTTGCCCTTTACAGAAGGAAAGAACTTGACCATGGAGAGGTCTGGAGAACAGCGCCTTAACAAGGGATTAAATCTGTCATTGCTAATCACTGGAACCAACTGCAAGCATGCACCTGCAGACGTGACGTGCCAGGTGCCACGCATGTCACCAATGCAATGCTCTTGATAAAAATGTCTTACCTGAATCTCACCGTGGGAGCCAATCAGAAGCCAGATTGTGAGACGCTCTAGCCGTGGTCCTCCAGCCTTAGCCTGTGGCAGAACCCACCAGGAAGGCCTGTTCCATCACAGAGTGCTGGTCGCCCTTCCAGGGTTTCTGATTCAGGGGGGTCTCAGGTGGGGCCCGAGAAGGCACACTTCTGCTGAGTGCCCAGGTGTCATGGTTAATTTCACGTGTCAATCTACATAGTACCTGGTGGGCGGGGCCTGGGAAATGAGTGCCGGTGCTCATTGGCCAGAGCCCTGAGGGAGAAGGCGGTCAGGAGCCTAGAGACAAGTGGCCCCTGCAAATCCGTGGGCATCTTCTCAGCATCCAGGGCAGGGCTGGCCTTGGTACCCGTCACCGGCACCAGGCTTTCCTCAGCGTGAAAACCCAGCCAGCCCAGCTTTGTGGGCTCAGTGTATCATGAGAGGTGACCTCTCCCTCCCCTGTACAGCAACCCGAGGCTTCTCCCGGACGGCAGGTGCAGGAGAGAGGTGCTGCGCTGTCTTCCCACTGACCCACCCTCCCTTGGAAACGTGGGCGTTGCTGAGCCCACCAGCTCCTACCTGTCACCCTTCTACACCCTCCCCCTCCGAGTAGCCGTGGTTCTTGCCAAAGAGTTTCAGCCACGATGATGTATAAACATATGTCCTCAGTTTCATGGTCAAAAGGGAATTCAATCAAGAAATCTGGCATGTATTCGCAAATTAAAAATCCGTACCATAATGAGCAGAGCCATTCAAACTAATAATTACATAAACTCCCGTTATGGGTGGCATGGTAATTACAACAGGTACTTTCAGCAAATTTAAAAAAGCAATGTAGGTTTCCATTTATTTCCTTTGCGAAAATTGAAATTAGCAGGTGCATCCCTGCACTGCCTGGTGGAGAAGGGCCTTTAGAATTGAGGGAGAAAAATGAGAGCAGAGATCCTCCTTCCCATTCTCCCAGGATGACAGGAAATTTGACATGCAGAAGAAAGATGGTGTGAGGAACAATAAAAATATCCAAAAGTGAGATGTATGGCGCATATCTGTAAGAGGGGTATCCATGTGAGGGTATCTGACCTCAGCTTGTATCACCTTCCTCCTGGTCATGTTGCTCTGGCCTTCCTGGCCTCCCTTCTGCTTAAGAGCCCCCCACATGATTTCCTGCCACAGGCCCTTTGCACTTGTTATGTCCCCCTCTTGGAATGAGCTACCCCACATCTTCCTCAGTGCAGGTGTTCCCTCCCTGGAGAGGCTCTCCGACCAACCCTGCCAGGTGCTATCCCCACACTCTGTTTCATCACCTTCCTGTCCCTTAGTACCCTCCAAACATGCCCGCTAATTCATGATTTCTTAATACTGCATTCGTGGTCTGCCTCCCACATTAGCACATAAGTCCTTGGGAGTAGCGACATTGGCTGAGCTTTCATAGCTCTATCCTAAACCCAGGAGTGCATTGGGCACCTGGCTAGCACTCAATAAATGTCCACAAGTGAATAAAAACTATGAATGAAGGAGTAAGTCAATGAATACATACATCCATTATTTTACTTGGGCCTCATACAGTCCTGTGAGGTACCACTGTGACCTTCCTTTACAGGGGAGAAAACCGAGCTATAGAGACATGCAGGCATTCGCCAGAGGCACCAGTCTATGTGGCAGGTCCCAGGCCTCCAGCCTGGCTCCTCTGCGTGTGTTCCATTGCATGTGCCAGGCCAGGATTGAGGGCTGGGCTATTTCCAGTGTCTACGAAAAAGGAGGAGGGGAGCAGCTGATAACTAATTCAAACAGAGTCTGTCCCACATCCTACTGCAAACAAAACAGCTCTCTTCCTGTCCAACCCCAGTGTGGACAGTCTATTTTCCTGGGCTGAACTTGAAGCAGGATTACGGTATCTCTGTCCCCATCTGACCCTCGGCACAGAGTGGCCTGCTGTCAGACACACCATCAGAGGGTCTCGGGAAGATCGAATCACAGGCTAGACTTTTCCCAGACTGGTGAGTGAGGATCTCTGACGTGTTGGAACCAGTATGTGAATGAGCCTCATTGGGTAGTCCCCTAACTCCAGCAGGATCTGGGAAAGCAGGGTGGCAGTGAGTAGCAGTGATGGCTCCACCCTTGATCTAGTGACCCGGGGGCGATCTGATCTTTCTGAACCTGTTTCTCCTCTATAAAGAGCGCAGCATAACCACACTCATTTCGAAGTGCACAGAGGACTCCTGTAAGTCAGTCAGACAAAGCTCTCAACCCAAAGCCTGGTACATGCTCAGAGCTCAACAAATGTCATCATCGTGCGCTCCGGGCCAAACACAGACCTTGACGATCACAGCCGATGCTCCACGAGGAGCAGAACTTCAGACCTCAAAGCGCCGTGGCTGTCCCATGTCCGGTGACCACCAACTCGCCCGTCATCCCTGATGTTGAAGACCCCATACACACACCAGTAACATTTGGGTCCTCATCTCTGCTGGCCAAGGGTAAAATAAAGCCAGGACCCCTGAAAGAACCCTTTTATCTGATTCCTTTGCCTTCTGGCACGTGGTCAGCCTGCGACCATGTAACAACTCGGTCAGTACACCCCCACCCCAGAAACATCTCAGCCGAAAGGGCCAGCCGACCAGGGAGCACACTCGTCCGCAGCACTTGCATACACGTCAAGCTCGGGTCTCCCTACGAAAGAGTCCCAGGAACGGAGAGAAGTAGGGGAGGATGGCCTTCTCTCACGGGCTTTCTGGAGATGACAGTGTTGGGGAAGGACGGATTTCCTCTTTGCCTCCGTCTGGCTTTCCATGTGTTGACACTGAGGCTTGGCTCACACAACCCCCAAGGGATCAATTCGAGATTTGAATCCAGATCTACCTGAATCCAAAGCCCTGCTTACTCCACTGAGAAATGCGGCTAAGGGGCACGAACATGCTTCCAAACCTGGAAAAAGCTGCTCTGACCTCAGATGGCTCCTCCCACCACTGCCTGGGCTGGAGCCCTGCCAACAGAGCAGGCTAACCAATGAGGACGCAAACCAAGATGGACCCCTTATTCTCTCTCTCTCCCCCCCCCAAAGTCCTCAAGCCCCAAGGTTGTTCAGAACCCCCAACAGCTTCAGTCCCTGGTGACCATGCATTTATTCCTACACACGAGCAAGTAACACGGAACATACAGTTCAAGGAGCGCAGCCCGTGCAAGCTGCTTCGTTATACACGATACTTCTGGGTCTGGTTCTTCCCTGCAGAACTCCAGCTCATAATCGTTCATGCATTGCTAGGATCATCTGATCAATAGCTGTCTCGTACATCAGGATAAGGACTAAGTCTTATTTGCTATGGTGTTCGTGTGTCTGGCATGGACTGGACCAATACATGCTGATGGGTAAATGGATAGAGGAAGGAAGGAAAGAAGGAAGGAAGGAAGAAAGGAAGGAAGGAAGGAAGGAAGGAAGGAAGGAAGGAAGGAAGGAAGGGAGGGAGGGAGGAGGGAGGGAGGAGGGAAGAGGGAGGGAGGGAGGAGTGAGATCTGGCGATAACTGGGCCCTGTTCAGGCACAGTTTGCGATCTGTCTGGCCCGCTGTTGCTGACACATTCAGCCTTACCAGGGTAACATCCTTGCAATCCTCCCCAGATTTCTGGGGATGCCTCATCAGCTCCACTTCACAGATAAATAAACCGAGATGCAGAGAAGTGAAGAGGCTTGGCCAAGGTAACCGAGAGGGTTAGTGACGGGAGAGCCAGGGACTCCCAGTGCTTGGTGTCAGCCTCTTCTTCTCTTTTCTTCTGGCCCCAGATAGCTCGAGTCTCTGTGGCCGGATGGGGAAATTCTTTGTCTGTCTTTTGACAGGGAAATGTCTCCCACCTTCTTTGTGCTCGAGCAAGCGCTGCATTCTGCGTGCTGGCTGTGTGGACCCACAGTGAGTCCACAAGCCTGGGCACTGACCATTTGGGGCCATAATTCCTGAATTCTGATATGCAGAACAATCAACTTGGGCATCCATTGTGGATTCCTGGGCCAAATCCACAAACATTTTTATTTAATAGGTCTGCTGTGGGCGACAATGGGGGAAACTGTACTTTTAAATAATTATCCAGATGACGCTAAGGCAGGTGGTCCGTAAGCTCCATCCCGAAACCCTGGCTGGGGCTCACGAAGGTGAGGGTCTGGCTGTCCATCCGAGGACAGCTGTGTTGGCACGGAGTTCCAGAGACGGCCCCCTGAGGGGAAGTGGACCTCTGACCAGGGGATAGGAATGGAGGCTGGAGAACAGGGGACAGGGACCCACCCCATATTGAGCTTGTGGTCAGACCAGGGCCCTGAGGGGGAGCGGTCAAGCCCCCCAGGTGTAGAGGAACAGCACAGTAAGGGACACTGGCTGCCGGAAGGAGCCACAGTCACGAGGGCAGCCACGGGGAATAGGGATCAGCCCCCCAAAGCTCCCCCCATGCCAGCTTCCTGGGCCCTTGGCTGGTCTAGGGTTCTCCAATAACCCGGTGGACTGAAGAAGGGAACCCTCCTAATGATTGATTTGGGGTTCTCCTCCACCCAGGTGGCTGAAGTTTCAGTATCCAGTTTAATTTAGAAAAATGCCAAACGAAGGGTGTTCCCGGTTCTCTAGTATTGAGTAGAGAATGCATTCCAGTAGACTCACGACTTTCTGGAACCAGCCCAGGCCTGAAAAACGGATCCTCTGTCGTTCCCAAACTAAAGCTCCTGCTCTGTCTCTCGTTCGGCACAAAGCGAGACCCACGGGAGACCCACTGAGAAGCTATGAGCTCCTGGTAAGGGTTCTTAGTCTCCGTGAGCTCTCGTTTCCACCCCTGGAAGGAAAAGGGGAATAATTTCTGCCTAGTTCAATTAAAATGAGTAAGCAGGAGGCCTCAGGAGGTCCTACTTCTGCCATTTTTAAATGAGTACATATTATGTGCTGGGCATTTTCCTGGAAACAATTCTGTGTATAAACACAATTCTAGCTCTCGTGGGACCGTTAGTAAATAGTCCCTTCTTAACCCAAAGCCCTTCGATTCTCTTAAACTACACTATTGTTCTGACTTTGCCCACACCACCCAGAAAGTCTTAATCAAATACCTGTTTGTTTATGCTATTTTATTGAGGATGGCCATACGCCAGGCCCTGGGCCCAAAGCTTTGCCTGCATAATCCCATTTAATTCCCACAGCAACCCACCTAGAGGTAAACATATTATTTCTCCTATTGTAAAGATAAGGAAATAGATTTGGAAGGTCACTCAGATAAATGGCAGAATTCAGAGTTAAACCCAGGCAGTCTGACTCCAGATACAAACCCCTTAGTCCCTTCAACAGAAAAAAGCGTATAAAGGAAGGGACAGGCCCCCAATCCTCTCGCTGGGATCTAAAGCTTAGCCTCCTGCCAAAGTCCGGCGCGTGGCAGCCCACCCGACTATGGCCTCAGCAAACAGTTTATTTCTCCGTCCGTCCACTTGACTGATTTCATTTTACCTCTGATTCCTGGCCTAGAAACCGCTCTGCTGAAATGTTGATTTATCACGGGGGGTGCTCCCACTATGGGGCAGGCACTTTAATTGCTTCCTGAAGGGGCCTTTGGTGCTCTTCTGAGAGCCCTGATTGGAATTTTTAAAGAATTATAATTTCCCAAAGCAAGCTGTCATTAAAATTCCACAAACCTCACAGCTAGCATCTTAATCTCCCCACTGTTTTGCGCCGAGGCCGGCATCTCTCCATTGCTTTCCAAGGATTGACCTTGGAAGGGTCCCTTCAACTCTCTGAGCCCTCCCAGCTGCCCTGGAGGACTGTTAGCAGGCTCCCATGAGAAGGTGTGCCCCATGTTCTTAGGGCATGCCAGAAAAACTCGGGGCTTATGTTAAGCTAAATGAGGCCAAACACTGAATTGTAACTGCAATTCGGGAAGAGAAAGTGACTTGCCTAAGGTTGCGCAACTAGAGACGACTTCTCAATGGTTATTCTGGTGTCTGCATAACTCCAATATTTCACAATGCTTCCTCCTGTTCCCCATGATCCCAGGGGACTCTAATCAGTGTGGGAAATGGGGGAGGCACACAGAGCAGAAGAGGGAAAAAGAAAGGAATTTATATTTAGGCAGCACACACTAGGTTCTGATACCATTGATTCAATCATCCTATGAGAAAAGGGCATCGGCCCCACTTGGCAAACAAATGAATTAAAGCTCAGAGAAGGTAGGTAACCTGCCCATGGTCACACAGCAACTAGGCTCTCAAATCAGGATTGCAAGGTAAGTCCGCCAGACTGTGAAGCCCACACTCCTTCAGCTCTCTGGAGTTGCGCCCTGTGTCCCTGGACTTGGGGTGTGGCTGGGACTCTTGAAGAAGTCTACTTAAACATCTAATTCTCAGCGAGGCCCTCTCAGCCAGTGTGGTGATTTTTAGTATCATATATATCCACAAGTTCTTTGACATTCCTTTCAAAAATAGAGCCAACCCCATACTCTCTTCTTGGAAAATGAGTAACAAACTATCTTTCTAACAGTGATTGTCTTCTAATCTGTTGGCCTTGCTATTCCTCAAATTTTCTGTGAACACACTACATTTTAACACACTTGAGTGAGTCGTGGCCACACTGTAGGCCCCAGTCTCGTGATCTGGAGGTGAGTCACACCCTAGGTCAATATTTCTTGACATTCCTCTAACGCCTTTTGATTCTTTTTTTTTTTTTCTTTTCTTTTTTTTTTTTTTTTCTGAAGCTGGAAACAGGGAGAGACAGTCAGACAGACTCCCGCATGCGCCCAACCGGGATCCACCTGGCACGCCCACCAGGGGCAACGCTCTGCCCACCAGGGGGCGATGCTCTGCCCCTCCGGGGCATCGCTCTACTGCGACCAGAGCCACTCTAGCGCCTGGGGCAGAGGCCAAGGAGCCATCCCCAGCACCCGGGCCATCTTTGCTCCAATGGAGCCTTGGCTGCGGGAGGGGAAGAGAGAGACAGAGAGGAAGGAGGGGGTGGGGGTGGAGAAGCAAATGGGTGCTTCTCCTATGTGCCCTGGCCGGGAATCGAACCCGGGTCCCCCGCACGCCAGGCCGACGATCTACCGCTGAGCCAACCGGCCAGGGCCTGCCTTTTGATTCTTGCCATACTTTCTGTCTTCCCTTAAATAGACTCGCTTTTTATTTTTTATTTCATTTTTCAATTACAGTTTACATTCAATATTATGTTATATTAGTTTCGGGTGTACAGCACAGTGGTCAGATAATTGAATACTTTACAAAGTGTTCCCCCTGATATTTCCAGTACCCACCTGGTAACATACATGGTTATTGCAATATTATTGACTATATTCTCCAGGTTTACATCCCTGGGACTATGTTGTAACTACCAATTCGTATTTCATAATCTCTTCATCTTTTTTTCACCTAGTCCCCTAACCCCCTCCCTTCTGGCAACCATTAGCCTGTTCTCTGTATTCATAGTCTGTTTCTATTTTGCTCATTTATTTTGTTCTTTAAAAGATATCACATATAAGTGAGATCATACCGTGCTTGTTTTTCGCTGACTTAGTTATCTCACTTAGCATAGTACCCTCTACAATGCATCCACGTTATTGCAAATGGTAAGATATCACTCTTTTTTATGGCTGAATAGCATTCCATGGTATATATGTACCACTTCTTGATCCAATCACCTATTGATGGCTGCTTCCAAACCTTGGCTATTGTAAATAATGCTGCAATGAACATAGGGCTGCATATAGTCTTTCATATTAGTGTTCTGAATTTCTTCCGATATATTCCCAGAAGGGGAATCACCGGGTCATATGGCAGTTCCATTTGTAATCGTTTGAGGACCCTCTCGACTGTTTTCCATAGTGGCTGCACCAATGTGCATTCCCACCGACAGTGCATGGAGTTTCCTTTTCTCCACATTCTCCCAACACCACTGGTTCTTTGTTGATTTATTGATGATAGCCATTCTGAGAGGTCTGAGGAGATCTCTAACTGGTTTTGTGGGGGTTTTTTTGTTGTTTCGTTTTTTGTTTTGAGAGAGAGAGAGAGAGAGAGAGAGAGAGAGAGAGAAAGGGACAGACAGGGACAGACAGACAGGAAGGGAGAGAGACGAGAAACATCAATTATTGCAGCACCTTAGTTGTTCATTGATTGTTTTCTCATATGTGCCTTGACTGGGAGGCTACAAGCAAAGCAAGTGACCCCTTGCTCAAGCCAGTGACCTTGGGCTCAAACCAGCAACCTTGGGCTTCAAGTCAGTGACCATGGGGTCATGTCTATGATCCCACATTCAAGCCAGTGACCTCAGGGTTTCAAACCTGGGTCCTCAGAGTCCCATGCCGACATTCTACCACTGCACCATCACCCGGCCAAGCCTAACTGTGGTTTTAATTTGCATTTCTCTGATGCTGAGCATCTTTTCATAGGTCTACTGGCCATCTATATGTCCTTTTTGGAGAAGTGTCTATTGGGTCCTCTGCCCAGTTTATCATTGTCATTTGGGAGTTTTGTTTGTTTTTGTTTTTTTGGTGTTGAGTAGTGTTAGTTCTCTATAAATTTTGGATATTAACACATGCTCAGATGTATCATTGGAGAATAAGTATCTTCTTCCATTCAGTAGGTTGTTTTTTCATTTTGCCAATGATTTCCTTTGCTATGCAAAAAACATTTTATTTGATGTAGTCCTATTTGTTTATTTATCTTGTTTCTCTTGCCCTAAGAGCTATATCAGAAAAAATACTGCTAAGAAAAATGTCAGAGATTTTACTGCCTATGTTTTCTTCTAGGAGTTTTATGGTTTCAAGTCTTACATATAAGTCTTTAATCCATTTTAGTTTGTTTGTTTTTTTAAGCAAGAGAGAGAGAGAGAGAGAAAGTGAGAGCGATGAGAAGCATCATCTCATAACTGTGTCATTTTAATTGCTTCTTGATTGCTTCTATACATGCCTTGACCAAGGGGCTCAAGCTGAGCCAATGACTAGTTGCTCAAGCCAGTAATCTTGGGCTCAACCTGGTGTGACTGTACTCAAGCCATACGACCCCACACTCAAGCTGGCAACTTCAGGGTTTTGAACCTGGGACCTCAGAGTCCCAGATCAATACTCTATCCCAGGGGTAGTCAACCTTTTTATACCACCACCCACTTCTGTATCTCTGTTAGTAGTAAAATTTTCTAACCACCCACCGGTTCCACAGTAATGGTGCTTTATAAAGTAGGGAAGTAACTTTACTTTATAAAATTTATAAAGCAGAGTTACAGCAAGTTAAAGCATATAATAATAATTACTTACCAAGTACTTGATGTCGGATTTTCGCTAAGTTTGGCAGAATAAATCTTTATAAAACAACTTACTATAGTTAAATCTATCTTTTTATTTATACTTTGGTTGCTCCGCTACCGCCCACCATGAAAGCTGGAATGCCCACTAATGGGCGGTAGGGACCAGGTTGACCACCACTGCTGTCCATTGTGTCACTACCAGTCATACATGAGTTTATTCTTGTATACGGAGTAAGAAGGTGGTGTAGTTTTATTTATTTATTTATTTTGCATGCATTTGTCCAATTTTTCCAACATCATTTATTAAATAAACTGTCTTTACCCCATTGTGTGTTCTTGCCTCCTCTGTCAAATTTTAATTCACCATATAGACGTAAGTTGATTTCTAGCTCTCTACTTCGTACCATTGATCTATATGTCTGCTTTTATGCCAATGTTTTGATCACTGTGGCCTTGTCGTATAGTATGATATCAGGTAATGTGATACCTCAAACTTCATTCTTCTTTTCCAAGATTTCTTTCTCTATCTGGAGTCTTTTGTGAGTTCATATAAATTTTTATTTATTTGTTCTAGTTCTGTAAAATATGCCATGGGTACTTTATAGGAATTACATTGACGCTATAGATTGTTTTGGGAAGTATGAACATTTTAATAATGTTAATTCTTCCAATCCATGAACATGGTACATGTTTCCACTTATTTGTATCTTTTTTCACTTTCTTTCTTTAGTATGGTATAATCTTCTGAGTACAGGTCTTTTACCTCCTTGGTTAGATTTATTCCTAGGTATTTTTGATGCAATTGTAAATGGGATTGTTTTCTTAGTTTCCCTTTCTGATAATTCATCATTGGTGTATAGCAATACAAGTGATTTCTGAATATTTATTTTGTATCCTGCTACTTTACTGAATTTATCATTTCTAGTAGATCATTTTTTTTGTGGTTGGAATCTTTAGGGTTCTCTATATGCAGTAGCATGTGATCTGCAAATAATGGCAGTTTTACTCTTTCCTTTCCGATGTGGATGCCTTTTATTTCTTTTTTCTTCTTGTCTGATTTCTGTGGCTAGGACTTAATGGACTCCCTTTTTAAAAAGTGAAGAAATGGTTTTAAAAGGAAGCTTTATGTAAATGCAAAATCAATATCACTTGCCATAAATAATAGGCAATCATAAAAATAAATATAGCAGATACAATAAATACAATGAGCCAGGCCTAGTTGTCTTTCCCAGGATCTGTGGCTTCTTTGTAATAAAGGGAGGTTGGTGAGCTCTGGGTGGGGGGAGGGGGAACATGGCAGCCACACCTGCAGCAACCTGGCGCTTTCTCCCTGGTGGGATTAGAGCCACGGTAGGAAAATAGGATGGGAGTGTGTTGCTCACTGTGACTTCCCGTGTCATGTCAGGTCCACCTAAAACTGCTCTGTGGCCACCAGTGTTCCCAGACTTGATTCCTGGAAACACTGACCTCATGCCTCCTCTACCCACATGGCATTTCAGAAGAGGAAGGCCCAAAAGAGAACAATCAAAGCCTAACTATGCGTGTCTTAAAAATGCAAAAAAGTCGGCCCTAACACAGTGGCCTGGCCCCCTAAAGTGGTGAAGGCAATCTCTGTGAGTCTGTGTGCTTGTACCTAAGTCGTCAGCTTCTTCCCTTAGTTTGTCCATCAGAAAAATACCGGGCTCTGTTCCTGACAGCCACTGTTATCCCTCCTAACTGGCTGAGGATCAGCCTGAATTTCAGAGCTGCCCTTGCTCAGTTGCACACTCATGTAAACACACACACACACACACACACACACACACCCTCCCCCACTGGCCTCCATTTGCCTCGGGGACAGGGAACAGGAATTGCATTTAGTAACCAGTTGACTCCCCTTGACTTGGTTTGGTGCCTTTTCTAAATAACAAGGGCCTGGCAACATCAGAACCTCGCAACAATCTTTATTAATGAAGCTCACTGGCACCGTGTGGAGAAGACACAGGCAGCATATGCAAACGTGCTAAGGAAATTATTTCCATCAGCTCCAGCTATTTGAAAGCAATTGAAAAGTTTCCATTTGAAGAAAAAGTAATTTTCCTGATGTGAGTTTTGAGAGCTGTTTGCCGGCCCCCACCTAACGCCACCGCCGCTTCCTCAACTCCCAGCCTTCCACATTTTATTAAACCACAGCTAAGTGGCGTCATGCTGTTAAAATATTGTGTCGCTTTTTAAAGTGATATCATTACCTAATAATTTTGAGAGCTTTGCTTTTTTTTTTTTTTTCCTTTGTCAGTTAGGGAAATGGACCAAATGTCTTGGCAGCATCTAGGCGTCATGGAGATGAAGGTGGGGGGGGGGGTGTTTGGGAGATGGGAGCCAGAAAAGCATGAATTGAGCTTTGGGAGGTCAAGTGGGAAAGCATCAATCAATTCTTCCCTGTCTCGTGTTTATAGAGAACTGGAAAGAAACATGAAACATGGCCAAAGCCCCCCCACCCTGACCCCAAAGGAGGATTTTGCATGAAGCTAATAAAACTTAATTTCAGAACCCCCTACACACGAATGGGCTCCTGTACCTAATTTCATAATCATCATTTGTCTTATTTAAAGAGCGTACTAGTTTTCTATTGCAGTGTAACAAATTACCGCAAACGTAGGTGCTAAAATCAACACCCATGTGAGCTCACTGTCCTGTAGGCCAGGCGATTGGCCTGGTGTGACTGGGATCTCTGCTCAGGGCCTCACAGGGCTGACATCAAGGTGTCAGCCTGGCTGAGATCTTATATGGAAGCACTGGGGAGAAACTTGCTTGCAAACTCCTTCTTGTTGGCAGAATGCAGTTCCTTGAGGCTGGAGGACCGAGGTCCCATTTCCTAGCTGGTTGTAAACTAGGGGTAGCTGTCAGTGCATTTCTACCATGTGGCCCTTCCATCTTCAAGCCAGTCATGTGTATCAGATCCTTCTGGCTAAATCTGAGCTCCTCTCTTCTTCAACAAACTAGAGAAAATTCTGCTTTTACTGGATTCAGAATTAAGTCAGATCCAGCTATATTATCTTTCTTTCTTAAGGTCAGCTGTACCATATAAAAATGTAATTGTAGCAGGAAAATCCATCACAGTCGGTCCCATGGAATATGCAGGGCATATCCTCGAAAAGGGTGGAGAATCTCTGTGGGCCACTTAAATACCTGCCTACTCCGGAGAAAGGCAGCAGGCTGCATCATCTTCAGGCCCCACAGAACCTGGATCTACCTTTACCTCATCCCCTTGATCTTAGAAGCTCCCATTTGGACCATTTGAATCACCTCAGGTTGATCTTCAGACTAGTCTCTTTTTTCAGATTCAGTGGCTCAAAAATTCGCCATGCCCTTTCCGCCCATTAACCTACACAGAAAGTCAAGGGTGGAGTGAGCGTGCAAAGCCATACGTGGTCACCTGTTGGTTTTTCTGGAAATCACTCTCCTTCTCTATTCATAGTCCCTGGGTTCCCTTTCCAGTCAAACTGTTCTCCCACTTGGAGCCTGTGTGGTTCAGGAAAGTTGCTCATTTCCAGCTCCAACAATGAGCAAGTAATATTCATTTGGTCAATTGAAAACCACCCTTTCTTCCTTTCGATCTTAGTGCTTTGTGTCTGGATGGTTAAATGGCCAAGACAGCCCAAGGTAGATTGGTTTAAGCTGCCAGAAAGCAGTTTTCATTTTTTTCTTTCACACTGAGGCTATGAGGAATAAAGGTGATATGCTGGAAATGAAGGGATAACCAGTGGAGCCTAATAGCAAAGACAGTCCAGTGGAGCAGCCCTGAGAGGAGAGAGAAATAGATCCTGATCG
The DNA here is from genome assembly GCF_036850995.1 of Saccopteryx leptura. Classification (NCBI taxonomy): domain Eukaryota; kingdom Metazoa; phylum Chordata; class Mammalia; order Chiroptera; family Emballonuridae; genus Saccopteryx; species Saccopteryx leptura. Next base: position 209,902,542 of record NC_089506.1, read on the forward strand.
CATCCTTTGAGACTTTCGATCAGACTCAGCCTGAGGTTAGACTACCCTTGGACAAATCTATTTATTTATTTTGCAGTTAATTCATTTATTTATCCATCCACCCATCCATCCGTCCATCTGTCTGTCCATTTGTTGTAGGGCCAATGTCCACTGTCATGACCATGCAGGTTCACATTGGATTCAAACAGACGGTAAAGAAACAGTGGAGCCAAAAAAGGGTGGGCCGTTCCTCTATTAAAGTCTCGCACCAGCCAATGAGCAAACACACAAGGAAGACCTCTTCCCTCTCATTCAGTGGCTCCCCGAGCCCTTACGCATTCTCTGGTTCCACAACTAGGAGAATCTTCCCTGGTTCCTCCTAGAATCAAAGGCCCCGCCAGTCTTAGGGAAGCTCGCAAAGCCCCTCAGCTCTGGTTCCCATCTGCACACCTTCTCTCTTCTCTGTGAAACTGACTTTTTCTTCAGCACTCTGCATTCTCCGCTCTCCCTGCAAAACTGCCTGAGCCCACACAGACCCCCTCCTCCAGCAAACATTAGCAAAACAATGGCCCCTCTCAAGCAGAAATACAATCCGCAATTTGCAATCAACTGCCCTCCTCTGAGGGCAAGCACACAGTGGCTGCCCAGCACCATTTTTTAACAATAAAAGTGAGCAAACTCAGAAAATACCAATTTTACAAATTCATTTGCCCAACTAATCGACCATCCGTCCATCCATCCAGGCATTCATTCATCCTTTCTTTCATATATCTTTCTTTGAAGTTCTTTGATATTTTCCTCATAATCAAAAGACTAATAATGTAGATGATCCCATAGCCAGTCTCGCTCTCACTCTTGCAGTAGACTCTCTCACAAGTACAGCCCCCTCCTGCCCATTCTTCAGCCAGACTGAAATACACGTCATTCCTGGCCTTTCACCTTCACTCATGATACTCCCATTCCCTGGCATACCCATCATTTTCCTCTTCTCATCCCCGTGGTGCCCAGCTCAAATTACACTGTTCTTGACTTCTTACCACCCTCCCCCTGCCTCAGTAAGAGTTCACTTGGTCCATCTCTTGACTCTCAGAAGACTTTGGTGGCACCCACCTACCTTCTTGTCCTACCCCCTTGTTCCTGCTTTTAGTTATTCCCATTCCTATCCCATCCCCGTGGGTGGCATACAATAAGTGACTGTGTGTGTGTGTGTGTGTGTGTGTGTGTGTGTGTGTGTGTGTGTGTGTGTGTTTGGGCGAGGGTAATCTACCATCATTTCCATTTTAAGATCAGAGAAATAGAGGTTCAGGGAGGTAAGTGAGATCAATCTGAAACCCAAATCTACACTGTTAACTGCTATAAAGTCTTTCACTTATTTATAATATTACAATTAACATTATTAATATTAAGGATAATTAAATATTACCTTACACTAAGCTTTTGCCTGGTAATGTGGTAAGAAGTAATTTCAATAGACCCTGGTTGGTTGCTAGTGGATAGAGCATTGGCCTGGCGTGCAGATATCCTGGGTTTGATCCCCACCCAGTCAGGGCATACATGAGAAGCAAACATCTGCTTCTCTCCCACCCCCTCTCCCCCTTCTCTCTCTCTTTCCCTCTCACAAGCAGTGGCTCTATTGGTTTGAGCATTGACCCCAGGTGCTGAGGACAGCTCAGTTAGTCCAAGCATCAGCCTCAGGTGTTGAGGGCAGCTTGGTTGATTCAAGCATCAGCCCCAGACAGGAGATACCGGGTAGGTTCCAGTTGGGGAGCAGTCTGTCTATCTCCCCTCCTCTCACTTAAAAAAGAGGGAGAGAGAGAGAGACAGAGAGAGAGAGAGAGAGAGAGAGAGAGAGAGAGAGAGAGAGAGAAGTAATTTAAATAAATTACCTCTTTTAATTTTCAAATCAATCGTCTAAGACATATGCTAATGCGATGCTGTTTTATAGGTGAGAAAACTGGGTCACAGAGAGGTTAAAGGATTGTCCAAGGTCACACAACTAGCATTTGAACCCAATTCTCCTTTCAGAAACATTGTTCTTGGCCACTATATTTGCAAATTCAGGGGGTAGGGGGAGAGACACTGAACTTGAAACTTGAACATGCTGGTGAGACCTGAACGTTCAACCTCAGAGACCCCTCGGAATAATGCCAAGAGGGGCGCAGAGGGTGGGTGAAAGTGCCCAGCCAGGGGCAGCACCCTCCTCCAGCCCTTTCCCGAGAAGACCACTGTCCCTTCATCCAAAGCAATACTTGGGTCAAAAATCTTCTTTTGCAATCAACTAAGCTAGTCATTCTGTACTGTATGTTTAAACAGGACTTTCCTTTCCTTTTTTTTTTTTTTTTTAATTGGAAGGAAGCTTTAAACACTTTGAAAGTGGCCTCAGGGACCAGATCACAGCAGGCTCTGCATCTCCTCCTTTTGAGGCGAGTGTTCCTGCAGCCTCGTTGCCAGCTCTGTTTTCAATTACAAAAGCTTGTTTGAACACGGGCTGTCACAGAGGCTGTTCAAACAGGCTTTTGTAATTGAAAAGGAGGAAAAACAAAAGATTCTAACCTTCCAAAGCTAGGGTGGGAAGTAGCTGGTCAGACCATTGTGGAACCAACATGGCGAGCCTCGTGGGGGCACTGGGGCCCGCCAAGGAGGCCGCTGGGCTGTCGAGAGTGGGCTGAAGCCCAAATGGAGCAAGGGCGGAGAACCTGGTTCTGTGTCGGTTCTGATGGAAAAGTTAGACGACTGGGATCTCATAGCAACCGGGGACAGGAATGGAGGCAGAAAAGAGCAGGGGGTCTCACCAATGGCACCTCAGGAAAGCATCATAGGATGAGATGATGTTAATAAATCGCATTAAAAGCCACCGGTGCCTAGAATAAGAAAATGACTTCATTTTTAATTTTTCTGGTCAATATTTTAGAATTCTTCAAACAAAAACGTCTGTTGACTCTTAATACCTGCGCCCTGGGAACCCTCTAGGAATCTGTGTAGAGTTTCGTAACACTGTTTTGTTTTCACTGTATTTTAAGAGAGGAAAAAAAATCATAGCTTCAAATGTAAGTACTGAAATGTTAAAATTAAATCAATTTTAAAATAGGGCATGAAAAACAGAGCTATAGTATAAAAATACAGGGAGAAGTCATGCTGGTACCACCTGGATGCCACAAAAATAGAGGTTGAGGAAAAACCAAATTTGGCGACACTGGCTTGGCTGCGAAGGGTTGGAGGATGGAGCGCCCGGCACGCGGCCCTGTGCCAGCTCACCGCGCATGCGTTTACCTACCTACGTTCCATCCACCTCCAACCCTCCTCTGCAAGATGGGGCTCCTGAAAAGCACCTAACTGAAGAAAGAGGTGGCTCTGAGGCTTTACAAAATAAGCAGTCACTCGGTAACTGTTTTTCTGTGATTGTTGTTAAAAATCAGATTACCATTTAGCTTAATCTTTCCCAGACTTAAATAATGCATGGACGCCCTTTAGAGAGGGGAAAAGCAATTCTCATGAATCTGCAAGATGGATGGAAATTTTTGCAGACCTCAAGCATATGGCTAAGGAAGGATCTAATCTGGAAACCAAGGACCCAGGCATTGCAAAAAATAAAAATAAAAATAAATAAAGAGATAGAGGTTTAAGTGATTTTACTCAAGGTCACACAGCTAAGCGGATAAATCGGAGATGTACTGGAATCCAAACCTCCTTTATTAAAAGGGGCTACAGACAATTTGGGGTGGGTCCATCCTGCTCATTATAGTACTGTTAGCATCTCTATTTTCATCTCCCCTACACTAAATTCCAAAAGCAGCCCCAAGTCAAGGCAACAACCCCAAATTTCACCACATGTTTCCAAAGACCCCCCCAGGGAGGGTGGCACCTTGCCCTGATTACAAGTCTCCAAATGTCCTTGTCCCACCCTCCTCCACTCTACTGGCCATAAGTGTTCTAGAAATAAGATTTCTAGTGAAAAGCGTGGTGTTGGTTGAGCCCAGGCAGCAGGCAGATCCGCATGTACCCGGGTCCTGCTGAAGTGTCCTGTGATTAATTAGATGCATATCTAATGTCAAATAGAATTAGATTTGGAAAGGATACTGGTCCTCCAGTTTTCACCTTCTCCCTTTCCCGGGGAAAGATCAGACAGTGGCTGAGAAAGACCTGCTGTTGTGTAATGGCTTTCTTCCTGCACGTCCCAGCTAGCTGAGGTAGAATACCACCCACAGTCTGAAGGCCCCTCTCCCCAGGTAAGCAGGACAACAGGTGGGAAAGGTAGACAATGCCTGATGCACACTCTATGAATAACAAGGAAAGATAAGCTCAGGCTCATCAGACTCTTAGAATTTCGGATCTGTGAAAGTGGGCACTGCCCGAGGCGGCTGACGGGGGAGGGGCAAAGAGCCACCTGGGGGCCTGGGCCCCGATGCTGGGCAAAGAAAGGCCCTCTTTCAGGGAAGAGGGCAGAGTAAGAGACCTGAGAGCTGATTTCATGTGCCTGGCTTCTCTCTCTCTCTCTCTCTCTCTCTCTGAATGTAAAATGCACCACTCTAACCATTTTAAAGTGTGCAATTCATTGGCATTTAGTACATGCGAACCGTTGAACATTTTCATCAGCCCAGAAGGAAACCCCATCCCACTCCCCAATCCCCCTTCCTCCCAGCCTCAGACAACCACTGATCTATTTTCTGTCTCTGTGAATTTTCCTATTCTAGACACTTTCTATACACGGAGTCATACAATCTGTGGCATTTCATGTCTGGCTTTTTCTACTCAGCACAATGATTTCAAGGCTCATCCACCCTGTTGTAGCAGGTGTCAGGTTTCATTCCTTTTTACGACTAAATAATATTCCACCATATGGCTAGCCCACGAGTTTGTTGATCTGTTCATCAGTTGTTGGACACCTGGGCTGTTTCCACCTGTTGGCTATTGTGAATAATGCTGCTGTGAACACTTCATGCGCGGGTGGTAGGGACTATATGGAAACTCTGAACGCAGTGGGAGTTTGCCTCCAATGTGAGGGCTCTGAAGACTGGTACTTTGGACGGGCAAGTTTGGATGTAGAGGGAGGGACAGCAAGATGGCATAACGAGCCAGCTCCAGTGGGAGTCAGTGCTGGAGGGCATCAGATAGCAGTAAGGTCCCAGACTTCCAGCCAGAAGAGCCTAGAGTATGCAGGGAGAAAAGAGAAGCTCCCTGACAGCAACTTCGGGTGTCAGAGCCTGAGGTAGGCTCTCGTCTTGACTGTGCACCTAGTCTCTGCAATGAAGACGCTTCAGCCAGACATTGCTCTACCCGCCCCTGGGACCCATACAACCATCGCAGTCCTGGGGAAGGAGGATAATAACTCAAGCTGTAAGCTGGGGGAAAGACCATGAAAAGAAATCCCCACGGTCAGGCTGTTCCTGGGATGGGGGAAAGCCAGAGAGGTCTCCGAGGGTCCCTGAGGGAAACACAGGAGGCTGGATGGTCAAGAACCGGCTCTGAAGGTAGGGTATCTGGGTCGGAATTCAGTCAGCCCCTTCAGGGCGGATGCTCCCGTTCCATGCGCCCCCAGCCCCATGGCCCTCTCTGCACATTGGCTGGAGCCAAGACCTCTATTGAAGGACCTTGCTAACCATCAGCAATCCATAGCTCCATTCTCACTGAACGGGGTCCCTCCCAGCCTTGTTCTGATTCCCCCAAAGCCCCTTCTTGAGCCCAACTTGAGGCTCTCAGACCAGCTTATTGACTTCCAGAAGGCGAAGTTCAGGGAGGAGGACTCCCCCACCCTCGCCACACTACAGCCATAGCATTCTTCTCCTCCCTTTTTTGTTAATTTAGAGGTTATTATTTTTCTTATTTAAATTGTAAATTTCCCTTCTCTGGAAGTCTCGCGGAAACTGCCCTATTACTGTAACATTAGCAAGCCGTTTCCCCTCTGGTTACAGATTTTCTGATCGCTCCTATGCATCATTGGATACAGAGTGAAATTATCAGCTGCTTCAGCAATTGGCTAGAGAGGTTCATGTGGAAGCCTTCCCAGGCCTCCCCAGGGGGCCTCCAGGAAGAGGCAAAGGGGAGAGTGCTGGTGGAGCCTGTCGCTGTCCCTCCACCTCACCCCCCCATCCATAGAACCATAGAACCAGAGGAGAGAGAAGAGCCAATCTCTCCCACCCATTCCGGGAGCACATCCAGAAGAGGAGGCAACAGTGCCGGCCGCTGCCAAGCCCAGTGGCTGCCATCTCTCAAAGGTTTGAATATTTTACACTTCCTCTTGTGGTCGGACCCACACGCAGAAGGGAGCGCAATCGCCCCTGAGTTCCAAAGTTACTTTAAAGAATTAAATTCATTTATTTCCATCTGAATACACTATGGGGTTGGAGGTGTTTATGGCAATCTGGGTAAGGAGAATTCTGAACAGATCAATAAATTGCACAGGGGTAGGGGGGGATTACTGGCAGAAATGGGAAGAGATGGCTGAAGCCAGCAGTTGCTTTCTGCCAGGGCGAACTGATGGCTCTGTGAGGCGGACACCTCTCCCCTGGGTCCAGTGTCTAGCAAGGAGAGGGGGTGTGCTCTCAGAAGCACTTCTCAGGACTGGTGGGTGGGGACCGCTCTACCCTGAGACAGGCAGAAACTTCAGGGTCATTCTCTTTGCTCAGGCAAGACCAGGGAGTGGGCAGGGTCTCTCCTTAGCTTGAGTCCTCTCCCCCTGTTGTATCCACTTGTTTCCTTCCTTCTCTCCTTCTTTCCCTATTTCCTCATCCCCTTCCATACCCAGAATAACAGCAGCAGAAATAGCTGCCGTTATCAACAGTCTCATTGACATCAGTGATTGGCTCTATCTCAACTCCATTTCACACGGAGGCCGTCATTGGTCCTTCTAAGTCAAATAGGATTCTTTTCCCCTCAGAATGCTCTCCTTGTCCCCCTTCTCCTCTCTTCTCTCTCCCTGGATGGGCAAGTTGCTCTAAGGACACAGGATCTGAACATCTGGGTCAGTAAAGATAGCTATTCTTCCAGGGAGAGTAGATGAGACCAGGAAAGATCCCGTCACATCAGAAGCCACCAGAAAGTCAATTAAGAACTGGCGACCAGGAGCAGAGCGCCTGCTTCTCAGTCGTCCCTCAACCCACTGCTTATTGTGACCTTTCCGCTCTCTGAGCTGGGTGGCACGACACCTGTATCCTAACAGGTGCTCAGCGGTATGTACAGCATCGCCTGAAACTTGGCGGGGTGAAGTTACATTTCCTCTATCAGCACCGCAGATGAAGCATGGATTGGAACGGATGATTCTTGTTATCCATGGGGTTTCCTGCTCAACAGCACACAGGGAAAAGGACAAAGGATTCCTCGGGTACCTTCCCCCTTGCCTTGTACATGTGCACATGCACCATTACAAACACAAATACACGACTCCACTGGGCAGGAAACAGGTGTGCTTTGAAAATTCCAACGTTCAGCAGGTTTTCAAGCAAAGCCGTCCGTCCTGAAGGGCATTTTATTCCTGATCCCACAGTGACCTAATTATCCGGCACAGGTCTCTGCCTCAAGGACCAGGACCTGACCTGGGCATTGACCTGGTCTCCAGGATGACCTTATTCTCTGACAGGGGCTTTCAGTTATCCCTGGAGAGGTACTCCCAGGGCTGGGCACAGAGCCGCCTGTCTGGCCACGGTGATGAGGACAAGGGAGATAGGTCAAGGCCAGCATGGCAACCCTTTAAAAAGGCTCTGATTGACTCCTTGAAAAGTTAAAGAATTCTATGACCCAGCAATACCCAAAAGAATTGAAATCCTGGACTCCCACACATACTGCGCACAAACCTTTCCAGCAGCAGTCTTCATGACAGCCGAAGAGCTAAGAACCAACAGCTCGAACGGCTCAAACATTCATCCGCAGGTGAACGGATCAACAAAACGCGACCTGTCCCTATGACGGGGTATGATGTCACCATGAGCAAGGGTAAAGTGCGGGTCCACGCTACAACACGGATGACCCTGGAAAGCATGAGGCTCAGTGACAGACGCCGGACACAAAAGGACAAATATTTTTGTGCGATTCCATTTAGAGGAGATATCCAGACTAGTGATTGACAGGGGCTGGGGGAGGGGAAAAGGGGAGCAACTCTTGAGCGGGCATAGAGATTCCCTTTGGGCTGATGAGATGGATGTTCTGGAACTAGAGAAAGGTAGTGGGTGAGCGTCTTAAATACTGCTGAGTTGTGTACTTTTAACAGTTAATGTTATATTATGTGAATTTCATCTCAATTAAGAAGGAAAACTGTGCTCTTTGCCTTGGGTTTTCCTCAGGGTGACCACGTAATCTATGGTCCAGAGGGTTTTAATACTGAAACCAGGGCAACAGGCATCAACCAAATTTCACCAAAGTGTCAGCAATTTCTGCATTATTTCTACAGATCCAGATGGCAAGTGTGGACATCTCAACTCATCTTCTAAGTACCTACGGTATTAGATGAGAGACAATAGGTTCAAACTGCTCCAGCTCTCTGGCATTGGGAAATGAGAGGCATAGGTTTTTTGTTGTTTTTTTTTGTTTTTTGTTTTTTGTTTTTTTTTTGTTTTTGCATTTTTCTGAAGCTGGAAACAGGGAGAGACAGTCAGACAGACTCCCGCATGCGCCAGACCGGGATCCACCCGGCACGCCCACCAGGGGCGACGCTCTGCCCACCAGGGGGCGATGCTCTGCCCATCCTGGGCGTCGCCATGTTGCGACCAGAGCCACTCTAGTGCCTGGGGCAGAGGCCACAGAGCCATCCCCAGCGCCCGGGCCATCTTTGCTCCAATGGAGCCTTGGTTGCAGGAGGGGAAGAGAGAGACAGAGAGGAAGGTGCGGCGGAGGGGTGGAGAAGCAAATGGGCGCTTCTCCTATGTGCCCTTGCCGGGAATCGAACCCGGGTCCTCCACACGCTAGGCCGACGCTCTACCGCTGAGCCAACCGGCCAGGGCGAGAGGCATAGGTTTTTGCCTCCACTGTTTGCTGCCTGGAATCTCCGCCTCCCTGGGCACCTGTGGAAGCACCATTCCTGGGCATCTGAACAAGAGAATCCCTGGGAAGTCTCCCTGATGTCCCAGGCAGGGCCAGGTGTTGCTTCTTACCTTATTCTCATTTATTACACTTCTTTATTATATGCGGCTTAGTGTCTGTTTGTCGCCGATAGCTTATTGGTTGCTTGCGTAACTGTACTAGCCAGTGGGGTGAAGTTGCCACGGCATTCAAATAGTCCCGCCTTCTGGCATGCCACCTCACAAATTGAGGTTAAAGATTGGAGCAATTATTATGCTGTTAAGAAATCTTAACACCAGAAGGGGTCTTTGCAATGGTACAAGACTAGAGGTTCTCCAATTGAAAAATAATGTCATAATAGCTAAGTCTTTGGCTCCTCTAAAGGTGAAATACATGTCATTCCAAGAATTGATTTGGCTCCATCTCAAACAGGGTTGCTGTTTCAATTGAGATGTAGAAAATTTCCTGTAAAACTTGCCTTTGCTATGACCATCAATAGGTCTCAGAGCCAAACGCTTAAGCGTGTTGGCATTTTTTTACCTGAGCCTGCATTTGGACACGGTCAACTTTATGTTGCCTGTTCAAGAGTTCATGAAAGAACAGACGTAAAATTAAAAATAATTGATGGTCCTCTGCAAGGCGAGCTTAAAAATGATGGAAAGATCTACACAAGAAATGTTGTGTACAAAGAGATCTTTGACATGTGAATTAACATTTTATTATTTAAATCACCTTTATTTATTGAGCTAGTGGTGGCTCTTAAGAAATGTACCGCCAGTGGTTTCCTTCATTGCACTCTACTTTAAGCAATTAAGCAAGTAGAAGGGGGAAACCCCGTGGGGCACTAAGCAAAGGGGCATCCTCGCTGCCTGCCCTGGGTAATTCAGTTTGAATTAGCAGACACCTTTGCACAAATCATTTTAATTACAATTTATAATATCTAGAACAGTGGTCATTTCATATGACCGCCGGGCTTCCTAGTATTCCCATAAGTGCAATCTGCCCCAACCCCCCAACTGTCATCCAGGTGATGACAGAAGGGACATCTCATGGGATTTGCAGTCATCATGGCTACATCGACCCACTCGAGGAAATCCAGTAAACTGAATATATTCATCTTGGTTGAAACGGTGAGTGCACGTGGCCCGTTCATTCATTTATCCGGCTTTAGCTGACCACCTATCGTCTGCCAGGTGCTGGTAGTATTCTCTGTGAGACTAGGTGAGCATGGGCTCTGATCCAAGTTTCCCAGGGTCCCATGTTGGTGAAAAAAGGGTAAGATTTCCATGTGATGACAGAGACAGAGACCCACAGCCTGCTGCTGTCTGTCCTGAGTGTATAGGCCGTGGGACTTGACCTGGCCACGGAGACAGAGGGCCTCCTTGATGGATGGTGACCAAGCTGAGCCCCGAGGCCTGAGGATGGGAACCTGGAAGGTGGGGAGTGTGATGAGCAGGAAGAATGGATCATGCAATTAACAGGGGCCTGTCTGGAAGAGGGAGGGAGAGAGAGAGAGAAGGGGGGTGTGAGGGAAGAGGGAGGGAGAGAGAGAGAGAAGGGGAGTGTGATGAGCAGGAAGAATGGATCATGCAATTAACAGGGGCCTGTCTGGAAGAGGGAGGGAGAGAGAGAGAGAAGGGGAGTGTGAGGGAAGAGGGAGGGAGAGAGAGAGAGAAGGGGAGTGTGAGGGAAGAGGGGGTGGAGGAGAGAGAGAGAAGGGGAGTGTGAGGGTAGAAGGAGGGAGAGAGAGAGAGAAGGGGAGTGTGAGGGTAGAGGGAGGGAGAGAGAGAGAGAAGGGGAGTGTGAGGGTAGAGGGAGGGAGAGAGAGAGAGAAGGGGAGTGTGAGGGTAGAGGGAGAGAGAGAGAAGGGGAGTGTGAGGGTAGAGGGGGTGGGGGAGAGGGGGAAGGGGAAGTCGGAGAGGACCAAGGGCTGGACATGCAGGGGGAAGTCATTTTAAATAGAGAGGTATTGCTCTAGATCAGTGGTCCCCAACCCTGGGCCGTGGATCAGTACCGGTCCATGGGCCATTTGGTACCGGTCCTCAGAGAAAGAATAAGTAACTTACATTATTTCCGTTTTATTTATATTTAAGTCTGAACGATGTTTTATTTTTAAAAAATGACCAGATTCCCTCTGTTACATTCATCTAAGACTCACTCTTGACGCTGGTCTCGGTCACGTGATACATTTATCCGTCCCACCCTAAAGGCCGGTCCGTGAAAATATTTTCTGACATTAAACCGGTCTGTGGCCCAAAAAAGGTTGGGGACCACTTCTCTAGATCATTCTGGCTATACTTTCAAAATGGATTAGAAAATACATTCGAGGGGCCAGGCTGGAAAGCAAGGGGGAGGCGAGGGCCGGTGTCCAGGTGTGAAAAGATGGGGAGGTGGAGCAGGGGCATGGTTATTTCTGTCCCGACTCTATTCTCCCGCCCCCAGAAGAGACTCTATTCTCCCGCCCCCAGAAGAGCCACAGCAGGACCCACCCAACTGTGCCCCGGTGCCATCCAGAGGTTACCTTGGCCCTGCTCACCCCCTCCTGGCCCAGCGGAACCATGGCCTGGCGGGAGTTATCTAGGGGATGCTAAGCCGCCGTCCCCACCACCAGCGAGAGAGTTTTCTCTCCTGAATAAGAAGATGTCATTTCCCACCCTCTCCTGGCTCGGTCCGGGGAGCTGTGCCTTCCAGAAGTTAAGCTAATAAAGCAGCAGCCCCGTGGAGGCAGCGATAAGCAGCTTAGCGCAGAGGGCTGGTGCTGACCCGGCCGTGGTCTCACCTGACAGCCACTTGTGGAGCCACCGAGCAGGGAAAATGAGAATTATCTCCTCCTCGCGGGGGATCATCCTCATGTTTCCACAGAAATTAGTTCCCAGGCCAGGAGGCAGCGGTGGGGGGGGGGGGGGATTCAGCACTTCTGAGTTAGAAAGAGAAAGGGCTGGGGGCACCCCGGGCCCCCACAGAAGCAGAAGGCTGATGGTAAACAGTCTAATTTAGAGAGAAGTCATGGTCAAGCAGAGGTCTCTCCCCTAGGACTGTGCCCTGAGCGTATTCTTAGGAGTGAAGAACTGGGGGGAAGGGAGGGAGAGAAAGAAAGGAGAGAGAAAATGCGCCTGGAACAGAGACACGGAGAGCGTGGCGTCCGGCACCAGTGGAAGGGGAAGGAGGCGTGATCAGGGCTGCGACAGACACAGTCACCTACCCTCCTGTGGTGACGAAGAAAAAGGGGCTCTTTCATCTGTGCTGATTGCCCCGTGATCACAGAGCCAGTTCAGACAGGGCACAGATTATTAGACACAGCTTCCTGCTCCCAGCTGTCCTGGGGACGCCGTGTGTACTCGAGATAGAGCGTAAAACCCTTACCATGGACTGCCGGGACCTGCACAATCTAATCTCACATCTACCAGGGGCAGACGGTATCAGCTGCTCTGAAGGCTGGGGAGATAAGGAAGACAAGTCCTGCCTGGAGCGCAGTGCCCTGAACGGCTCTGAGGAGCGTTGTTCCTATTGTGGTTGGTCAGCACGGATTTGAATATGGTGACAACTTTTAGGGCAGGGGTGCACGTGACAATAACATCTATTTGTTATCTTCCCAGAACTTCTCTGATCACTCACTAAATGTCATTATTCCTTGATTCCTGACCCACAAAAATTCTAGGATAATAAACACCCGTTGTTTCACACCACCCAACGTTGGGATAATTTGTTACAGAAGTGGATAACTAACACACATGAGAAGACATCTTCCAGCACGGCTAACGCAGAATGGAGACAGTTTCCCACATTCTTCTCGGATGTCTCAAGGCCACGACCTCCTTTCCTCCTGGCCGCCGTCACCAAGTGAGGAGACAACAGGGAGCACATTAAAATTGGGAGTTAATGAATGCCTCCGCCTCTGAGTCCTACAGACCCGCGTTTGAACCCTGCCCCTGCCAAAGCAAGGTCAGTTGCAAGGAACAACTAAATAAGTATTTTATCACCTCTTAACCTTAGTTTCCTCATGAGCAGAGTGGGGGGAGAGAGACAGGCTCTACCTTGTTCACCTCTTTGCATTGGTGCAGAAATAGAGCTCACACACTCAGAGTGGTTAGCACAGTGCCTGACACCTGGTAGGTGCTAACACAGCGTTAGGTGTTCTGTTTACCTTTGATCAGGCCATTAGTGAAGGTCTGATGTGGAATCCTTGGAATTTTGGCCGCGTTTTCAGAACATTAGGACAAGCCTTGAGCAAGGACCTGAGCGCACACACCTGTGTAAGCCCAGACGGCATACACGGGGAGGCAGAAGGGGGCGGTGGATAACTAGTCGGATACACAGGGTAGGGAGCACAGGCACATGTGTGCTTTTGGACGTAGCAAAGCCCGGTCCCTCTCATCCTTATCCTTCCTCCATGAAGCTCCGCCTCTAAGACGAAGAAAGAGAGGCCAACACACAGCGACTAAATGTAGCTCAGACACGTTGAGGGACCTGAGGTCGCACACTGAGGACACCACGCAGAGCACTTTTCCTGGGGGGTTCAGTTCCTTCCCGGGGCTGGTCAGTGAGCCTGCACCCTGCTTCCCCTCCGTCTCGGAGTCCTGACCGGAACTGGACAAGCCCCCTGCCGCTCTCCCCGTGGACTTTCCCTTTGTTCAACTTTTTCCTCATTAGAACTCGACTCTCCCTGCCAAGCCAGCTCTCCTGATCTCATGTCAACTCCGCCGCCTCTAATTATTTCACTGTAATTATTTTTCCTTAACAAAGGAGATAAAACTAATCATAACATCTCTTTGTAAGCCTCCAAGTGTCATGCTTAAATTACTGTACTGATTTGAAAACCCCAGCAAGCAAATAGGAAATAATTATACTTTTATCTGGGTTGTGGCTGATATGTTGCCAGATACCTCCTAAGTTCTTGTACGGAAACAGGAGGTCACAAGCAGAAAAATGACTTTGTCACGAATATCCTTCAACTTGTGATGAATCTTCCTCCTGCCAAGTTGGAATGTGGAGGGGTCTGGAGCGAGGTAGGAGGAGCTGGAGAACCAGTGCCGTCTCCAGCATGTTCCCAAACCACACTCTTCTCAGGGCACGCTCCCGAACATGATCAGTGCAAAGCAGACGCCTGGCCAACCCCTCCCCAGGAGGGGCAAAATGTGTGCGCTTCAGTGGGGCGCAAAGAGAAAACGATGACTGGTATTGATTATGCACTTACACAGGGGTCCTCAAACTATGGCCCGCAGGCCACATGCAGCCCCCTGAGGCCATTTATCCGGCCCCCGCCGCACTTCTGGAAGGGGTACCTCTTTCATGGGTGGTCAGTGAGAGCACCTGTGCTCCTGGAGTACTGTATGTGGCGTCGCTCACATACTGTACTACTTCCGGTGATGCAGGACGCACACATCACGGCTCTGGAAGCACGTCATATCACTTGTTATGGCTAGCAGTGACAAATATGGAACCGGACATTGACCATCTCATTAGCCAAAAGCAGGCCCACAGTTCCCATTGAAATACTAGTCAGTTTGTTGATTTAAATTTACTTGTTCTTTATTTTAAATATTGTATTTGTTCCTGTTTTTTTTTTTTGTTTTTTTTTACTTTAAAGTAAGATATGTGCAGTGTGCATAGGGATTTGTTCAAAGTATTTTTTAATAGTCCAGCCCTCCAATGGTCTGAGGGACAGTGAACTGGCCCCCTGTGTAAAAAGTTTGGGGACCCTTGATCCTACCATTATGGGGTGAAAGCAGCCCATATATAAATGACTGTGCATGACTGTGTCCCAATAAAACTTTATTTTTAAGAAAAGGGTTGAGTGCGATCTGATCCCAGGGCTGTAGTTTGCTGACCTCTGTGCTATAGGCTAAGCATTGTTCTAGGAAACTGATGTGCCCTGCCTTATTTAACCACAACAATAGCCTAAGAGGTCATTGTCAGCATGCCCATTACATAGATGAGAAAACTGAGGCTAGATAATTTTAGCCAAAGTCACAAAGTCAGCAAACGGCAGCGACGAAGCCTGGAGTTCTCACCCTAAAACGTTTATTCTTTCCACCGATCTCTACTCTAGGTGTAGCGCTTGACTGGGGATGTGAGGATGGAGGAGTCGGTGGGCCCTCCCTTTAGAGGTTCTCCTTGCATCCAAGCCTCTCTCCGTGAGCATGCCTTTGTACCTCCCTCAGAGGACCTAAGTGGGAGTAAGCATGCGGTGCAGTGACTGGTGCAGTGGAGGCTCGAGGAGCTCTCCAGCTCCCCTGCTGTCTGACCTTCTTAGGGGAGAAAATAAACACATGCTCAGGCTGTGGGCTGGAGAGGGAGAGACTAAGACGGTGCCCCAGGGAAGCCACGCTTATCGCAGCCGCAGAGGTCTCTGAAGATACGGCTGCCGCACAAGATAAGGGGAATGGGAGCTGTAGGGCCTCAGAGCTTCCACAAGTATCCAGCAAAAATCCTCCTCGCTGATAACTCTGGAGTCAACACAGAGGATGAAAGTACTTCTAGGGGGTGGAAACAGATAGCGGAGTCCAAGTGTGAGGCCTTGGAGAACAAGGCAGCTCCATCCAGTCCAAATGATAAGACCCCTTTCTGCCAACTACCTCAACACTAACCGTCAATGGAATGATCGGCTTTTTAGTTTTTGTTCTCCTAGAAGCAAATGCTGAGTCAAAGATATAAGCACAGTGGTTTATCTAGGAAGGTGACTACAGGTACAGAGGTGGGGAAAGACCTGACTTGCATTCTTAGGCAGATGACCACCGTGGGTAACTGGAGCTTGACCCCCTGGGGAACTCTGGGAGTTAGAGTGATCCTACTACCCAAAGGGCAGGGAGCCTAGGATCTTTCTATACCAGCTGCTTTCATCCATCATGAGAAGGGGGGGGGGGTGCCTACCAGAGGGAGTTAATCCGCCAGCACTTCCAGCTCGCTCTGCTCACAGAGGAACCCAAATGGCTTCAAAGGGGGAAAAAAGAAAGGAGAAAGAAAGAAAGGACTTCTGAGGCAGAGATGTAGGTGCTGCTAGCTGAACGATGGGTCACTGTGCCCCCCCCCTCCAGTGGCAAGGACAGGAGCAGGGCGCCGAGAGAGCTACAAGAATAGAGGCAGGCAATCCCTCTCCCCGTCGGACCAAGAAGGTACCTTGGACAGCTCCTCTCCTTCCTCTGCCGGCGCAGCCCTGATTCAAGGATGTCACCTTCCCCCATCCATCAGCCTGCCTCCAGGCCCCCTGAGCCTACCCTACAAGGTCCCTCTGCTCAGGGTGCTCAGAGAAGACTCTCACAGTTGCCCTTCTCAAGACTTTCAGTGGGCAGATTGACCCACAGTTAAGTGCTCTGAATTGGAGAGGGGGAGACTTCCAGTCAAGAAGACTTCTGCTCCTCCCCCGACCGTGTATCCTTGAGTCGGGAGGTCCTACGTAGCCAGCCAAGTAGTAAAAACGGGGCCCCACTCTATGAGTCGCTAAGTGAAACCTGGCCCTGGAGATTATTAAAGCCCAGGCTGAATGGAGGTTTCCATCACCTCTACTTCCTGTTAATTCCGAGTGCCTTTGGCGACCATTCCAGACTGCTGGCGGAAGGGGCTTCACGAATCCCCGGTGGTCAGGTTGCTTCTCAGAGAGTCAGTGGGGGATACAAGCATGTCACAGATGGTTTCAACGCTCTGACATCTCACCAGGGCTGGATTTCCTCCCGACCTTTATCCCACCTTTGGTGAATGAGCCACCCTCCAGCAACTGAACTGCTACGCAGACCTCAGACAGTGGAGATGCCTGGAGTAGGGGGGAGGCTGCAGACTTGGGCTCCCTGGGAGTTTCACTCATGTACTAAGCAGAAGAGAAGTCCCTTCTCTTGGCAGGAAGGGACGTATCGGGCACCACCTTCCACACAACAGAGCATCTCTCCTTTTCTCTCTGTAATATTGAGCATCTCTATGAGATTTTTTTTTTTTTTAAGAAAGGAGCCTGCTAGTTTTCAATCATATATGCATCAAATTGAAACTAAAATTTTGCAATGTTCTGCCATCATTTGGGGTCCTGGGAGGAAATATCATAGAGTAACTAAGAATAAGTCCTCCTGAGTTCACACCTGAGTTAGGCACTTACCGGGCATGGCCTCATGCCATTTCCCCACTGGTAATGAGCCCCACCCTATTGCTGTGAGGACTAAATGTGTCCTCGTGCACTGGACATGTGTGTGGTGCAGTATGAACACGGCAAGTTCCTATTCTTTGTGTGAGTCCTAGCTGACTGAAGGAGACAATGTGGTCACATTCATTGTGATATCATTGCAAACGTACAACGTATACTGAGGAAAGCAGCGTGGCTCCCTGAGAACTGCTTCAGACCGATGGACAGAAACATGTGTCTCCTCTCCTAACACTTAGGGAGATGGAGATGTTCAATCTGGATGATTTCGGCTCAAGGTCATGCACAGTGTGCCAGGCAGGAGGGGAACTCCTGTGTCTCAATTCCAAGTCTTATCCTCTTTCAACTGTGTGCTATTTTCTCAGACAAATCCCTGGGTCTGTTCGTGTCATCCTGAAGCCACGGTAGGTCCATAATCTGCAAAGTTTATATGTTTTGAGGGATTACAAAAGTTCTCCACCAAAGGCATGCAGCCCCCAGACCTTCTCACCTCCCAGATACTTCTGGGAAGCCATACAGCTTCTGTTCCAAGACCCCCAACTGATGAACTGCCCACCCTCTCCAAGTGACTCAACTCTCAAAACTGGGAAAGCATCCTTTGGCTAGCAGGTAATTCAACAATGAGCCTCCCTGAATACCTATCAAGGCTTACCATTGGTAGTGGACAAAGAATTTTTTCTTCTAGAGATCTGACCAAGATCAGACCTTATGGTGGGTGCTGGAGTGAGCCACCAGACCCGCTTCAGGAATCAAGGATTTGTCCCCCAGCTCTGGGGGTGCAGGCAGCAGACGGCCCTCGCCTCTCAGCCCTCTCAGGACTGCCTCAGCCGAAGGAAGGGAGCCGCCTCTCTGATGCTCATGCCTTCCTCCTGGGCAGCTCAGGTGTAAAGACCTGGCCCGTCCGCCCCCCACGTGGAGCCATTCTGAGTAGCTGTTCCACCTCCCAGCCTCCCCCTGGGCTCGACTCAGGCTCCTGCTGGGATGGCATTGCAGCTCAACACCTCCGTCTGCCTCACTCCGGCCTCGTTTCCTTCCCTCCTGCAGGTGTCAGCCCCAGAGACCTTCTTCCTAACCCTCTCGTTTACGCCGGCCAGCTCAGAGCCCTCTTCCTCCGAAGCCCGACCTGTCTGTCACACATGCCCACCTGAGAGGCGGGGCGCAGACCAGAACCAAGGTCCCCTCTCCCAGTCCAGGGCCGCTCCCATGAGAAAGAGCCTCCATCTTTGTGTCAGTGTCCTGCAGCTGCCCCAACACATTTCACAGACTGGAGGGCTCCAAACAACAGGGCTGGGCCGATCACAGGCCTGGGGCTCAGAAAGCCGAGGTTAAGATGTTGACAGGGTTGGTTCCTGAAGCTGGGAGAGAAGGGCCCCTCTGTCCCCTGGCCCTCTCCGAGATTCTATATTTGCCTGCGACCTTCAAAGCTCCTTAAGGAAGCAGCGCCCCGATCTCTGCCTTCATCATGGCGTTCTCCCGTGCATGTCTGTGTCTGCGATCACATTTCCCCTTTTAGAAGGACATCGGCCATATTGAATTAGGGCCCACCCTACTCCAGGACCACCTCATCTCAACCAGTTACATCTGCAAAGACCCTATTCTCACACAAGGCCTTACGCTGAAGTACTGGAGGTTAAGGGCTTCAACATGTGGACTTGGGTGGGACCTAATGCAACCCCTATCACTCGTCTTAAGGAAAATACCAATTTAGTGTGAGCTGCCAGCGAAGACACATCAAGCAGGGCCCATGGGCGGGCTCTTTCCCCATGCAGAACCCAAGTGGGTTTGGCAGTATGCCCGGCTCTGCCCGCTGCCTGGCTTCAACCTGCGCTCATCGCAACGCGGGGCTTTGGGTGGCTACTGCCCATCAGAACAGCTGACCCAAAGAGGAGGCATGTCTACCTTTGATTCAGGGGGTGGGGGGCTGATGAATGCCAAGCAGGAAAGCTAGGAAGGCTTCTGGAAGAAGCGTCTCAGGAACGGGTTCGTTTGCAGGGGTTGCCGTTCAAAGCGCCACACGGATGCGGAGGCTCAGACCCCGGACATTGGTTGTCTCACAGCTCTGGGGGTCTGGAGGTCCGAGATCAAAGCGCCATCAGGGTCAGTTCCCTTGGAGTCCTCTCTCTCCTTGGCTTGTCGATGACCATCTTCTCCCTGAATCTGCACGTGGTCATCATCCCTGTGTGTGTGTGTATCTGTGTCCTAATCTCCTCTTCGTATAAGGACACCAGTCATATTGGATTAGGGTCACCCTAATAGCCTTATTTTAAGTTAATTACCTCTTTAATGACCTTATCTCCAAATGCAGTTACATTCTAACATGCTGGGGTTAGAATTTCAACATAATGAGTCTGGGGGGGAGGGACACAGCTCGGTCTGCGACAGGACAGAGAGCATGCCTTCTCCCCCCCCCCCAACCGACCCCCAGCATTCTCCTTGTTTCAGTCACTTCCCTGCACCGTGGGCTTTCAGCTGGAGGAGTTTCCCCCTAGGTCCTGCCCTGAGAACACGGTTGACAAATACACACGCCCTGAAACAAAACTAGCTCCTAAACACCTCTCCCCAAGCGGCGGAGAAGTCTCTGCTAGGAACACGCATCAAAGTCGAGGGGAATCTTTGTATTCCGCTGGCCTGGCTTACAAGGTAAAGTGGCATGCAGATTTCTTATTTAATAAATTCCCCCAGAAAATTAGTTTTTCACAGTGGGAAGAATTTCAAGGCTTGCCGAGATGAGCGGGCAGGATCTAATCACTGTTGAGGCTTTGTACATACACCAGGCATTGCCGATCTCCGAATGATCCAATTACTCTGCAGAGGCCCATCTGCCTTACCTGCATACTAATGGCGAGACAGGGGAGCAGGCAACACACTGGCCTCTTCGGGAAGCTCCAGATGCACATGGCTCCCTTGCTGACCTTCTGCCAATTACATCCATCTCAATTCTATTAGCTCATCTTTTGCCCGAAGGTGACATATGCCCGGCTTAGCGTGTAGCATGCCTCCCCCCAGCTACCCCCAGCGAGGGGAGAGGGTGGCAGCTCCGGGGAGCACACGAATGGCTTGTGCCACCCAAGGCCCCCCAGATCTGCTTTCCTACAGTCCCTGGCCATGAGGACTGGTGAGTTCAAGAGGGTGCCTTCTTCCTGGGGGACGGAGCAATGTGTAAGCTGGTGGGTTTTTTGGGGGCTGGGAGATAAAGTGATGAAATGAGGTCAGATGCCTGAGTTTGAGAGCAAGCTTCACTAGCAGAAGGTGGCTGGGAACAGTCGGCTTTCCATTGGGAGCCTCCGAAGTCTTAGAGATGAAATGAGCGGAGATACACCTCTGGGGGAATAGACAGTGTTTAGGTCCGCCTGCCCACTGCTGCTTTCTGTCTGTTTATCCTTCTCTTCCATCCAAACAAGCTGGGGCTGTTTCACGGACTAGAGGAGACAGAGGATCATACCGCGTGTCTGATACATGCCCCCTTGTGCAAAGGAGCATCTCTATCCAGCCACGCCTTTGCGTGATGCGGGTTCTGAAACTCGAGGAAGGGCAGGTTAGGCAGGGGTGACTGCTCAGAGGGAGATCCAGCCATACTGGACTGTGAAGAAGGGCGGGGGAGAAATAAAAGGCATCAGGGAATAATAAGAACAAAGACATGGAGTGCAGATTATGATGTCATGTGTTGATGGGGGGAACTACTTAGGTAATATTGGATGGAGTTTGTCTACACTTTCTAGTAAAGAACCTACATCCCCCCCCCGTGCAAATACACACACACTACATATATACACCCGTGATATAGGAAGTAAGTCGGCTCAGGCATGTCCAAGGGAAGGCCGGAGGCCCAAAGTCCAACCGTGGTAGGCTGGCAAAGCGTGCACACGTGTTGAGGCCGAGGACGTTTAGGATGCACCTGAGATGAGAACTCTGACAGCCAAGGGCCAGGTTCACAGTAGCATCAATCCCACAAGTTAAAAAAGTTCGTGTGGGCAGAACTTAAAGGTTATCACCAGGTCCCAGGGTCTCTTGGTGACTTGTAAGTTTGCCATTCAGTGTTTAAAAAGTAACAACTACATGCCAGACCGCGGGCTTGGGGTGGAAGGGAAAAGGGTAGGTAGGCAGAAGTGGGAGAGAGATTTTATGGAGACATTTTTCTCCTACAATAAAATGAAGGAAACTTGCTTCGAGAAAAGGCAGCATGTAGCATTACTCTGTGGGGAAACAGAGGGTGGAGTCTTTCAGACTTGGGTTCACACTCCGGCTCTGCTATTTGTCAGCTGTAGGCATTGGGATAGGGTGCTGAGTGTCTGAGGCTCCCCTTACTCATCTGTAAAGTGGAGACATTAATACTTATTGCCTCTTTCTAAGGGTTAGTGATACTATGCACAATTTCCTAGAATGATGCCTGACTTGTGGTAGGTGAACAACAATGGGTATTTGTCAGTATTTGGAGTTTGTAGTGTAACAGAGAGAGTGTCCTTCCTTCCTTCCTTCCTTCCTTCCTTCCTTCCTTCCTTCCTTCCTTCCTTCCTTCCTTCCTTCCTTCCTTCCTTCCTCCGTTCCTTCCTTCCTTCCTTCCTTCCTTCCTTCCTTCCTTCCTTCCTTCAACAAACACCTACTGAGCCCTGCACATATCACAGCCACTGTGACATGTATAACTCTAAAGAACAATAGAAAGTTATAAGAACCATCACAAGCACTGTGGTCTATGAAAGTTCACATGTAAGACAAGTCATTTCCAGGTGGAGAAGCAAGGCTCTTCCTAAAGGAAACTTGAAGAAGAAGAAGAAGAAGAAGAAGAAGGAGGAGGAGGAGGAGGAGGAGGAGGAGAAGGGGAAGGGGAAGGGGAAGGGGAAGGGGAAGGGGAAGGGGAAGAGGAAGAGGAAGAGGAGGAGGAGGAAGAAGAAGAAAATGTGTGAGCATGGGGAGATGGAGGGAGGGCGTTTGCAGGGCAGGTGAGACCCTGAGCAGAAGCACGGAGGTGGGAAAGCTGAGGGTACGAACAAAGGCGATCACAAAGTCACGGAGGTGGGTGGAGCTTGCAGTTTGTGAAATTGCTTAACAACATTTTCTGTGATGATGGAAACGCCCCACATCCTACTGTCAACAGGCTGGCCGTCAGCTCCATGTGGCCGTGGAGTCCTGGAGATGGGGCTCCTATGCCTGAGCAACTGAATTTCTAATTTATTATAATTAAATTCTAATTAATTTAAACTTAAAGGTACGGGCCTCGGGTGGCTAATGGCTACCGTATAGGTCTGCACAGGTGAGGCGGGTAATTAGCAATGAGCCATCTGAACAAAGAAACTGAGGTCAGGCTGTGGAGGGCCCCGAGTGCCATGCTAAGAGTCACGTTTTGCCCTTGGACCCTCACCCATCACAGCCCAGCTCCGGCAGCCACTCCAGTGGCAGAGAACAAGATGAATTCTAACAGGGGACCCCAGAGGGGAGAGAACCAGATTGCCAGAGCCCAAAACTGATCAGAAGAGCCATAATCAGGAGAATGGAGAGGAGAGGACAGAGGTGAAAAACAGCCCCCATCCATGTCCAGCCCTCAGAAGACAGCAGGTGAACAGGGTCACGGGAGACAAACGGGACCGAGGAGATGCCGAGATGCGAAACTTAGTCGATGTGTGTCTCGGTGTCTTGCGACATCAGGCGCAGGAGACAGAAGGAGGCTTGTTATCTGGAATCAAGGCGAGGCGGCAGGTATTTCTGGAGCCAAAGGCAGGGATTACTAAAGCTTCTCCGCGTCCCCCACACCTCCCTGCAGAGCCACAGCGCTGGCCTCCTGTCCCATGGGGAAGATTCCTCGTCCCTTACTTTCCCCAGGCCATCCGAGCTATGTGGCCTTGGCTTTGGGAGTCTGGGGCCCCCAGGGGCCAGGACGGGGCTCCTGCAGCTTCCCGGAGGTCTTCCTGGTGGTTGTGACTTCCTCCAGGGAGAGGAGGCTGATTTGGCATTCCTGGCACTGCCCACGCCTCTCGTGTCCTTCTCAGAGCAGGTCCCCAAGAATCCTGCATGACTTGCTGGAGAGCGGTGATTTGTTTTTGTCTTATTAACTTCTTAAAAGGACAGAAATGGATTGCTGGGCTGGCAGGGCGGCCTGGGAAGCATACGGATGAGGAGCTGCTTTGTGAGGCCAGAGCAGGTGGGGAGGTGAGGAGGCGAAGGGGCGAGGGGCGGGGGGAGAGTCTCCGTCTCCTTTCTCACACCCACCGAAACAAGTCTCTTCAGAAGGGCAGCTGCTCGGGGAGTTTTCTCTCTCTCTCTGCACCCAATCTCTCCCCTCCAACCTGGCACACAGGCTGTTCTCTCTGCCTGGGACACATTCTAGCATCTCCTCCACCCTCTTCATCCATGACTGCATGCATCCTTTCACAAATCAATAGATGTATTGAACACCGACTATGCACCTATATCATTGCGGTTGAGTCGGAGTGCGCCACGCTGACAAAACAAGATAAAATTCCACCGCCACCCACAAAATCTGGAGAGCAGGGAGAAAGCTCAGATACTAATCAATGAGCTGCCCTCCCCACAAAAAAAAAAGGGTATGATTATGAACGTAGATAATGTTGTTGAAAGAACTCTTGCCAAGCTGTAAGGACGCTCAATCAGTCATTCCCCTGGGCTGACCTCTCTGTGCCTTAATTTATTTATCTGAAATGGTGTTGAGAATAGGACCTACATGCACCGTGGAACAGATGAAATACAGTTTAACGTGTAGGTGCCCAAAAGAACGTCTGCCCCTGTTGGCTATTACTATCGTCATTCCTTATAAAGGTCAACCAGGACAATGGACTCTGGCCCCAGGATCATTCTCTAGGCCAGTGATTTTCAACCTTTTTTGAGCCGCGGCACATTTTTTACATTTACAAAATCCTGGGGCACGCCACCTACCAAAATGACACAAAATGACATTCTAACACAGTACATATTATACATATAGTTAATAATATAGTTTCTAAATGTATTTATACTCAGTGTGAAACCTGGGCCTGTTTCGATGAACACAAAAGGGATCTCCTGGCAGGAATGGTAGAAAGACACACATGAAGCTCTTCCTCAACAGTTCTCAGTCTCTCTCTGTTTTTAGTTTTTATCGCAGTCAAGCTTGAGAAGCTCAGCTCACATAGATATGTGGTTGAAAACGGGAGCAATGTCAAAATAGCTTTGTTGGCCAGAATGGGGAACTCCTTGGCAACAGATAACCAAAAACTGTCCAAAGGAAGATCAGCAAACTTTAGCTTTAAAGTTAGATAACATTGTGATGCATTGTATATCACCCTCTGCGGGGCCTCTTTTAAAAAGAAAAAGGTCAAATATCTATATACACCATCAGGATAGATATAACCAGCTGAGGCTGAGGCTTCATCTAGTGGTGGCAACATTTACCTCCAGTCCTGACCAGGATTAGAAATCGGGACCATGGGGAGGAGTAGCAGCTTCAACTACTCTCAGCGGCCACACAATGACAAGTGCGCGGCAGCCCTAGCGGGGACCTTCCTGGGTGTGGATGAGAGGCGGCCTACTATTGGTTCATCGCTAGTGGTCAGGATGAATGCTAGAAGGTGATTGGTCAGTGAGTGTTCCCTGTGCCCCCACTCTTCCTGTTGCTGATAGCTGGAGGGATTGAGAGGGGAATGTTTATGTTCAGTTGGAGGCCGCTGGCGGCGGGCCGGATAAATAGCCTCCGCGGGCCATATCCAGCACGTGGGCCATAGTTTGGGGACCCATGTTCAATTTCCCCACGGCACACCTGACCATGTCTCACGGTACACTGGTTGAAAAACACTGCTCTAGGCCACAGTGCATCAGTAGCTTGATTGGCTTTGTGTAGAAGCAGAAGGGATTCCAGACCTTTGAGGAACACGCCCGCCCTAAGTCCTCTCCACCTGCCCCCTCTTCTCGGGTAGCGCAGTTAGTGCCTTGCTCTCTAGTACACAGACACTGTTTCCTAAATTCCTGCCCTCTGGGTAACTGTGAGAAAATCTTTGGAGCTACAAAGATCAAGCCTGTAACATTCCCAAGTGAAACCAGTGCGCTCAAAGAGAGAGAAGGTAGACCCATTGCAATAAAGGGCATGCATGATTTATTGTCTGCCTGGTGATATGATCTCACATGTGGCTCTACCCAGCCTGCAAAAAAAAAAAAAAAAAAAAAAAGGTGGAGGACACCCATTGAGTCTTCCAGGCTGAACTGTTGTCTGAGAAACATGCAGGAGAAGCGGAAGGGTTTGTTCCCCATATGTCGGCCAAGAGAGGCCCACACTGAGGCTGGTCACTTTGCTAGGGGCTGAAGCATGTCCTTCTAACACCAAGTTTCTTCTTTAACTTAAGCAGAGCAAACCGTGAGGGTGGCAACTGTCTAATTCCCCATGTGCCCTTAGAGATTCAAGGCTGATTCTTGAGACTACCATTGATCCAACCCACACGTCTCCCAGGAGACACTAATGACAGAAATATGAAATATGATATTAACGTTCCCACATCTAAGAACCTTGCAGGAGACCAGATAAGGATGTGCAGGGAAGAAGCCAGAATGGAATAAGAGCCCTGTGGTCAAAGGGGGTGGGTGGGTAGGTGTAAGTGGAGGACAAGGAGAGAAGAGACCTCAGACTTAAAGGAAAGGAGTAAGGTAGGTTGCAAAGGAGGAGAGTGGAGAGAAAGGAGAGAGATTGGGGCAGCTGAGGGGAAGGACGGAAGACTGGGAACTGACAGGTGACATTTAAGAAGTGGAGTGGATGCTGTTGGTGCCTCAGCCAGGCCGCCTTGACCACCCAGAGCGACAGCGCCCAGCGCAGGAGTGCTGGCTGACCATAAGTCACGTGTCCTCCTTTTCCATATGGAAACCCCTTCACGGGGGAGTCTACACCCACCTTCCCCTGCTCCGGGAGGCAAACCTCAGCCAGTGGCACAGGGTACAAGAAGCTTAGCCTCCTTGCCTCAAGATGGGACAAAATTAGTGGTAAGACGCTTTAGAGTCTCTGGTGAAATTAGTCTGAGACTACATTCTGGCTGAACCCCCTGCCTGGCTTAGTCTTCCCTTATCCTTCCTCCACTCCCCTTGTCCAGGAAGCACTATCCCAACAGTTCTCCTCACAAGAATTCCCTCTCGGGCTCTGCTTCTAGGGGCGAGACAGGAAGTTTCACTGTGCTCTATGATGCTATCCCCTTGGCCACGCTCCTTTTCCCCCGTGAGCTCTCAGCAATACAGACTTAGTTCTCGCATTCTGTTTATGTAGAAACGCAACTCTTGAGCTGTGATAATATTCTGAGATTCAAGGTTCAGCAAAACAGTGAAATCACTTTCAGTTTACAATTAAAATAGTAATATCTATAATGTCTTAAATGCCTCTGTTCTAAGCACTGTCTTAGGTACTGGACACCTGTTATAGCATTTAATGCTCCCAATCACCCCAGCAGATGCCCACTTTTACCCGATCTTAGAAATGAGGACCCCGAATCTGCAAGAAGCAAACCAGCTTGCCCCTACTCACACAGCCTGTTAGTGGCAGAAATGCCTTCAGACCAGCATGTTGTCATTCCAACCCCAGCTTTCTATACAGTGGACTTTTCTCCAGTTCAGTAAGAATAAAGATCAAGCTGCCAGGTTCTCAGCTCAACACGGACCTGCAGGCTCCCTGAGCCCTGGTATTTTGGGCACGTACATTTTCTGCTTCGGGCAATGGCACCGAGGCTGGCATTCACTAGGCTCCAGCCACGAGTTGACTGAAATCCAGCTCCTACTTCCAGAAGCTCATCTGAGAAATCTAATATCTGAGATAGATAATCTAATGGGCATATGAGTCATCCATTTCTTGGGATTCTCTAAGCTCTAGTGTTGAATTAAGTTAGAATGACAGGCACCTGGACCATATTATGTTATCTCCCCCCATGAAACTGCATCAACTAAGTTAAGATACAATACTATGATTATAGCAGATGAGGGGGGAAAAATCAACGTAAGCAATCCTTTCTTAGGAGATATTGCTTGTCTATTCTAACATGCCCCTTTAACAGGGATGCAGGTGACTGACTCCAGGTTCAGTGTTGGTGCCGTCTTCCTCTTGCACATGAACTTGTATTCCTTTTCTCCATGCAGTGGGGATTCCATGACCTTGTATTCCTTCTCTCCATGCAGTAGGGATTCCATGACCTTGTGTTCCTTCTCTCCATGCAGTGGGGATTCCATGACCTTGTATTCCTTCTCTCCATGCAGTGGGGATTCCATGACCTTGTATTCCTTCTCTCCATGCAGTAGGGATTCCATGACCTTGTATTCCTTCTCTCCATGCAGTAGGGATTCCATGACCTTGTATTCCTTCTCTCCATGCAGTAGGGATTCCATGACCTTGTATTCCTTCTCTCCATGCAGTAGGGATTCCATGACCTTGTATTCCTTCTCTCCATGCAGTAGGGATTCCATGACCTTGTATTCCTTCTCTCCATGCAGTAGGGATTCCATGACCTTGTATTCCTTCTCTCCATGCAGTGGGGATTCCATGACCTTGTATTCCTTCTCTCCATGCAGTGGGGATTCCATGACCTTGTGTTCCTTCTCTCCATGCAGTAGGGATTCCATGACCTTGTGTTCCTTCTCTCCATGCAGTAGGGATTCCATGACCTTGTGTTCCTTCTCTCCATGCAGTGGGGATTCCATGACCTTGTATTCCTTCTCTCCATGCAGTGGGGATTCCATGACCTTGTATTCCTTCTCTCCATGCAGTGGGGATTCCATGACCCACTAGGTCGCTCAATCTGCCTTTGCTGCCAGGCAGCTCAGGGATCAGGGAGCGTTGGTGGCTAAGATCTATCTTGGATGTTCACTCTTACAATATGTTAAAATTATTTGTAAGTGTTTAATTTTTGTTATGTTCAGTGGTACCCGTCTACCTCAAATTTTAAATTATGTTATAATAAAAGACTAAAAGTAAATCAATGTGTTCTTATAAGAAACACCCAGACAAACAGACTACTGAGGTTGCATTAAGATGTGGTGGCTGCCCTGGCTGGTTGGCTCAGCGGTAGAGCGTCAGCCTGGCGTGCGGGGGACCCGGGTTCGATTCCCGGCCAGGGCACATAGGAGAAGCGCCCATTTGCTTCTTCACCCCCCCCCCTCCTTCCTCTCTGTCTCTCTCTTCCCCTCTCGCAGCCGAGGCTCCATTGGAGCAAAGATGGCCCGGGCGCTGGGGATGGCTCCTTGGCCTCTGCCCCAGGCGCTAGAGTGGCTCTGGTCCGGGCAGAGCATCGCCCCCTTGTGGGCAGAGCGTCGCCCCTGGTGGGCGTGCTGGGTGGATCCTGGTCGGGCGCATGTGGGAGTCTGTCTGACTGTCTCTCCCCGTTTCCAGCTTCAGAAAAATACAAAAAAAAGAGAGAGAGAGAAAAAAAGATGTGGTGGCATATTTTTGAGAAATATCCCGTGTTCCCTACTCCACCACCACTGCACTGACTACATCCCAAGCCAACGTCACCTCCCACCCGGGGGACTGCGATGCCTCCCATCACTTCTGGACAGCCTGTTTACCAGGGCGATGGCTCCACTGGGGACCACTCGCCAGACCCTGGGCTGCATTCTACCCTGGATTGCTTCTCCTAACAAGTGCTCAGGGCTTTGCTGCTTCTCTCTCTCTTTTAAAAAAATTTTTTTTTATTTATTCACTTCAGAGAGGAGAGACAGAGAGATAGAGAGAGAGAAAGAGAAAGAGAGAGAGAGAGAGAAGGGGGAAGGAGTATGAAGCATCAACTCCCATATGTGCCTTAACCAGGCAAGCCCGGAGTTTTGAACCGGTGACCTCAGCATTCCAGGTTGACATTTAATCCACTGTGTCACCACAGATCAGGCTCACTCTCTTCTTGACCTTCACTGGTTCATTAGTTCTCTTCTCTTCTTCCTCCTCTTCCCCTTCCTCCTCCTCCTCCTCCTCCTCATCATCACCATCATCATTGCTCTCACTACACGCCAGGCATTTTGCAAGCAGTAAATCACTAAACCATTGGAAGTACTCTCCTCCCCACTGCGGAGATGAAGACTCCGAGGAATAAAGAGGGAATTCCAACTCAGGTCTGTCCCAGCAACAGAGGCAAAGCTTTTAATCACTCCTAATCACACTTAATCACCAAGTCCTGCTTGGCTAATGCCCTCAACTCTCTCAGGTCTTTGCTCAGACCTCCCTTTCTCAGGGGAGAACCCGGGCCAGCCACGAGGACTGCAGCTGCACCCAGCATGCCCGCCCACCCCACCCCATCCTCTGATCCACTTTTTCTTTCCACGTATCAACTTTCCACCTCCTGTGTAATCCATTACTCTTCCCGTGTGCCGTCTGTTTACCCTGCTAGAATATAAACTCCGAAGGACAGAGAACTTGTGCGTTCCCTGATGTATCTAACAAGAATGCGATAAATATTTGTTGAATGGCTGCGCAAACGAACCATGCCACGTGCCCTCTGGATCAGTTAGAACCCCTGAGCCTTGCGCGTACCTAGCGCAGTGGAGGAGGCAAGTACGGATCTGACGTTGGACGCTGGACGCAAGCGCCATGCGTCCTCATCAGTCTCGCTGAGGGAGCGCGCTCCAGGCGCGCTCCAGCCCTGGCGCTGCTGTCTTGCTGTTATTGTTGCTGCTGTCCTCCCAGAACCCCTCAGGACAGGGGGAGGGGCTCTGGGCTTCCACCCAACGTCAGAGGAATCATGCCCGGCTGTCCGAACTCCCTAGTCCCGTGCCGTGTCCCATTCGGCCGTGGGACCTGTGTCACCCCCCCCCACCCCACCCCCGTGTCCCTCCCAGGCCCCAGTCCTCCACACCCATTCGTCCCACTAGTCCAGGCCTTCTCCTTCCCGGGCACACAGCCAGGGCTTGTGGGTTGCCTTGGAGCCTCACGGTGCCGCCCCCGCCTGGCCGTTGGGTAGCAAAGACCCCTCTGCCATCTTGGCATCTCACACATCCAATTAGGCGGGCTCTCGGTGGTGGGAGAGCGCACTGTCTCCTTGACAGCAAATACCCCAACTGACTGAAACAATTAGTTTGTCTATTTTAAAACTGAATTCCAACGCTTCCATGGCAACCAAAGTTATTAAAAGATGTAAATTAAAGTACTGTGCAGAAAACATGGCTTGGCATAGAAGGCGCTTGTTTTGGGGAACACGAAGAACTTCACACCAAGGGCATCCCCGTCGCCGGAGCACGCTGCAGTCCGCCCGAGGGAGGCAGCTCCGGTGGCCCTCCCTGCCCTGGGCTCCTGTCACCGCCTCACAGGGGGGACACCCCGGCCTCTCCCACAGACAAGGGAATGAGGGACTCTGCACTTTCTGGAGCCCCTCGTGCCAACACAAAGACGCAGGACGGGCCGGAGAGAGCTGACGTGAGCACGCGGCTACCATACGACACTGAGGACTGGTCCGCGTGGCGTACTTTCCCGGCCCTGGCACTGAGCTAAGGGCTCTGCAGGCACGAACTCTCTGAGTGCTCCCACCAGATGAGAGAGAATCCCAGTTCGTCCCCAGGCTGCAGATGGGGACGTGGAGGCCCAGACCCAAGAAGCCGCAGAAAGAGTCACACAGCCAGAAAGAGATAAAACCGGGGTGACAGCCCACATCTGGTTATAACCAGATGGTGCTTCATTGAATCTGTGCTGGCCAAAACGTGCAAATCTGTGACAGGACTCCTCCCTTCATCTTCCCAATCATCTAAATTGGTGGTTTTCAACCTCCGCCCCGTGGACCGGTACTGGTCCGCCAGAAATGTTGTGCGGTGGTTGAAAAACACTGATCTAAATGGCAATATGTGTGGTGTAGGTAGAGTTTGCTGCCCCGGCTCCTGAGTCGGACAGATGTGGGGTGAACCCCAGCACCTCCACGGAGTGTGGCTCTGGGACCACAAGGCGAGGGTGCTAACCCCGGCACCTCAGGTTGGTTGGCCGCACGAGGAGTCGAGGAGTTGTGTGTGGTGACGTGAGCGGATGCAGGAGGGAACCCCGGCCAGGAACCTAATAAACAGTGAGCATTATAAACGCTCATGGTATTATCATCATCATTATTTTTATTCTCTTTACAGCTGAGGAAGAGAGACTTGGAGAGGTAAAGCAGCTTGCTCAGAGACACACAGTGGGGATTTAGAGCGAGGTCTCCAAGCTTGTATTCTCTTCCCCACAACCAAAGGGTCCACAGGGCTTTGCTCAAGAGCTCTCTGTGCAGTCTGGGCACCCAGGATCCCTGGTCCGCAGGCCTCCTGTCTCAGGTCCTGGGCAGCCTTGCTGCTTCTGAAAAGGTGCGCAGAAAGGCGATGCCGGACCTGACATCATGATCATTGTATTCACCACTGTCTATCAGATCCTTGTTTTCCACCGGGTGCTCGCTGTGGGCAGTATCCGGTTCTCTGCTCCCTGCCCACTCTCAGATGGGTTCTGTTCCTATAAACCAACAAACAGCAAGTGTCGGCGGGAGTGGGGAGCAAAGGGAACCCTCATGCTCGGTTGTAAATTGGTGCAGCCACTGTGGCAAGAAGTATGGAAGCTCCTCAAAAAAATTATAACTGGAACTGCCTTAGGACCCAGCAACCCCATTTCTGCTTCTTTATCTGAAGAAATGCAAATCACTACTTTGCAAAAAGGAACGCTCCCCTATGATCATGGAAGCATCATTTACAACAGCCGAGACTGGACATACGTCAGCTCTAACGCAGGCTGCTGCTTCTGTCTTTGGCCAACACTGGTTGGTCTCTCAGGGTTCATTTGAAACATGAATTCCTCTGGGAAGCCTTCCCTCACCAGACCGGCAGGATCCCTCTAGGATCTGTCCCCTCCCCTGCGGCATCTGGGGCTCCTCTGTGGCTTTTCCTGTGCTGGCTGTCCGCAGGGGCCTGCCCCTCTATGAGGACCTGCACGGAATCTGTTTGTACTGTTTCCTCTGTGCCCAGAATAGGTCAGAGTAGGGACTTAATAAAAACTTGTGGAATGAACAAACGAATGCAAATGTGCATGATGGCATTTTTTTATTGCAGGGTGTGTGATGACCAATGTATTATTCAGCCAAATCTTGACCAATCCAAAGCCTTGGTTAGTACTCGCAGGAAATAAACATTCACAGCCCATCTAAGGACCCTCCCCTTAGACGGGAAGCATCACAACATTAGAACTCTCCACCGTGCCCATTTTCTAGGCAAAGTTATATAAGTGCTGTGATTTTTTTTTTCACTTTCTATTAATTCATTTTTTTAATTCAACAAAATAGTTATTAAGTGTTTACCGATGATGGGTCCAATGGTGGAGGCAAGAACACACGACATTCTCCACAGGACTTAAACTTTCAGGGAACAGCTATGGAATCAAACAAGCTTGTAAGCAAATGGGAATGTAATAGTTATAAATTGTAATAAGCCAATTTTTTTTAAAGCTTCATGTCTAAAATAATGGAAGGCCCTGATGTTGGAATGTAGTACTAGGAAAGGCATTTTAGAAAGGATGAGGAGAAGCTAACCAGGTAGAAGACCAGTTAGGGGTCATTCTTGGCAGAGAAAACAAACTGTGCAAAGGCCCTGAGGCAGGAAAAACTTGGTACAACAGAGGAGAGTCTAAGAAGGTCACTGAAGCTAGGAAATGAGTGAGCATGGAGTGGTCGCAGATGAGGCTGCTGAGGGCAGCAGACTTCACAGGTATTCTGGGAGTGTGTGTGTGTGTGTGTGTGTGTGTGTGTGTGTGTGGTGTTTGCTCTGCTGTCCAAAAAACTAGAAATCTCAATGTCATAATTTTATTTGAGCTCATGTCACTGGACACATGCCCTCTAACTTAGCTCTAAGTAGCAGGTATGCAAAAAAAATGTCAGCAGTGAGAAGAACAGGAAGCGCTGGGGCCACACAGAATTCTGCCACAATCATTTGTTTTGGGGGTGGGGTGGACTCATCCCCTTCTCTGCGCTTATGCTCTCACATCTGCAAAAACAGGAGGTCATCTCTAAAGTCCTCTTAGGGCGCTAATGACCTGTGAAGATGCTACTCACATCTGGTGGGGGAGGGGGAAGGCCCAGAATGCTGGTAAATATCCTATAATGCACAGGACAGCCCCCCAACTTCAGAATTATCTGGTTTCAAATGTCAACAGTGCCAAGGTTGAGAAACCCAGGAATAAAGAAAAGATGGGTCAGATAAAAATGAATGAATGGATAGATGAATGGATGGTTTGAATAATGCAATACCCTGCAATTAAACCAGTGGTTTCATCAGATGAGGTGACCAAATAGTAGTAGTTTTAATTAAAACAGCCACCGGGAACCTGAACAGTCCATGGGAAAAAGGAGCTTCTCCCAAGTCCAGGAGCATATGTGATCCCAGCATCGTTTCTGGCTCTTTTTACAGAACATCCTCCTGACAGGTAATAACCAATATGTGATAAGCCTTACTCTGCCAGGCACAGGGCTAAGAGCTTTATATGAATTAATTTGTTTAATCCTCAAAAAAACACCCGTCCTCCCAATTTTACAGATGAGAAAAGAGATACAGAGATACGTTAGCTCACTGAAGGTAACGCAGCCAGTACGAGGACAAGTAGGGGCTGGAACCCGGGCACGATGGTCTGGGACCTCCACCCTTGATTGCCGCAGACGGTCCCGAGCAGGGCGGTGATATTGGGATTTATAGCAAGAAACTTATATTTGGTTTTCATCTGCATTCCTGGCACAGAGATCCTAAAATCCTTCGCATTTCCTAAGCATGGAGAGCAATCAAGGTGTATCTTTTGCTATGTGAATGAGGTGCCTTTCAGACAGCCCCTCTGTCATGGGCGGGTGGAGACTGGCTGTGGGTGGGCGGGGCCAACCCTGTCCTTAGAGGGTTAGATAGAACTCAACTCCAATACCCTGACTCTCTCTCTCTCTCTCTCTCTCTCTCTCTCTCCCTCTCTCTCTCTCCCCCCTCCCCAAGGAGAGAAGGACTGGAGACTGAATCAATCTCCAATGGCCAATGATTTTAGTCAACTGTGCCTACCTAAGGAAACTTCCATAAACACCAAAAGGGGCCGGGTTTGAAGAGCTTCCGGGCTGGTAAACATGGAGAGTTGAGGAGCATGGTTTGGAAGCTCCGCACCCCTTTACCCCACGCCTTGCCTTTATGTATCTCTTCTGTCTGGCTGTTCCTGAGTTATCACCTCTCATCATCAACCTGTGATCCAGTAGGTAAAACGTTTCCCTGAATTGGGTGGGCTGCTCTGGCGAGTTAATCAAAACCATAGAGTGGGTCACGGGAACCTTTGATCTAGAGTCAACTGGTCAGAAGCACAGGGACAGCGTGAACTGGAGCCTGGCATTTGGCATTTGAATTGGGGCAGCCTTGGTGGACTGATTCCCTAACCCGTGGCATCTGCTGGTTGGCAGTGTCAGAATCGAGTTGGATTGGAGGACACTCAGCTGGTATCAGAGAACTGTGCGGTGTGGAGAGAAACTTCCTGCATCGGAATCCTAGGAGCAGAACTGGAGGGTCACTCCCTCAGCTGGTGGGCTCCCAGCAGGCACTGTCCCCACAGGCGCTAGCACCTTTTCTTCCTGATTGCTTAAGCCCCACCCCCAGCAAGTGCCTTGAGAACCATGGTTCAGAGCAGAAGCCCCAGGACCCATCAGAGCAACCTGGTTCCAAGCAGATGCCTAGGAAATGTTTGTCAATGAGTGCATAAGTAAGAAAACCAGTTCCTGCCTCCAAATTCCATGAGAAAGTATACATTCGTGTTTTGTTTTGTTTTGTTATTTTTATCTTAGCTTCAAAGCACAGTTCTCTGGGAAACATTAGCACCGCGGGGAAAATTCTAAAAGGGAACATAGAGTAGAGAACTCAAATCAAGCCGGGGCCTTCAGCGGACATTAGCTACATCCCAATCACTCTGTCCCTCTCTTGGAGGAGAGACAGGAGCTTCTGAAAAAGCAAGATGTCTCTGTGTACCCCTGACTCCACTCCCTAAACACAGGTTGCGAAAGTTCACATTTTTAAGCTAACATTTCGTGTGATGCTTTTCTTAACTTTTCAAGTTGCTATTTTACTAGCAGCTTCCTTTTGGGGCATCAGATGGCAGATTGAATGATTTAGGAAGAAAAAAATGTGGTTGTATTTGAAGTTTGTTGTTTTTTTTTTTTTTTTGGTTTTTTTTTTTAAGCCTCCAGGAGTCTAATGTGACATTCTGGGTAAGAACACAGCATTATGTTGATGCATATGACATCTCTCTTAATGATGTATGAAATCTTTTTATGGCAGCAGATCACCAAGGGGGTGGAGAGGAACTGGCAGGCAACTTACATCAGCCTGGTAAACTGTGTCTGCCACCCCTGCCTTGGAAGAAGTGAGAAAGGTTAAGAGGTCCAGAAGCATCTACATTTGGAAAATGCTCATCCACCAGGAAGCCACAGAACATCTGGCCTCAGTGACCAGACTTTACACAATAAGACATCATTTCCATGCAGGCTTGCAAAGCAATGGTTCTCAGTTCCTCCCCTTCTGGGCCCAAGTGGGGAATCAGGCTCCCTGACCGAACGCCAGCTATTTGTGGGGAGGTTAAAGGGACCTCTGGAGCATCGGAGCACAGGGAATGGGAGAGAGGCTTTCTCCCCAAGCCAATGCCACACTTTGCCACCCAGGCACCAAAGTCACCTCACAGAGCTTCCTGTAAGCACCGTCTGGACCTCATCGAACATACACCAAGATTTGTCATGATAACTATTTGTTCTTCTGACCAAATTTATGGATCAGGCAACTGAGACACAGGGAGGTTAAGAAACTTGCCTTGACATTCAGCTCAAAGATGGAACAAGAAAGAGCACAGATGATCAATCCATGGGAAGTTTCATGGGCTGTGTGTGGAAAAGTCATACATCACTACCACTCACCCTCCATTGGCCAGAACTTAGTCACATGGTCCCCTTGAACTGCAATGGGAACTGGGAAATGTAGTCTAGCAATAAACCCCAGAGGAAGAAGGAAAGTGGTTCTGATGAACTCAGAACTGTCCGTACTGCAGGTGCTAAGCCTAGAGGGCTCAAGTTAGTCTCAGAAGCCAGATTTGAAGACACACCCTATAAAACCTTTCAATTACCTACCTTGCCTACATTCAGAGTTACAAGGAAAGCTTTAGAACATATCACTGGACAGCACTCAGTGGTTGAGGGGCAGAAACGAAATTTATCTATGCTCTGGGGTCATCTGGGATGCTAATTTAATGTAAAACTGAGGTGTTATTTACTGACAACTTGTTGTGTGCCAGGCACTGAACCCCCTGCTGTCACTGTGTTGTCTTATTGAATCTTTACCCTAATAGTGTTAGCATAGGTAGCTGCATAGTAAAATGGAAGGGCGCAAAGGGAATTCAGACATAAGGAAGCCTAATCATCAAGGGAGCTGAATCATACAATAAGCCTCTTTCACTAGGAAGCGACAACTTCACACACTCCCTAGAGGATGGCTGCATGCATCCACTGCCCTGGGGACCTAATCCCCAAAGCAGGTAGGATCTGTTACTGACCATTAGCCACGATTACCAAGGGAAAGATAAGATAAAAGGGAAACTTCTCTGCTGGGCACATGCCCACTAGAAGCCAAGTTCACACAGAGGAAGGTAAGCACATGTGCAGTAGGAGCTAAGATGGCGACCATAAGGGGCGGAGCCTCGCCTGGGAAAATTATCAGATTGGACAAGAGACACGGAACCCTGGAAGATCTAGGAAATGGGTTGGTTAGAGGAAGGACCCAAAACAAGCCTGTGAAGGATTGGGCAGTTGATGGGTCAGTTTGGAAAAGTGTCTGGTCCTTCCCAAGACAGAGATAACATCATCCAAGTTCTCTCTCTGTCTCCCTCCGGACCAGGTAACACGGGTTTGTTCCTGCACTGGTGTGTTCTCTCTCCATAGAAGCTGCCTGGGGCCTGGCAGTCACCCGGGCTCCAAGCGCAAGCCTAGGTGTGGCAATGCAGTGCCAGCCGGAGAGCAGCTGGGAACAAAGACTGCGCTAGCTGGACAGGGACAAACGCTCAACCAGACTAAGCCTTGATATGCCTGAGCCGACGGCACAGAATTTTTGGACACGGGCCCTATTTCTGGGCCTGATGAAGACAAGGCTGGACTTTTTCCATAGCACGAAGGATGGAGATGAGACATTGGGAACCTGGGGGGGCAGCCTTCCATTTCTATTTCAATAAATCTTACCACAACACCTCGACCTCCCATGCACGGGTCCCCAGAAACACTCTCCTCATGATTCCACAAAAGGACCCATTTCCACCGGCAACACTGGCGTTAGGTAGTGACAATGATTGTCTCCAACTCACAGGTGAGAAGTTGAAATGCGGAGCGGTGGCACAGTCATTAGAGAACTGGAAATCACACCCACGTTCGTCTGATCAAGTGCTTCACCCAATGGGCTCTTTCCTGTCCGTGCTTATTTCTCCCCATCAATAAGAGTTTGTGCTGCGTCTCAAGGGAGAAACATCAGGGTTTCTATCTTCCAGCCCTATTATTTAAACCACAGCATTAACTCACTGGGAAAGAGAAACATTTTCATAAAATATTCAGAATGTGAAATATGAAAGAAAAGAAATATATCCACAGGAAAGTCACTAATCAAAGTGACTTTCTTATCCAGCTGCCTTACGTGACTGGTGTTCTACGCAGACAAGGAGGAAACGGAAAGTGGACGGCCGAAATAACAAGGCTTATCGGACAAGCTGCGTGGCATGCTCTCTGCCTCCAGGTGACGGGCTTCCGATCCCAGCAGCAGAGGGACAGGTGTGGTCAAAGCCCTCACATTGGGACCGTGGGTGTCTGTCCTCCACCTTGGGGCTGCGTGTCCTCTGAGGCAGTCTAGGGACCCGCTGTGATAAGATGGAAGGCTACGAGTCGGATACTTATTAAGTGGCCTTGTTTCCACACTCGAAGAATGTGAAGAAGAGACTCTTCCTGCACAAAGTTATATTATTGTTATTGTTGTTTACTGGTCTCCTTTCTCCTTGGGGGTGTGGGGAGATTTTTTTTCAATTTTAATATGCACATAACTTTGTAAACATATCTGCCATTCGAATGTGTTTTTGAATCAATGGTGTATTGTTTCTATTCCTCATTGTCTTCCCTCCCTCCAGAAAAGGACCCGTTATGAAAGTCAGGCTGCAATGTAGAAGCCATGGCATCTGAGAGTAGAGGGAACGGCCCAGTACCTTGTACTCAGCGGTATAGGGCTGAAGTGTCCGTTTCTCTTGCTTGCCCGGTGGGTCTGACCATGAGACAATAAATTGGCCACATGTAGAGGCTTTGAACAGAAGATTCTAAGGGCTGGGGCTGACTCATTCAAATTAAAAACACAAACCGAACCAAAGGGGGAAAAGTCAACAACCATTTTCCTTAAAAAAATAAGACCACATTTTAAATAGTCATTTAAATGTAGAGTAATAAACTATTATACATTTTAATCTGTTTCCTATTTGACAATACTCATTTGCAAACTCTTCATGGCTTTTAAAAATAGACCCAGAGTCCAAATCTGCACAGCATGAAAATGTGCACGTTCTCTAATTTGCAGTAATGTATTTGTATCGGATTCAGCACCGGCAGCAAGCAGGCGGAAGGTGGTCCAGGCGCCACCGGGGCTGTGCACAGGCATGGGACTCTGGCTGCCTGCCGCGCCCTAATCCTGCTTCTGCTGTGGATGGCTTTCCCCTCGAGGTGTGAGCGCTCAGACTTTCCTTAATGCCGATGGTAGAGACAGAGATGGCTCCGGGTCCAGCAAAACCCATTCCTTCTGCCCCCCCCGCCCCGGGTTCTCAGCTAAAGGACATTTCTCAGCCTCCTCCGCTGTGTGGTGGGACCACGTGATTGAGTCCCGGCCCATGGAAGGTGGGCAGAAGTGATGTGTGACATTTCCCAAGCATAGCCCATAACAAGTTTCCTGACTTGGCACCCACCCAGGCTCTCCCTAGTTCTATTTTTAAGCTGAAGGAAGTTGACTCAAAAGCAAGTTTCTTAACCTCTCTGTTCCTCAACTGCCTGACCTATGAAATGGAGCAAACAGAACTTCCGTCTCTGGAGTGGTCCTGAAGAACGCCCGATGCAGTAACAGCAAGGCCGTAGGACTCTGTGTTTAACCTCATGGGCTGCGAGTCAGAATGTCAGAGTTGAAGGCTTTGATTCATAGTTCTGTGACTTCAGGCAAGTTTTTATTTTTTAGCTTCCTTGCACATATTTTTCAGTCTGTAAAATGGGAATAACTAATACCTACTTGATAGGTATATGATGGGATAGAATTGAAATTAAATACATCAAATGCTTAGAACATCAGAAGCCTGGTGTCCAGTGAGTGCTACATAAATCTTACCTGCTACTACATATTACTACTGCTGTCCCTGTGGCTATTGCTGCTATTTTAACAACTATTGTTATTCTGGTATATAAAGTGTGCTCAGAAGAGTACCTGGTGCTTAGGAGTATTCATAAAGGTTAATATCACTATGACTGTAAAATAAATGTAACAATAGAATCTATCAGAATCAAGTGAATTAATGGATACCAAGTCTTACCATAGTATTTTGTACTGAAAAAAAAAAAAATGTAAGCCCTGAATAGTCTCTTGTCCTATTGAATGCCACATGTGCTCTGGTGGGAAGGAAGGATCTGAGGGCTCAGGCCAGGCGCTGGGGTGAACAGTATGGCAGAAGTAGAAGGAAACCAGTGGCTGAATCCACCGCAGTCTAACGTCACGTTTCCGTAACACGACGACCTTGAGCCATCCCATCCTAGGCTTCGCCTCCGGAATCAGAAGGCAGTTCAGAGCCAGGGCCCAGCTAGACTGTTAACACTGGACCTAAGCCCCTTCCAGAATCCCTCGGTAGAAATCAGCGGGTCCGTGAACTTGGATAGGAAAAATAGAACTTCATTTCCCCTAGCTTCTAACTGTAATTGAGTACTCGATTTAATTATAAATATAAGCAACAAATCACAGTACTATTACCGTACTTGTGCCTTTGTCACCAACAAAAATCAAAGACTTTTTAGTCACATTACATTATAGTAGTCACAGATATCTCAAAATATCCTAAGGCTTGTCGCTTTTTCCAAATAACAGTAATTACTAGGCTTGTTATTTAATGTGTTAATAAAAAAAAGCCACAATTTCACTAGATCAAATGTATTATGTTAGTAGATGCCTTTCAATATAAATGGTTTCTTAGTAATCACATTTTATGTTATGTATTTTAAGTCTTTATTCTACAAAAAGGCCCATATTTCTCCCCGAATGCCAAAAGGGCTCATGCATGCCAGGAAAGGTAAGAGGCCCCTACCAGGGGTCCCCAAACTTTTTACACAGGGGGCCAGTTCACTGTCCCTCAGACTGTATGTTGGAGGGCCGCCACATACAGTGCTCCTCTCACTGACCACCAGTGAAAGAGGTGCCCCTTTCCGGAAGTGCGGCGGGAGCTGTATAAATGGTTTCAGGTGGCCACATGCGGCCCGCGGGCCGTAGTTTGGGGATGCCTGCCCTAGACTGTGGTCTGGAGGGCTCTCAGTCTTCTATACACAGGGGGGCCGGGGCAGGTCTCCAGGAACCTGTCGGGGGTTCTGTAGGTGTCTTCTGGCAGGGGTTCTCCTGGGTCCTCTGTTGCTGCATCTATAATGATGAGCTAATAGTAGTCTTCCCAAATCTTTAATAGGATTATTAGGAGTCAGCTGTGACGCAGAAAGGGAATCTATCGGCTAAGAGCAATAGGTTCTGCACACGCTTGCGCATCAATCATTCTGCGCCTGGAAAACCTAACAGACGCTGATCCTGATTCCTCCTGGTGCTCTGACTGCTGGTCCCAGCTCCCCCGCCTCCAATGCCGCAAAAGGAAAGTCACCAAAAACGTTGGGTGGGGAAGACCATCAGAGGCTCGCTCTCCAGTCTGGATTGGGGCAGAATCCTGGCTGTGCCCTTTACTAACTCTACGACTGTGGATAAACAGCTTCACCCCTCTGAGCCTCTCTGCCTCCTCTTCTGTAATGTTGAAAAGAATAAGGTCAAAACAAGACAAACTGTCCAAGGTGCATGATAGCGTGCCTGGCAAGTAACCACAGTGTGGGGCTCAGGGAAGCACAGTGGTCTAGATGACAACAGAGGTGAATGTCATCATCAGCATCATGCTTTGTCATTCTCACACTGCAGCAGGTACTTGATGCTCACGGAATATCCTGTGCTCCTCACATTACCCATACCCTTTGCATTGGGTGCCATGGGACAAGTTGTAGCTGGAGGACTGTGGATGAAAGCGATGTATGTCGTTTCTTGTGCCGAGACAATGAAAAACAAAAGCCAGATTCCCTGTTCTGTTTCCTCCCCCAGCATTTGGATGGCAGAGGCAGGCGTTGGAACAATGGGGCTACCAGACAGAAGCATCTGTGTGGAGGGACCACTGCAGGAAGGGGACTACCCTGGAGAGTCCTCCCCTCCCGTGAGACATGCAGCACGGCTAGAAAGTAAACCTCTGCCGGGTGAGCCACTGAGATGTTACGGTTAGTGTGTTACTTCTGCACAACCTACCCTCTCCTGACTGAGAAAATGCAGCAAATGTTTCTTTCTTTTAAGCCAGAGAGACACAGACAGGAAGGGAGAGAGATGAGAAGCATAACTCGTAGATGCAACACTTTGGTTGTTCATTGATTGCTTCTCATACCTGCCTTGACTAGGGGGCTCCAGCTGATCCAGTGATCCCTTGCCCAAGCCAGCAACCTTGGGCTCAAGCCGGTGAACATGGGGTTATGTCTGTGATCCCACGCTCAAGCCGGCAAACCCACACTCAAGCTGGCACTCAAGACAGATGAGTCCGTGCTCAAGCTTGGCAATCTCAAGGTTTCGAACCTAGGTCTTCAGTGACCCAAGTCAACGCTCTATCCACTGTGCCACCACCTGGTCAGGCAACATAAGAAGACCACTAAGAAGCAGATGACTTCCCGTAATGATAACAGCTCAGTCTGTCATGAGACACACCTAGACTTCAGCACCTTC
This sequence comes from Saccopteryx leptura, assembly GCF_036850995.1. NCBI lineage: Eukaryota > Metazoa > Chordata > Mammalia > Chiroptera > Emballonuridae > Saccopteryx > Saccopteryx leptura. The sequence continues at coordinate 209,944,606 of NC_089506.1, forward strand.
CTCTAGGACTTGCGTGCGCAATCCATTGGCAAGATCTGCACAGAATCTAGTCCAAACTGAATGCAGTCCAAGGAAAGACGCTCGATGGTCACTCACTGCAGCTTCTACCGACCATCTGAAAACCCTGCTGGCCGAGCGCAGCATTAACTCACTGGAACTCGGACGGCCTTCCTGTGATACTGTTTGCAGCCCACAGCTATGTTAGCTGAAACCGCTAAAAGGCTATTTCCCTACCACAGTCACTCTGCTTCTCTTCGAAGGGGCGGGTCCTGCCGGGCGCGGCACAGAGCTCTCAGTATCTATAGGCTGCCAGGCTGCGAGGAAGAGGAGGAGGGGACCATACACGCTGCTGCAGAGGACGGTAGCAGGGCAAAGTAGAAAATGTAATTAACATGTTCCAAATCAACACATAAAACCTGTCAGATGTTTGAGTATTAATTAATATTTTCACAAACTAATTACATTAGAATGACAAGGCCAAGAAGAGACTCATAAGAGTTTACTAATTTTATTCTCCTCTTATTTAAATGGCCGCCTGGATTACCCCTTGATTCAATTTTACTTTTTTTAATTTACCAGAAACGATCTAAATACGACACTATTTCACAGCTATCATCATTTATTCATAGCTCAATAGAGGAAGCTGGAAGAGCAATAACTCTCCCCCCCTCCCACCAATTGTCATTCTGGTGAGATAAGTGGGATAGCGTCCCTGAGTCAAGCTACATTAGTGCCGAGAACCAGGCACAGTCACGAAGTTTCTCCAAAGGATGTGAGCGTCATTTGTCATGAGGGGTTTGTGCTAAGCAATGCAGATTTTAACCAGAGGGTTCTCAGGCCTGCTCCCCCCCCCCCCATCCTAGTTGGGCTGCTGGTTCAAAAGGCAAATGACCTAGAATCAAATATTAACTGCCTCCTAGCCCTGTGGCCTTGGATGGATCCCATCAAGTCTTCTGAGCCTTGATTTTCTCATACATTAAATGAAGGTTATAGTAATACTCATCTGCCCAGGTCTGTCAGAACGAATAAAAGAGGCAGTCCATATTAAATGCTTAACACTGTGCCTAGCATACAGTGAGGACTCAATAAATGCTGCTGCTCTCACTACCCCCCCCATGACCACCACCAGCAGCAGCACCACCACCACCACCATCACTGCCATCATCAAGAGTCACCTTCAGTGCTGTCAACTATCAGGTGCCAATCTACACTTTCCCTCCTCTTCATCCCTCACCCACACACACAGTCCAGCCAAAGCAGTCTCTTTGCTGATCATCAGACTTGTTCCAGACTATTAAAAATGTCACGGGCCCTGGCCGGTTGGCTCAGTGGTAGAGCGTCGGCCTGGCGTGCAGGAGTCCCGGGTTCGATTCCCGGCCAGGGCACACAGGAGAAGCGCCCATCTGCTTTTCTACCCCTCCCCCCTTTCTTCCTCTCTGTCTCCCTCTTCCCCTCCCGCAGCCAAGGCTCCATTGGAGCAAAGATGGTCCGGGCACTGAGGATGGCTCTATGGCCTCTGACTCAGGCGCTAGAATGGCTCTGGATGTAACAGAGCAATGCCCCAGAGGGGGCAGAGCATTGCCCCCTGGTGGGCATGCCGGGTAGATCCCGGTTGGGCGCATGCGGGAGTCTGACTGCCTCTCCATTTCCAGCTTCGGAAAAATGAATTAAAAAAATGTTAACAGAATGTAGTATCCAGGTATATGGCCCCCAGTGCATCCTACTGATCTTAGAGCCCGGGCACATGGGTGCTTGGGGAAAAAAGACTCACATCATCTGGGAAGTCTCGGAAGATTTCCCAGGGGACGTGACCACCCCCTCTAGGTGCTCACTCTCCCCCTCAATCCCATTTCTACTTTAGAACCTGGTTAAAAGTATCTCCTCACCCTCCTGCATATTTCGCTAGAATCTAGATCACAGGCTTCTTGAAAGCATGTGTCTTATGCATTTTAAGTGACCAGGATCTAAAAGAGTAGCTACTGAGTAGTAGATGCTCCTTAAGTTCATTGAATCAATTCATGCCTCCCCCCTGCCAAAGAGTTCCATCTGCTAATATATATGTGGCTCGCTGGGTTCCCGAACCCCTGCGCCCAGCCTGGATCCCAGCCACAGCCCTCTCCCTTGCTCCTCCCTAGACCCAGTATCGCCAGGATCCTCTCTGGGGCACCACAGCTTCTCGTGCGGACCTCCTCCTCATTGTCTGACCTCTTATAAATCTTTGCCCTTGACCCTGGTTTCCACAAATCAACCAATTTATGCCCACCCCCTAGGCTGATTCTGAACATCCCAAATCTCTTCTTCAATCACCACCTCCCTGAGCCTTCTCCCGTCACCTCTGTGGGAAGCCCTACCACTGTGGGGGAGTCCATTTCTCCTCTGCCATTGATAAAACATGCCGAATCCTTGTAATTATGCAACGTTACCGACTATGACAGGCTCGAGCCTCCACTGTTCTGTCTAATTTGGTGCATGGAGTCTGAGAGCTGAAGTGAAATATGAGCCCAGAGCACATCTTTTGATCTTAAACAGTCAGAAGGCTGGAATGTATAATGCTATGGAAATAAATGGTGTCAAAACTGTAGGAAATAATTTATGGTGCGGGAATGGGGTTTTGTGATCACAGAACAGTCACAAAATTTTAAAAGAGTGAGTCAATGAGGTTGGTTGAGCCGTGGCGGGGGAAGGCTGGGAAGAAGAAAGGACCTAGAGAAAAGACTAGATTTTTTCCGTCGAGGGTGAAAGGCCCAGCTGGGAGGTGACGCCTGGCATCACTATCTCATCACCTATGCTGGATACGAGTCCCGATTCCCCTCCCATTACTCGTTTAATCAGCTACCTTGAGCCTCAGTTTACTCATCTGTAAAACAGGACCTTTTTAGGAAATAGTGCTTGTTTCATAGGGTTCTTGTCATGGTGAAATCAAATAAGATAAGGTATATAAGACAACTTATAGAGTGCTTGGCATATATTCAGATGTTAATTAAACGTTACCCTTTTCTGTTGTTGTTTTGGGTTACTTTTGACCCCATTGCAACCTATAAATGGTGAGATTCTTCTAACATTCTCAAAGCCTCATAGTAACAGAGACACACATTTTTTTTTTTCTTATAGAAGCAGTAGAAAGAGAGATTTTTAAACTGCTCACCGTTTCTGGCGACCCTTAATTAATTTCCATGGGGTGTGGAGCTTCTGGAAGACGGTAGGACCGATGCTTCTATATGGTTTAGAGGCAATGAACAGGTATTCATTGGCACGTCTGCAGTTTCCTGTCGTAGCTGTGAGTGAGTCCCCAGTGATTCTAACAACCACAATGCCTAGCATGTATTAAGGCAGGGGTCCCCAAACTTTTTACACAGGGGGCCAGTTCACTGTTCCTCAGACCATTGAAGGGCTGGACTATAAAAAAAAAGCTATGACCAAATCCGTATGAATACTGCACATACCTTATTTTAAAGTAAAAAAACAAAACAGGAACAAATACAATATTTAAAATAAAGAACAAGTAAATTTAAATCAACAAACTGACCAGTATTTCAATGGGAACTATGCTCCTCTCACTGACCACCAATGAAAGAGGTGCCCCTTCCAGAACTGCGGCGGGGGCCGTAGTTTAGGGACCCCTGTATTATGCACCAGATAATATTCTAACTGCCTTCCATACCTCCTTATATCATGCCTTTCTATTTTTGCAAAAGAAATAAAAATAAAGAAAACGTATAAGGTTCATTCTTTAATTATTCTCATTCTATGGAGGAGACAAATGCAACACACAAAGGTGAAAAGTAACTTGTCAGCATTTCAGTGCAAGAAGGGGCTGGAGACAGGAAGTGATGAGCAGAAGGCGGGCACTGGGCTCCGTGGCCGGTGCTCACGACGGCATGGTTCGTCGTGGAAGGAGCCCCAGGGCTGCAAGTCAAGCACACGGATTCATACAGTGGTCCTGCTGTTTAATTCTTAAGTAAGTTTGGTCCATCTCCGTCACCCCTCAGAGTCCTGGCTTCCTGCTCTGTAAAGTATGCACAGTGACGTTCACTCTCAAGGTCTCGGTCAGGACGATACAATGCTCGGTGGTGGGAAGCGCGTGGTGAATGGTCGCCATGGCGTTCACTGCGGCTGCGCGTCAGGCCCCTGCTCGCCTCCCTCCCCACCTGCTCTCGGGTGTCAGCATGTTGGACAGGTGTGTGATCCGCCAGCGTCCCGCCCGGATCTCAGGCCGGCGGTTCCCTCTCTCTGCTGTTGCTCCCCTCTCACCCCCAGTTCTACCTCTGCTGCCTTATCCTCAGCACCAGCTGTTCCCTCTGCTACTGGCTGGGAAGAGGAGGCCCCCCAAGCCCAACGTCTTCCAATTTCTCTTCCCTCGCCTTCCACGTTATCCACTCGTGCTCTCCACCCTTTCTTTCTCAGTGTCACAGAGGAAAAATGTCCTATCTCAGTCCAGTCAATGCCTCGGCTCTCCGGCACAGTGCCGGGCCCCGGTGACACAATGCTGGGCAGAGCACAGTCCCCGCAGGGAGACCCTGGTCGACATTCAGAGGGTAAAGCCCATCTGCACTCCGATGCCCACCCCCACCCTCTGAGGACCGTCCTCCCCGCCCACCGCACACCCAAATTTGCCACCTGGCTAAGCCTCCCATCGCCATCTTCAAAATTTCTTCCAGCCAGGGACCAAAATCCCCGTGGCTCAACTCCGTGATAGGCTGGTCTGAGTTGTGCTTTCGTGTCTTCTCTTTCCATTTGCCCCTTAAGCCACCACATCTACCCTCGGCTTCTGTCACCTCCACTGGAAAGGCAGTTGTTGGGGACATTAATGACTGTAGACTCAATAAACCCGGTGCCATCAACACGGTGCTCACTCTCCTTGATCCAGTTGAACCATTTCATACCCTCCCCTCTTTCTCATAACCCTCTTGCTCTTTGCGTCCTGTGAGGACACGTGGCCTGGGTTTCTTTCTCTGTGTTCATTCGCGTTTTCTTCCATGTTCCTCACTGCTTCACGCCCTCATTACTTTTTCCCTGGACGTGCGAGTTGTCTCTCATCTCTGCCTCGTACCACGGTCTCCACTTTTCCTTCCTTGATGCCGACCTAACTCACCCCTCAGGGCTCCCGTTATCCTATCGCCTCCTCTGGGAAGGCGTCGCAGACACCCCACTTCAATCTTAGGCTCAGTTATATCTGAACCCGGATCCAAAACTTACTGAATACGGAGCAGGACTTGTGGAGAGGGCTTTGCTCTTAAGAGAACGCTGGCCCTCATAAAACAAATGTTACGACAGTGTTTATGATATAATTCCCCCCTAACACTGGCCCATCTAGTCTTTGAGAGTATGATTGTTCAAACTGACATATGTATTCCAGTGCCTAGTGCTTTGCCCAGAATATAATAGCTGTCCTTAGATGCCCATCAGATTTAAAAAATAACAACCATATCTCTAACTGAGAATTCTGGGCCCTTGAATTAAGACCTCATGATTGTTTAAAAATATTCTTTTCAGTTGGCTCCAAAGACAGAGAAGACTATCAAAGTGGTTTTGGGGTAAAATAAGACAAAAGGCCAAGACTGCCCCTCAGAAAGTATTGCTGATCTTCAGGTAGATCTTGCCCTTGGGAGGATCAAAGAGGGCTATTAATTCCATGGGGCATTAGTCATGTCAGTAAACTTCTGCCTGGTTAGGGTTCGGGTCAGCCATGCTGCAAAATTATTGGAGCAAGTGTTCAAAGCCACAGGCCTCAAAATAAGCTAATTTGGTTATGTATCGTCTTACTTTACATAAGAGACAAAGGATGAGGGTTGTTCAAGGGAAGCGAAAGAATTGCCAAACGTCTGCCCGGTACTATCCTGGGTATTGCATATCGGTCCTCAAATTTAAAATTCAAACCAATCTTTTGGGGGTCTTATCACTCCCATCTGACTGATAAGAGGCTGTTCAGCAGTTAAGTGACTTGCCTGCAGGCACACGACTTGTACTGGGTGGACCCAGGAGTCACACTTTGTCTGTAAGACGCCAAAGCTCACCCTCTTTCCTCTGTAGCCCTTCGGTGCGAGAGCTCTGCTGTGCCTTGTAGAATGTTCTGGCTTCCCAAGGGACTCAAAATGGCCAGCTCTGGTCTTTTGTTCACAGCAAAAGAAACTCAGTCCCTTCTCAAAGGCACCAGTTTCTCTCCAAATGGCTAGACTTCTAAGAGCAGTCCTGGATCTGCTGTTCTGAGGATCAAGCTTGAGACAGGAGGAAAAAAAAATGATTGCTTGGCCTGGGATAACATTTCCTCCCGGCAGGAGAAATGGATGGGTGGGAGGGGACTCCACCTCTGTTTCCCGAGGGCCACTGGGCTCTGCCACCTGCATGGTTTGCCACTGCAATTATTTGGGATAGCAAAACCATACAATCAATCCATCTCGGTTCGACAGCTTTGCCATGAAGTAGGAGCAGGCCAATTCATCAAAACGGAGGCTCTCCACTGGGTTTGTATCGCCATTAAACTATCAACAGGAAATCATTAAGGTGAGGCAAGAAACCAACCGGTAACTGAAAAGAAATGATTTTCTTTTTCAACATCCCGGCCTGCAACCTTCTTTTGTTTGGCTGTCAGCGTAGCCAACATGGGGCTGGGTCTCAGATCTTTGTGTTCATGGGCAGTTGGTGGCAGAGAGAACTCAGATGTCAGCATTTGCAATCCAATGGCTGTGCCCAGGTTACTTGGTTCTCTCTCAGCAGGGCAAGCGGCATGACGATAAACTGGGGTGGGGGGTGGGGGGAATGTGCATGTATTTGTGCGATAAAACGGGCTTAATGATTCTGAAGGGGAAACAGTCCACGAGACATACAGTAGCAACTTAGGAACAAAATGGAACCATGCAGGGCCAATTAATGTGCAAATATGTGTGTGCTGAACTTGCATTCCATTCATCATGTGGACATAGAAATTGGGCCATTTATCTGTTATATTATGTATGTGACATCTTAGTTTGGTTCTTACAGGCTGCTCGGGGACAAAGGGCCATGTGCTTTGCGGCTAGCAGAGGGAATTTAAGATAAATTCTTCAGCTGTCAGAAACATCGCTGGGCAGAATTTGGTCAAAGATAAAGCTCTCTCCTCTGCAGGATTTTAACATTTCTCAATCGTCCACATGCCATCTTATTAAAACTGTGTGTGGTGCGGGGGGTGGGGGGTGGTGGCATATGCCATGAGAAATTATTGGCACAAACAGCTTGCTGTCATGTTTTCAAAGTCCAGATTTAGCACACGGTGTTCACATATTCGCTGTCAATCTGCAGAGAGAAAGGGAACTGGCGAAGCCATTCATTCTCACCGATTCTGTGGGCTTGTAATTCGTCTTGTCTTATCCCTCTCGCCAGTGTTTTCTCCACAGGTGGGTTTTGTTCTGCTTAATTACAACTGCCTGTCTGTACTTAGGGCGAAAAAGAGAAGGAACAGGACCTCACAGAAACATTTTTCCAGCACCACTGTCATTTACCTAACAGGACAGGCCATGAATATGGATCGCGCATTAAATAATGGTGATCGCTTGCTTTGATGGATTGCCATTAGAAATTCAATTAATAAAATGTTACCTCCCTGCAGTAGTGTAAAAAAAATGTGTATATATATATAATATATATATATATATAATATATATATAATATGGTCTGGCTGCAGCATTAGAAACAGTGGTTAGAGAAAGAAAAAGTTGTTTTGTTTTTAAATTTTTTCATCTGGGAAATGGGAGTCTGGAGTAAAAATGAATGAATGAATGAATGAATGAATGAATGAATATTATTATTTTTGATCTGCAGTTTTGTCTATATATGCTGAGCATTACTACACTTCCTCATTTCCTCCTTCCCATTTCCCCTGCTGATGATCATCTTCTTTCTCTTCATTCTGTTTCATACATTTTATATTTGTGTTTTCTTTTTATGCCAAGCAGCTTCATTTTTTTCCTTGTATATAAGTTGCATAATATAAAGTACACCCATCTTAAGTGAAGAGCTCTATACATGTAACACATGATGGTTACTTATGTAACCACATCCAGATGAAGGTATTGCATATTCCCCACCATCCAATAGGTTCTCTTGTGCCCTACTCAGAGGTAACCACCTCTTCCATCATCAGAGGTGAGTGTTGTTAGCATATGTATGTAAAGAAAGCCATACAGGGCATATTCTGATATTTTTTTCACTCACATTTTATTTATTTATTTATTTATTTTTGTAGACAGATAGGGACAGACAAGAAGGGAGAGAGATGAGAAACGTCAATTCTTCGTTGTGGTTCCTTAGTTGTTCATTGATAGATTTTTCATATGTGCCTTGACCGGGAGAACTACAGCAGACTGAGTGACCCCTTGCTCGAGCCAGTGACCTTGGGCTAAAGCTGGTGAGCCTTGCTCAAACCAGATGAACCCGCGCTCAAACTGGCGATCTCGGGGGTCTTGAACCTGGGTTCTCAGTGTCCCAGTCCAGTGCTCTATCCACTGTGCCACCTCCTGGTCAAGTTTCACTCCACATTTTAACTCTGAGATTCACACAGCTGTTTCACATTTCTTTTTGATTGTTGTCTTGTATTGTATGAATACACTACAATTTATTTTTCTATTATCCCTTTAATGGACATTTGGTTTATTTCTAGTTTGGGGCTGTGATAAATAAAGCTTCTATAAAAATTCTTGCATATATTTTCTTTTCCTTTCTTTTTTTTTCGGTAGCTATAAGCATTCATTTCTCCTGGGCACACAAATTGGGAGTGGAATTGCTAGATTATTAAGCATCATTTCACCAGTGTTTACAGTAGTTCCATTCTACAAAAGCCCATTTTTAAAAATCTGTAAAATGGTGATAGCAAATATCCTGCCATATGTGGTTTATCTGAAATTGCTGAGGGGTAACATATGAGAAGGTGTTTAGTTGTTGATTGATTGTTTTAAACTGCCCAATGTGGCACAAGTATGAGACTGTGCCTAGGGGAAAGGAAGACCGCAGAAGCCGGCATCTGTCCATGGTGCTGACTACACAGGCCTGAGACTTATTCAGGCACGGCCTAAAAAGCACAATCAGCCTTCAAGGAGTAGCAGTGCTAACATCTATTGCACACCAACTAACTATGCACCAGACAATGATAAGGGTGGTTTATGTGAAGCTGTACACGGACTGTTGAAATCCTAACCCCTGATGTGATGGTGTTAGGAGGCGGGGCCTTTGGGAAGTAATTAGATCAGGAGAGTGGAGCTCTGATGAATGGGACTAGTGCCTTTCATGGGAAGAAACAGGAAAGCCTGATTTCTCTCTCTGCTTTCTTCTCAGGTAAGGACACAATGAGAAGAAGGCTACTGATAATCTAGGAGTAGAGTCCTCACCAGACACCAGATCTGCCAGCACTTTGATCTTGAACTTCCCAACCTTCACAAAAAAGTTCCTGTTGTTTAAGCCACCTGGTCTATGCTACTTTGTTAGAGCAATCTTAGTGAAGACATATGGGATGGCAGTTCATAGCCAGCACTTTTTGCCCAACTAGACATGGTATGAATCCCAGCTCTATCGCTCATTAGTTAGAAAAATATTGGTCTTTCTGAGCCTCGATTTATTCTTTTGTAAAGTGAGGATTATAATAGCCCCTACATCACAAGACTTTTCTGAGACTATTATAGAATGATTCATGCAAAGCCATTTATTTCATCATCAATGGTCTGTAATAGGTGTTGATGAATATATAGAAACCCATATTCTGGTTATAGCAAACCAAGGAAGTAAACACTGCCATTGCCATTTTAATGTTCCCCATAGCCTCAGGTGATGGGTATTGTCATTCTCATTTTGGAAATGAGGGAACTACAGTTTAGGTGGATAACTGACTGATTCAAGCAATTGGTCACTGGGAAGCAGGTGACAGCAGTGTCCACTTACCTGCACCTCACCTTTCCTCTTCCAGTCTCCCTCCCGGCCCACTGATCTCCTTCCCAAATACCTGCCTCCGTATTTAAAATAACATTGACACCATTTACACCCTTAATGCATCACAGTTCTGGAAAACTTTTGCAACAAAGCTGTTATGTGTCTACCAAGCATGTAGACATTCGAACTCAAGTTTCCACTTTTGATGGCGACCTCCCCTTACGTTATGTAGAAGGCTGCCTCAATCTGCCTCCATATCCTGCATTTCATGTTACCTTCCCAGCAACCAAGTGGTGGGTCAGAAAGAGGTGTAATTGAGAAAAGCAAGACTCAGCCGTGAAGATGTTGCGTGATGTCACGTGAAACCCAGGGCAGCTGAGGCCCAGGTCCGTGATCCTGGCTCCGCCCACTCATGTTGTAACTCGGGAGTAGGGCAGGGACTGGCTCCATGGCATGGGATCTATTTGGGAGAGATGCCCGTAAGTGACATCCTGTACCATTCCCAATGGATGGTCACCTTGCTGATGACCTCTGGCCAATATCTTTTTTTTCCCCTAATTCTTTCCTGGTGTTGCGAACCTGAGCTGCAGTTTCCTCCATGCCCCAGAGGGTCAGGGAGAGGGAATGGAGAGAGGGAATGAAACACCACAGAGACAGAGGGAGGGTCACTGCCCAAGCACAGGCTCGGCTCAGCGGGGCAGGAACCACGCGTGTGTATGCAGAGGGGGACCCTGAGGTGAGCCAGTGGTCCAGCCTCAAAACCGCTCACCGTCTCTACCAGGCTACGCAGCGCCCCTTCGTGAGGACCAGCGGGGTGACCGGGTTAGCCCCAGACCCAGCACCGAAGAAGCCACCAAATGACAGCACGTCCTCCAAACTGCGGCAGGCGGTTAGACAGACATGAGCAGAGCAAGGACGATGGGCCAGGCACAGACGGTCACCAAAGCGAGGACGACAGCCCAGGCCTCAGTTGTGTTTCAGCTCCAAGCCCAGAAAAGCAGCAAAACCAGACTAGTGACCCCACAGCTGAACATCAGGACCAGCTGTATTGACTAAGGACCCCTGGCCAGCACCGGCCAATCAGTGGAGGTCATGACCCCAAAAAGACACATTGGGAGAGCTGATGAATATTCTATTGAGCTCCTCCCCTGGGGCCTCCCCTAGAGTCTACAGCTTTAGGAGCCCTAAGCCCTGAAGACCCAGTGCTCCCCCTCCTGGGAGCACACACAGTCTTTCCTCTCCTCCTCCCCTCACCCCTAGGCACGTCCCTCTCTTTCTCCTGAGCGCCCCTTCTTCTGCCTCTGAACCTCGTCTCCTAACGCCCATCTCTTCTACCTCTGTGACTTTCTAAATAAACTTTCTCTCACAGTTTGAGTCTCGGCTCTGAATCCTGTCCTAGCCAGAACTCACGTCCCGAGGTGGCGGAACCCAGGCCCAGTCTGACCCCACTGGTCTAACCCCTGGTGCCCTGTTCACTCCCACCATCGCCCACAGCACCACCAGGGGCCCACACAGAACGGAGTCGCAGCTAGACTTGATCTTACTCAAAAGGCCACCGAGTGATGGGCGTCACACCTAGAATACCCAAGCCACCGCTTCGCAAAACAAACCCGTTTCCAGCTGTCCCCACCCCCACCCCACCCCGGGGACAGTAGGCCAACACCCTCCCTACCTCGGACTCGCTGGCAGCCAGGCTCCCCGAAACCTGCAAGGCAAAGAAAATAAAAAAAGACGTTAGTATCGATTCAACAAGAAGATAATTGGATTAATTGTCTTTTTAAAGAAACTGGCATCAATAATTTGTTTTGACCTGAGGGACAATGGGTACAACACACACACACACACACACACACACACACACACACACACACACAAAGGCACTTTTTCTTCCACCAAGCACAGCAACACAATTTGTTTGTCCCAGGCCCACGTTTCAGGTGAAGAGGATAATTAATATTTTTAACACATGATCACAATCTTGCCAGCCAAAAAACAAACAAGGAGGAGGGCCGTGCGCAGTGCCCGGGCGCTGATGATGATTAAGTGAGCACAGCCAAAGCAAAGGCATTGGAGACACTGGTGAGTTTTTTTTCTGTCTCCCCCTCAAAGATTTGAATCGGTGTTACGAGAAGGCAGAACCGCCGGCTACATGGACAACAGCCTTCTGTTTCGGGGCGCCTCCACATTTTGGGGCAGTAAAGGCTGTGCCAGGCATGGTGCCAAGTTGTTTACATTTATGGCCTCCTCCAGTCCGTGCAACAACTTTTAGTACCCCCGTTTCGCAGACCAGAGCATTGGCCTTAGAGAATTTAAACCATTTTTCAAAACCCACAAAGTTATTAGAAGAGCTGAGTCTTAAACCCCTGATAAAGACATGTGGAAACTGCAGGTTCCCTCTCAGAGCCCAGCCTGTGCTGAGGGCCTGGTGTGGACACCACCCCTGTCATATGCATAGAAGGGGTCGCCTGTCTGGGGGCAGGAAAGCTTTTTTCTTGCAAACTTCTATCGTATTCCTCTGGTTGACCTTGCCAACCTCAGCCACATTTTCCTACCCGGCTACTATACATTGAATTCACCACCCCCCTGGAATTTATGAAACCCTACCCCGACCCCTGTGTTGGTATTTAGAGATGGGACCTTTGGGAGGTAATTAGGTTCAGAAGAGGTCAAAAGTGTAGGGTCCTCCTGATGGGACGACTGCCGGCAGAGGAGACACCAAAGAGCGCTTCTTGGCCCTCCTGCTCTCCCTCTGGCCCTTCTTCTCTCTCCCTCTCTCCCCCTGAGCACACTGAGGAAAGGTCACATGAGGACACGGTGGGGAGAAGGCCACCCGCAACCGAGGAGAGAGCTCTCAGCAAACACCAACCCTCCCTGATTTGGACTTCCAGTCCCCAGAACTAAGAGAAGCAAACTCCTTTTGTTGAATCCACCAGACCCTGGCGCTTTGCTACGGCAGCCCAAGCCCAAGCCGACGCAGACCAGCACCAGCTCACCGCTGTGTACCCCACGGGGGGCTCCCCGAGCTCCCTGGCCTGAGGCGCCCACGCCCGATCTCAGCACCACCTCTGCCGTGCTCACTGCCCAGGGATCAGGCCCGCCCTCCTCTATGCCATTAGCCCCGGAAGTGGCTCCGAGGGAGCTTGTCACCCGACAGGCAGCTTTCACGCCCCATTAGCCTCCTAAACAGGAGGCCAGCCTTTAGACTGACCCTGGCTAAGGAAGTCTATTAGCGGTGGCCCGAGGCTGGCCAAGCCATGAATTCACAAGCCAGCCCTGGAGAAACGCTCCAAGGCAGGCGTGATGGATGGGTCCAGAGCCTCACCCCTCCTCCCTCTCTCCCTCTCTCCCCCTGGAGCCCTTTCAGAGCTGGGGTGGGGAGCGCAAGCAGCCGATCCTCAAGCAATCCTCTGTGGGGGGGGGGGGGCACTGCCCTGCTGAGAACCTACAGGAACATGGGAGGGACGGTGCTATTCAACAGCTACGGGTCTTAAGCAGCGGGACTTCCCTGATTTCCTTCACTTCATCATCTTAGTGTACGTCTCCTAAGCCCGTGCATTTTCGATTGTGTGACCCCTTCCTTTCCCCCTCTATCAAGCAAACCCAATTCTCGCATGCACCATAGATAAATGCGAACGGAGAGGCATAGACATGGCTAGTCATTGCGGCATTGTTCATGATAACAATACATTTCTTTAAAAAAAAAAAAGATTTAATATCTACAGAAAAAATCAAAGAATAGCTCAAATACAGGGTTTGGACACTCACACGCCGACAGGGGCCAGGAAAGTACTAAAAGTGTAAAAAGTGGGCTGGCTGTATGACAATACGGAGTGGCCCACCCAGAGTCCCTACTCGAGCCAAAGCCCTCTGCACTCAGGTTCCAGCAGACGACATCTGGCCCTAGCCAAACAGAGCACACGCATAGTCCAGATGTGGCGGCTGGACTTTCCGTTTATGAGTCCCCAAGCCAAACAGATTATGGTAAATCATATTATAAATTTAATTAGAATGAATGGAGTGGATCTTAGTGTTCTGACAGGAAAAACTCTCTAACAGATGCTGCTAATGGGAAAGAGGAGACGTAGACCAGTACTCACAGAACGGTACCAGTCTCTAAGACCCACTGGAGAATATGTACATGACACATTCCTCCTCCCTCTCTGCCCACCACACACACGGGCATGTGTCTGAAAAGAGTCCGGGAGGACTTGCACCAAGCTGATAAAAGATTGGCCTCTGAGGAAGAAATTGGAATGCTACTGGGACGTAATGGATTAAGAAAAGTCATGAGGAGCTCTCTTTTTCTGAATTATTTGAGAACATATCCATGTATTCTTTGTCAAATTAAACATACATTTAAAAATGTGATTTAAAAAAAATGTTTATTGTATTGATTTTGAGAGGGGGGGAAGGGAGAGAGAGAGAGAGAGAGAGGAAGGGAGAGAGAGAGAGACAGGAACATTGATCTGCTCCTGTATGTGCCCTCACTGAGGATTGAACCAGCAACCTCTTCACTTCAGGACGATACTCTAACCAACCAAGCTATCCAGCCAGGGCTAAAATGTGATTTAAATAAAGCTTACACGCCTCAATATTAATAAGGGACTTTATAGAAATGTTGGCTTTTTTTTTTTTTTCTCATTGAAGAGGAGGCTGCAAATGACGCTTCCCCCTTCATCAGCATAGAATGTGCCACAGACCGTGTGATCAGTAGAGAGGGGTGGGGCTTGTGGCCAACTGGAGATAAACCGTATTTCACTTCTGCTTGACAGTTCTATGTAGTAGATAAATATATGAAAAGCAAACTGCGAAAGTTGCCGAACCCTCTATCCACTGTGCACTTGGGATTGATTTTATAGTCATAATTATGTTAGATCCACTTTCAATCAGCTCAGGGCTTATTCAGGGACGCGGTGCCCACAGACATCAGGGCCCGCCCGTAACTCGCTGCGGCATGTCGGGCAGCGAGCGGGGACTGCAGAGGCCAGCTGCCGGAGTGAGGGCTCTTTAAGGCCTGCCAGTGCCCGGCTGAGGTGCTGGGCTTTCATCTCGTCAGCAGCGGCGGCCATCAGAGGGTTTCCAGCGGGGGCTGATATGATTAGAGCCGCGTTTGAGGTGGGCCGTTCTGTGGGCCAGTGCAAGGCACAGAGGGACGCAGGGTACTCCTGGGAGGACGTTCCCCAGTGCTTTGTTCCGGTGTGTTCCCAGCCCTTTAATCATTTCCTTCCCCTTCTCTACCTTTGTTTGAAACGGCAAAGGCCCGACATTAAGGGTTTCCTCCTCGCTTGTGCCGGGAACTTGACATACGTGGTTCCCTTTCAGTTCCGGCCGCGACCCCGGAGCCAACTCTCCTGACACGTTTTCAGGTGGGGAAACTGAGCTTAGAATGCTGAGTTCCTCTCCCAAGGCCGCACGAGGCAGTGTGAGGCGCGGGGCGTAAACCCCAAAACGGTCGGACTCCGAAACGGCCCACCCAGAGATCTCGCCCGCGCCGCAGAGAGATGGGCTCCCTCCTGAGAGTTCCCACAAATAAATGTCCATCTGGACTGCGCTCATTGCTAGTGGGGTGATCACTGGCCAAGCCAACCCACTCGGTTTTCTCTACGTCTCCGTCGGAGACGCTTAAACACCATCTGGGGCTCTGTTGCTCCAATCCAGCCAACCTTCTGTGCTGAACATTTTGGGGGACCGCTCTATTACTTCTGCAGGGGTAGGGGTCGGACAGGTCTGTTTTTGTTCACCTGGGCTAGAAACAACTCAGAATAGCGAAAAGACACAACAGAATTTACTAGCTCATTCAATTGACAGAGCTCACTTTAAATGGATCCAGATAAGGGTCGAAGAGATTAAATTACTTCTCTGACAAGTGGGAGGGCAGGGAACTGAACCCAGGCCCCTGTGATTCGATGCAGCTCTCTGCAAGGCCCCGCAGCACTTCCAAGCAGAAATCCAGGGACACAGCATCGTTCCCTGTTCCCTGGCCGGATGTTACCCGATTCCGATCTCACTGAATGATGCATGCTCTCTGCCTTCCACCAGCTCACCCCCTCCCTTTCTCCAGGATTCAGGCAGGGTGCCCCCAGGGCTGGGCTAATGAGGCCGTAGCAGCCGGCCAGGCAGGAAGGTGGAATAGTCCTATTCCTCCTGGCACACAGGTGTGTCCACATCAACAAACGGCCCCACTGTCATTCGGTGTCAGTGTGTCACCGACACAGGCATTCCAGGTAGAGAGGCCCGTGAGGCTCTTATTCATGAGTTCTGGAGAGTTCTTCTAGTGACAGTCTTTCAAATGATGGTGTTAAATCTTCACGCCCCGTAGTCGACCATCACATGGTCTTTGCCAGGCTGCCAGGTTGTCCGGGGTCAGGCGAACTTTTTACTGAAAATTTCCAAACCAGAAGAGCGCCAGCATGAAGCCTGGCTCTTTCCACCCACCATCCTTCCCTCTTGTCTCCGTGGTTAGGGCTCTGGGGACCTCTCAGGAAGACCTGGAGCTTCCTGGTCACCCTCGGGCGTGAGAATCCCGCTCTGGCTCAGTGTGAAACTTTAGTCTCATAGGCAATGTGTTCCTCTCCCCCACCCCCCACTCCTGCAACTGTGCCAGGCAGGCTTGGACCAGAGGGATTCCCTGGGGAGCATGAACACCCTCTTCTCCCGTTGGTTCTCTGGTTTGAACGGCTGTCCCTGGGTCTGAGCAGATGGATTAGAGGACAAGGGGCAAACATTCCTGTCCACTTTAACATACACCAGATGAGTTCATCTGTTGTCAAAGCTGATTATCTGGCCAATACAGATGGCCATAGGTGCCCTCTGCATGAAAGGTGTCTGAACGCTGGCGCCTTCAGGGGGCTCAGGTGTGGGACTTTGAGAGCCTTGTGAGTGCAGGCCTCCTGTATTTGTCAGGGACATCGAAGCTGCGGTAACAAACGGAAGCGGATGTGTAATGGCTGAACACAATGGATATTCATCTCTTGCTCACGTAACAGTCCTAGATAGGAGAACACATCAGAGGCCAGCTCTCCTCCCCGTGATCATTCGGGGACCCAGGCTGACAGAGGCCCCGCCCTCTTTCATAAGTGGCTCTCGAAGTCGCCACGGCCATCTCCATCCCAGCCCACCAGGAAGAGGAGAATACATGGAGGGATGTGTGCAGGTGGTTTTTATGGACCAGAACCAGGAGCGGCATGCATCATCACTTCAGCTCATATTCTATTGGCTGGAGCTCAGTCACATGGCCACGTATAATGGCAAGGGGGCTTGGACATGGAGTCAAGCTGCACATCAAAGATAAAATGGTTTCAGAGAACAGAGCTCGCTGTCCCAGCCACAGCTCCTCACAGCAGCGCTGCCTTGCCTGAGATCCTTCTCCACGGTTTCCTGATAGAATCCACTTCTCCCCCTCTTCCAGCTCCTCCCAGGAATATGATTCTGGTTGTATGATGCACCGTCTCTCGACACCGGGGTCCCCCACCTTGCATCTGGCCCTCCTGGGTGCATCAGCCGTATGTCTTCAACCCAGCTCTTCCGTGGTATCCTCTTAGCCCTCAGGAAACTAACATGTCCTTTGGCAAGAGCAAAGCACAGACTCCATGCCCCCTCTCTCCTGTTTTCTTCCCCCACTCCCTGCTCAAATAGGCAGAAAGGACGCTCAGCAAAGACACTGCATGAGCAGACGGAATCCTCTCCTTACTCGCTTCCCAGTGTCTACGGGAGGTCTCCTGGGAGCTCAGTCTGTCTTCAGGTTGACACTGGTAATGCTCTCTCTCCTCGAATCCTGTCTAATCTCCTGCTTATACGTCTAGTCAACATTGGTAACAGCAGTGTTGGTTGTCCTCTCTCAAAGAGCCCTGAGGAGGTATTTGAACCCCATGGTGTTTGGCCCTGTTTCAAGTAGAAGAGACGTTCTGAATACCTTTGTCTGCAGTGTGGCTCCTGGTGATCTATTCTGGGATCACGGGAAACAGTTTACAGTCACCTTGACCCAAGGGGCCAGCAAAGCGTTGTGCACCCTTCACCAAACGGAGTCAACACTTTACGTGAACTGTCTGAATCTCTGGGTCACTCTCACGGGGACACAGCATCATAAAGACAGGTAAAGCAGGAAATGAGTTAGGGTTGTGGAATAAGACAAATGGGATTCCTGCGTCTCAGCAAGTACGGGGCTTTGGGGTGGCTTCCCTTCTCCGACAGAGTCGAACGCCCTGTAAACTGGGGATGGGGAAACCCTTCCCCAGGGTGGCGTTGATTCCATGTTATCTCCTGACTGGAAAATACCAGCACCTCCAGCGAGGTATTCCTCCCTGGGATACCTCATTCCCTTCACACTGGGGCCTCCAAGCACAGCTGTCGAGTTATGTCCCGGGTTCAAAACCTGCTTCTGCCACTTTCTATCAATACATACATACATCATCTTGGGCACCTGTGGTCATTAAAAGTGGCCATATGTTCTTCTGGTATTTCTCCCACTGAAAGGTAGTCTGTGTTCCCAGCCCTTGAATCGGGGTGGGTTCTAAAGCCACCCACCCAATGGATGACAGAAGGGACACTGTGCCAGTTTGGGGTCCAGCATTAAAACACTAGCAGCTTCCACTACTGTCCAGTGGGACCCCGTCTGGGCACCCTCAGCTGCCACATCGAGGATCCGACTATCGTGAGACCACCATGCTGGACAGGCCACACTGTGGTACTTTGTTGGATAGTCCCAACTAAACCCAAACTTCCAGCCTCTCTGGCCAGTGTGCCCTCTTAGACCCTCCAGGCGATCCACCTGCCTGCCGAATGCCACCAAGAAACCTCACTCACCCTGTGTCCAGCACGCCCTGCCTGGATTCTTGACCCACAAAATCCTGAGCTATAATAAACGATCGCTATTTTGAGCCACTACGTTTTATGCTTGGCAATAGATAATCACAACAAAAGGTACTTATCCTCTCTCAGCCTGGGAGTGTCTAGTTATCAGATGAAAATAGAATTCATTTTTACAAGACTGTTCTAAGAATTAGAAAACAATATGTTCAAAGTGCTTGACACGGTCCCTGACACAGTGAGCAGCGCGCCTTCACAAAACCGTCGGCACACACACTGTTCTTGTGCGCGTCCGCGTGCTACAGTAGTCCTGATCTACTGACAGGGGACGGTTTTCAGAGCCCTCCATTTGAATTCCAGCCGGTAAAGTGTGTGTGGGCTGCTCAGGAGTCCGAGACAGCCGGGCTTTACAAACGCTGCCCGACCAGGAACAGGCCGTGCCCACGGCCAGGGAAAAGGCACATACCAGAACTTTTGACTCTGTACCCCCTCAGGCTCTCCGAAGCCCTATAAAATCTGCCCCTAGTCTGTAACCAGTGCCCTTCTCCCTGGAGAAGTGCCCAGCAGGGTTCCTTTCTTCTTTCAATAAAGATCTGCCTTGCCGCCTGTCTGGCCTGGGTTCTACAGGCGTGTCCGGCCTTGCAGGGGAGCTGGAGCATGAGTCGCTGTCACTTGGTTAGCTTGGGGTGTCCTAACCAACAGTGGCAGCAGTCCTAGCACCCCATATTTGGGGCTCCACTGCATCTGATAGAGTCGCTTGTGAACAAAGCACCCTCAGGGCTGTTCCTGAAAGCAGTCGGCTCCCCACTCCCCACCGCCCAGCTGCTCTATTCTAGCCCAGGACTTGGCTCCAGCCGCAGAGCAGAGCAAAGCAGCCGGGACTCAGCCCAGATTTATTCATGTGAGTGTAAAAAAGGAAAGAGCCCATTCACAGAGGATATTCATCCTCACCAGCACCCCTACTCCCAAATTCCAAAAGCTCCAGACATGGCCAATACATAAATCTCTCCAAATTCTTCTAGAAAACGCACAAGGTTTTCTCTTCATAAGTCTCACTGTCAGAAACGCAATATTTATACGCACTTGCTTCAAAACCCTGGCAGCTTGTAACCTAAGAATAATCTCAGGTCTGGCGTTGGCACAACTGCCTCAGGTCTACCTAGCAGATGAGCAAAGGTAAAGCCTGCCCGTGGGGGGGGGGGGGGGGGGGGGAGGGGAGGGGAGGCAGAGCAGGGAGGGGCAGACGAAGCCCTGCCCTTGGCTTGCCCTTGAAGTGTGTGTATTAGGAAGGTTAAAGTAGTTACAGCCCCGGGTTGATGGGTGTCTGAGCTGTGACGAGCCCATCAGTCACCCTGACATGTGCTGGGAAACACGGCGAGATTGCAAACATTATCTGAAGCTTAATTAGGAGCCAGACAGGAGGCAGGGCTGGGGGGAGCCGGGAGAGCTAGGCGGCCGGGGGTGGGGGGCCCCTCCTGGGGGCCCCTCCCTCCGCGCCCTGTAATCTCTGGGAGAAGTCGCTGCTGCTCTCTAGCAGTCTCCTTCCCAGGGGCCCGCGTGTTGCTTTGTGAGGTCGGGCCACGAGATGAAAGGAGGCTCCCGGATGGCTGTGCTTCAGCCTTCACTCAGCAGTCCCGGGCTGCCCATGGAGATCTTTGACAACCCTCCTTTCCTCTGGCCCACGAATGAATTCGGCTCGGGGAAACCTCTCCTTAAGGACATATTGGACTGACGCCAAAAGCGTGCGGCACAAAACTGTTCTGTAGCATGCATACACGTCATTATATATGGAAAAAATAATAAGAAGTTAGAAACAACCTGGTTGTCCAACAAGGAGGGATGGTCTCAGTGAGCTTGGTCACCCCTTTTCATGGACTGCTACGTGACTGGCTACTAAGCGAATGGCGGAGCCAAGTGTGAAAGAACAGGAGAAATGCTAATATGAAGGGTGGGGGGGAAGAGACAGGATGTAATTGCCACAGACTACACATGCTCAGCTATGCTAAAACAGGAATAGGAGAAACCAGGGGAAAGAAACTTTAAATAGTGTTTTTCTATGGGAGGCAACCCTGGGTATCTCATTTTCTGCTGCCTTCTGTACTTTCTAAGTTTTCTCTCGTCAGAACATGTGCAGAAAGCCATTATTCAGGCAGCACCTCGTTCCTGCCAGTCCTTCTGGATAGTCCACCCACTTCCCCACTGCTACCTTCTCCCGGGACAGGACGGGGACTGGTGCGCAAAGCCCGGGAGCAACGTCACGCGGTGCAGCGCCACGCGGCACAGAGCAAGGGGTGAGGGGCCCGACGTCAGTTCTGCGCGCTCCCCCTGCCGGCCCCGTGCTGTGTGTTTATTTGCACTGGCTCAGTCCCCAAAGCCTGCCCGGTTAGGCGTTATCATCACCATTGCATCCGTGCCGCGGGCACTGAGAGGCCTGAGAGGTTAGAGGAGTCTCTAGGACAGCACAGCAGCGAGAAGACAAGGTGGGGATGTCGGCCCAGTCGGCCGCCTCCAACCGCTGCTCCCTTTGCTCCTTCGCCGTCAGCCGTGGGGGGGACAAGGGGAGGGGGGACGGACGATGGACAGGGACAGAAACCTGGTGACGCCCTGGCTGTACCAGTCCTTCCTCTGCAAAGCCCGCGTGGTAAAACTTGAATTGCTGGGTACCGTCCCTCCTTCCCAGTGTCTCGCCTCTTCATGGTCACAGTCCTGGGGATCCCCAATTCAAAGATGATAAGCTAGAAGCCGTAACTCTGGCCTCTGCACGTGAGGCCGGGAGAGGGGACATGGAAACGAGGCCCAGTCGAGAGGAGGGCGGAGGGTCGGGAAGCACACCAGCCGGGAGGCTCCGCTTCAGCCACCACCTCTTTCCTTAGAGGCCTCCCCACGCGGGGGCAGGTCCCCCTACGCACAGGCCTTCGCCTTCGGGGCTCATCTGCACAAGGGTCACATCTCAGCGCTGCCGGGGAGGACTGACCCGCAGCGGGAGGGAGGACTGACCTGCAGCGGGAGGGAGGGCTGACCCGCATGGGGGGGGAGGGCTGACCCGCAGCGGGAGGGAGGGCTGACCCGCAGCGGGGGGGAGGGCTGACCCGCAGCGGGGGGGGGGGGGGGGAGGGCTGACCCGCAGCGGGAGGGAGGACTGACCCGCAGCGGGGGGGGGGGGGGGGGGGCTGACCTGCAGCAGGGGGGGGGGAGGGAGGGCTGACCCGCAGCGGGGGGGGGGGGGGGGGAGGGCTGACCCGCAGCTGGAGGGAGGACTGACCCGCAGCGGGGGGGGGGGGGGGGGCTGACCTGCAGCGGGGGGGGGGGGAGGGAGGGCTGACCCGCAGGGGGGGGAGGACTGACCTGCAGCGGGGGGAGGGCTGACCCGCATGGGGGGGGAGGGCTGACCCGCAGCGGGAGGGAGGGCTGACCCGCAGGGGGGGGAGGGCTGACCCGCAGCGGGAGGGAGGGCTGACCCGCAGGGGGGGGAGGGCTGACCCGCAGCGGGGGGGGGGGGGGGGGGGGGGGCTGACCTGCAGCAGGGGGGGGGGAGGGAGGGCTGACCCGCAGGGGGGGGAGGACTGACCTGCAGCGGGGGGGAGGACTGACCTGCAGCAGGGGGGGGGAGGGAGGGCTGACCCGCAGGGGGGGGAGGACTGACCTGCAGCGGGGGGGAGGACTGACCTGCAGCGGGAGGGAGGGCTGACCCGCAGGGGGGGAGGACTGACCTGCAGCGGGGGGGAGGACTGACCTGCAGCAGGGGGGGGGGAGGGAGGGCTGACCTGCAGGGGGGGGAGGGCTGACCCGCAGCTGGAGGGAGGACTGACCCGCAGCGGGGGGGGGGGAGGACTGACCTGCAGCAGGGGGGGGGGAGGGAGGGCTGACCCGCAGGGGGGGGAGGACTGACCTGCAGCGGGGGGGAGGACTGACCTGCAACAGGGGGGGGGAGGGAGGGCTGACCTGCAGGGGGGGGAGGACTGACCCGCAGCGGGAGGGAGGGCTGACCCGCAGGGGGGGGGAGGGCTGACCCGCAGGGGGGGGGAGGGCTGACCCGCAGGGGGAGGGAGGGCTGACCCGCAGGGGGGGGAGGGCTGACCCGCAGGGGGGGGAGGACTGACCCGCAGCGGGTGGGGGAGGGCTGACCCGCAGGGGGGGGAGGGCTGACCCGCAGCGGGGGGGAGGGCTGACCCGCTGGGGGGGGAGGGCTGACCCGCAGGGGGGGGGGCTGACCCGCAGGGGGGGGAGGGCTGACCCGCAGGGGGGGGGAGGGCTGACCCGCAGGGGGAGGGAGGGCTGACCCGCAGCGGGAGGGAGGGCTGACCCGCAGGGGGGGGAGGGCTGACCCGCAGGGGGGGGAGGGCTGACCCGCAGCGGGAGGGAGGGCCTTCCCGGCAGAAGGAACCGATTGCACAGGAAAAGGCTTCAGGCACGCACTGACATGGTTTTGGAAGCTCAGGACGCTTACTATGCAATATTATTAATAATAACAACAACAAAACAAAAGAGTTAAAATTAACTAAGGATTACCCTGTGGGCTCTGAATAAAACTCTGCTCTCAAAATCTTTAAACATCCTCACAGCTCTATGCTGTGAAGTCTCATTGCCCGCAGTGGTAAAAGCAGTCGGCCAGAGTGGTGATGTATTTATCCCCGAAGGGTCTGGCTAATAAGCGGCGGAATGAGGACCTGAATTCGGGTGGGTCTGGTTAGAGGGCCCTGCCGTCCAAACACTGTTTGGAAACAGTCACAAACTTGCTACAGCTCAGCCAGACACCCACCTCCTTGACCTCCTCGACTCGCCAGCCTCCCCAGCAACAGGCAGTGCCTTTGAAACACCCGCACACAGAACCCCAAGCCCGTGGTTCCTCTGTCAGCTTTGAACGCCCATGTTCCATGACCGACGGAGCCAGAATGAAAAGGACTGCCTGCTCAGAACCTCTGACGGCATGGAGATGGCATCGTCTTTGCTCTGACACAGCCAGTCTCTGGGTAGAGGGGAGACTCGGTGGTAGCCACAGCTGGGCCCGGCCTGCTGCTGACCTGACCGCCTGCCTTGCGTATCACCCTGTCCTGCTGGGGGACGCCTGAGCACTTTCCCGGCAGGGCTGCCAGGCCTCAGGATTTCCCCTGCAGAGTGGGGCGTGCCTCCCAAAACACACAGAGAAAAACAGGGGGGGGGGCGCCCGGGCAGCAGGGGGCGGGGGGAGTTCTCGGGAAAGGTCCGCAGGTAACATACACGTGCCAGGTGGGCACCTCCACTGCTGGCGCTTGAAGGTTAAAGGGAAAGTGCCCACGGAGTGCCCTGGACAAGGAGCTCATTCCCAGTTAGGCGGTGATCTGTAGATCAGCTCTGAGTGGACGCTGACAGTCCCCTCGCCCGGTGTGGGACACAATCTGGAATCTTAGTAATGACTATCACGAGAGGTATCATCGTAACCTCTGGCACAGCAGTCCCTTCTCACGGAGCTAACTTCCGAAGGTAGGCCCACAAGCACAGTGTGCGACAAGGAGGGAAGCAGAGAGGGGGAGGCGGGCTGGAGTGCACCTTGCATAGGAAAACCGGAATGGACAGACACGGGAAGGTGTCGGGTGGCCACAGCTCGGCTGGGTTCAGGGGATACACCGATATCATTCTGCAGCCGGGTTGCACGCCTGCTGTGCCAGTCTCTGAGAAGTCATCCTTTGCCACACTCTCTCCCACGCTGAGCTGGCTGTCTCCCTGCCTGGGGGCTCCAGTCTGCACTTGCACCTGGTCTGGGGCCCTTGGGAGGTGGTGTGTGAAGACAAAGAGAGATCGGGCATTGGACTGCCCCGCTCACGTTCAACCTCAGCCCTGCCCCTGCCCACCTGGGTGAGTGGAGGCAAGTCGCTTCTCGCCTCTGTGAGCCTCAGTTTCCCCATCAGTTAAATAACGACCATAGAGGGTTCTCTAAAAGAGGAAACGTGGTAACGCATGCAAAGCATTTAGGACAGTTCTTGGTGCCAAGTAAAGACCAGCGAGTGCTGTCTGCTGTCACCGTGTATTAGCATTACCGTGAGTATCGCTTCCTCTGCCGCCGCTTTGTTAGAGAACCTAGCACAGAGCTTAGCACACAGGATACCAGCAATTGGTGATTTTTGTTCATTTCTTTCTCCTCCCTTCTCTAAATAATGCCAAAGAACAGAGGGCTATGGACATGAGTGCGAAAGAGAGAGTGTGAGTGTGTGAGTGTGAGAGTGTGTGTGTGTGTGTGTGTGTGTACTCACGTGTTCTAATACAGTGATTTTCAACCTTTTTACACTTGGGGACCAGTGAAAATAAGAGGATTATTTCAGGGACCACTAAGATCATCGGGTCTATACTCTTCATTGAGCATCAGGGTGATTAACTCTTTCCGCCGACTGGCATGAAATTTCTAGCAGACCAGCCTGCGGACCAGCCGTTGGAAAACACGGCTCTTATAGACGCAGTATTGGCGCTGTGGTTTTGGCAGGTAATTAATTCTCACTCCTGACTCTTCTCTTTCCTCCACTCCACTCATTCCCTCAAAGAGCGATCTCAGATTCACTGACTTTCCTCCGTCCCGCATGCTCAGCCCGTGCATCACCCTCCCTTGTCCAGATGAGAGGGGATACGGCCACTTACCCAGTTAATGGGAAGTCCCCATCCCCTCGCAGCCGCCACAGAGACCGCAGAGCAGTGGAGAGCCCCAACCCCCCCCGCCTGAGTTCAGAGGAAATGGGATTACCTGAGGTGGCGGGAACTGGCGGAGACAGAAGGTGTTTCAAAACTTAATCAAAAATTAATTAGAAAAAGAAACAAGCCAAAGGACAAACATCTGTGAGCAGACGATGTGCAGAGGCAAACACGTCCGACTAGACAGCATTCTGTGTGAGTGAGGAGCAGGGTCCCGCTGGGCGGCGCTGGGAGGGGCTGGAAATGCTTGGAGGGGGAACAGAGAGCCCCCGTGCTTACTTCTCAGGGACAAATGACAGTGCCACTCCACGTTCCGAAGACACACGGGCGCAGAGGGTCGCTGCCCCCAGAATCACACAGGAGCTGCAGGGAGGCCGCACGCCGGGAGACTCTAATAGTATTCATCCGAACCAGGCTAGCCGATGCCTCCGGGTGAGGGGGCCGTATGCACAAGAACAGCCCCCCACAGGTCGTCAGAACCGGGGACTCACCTGCCTCCCACGTCTGCCTGTCTTCCAGGCGGGGACTCACCTGCCTCCCACCTCTGCCTGTCTTCCAGGCGGGACCAGGGAACGAGTGGTGATGGCTCTTCCAGGGCCCAGAGAAACCAAGCCCGGGAGCCATGCAGGAGGGAAAGCCGAGGGGCTGTGGGCACCGCTGTGAGTTTGGGAGGCCTTCCTGGGAGACACGGGCACCTGGAAGGGCACTGCTGTGAGTTTGGGAGGCCTTCCTGGGAGACACGGGCACCTGGAAGGGCACCGCTGTGAGTTTGGGAGGCCTTCCTGGGAGACACGGGCACCTGGAAGGGCACCGCTGTGAGTTTGAGAGGCCTTCCCGGGAGACACGGGCACCTGGAAGGGCACCGCTGTGAGTTTGGGAGGCCTTCCCGGGAGACACGGGCACCTGGAAGGGCACCGCTGTGAGTTTGAGAGGCCTTCCCGGGAGACACGGGCACCTGGAAGGGCACCGCTGTGAGTTTGAGAGGCCTTCCCGGGAGACACGGGCACCTGGAAGGGCACCGCTGTGAGTTTGAGAGGCCTTCCCGGGAGACACGGGCACCTGGAAGGGCACCGCTGTGAGTTTGAGAGGCCTTCCCGGGAGACACGGGCACCTGGAAGGGCACCGCTGTGAGTTTGAGAGGCCTTCCCGGGAGACACGGGCACCTGGAAGGGCACCGCTGTGAGTTTGGGAGGCCTTCCCGGGAGACACGGGCACCTGGAAGTGAGTTTGAATGGAAGACCACAGCACAGGGCGTGGGGGTCTCCCACGTGTCCCCTCACCATTCCCGCCCCAAGACCGTCTGCGGCAGCCCCCGTCGTGGTGTGCTTCTCCGTGCCCAGCGGGCTGGAGGGCTGTTGGCACTAGTGTCCCAGGAGTGTCCCTCCACCAACGAGTCTCGCCTGTGCCCCTGGGTGACGCAGCTCTGAGACACATCCACAGCACCAGCACAGCTCCCGTTGGGACTGGGACCCAGCTGTGCACCTGGTGACTTGCTCCTCAGCACCCCTGCTCTGGTCTCCCCAGCGCCCCGTCTCACCCTTCCCTTCCCGGGCTGCTTCGTGGACCAGCTCTCAAATGAGCCACGAGAGCTCAGAGCCTCCTCTCGGTGTCTGCTTCCTGGGAGTCACCTGAGGATGAGGACGGCGTTGGTGGGGGAGACGGGGGTCAGCGACTTGACCAAGCAAGGGGCTGCTGTGCACAGACACGTCTCCCGTCTGGGTCAGCCACCCAGAGACCCGGTCACTGCCATTCCCAAGATCCACGCAACCCTAAAATCAGGACACGGCGTTGCTCTTCAAGTCAGGAACCTCTTTTGCGCAGGAAGTGCAAGTTTGGAAACGTAAGTGAGGTGTCGTCACGTCTGTCTGACCTTCAGGGGACTAGGCTGGACCCTGCAGTCCTCTGTCTGCTGGGGGATTAAGGACACCATGTTCTCATGCGAGGTTCCTGCTCCGCTCGCCTTGCCCGCTGTGGTCACTCCTGCCTGGAGCCCCGGCCCTGCCCCCCCCGCCCCCCCCCACCAGTCTAGTCAATCTGTTCCTGTTTCTACTGTCGCCCAGCGTCACCGGCTCTGAACATTCCCCGCCCCCGCTCCCAACTCCAACAGCAACCAGTCCCTGCCTGTGACAACAGATTTCTTTTAAGTCTATTTTGTACCTTCTTGCACAGGGTACAAACATTGGTTTATCCCCAAACTAGACTAATCTTTTCATCTGCAAACCTGAAGTTAATGGGCTTTTGGTGGTTCCTGACTCAGAATCACGCATGTGTGTGTGTGTTCGTGCGTGCGTGTGCGTGCGTGTGTGTGTAATCACGTGTGTGTGTAATCACGTGTGTGTGTGTGTAATCACGTGTGTGTGTGTGTGTGTGTGTGTGTTGTGGGGTGGGGGCGTGTTTCTGGGGAGAAGATCCATTTTATCTGATTCTCAAAAGGTTTCCCAAGCCCAGAAATTGTCACAGCCACTGAGCTGGCCTGCTAACTCCTCGCAGACAGGTAACGGCCCCTTAGTCTCGTGTCCCCGGAGGGCAGCCCAGGGCCTGGACCATCGCCAGCACACGATTGGCAATGCCAGTGGCTAACATCACTCAGTGTTTATTCTGATGTAAGCACGGACCCCATCCCCTGCCTGACAGCCCTCAGAGGTGGTGGCTGCCTCCTTGGGGGGGGAGGGACAACACAGAGAGGCAGTGACAGAGGAGCTGGCCCCAGGCCACCGCTGGGAGGCTTGGGGTGGGAGCGGGAGGCCGGCCAACCAGCTTCTGAGCACCGGCCAGCCTTACTGAAAGCATCAAGTGAGAACAAGCCGCGGCATGAGCACCGTGCAGCTCACCCTCACGTTGTCCCCGCAGCTCTTAGGCAGCACCGTGACACACCTAGCCATGATACACCGCCTCACCTTCGGTGAGACCCTGAAACACCCGCCAGTGTCTGCCTCACTTTCTTTACCAAGAGCTCGGGAGCTCCTGTCATCTGGAAACGGACCTGTCTCCTGTAACATCTGTGGACACACTTCAGTCCTGCGGGGCAAGCAGCATCCATCGTGAGAGCTTCTCCATCTCTCCTTCTTCCACCCAGGGATCCTGAGGCCCGGCCGGTGAGGCGGCCTGCCCGGGGCCGTGCAGCGCAGCGGCTGCAGAGCCGGATGTGGAATCCAGCCCCTGCCCGTCCCCAGTGAAGCGCCCCCCCACCCTCCTCCCGGGGGCACATCTGCTCCAGGACGATGCTCGTGTGTTTCCCACCTGAGAGCCGAGTGCCTCGCACTCCAACTCCAACGAGGCGCCCCACACCGGCAGGACATTGAATCTCATCCCTCTAATGACTTGCGGAGAACAACCTGAGCCTCGCACCACCGCCATTTTGAGACCCCCTATTCCAAGCTCTCGGGGGGGCTCCCGAGGTCATCACTCTCCTGGAGGCCACTGTCTCTTCTCCTCTTTCTTTGGAATCTAAAGGCGCTGGGTAAGGGGATGAGACAGACTGATGGCCATCTGTCCGGGCTGCTCTGTGCAGCCTGAACCCCAATGCACTGACTGATTTTTCAGCTAATAATGCAGTTTGTGTGTTCCGCTGGGCTGTTTGCAAAAGCATGCTTTTCCCACAGCTGCTCTGAAGGAAATTCCCAGCCCCCACCGAAGCAGACGATGAGGGGCTGGAGCCTCTCAGGGACTGAGTGGCTCTTCACATCTATCCATCATTGAGGGGGGACACCCCTGGCCACCTGGCAAGGACCATCAGGGGGGACACCCCTGGCCACCTGGCAAGGACCATGAGGGGGGACACCCCTGGCCACCTGGCAAGGACCATCAGGGGGGACACCCCTGGCCACCTGGCAAGGACCATGAGGGGGGACACTCCTGGCCACCTGGCAAGGACCGTGAGGGGGGACACTCCTGGCCACCTGGCAAGGACCGTGAGGGGGGACACCCCTGGCCACCTGGCAAGGACCGTGAGGGGGGGACACCCCTGGCCACCTGGGGCACTGGTACCCAGTCCTCACATTCGTAAGACCCAGCTGGAACTGTGCCGACAGATTCAGCGAAGGGGGTGGGGAGGAGGATGCCTGCCCACCCTCAGGACAGGGCACTCCCTGCTCCGCTGTTCACTGGCTCTGCAACCCAGGGCACACCGTGTCACCTGACCGAGCCCCCATTTCTCCACCCACGTGTCCAGTCAGGGATGGAAAACCTTCCTCATTAGCTTATTGTGAGAAGCCTATGAGATGGTTGACACTAAATAAAGACTTGAATGATAACACGGAGACATATACGTAATATGCTCAATGGAAGTCTCCTTCCTTTCCATCTCTCTCCCCCCCCATTATTCTTTACATTGTGTCAAGACTCAGAAGGGAAAGGGGGTGAGTACAGGGGTGCTCCTGCTTCTGCTCCCCCTGACGCTATTACTAAGCGTCTGCCTTTAGCCACAGGCGTCATGCGCACGTCCTCACTATCCTCACGTCGCCCTCAAAGGGTGAGCGGGCTGGGCTCCCGTGGAACACACAGATCAGCGCTGTCCAGGAACTCTGTGGTGATGGAAAGGCTTCGCATCTGTGCTGTCCTCGGGTGGCTACTGAGCCCGCAAAGCCGGCCGACTGTCACCCAGAAACTGGATTTTAAATTTCACTTTAATTAATTTACATTTAAGTAGCTCCATGTGGCCCTGGCTGGGTGGCTCCGTTGGTTGGAGTGTCGTTCCTGTATGTCAGCGTTGCGGGTTCAATCCCCAGTCAGGGCACACGCACAAGGCAACCAACGGACCCATGAATGAGTGGAAGAACAAACTGAAGTTTCTCTCTCACAAATCAATACATAAATTTTAAAAAATATTATGTAGCCCCATGTGGCCATGGTCATCCAGTTGTACAGAATATTATAGATGTGGGTGAAAAAAAAAACAAACCAGATGGTGTCTGAGGAAGTTCACCAACTTGCCCATCCTGGCGGAAGGAGCCGGAGACCTGAACCTGCACCCGCGAGTTTCCGGGGCGCAGCTCGGAGGGGAGGGCCCAGCTGCCCTAGGGCTCCCCCCCCACACACAAACCCAGATCTGCATGAAACTCAAGAGAGACTGGGGAGAAGTCACCCCAGTCCCGGGGAATTGGAGAATTGGCCCAGAAGTAGAAGGAAATGAATATTCGAAGCAGAGAATGGTGGTGGAAACGCTTTGTAAACTGTGAAGCGCAGTCTCAGGGTGGAGGTTATTAATAATACCCCTTGGCAATGGCTCCCTGGCAAAGCTTCCCCGTACCTCTCCACATCCTGCTGCTCTGTTAATCATTAATTAAAGCTTAAGGGATTTGGGAATGCAGGTCACTGAAATTTGGACTAAACCCTCCATGTTACTGGAAAAGAAAGAAAAAAAAAGAAAGAAAAGAAATCTTGGATAATTAGCTTTTCTTTCCCTAAATGCTTTTTTGGGTCTCATTACAGAGGAAGTGCCGGGCTAATATACCTCGTGTTGTGCATGCCTCACAATTCCTGCTAATTGAATTAAACCCAGTTCTCTGCAAATAAACGCTTGGTGTTCCTAATGGCGAATAAGGAACAGAGCTGTTTCTTTTTGGAACGGGTCGTCACAAGGCCCCAATTCCCAGGGTCTCCGTGTGCAGCGCAGACTGTCTTTGTGCCGGCTTCTGACAACGACGACGGCTCTGTTCAGATCAAAGTTGCAGTGTGCCCTTGGAATCTTCTCCCTCTTTTTATTCCACTTCAAAATGTTTAATAATGACTAATCCAATTTCCAAGACGGCAGCGGAAGGACAAGAGCGCCAAAGTCCCGCTTTTTTTAAATTCAGGACAAATATTCCGAAACCGACGCAATGCTAAACCCCCCTCCCCCTCCTCCTCCCCTCCCTCCTCCCCCTCCTCCCCCTCCTCCCCCTCCTCTTCCCCCTCCTCCCCCTCCCCTTCCTCCCCCTCCTCCTCCCCTCCTCCCCCTCTTCCCCCTCCTCCCTCTCCTGCTCCCCCTCCTCCCCCTTGCCCCCTCCCCTTTTCCCTTGGACACAGCACGTTTTGAAGCTGACAGTGAATCAAGGAATCGGTGCCGCCCGACTTGCCCGCATGCCCAAGGTGAGCGAGCGGAGGGGCCGCGTGGAGTAGCCATGTGTCGGGGAGGAAGACGATGCCGTTATTTCCGCATGGTCCGACGCCTCTATCAACGAAGCAGTGCCAGTTACTCTGGGGACCAGCCTAGACTCTAGTGAGATGGGACACTTTATCCCAGGGGGCTCTGTAAACAGCACAGGAACCAGCCCCTCCAACCAGCATGTAAAATGCATCCTTTCCTACGGCAATGCCGCCCTGACGTGCGGGCAGAGGTACCAAGTTTGAGATTCCAAGGTGAAGTTGGATGGAGAACTGTAACACTGATGGTGACTGTCCTTTGTGGACACTTAAGGTTTCGGGGCGGGTGATGGCAGAAGTTCCTGGTTGGAGGGGCTGGACACACTCTCATCGTGCCTCACCTG
Organism: Saccopteryx leptura; assembly: GCF_036850995.1. Taxonomy (NCBI): domain Eukaryota; kingdom Metazoa; phylum Chordata; class Mammalia; order Chiroptera; family Emballonuridae; genus Saccopteryx; species Saccopteryx leptura. Next base: position 209,976,426 of record NC_089506.1, read on the forward strand.
CCGGTGAAGTGCTCCCGCCCGCAGCCTCGAGCAGCAGTGGCCGGCTTCGGGAGCACTCCCAAGGGCAGGAACCTCACTGCCCACAGTGGCCAAGGTGCTTGGAAGAGAGCAGGGCATTTAGAAGCAGAGGGGCACAGCGTCTGGTGCACAGAGCGGCCTCTGACAGCCCAGGCTCTCCCCTGAGCAACCCCGAGAGGCGCTTCTCCGGGTTCTGCCAGCTGGTTTCCCGTGACAGGGAGCCCAGCACCGCCCCAGGCCGATGGCCTGGTCCAGGCTGGAGCCCAGTCACCAGGAGAGGGTTCTTCCCCTCTGCCGTGCCCACACACACCTCCAGGTAACCTGGACCCCTGGCTGCACTGCTCACCAACCTGGGTCCTCATCCCTTCCCTCTGACATCCCCTCGCCTATGCGAGCCCACACCCACCGCGGTAGCCCTTCCTCCACCCACGGCAGCCCTTCCTCCACCCGCGGGGTAGCCCTTCCTCCACCCGCGGCAGCCCTTCCTCCACCCGCAGCAGCCCTTCCTCCACCCGCGGCAGCCCTTCCTCCACCCGCGGTAGCCCTTCCTCCACCCGCAGCAGCCCTTCCTCCACCCGCGGTAGCCCTTCCTCCACCCGCGGTAGCCCTTCCTCCACCCGCGGGGTAGCCCTTCCTCCACCCACGGGGTAGCCCTTCCTCCACCCACGGTAGCCCTTCCTCCACCCGCGGCAGCCCTTCCTCCACCCACCGTAGCCCTTCCTCCACCCGCGGTAGCCCTTCCTCCACCCGCGGCAGCCCTTCCTCCACCCACCGTAGCCCTTCCTCCACCCGCGGTAGCCCTTCCTCCACCCGCCGTAGCCCTTCCTCCACCCGCGGCAGCCCTTCCTCCACCCACCGTAGCCCTTCCTCCACCCACGGTAGCCCTTCCTCCACCCACCGTAGCCCTTCCTCCACCCGCGGCAGCCCTTCCTCCACCCGCGGCAGCCCTTCCTCCACCCACCGTAGCCCTTCCTCCACCCACGGTAGCCCTTCCTCCACCCACCGTAGCCCTTCCTCCACCCACGGTAGCCCTTCCTCCACCCACCGTAGCCCTTCCTCCACCCACCGTAGCCCTTCCTCCACCCGCGGCAGCCCTTCCTCCACCCGCGGCAGCCCTTCCTCCACCCACCGTAGCCCTTCCTCCACCCGCGGCAGCCCTTCCTCCACCCACCGTAGCCCTTCCTCCACCCGCGGTAGCCCTTCCTCCACCCGCGGCAGCCCTTCCTCCACCCACCGTAGCCCTTCCTCCACCCGCGGTAGCCCTTCCTCCACCCGCGGCAGCCCTTCCTCCACCCACCGTAGCCCTTCCTCCACCCACGGTAGCCCTTCCTCCACCCACCGTAGCCCTTCCTCCACCCGCGGCAGCCCTTCCTCCACCCGCGGCAGCCCTTCCTCCACCCACGGTAGCCCTTCCTCCACCCACCGTAGCCCTTCCTCCACCCGCGGTAACCCTTCCTCCACCCACGGGGTAGCCCTTCCTCCACCCACGCGGCAGCCCTTCCTCCACCCACGGGGTAGCCCTTCCTCCACCCGCGGTAGCCCTTCCTCCACCCGCGGTAGCCCTTCCTCCACCCGCGGCAGCCCTTCCTCCACCCGCGGCAGCCCTTCCTCCACCCACGGGGTAGCCCTTCCTCCACCCGCGGTCGCCCTTCCTCCACCCGCGGTAACCCTTCCTCCACCCACGGCAGCCCTTCCTCCACCCACGGGGTAGCCCTTCCTCCACCCGCGGTAACCCTTCCTCCACCCACGGCAGCCCTTCCTCCACCCACGGTAGCCCTTCCTCCGTCCACGCCTTTTCCTCTCCAGCTCTGTGTTTACGTAAAAACCGTGATGACTCGGGGAGAGCTGTGTTCCAGGTGTTCTGGAGGTGCAGGTGAGAGGAGGTGCAAAGCCAGGTCACCCTCTGCCCAGTCTGGAGGGGAAGGTGGCTTTCCACCCAGCAGAGCGGAGCGTCATCCTGGGCCAGATGACAGCAGGGAGAGGGGGCGGCCGCTCTGGTAGCGACTTTGTTCTCCCGGGCTCTTTAGAACAGCGGTCTGATTCACTGCTGTGCAGATGTGCTGCCTCGGGTTCAAGTGAGGACAGAGCCGCAGGGGGGGGGGTGGCGAGAGGGAGCTGGGACGGAGACGCCAGAAAACTGTCCTATATTTGTCACCTGGTTCATGACACAGTGCCTAGGTTAGCTCCTGAAGTACAGCGACTCTTTGCTGACTTGGGGTGTGGGGAGGAGTTGCTGAGTTAGATATCAGATGGACTGTAGACAACGGAACACAGGTCGTTGGTTACTATTCTTGGGGTCTAGCAGAGTCTCTGGCACATGGTAGGGGCTTGTCACAGACACTGTTGGCTGTTTACCTTAACAGTGCTTCTGAACCACCTCTTTCTTGTCTACCTTAATTTCCCAGTCTTGATTGCCCTTAGTTAGAGGTTACCGCAAGACTGATTCTAGCCAATGAGCTGCAAGAGGACTGCCAGTGAGGGTGCCTTCTCAGAAAGTAACTCTTCAGATAAAAAGAGCCTGAAGGAGAAAACGCTTCCTTCCCGTCATCCACTTCCCTGCCTTGAAACACAGTGGGAGGTCATGATGTCCGGAGCTGTGGCAGCCCTTTTGTGAGGATGAGACCATGACCATGAGGATGAAAGTATCCGTGCTGAGGGCGGTGAAGCAAGATCGTAAAGCAGAGTTTGGCTTTTTGATGCTGTTGAACTAGACCTGAGACCACCTGACTCATCTTCTTGTTGGATGAGATAGCGCCGTATTGACAAGTTTTTGTTGGCCAGGCGTGTTGCTTACAGCCCAGAACACTCCTGTTGCTACAGCCCCTGATAAACATTTTCTGAGTTGTACGGGGGGCACTTAGAGGCAATCTTCATCTGGTGAATCAGGACCAGATACTGCCCATAGGGCACTTAATGGTTGGGCACTAAAAGAATTATGGCCATAAACTGAGAAAACGGCTTTCGACAGAAAGTGGGTCCTGCAACAAAACTCTGAGTTTCCTTCCAGGTAGAGACATTAGAAGTTCTGGTTCTGATTTTCTGTAGCTTCTACAAAGACTCCGCCTCTCTGGTAAGTATTGAGCTGAGGGTAGAGAAACGCAGCTGGGGTCTGAGTAGGTTGAAGTGCGGCGGCCCTGGAACGGGCTAAGGTGAGTGGAAGGCGCGTCTAGTTCTAAGTCGGGGTTTTCCACCTCAGCGCCATTGACACTGGGCCAGAGAAGTCCTTGCCGTGGGGGCTCCCAGCCACTAGAGAACGTTGATCCACAGCAATATCAGATGCCAGGAAAGATTCCTCACTCTAAGGTTTGAAGCCAAAAAAATGCTTCCAGACATTATGAAATGTTCTTTGGGGTTCACATTTCCTTGGGATTTATGCCTCTCTCACCGGTCGGTCATGAGTAAGGAGACTGACTCCTTTGGGCTTCCTTTCCCTCATCTGTGAAGTGGGTATATATTTTATTTATTTATTTATTTATTTATTTATTTATTTGTATTTTTCTGAAGCTGGAAACGGGGAAGCAGACTCCCGCATGCACCCGACTGGGATCCACCCGGCATGCCCACCAGGGGGCGATGCTCTGCCCATCTTGGGGCATCACTCTGCCGCAACCAGAGCCATTCTAGCACCTGAGGCAGAGGCCACAGAGCCATCCTCAGTGCCCGGGCCATCTTTGCTCCAATGGAGCCTTGGCTGTGGGAGGGGAAGAGAGAGACAGAGAGGAAGGAGAGGGGGAGGGGTGGAGAAGCAGATGGGTGCCTCTCCTGTGTGTCCTGGCCGGGAATTGAACCTAGGACTCCTGCACGCCAGGCTGATGCTCTACCACTGAGCCAGCCGGCCAGGGCCCATGTAAAGTGGGTATAATGAGAGAATGACTTCACAGGGCTGGTAGGAGCGTTCCCTGAGGTAGACTCAGCAAAAGGTGCTAAGTCCCCGTTAACCGTTATGGTGATGACCGTCCCACAGGCAGACTTGGCTGGGCCTGCTTTGTGACATGGCACTCACCAATATTAGACCTGATTAAAAAAAAATGTAGAAATTCATCGATCCAAGTTCCCATTTTCCAGAAGAGGAAACAGACCCCAAGAGAGGAAAGGGTGATCTGACCAGTGTCACATAATAAGCCTCAGCTCGGGACCCAGAGTCAGGATATCTCGGATGCTGGAACTGTGTTGCCTCTTTCTGAAACAGAAATCCGAGCCAGCTTTCTCCAAGAGCCCTCCCTCTGCCTCCGACGGGATCACCAGTCGACTGACTGGGGTGCATTGGAAACATACTTCACACCAGGCTCCACGACAGCTACCAGGGATGTGGTGATCAGTGAGATAAGCACGGTCCACCCTGCCTCGTGGAGGTCTGGCTGGTAGAGCCAGTGTAAATAATGACCGATAAGCCGGACTGGAAGTCACTGGGGGCCCTGAAATTAAACCAGGAATCAAAGTAGTCCCAGAAAACTCCGACTCTGCCACCGGGTCCTTCCCAGTGAGGACCAGAAAACCTGCCAGGGCAGAGGAGGAGGCTGGCATCGCCAGCCAGCGGCTTCCCAGAAAAGAACATTCTTCCACCTCTTCCTTCCCCCAACAAGAGGGTGTGGGGGTGGTAGTTGATGGGGTTGGGAGCAGGGAGATGTTGGGGTGGTGATGACAGTCACTGTGGTTCTGAGGCTTGTGTGATTTCTGCGAAAGCCGTCTCCCGTCGGGTCTGGGTGAGGACAAGATATCAAACCCACGTGGACAGTAAGATCACGTAGTATCCTGGCAGGAGGACAAACTCTCGTCTTAATTCACGGTATTCCAGGCCCCCCCGGGGCTACGTCTTTGAGGGTTGTTACAGGCAGAGGAGGCACTGTGTGTGTGTGTGTGTGTGTGTGTGTGTGTGTGTGTGTATTCAAAGGCCTCAGGAAAGTCGAGCCGGCCTGGAAGAGGATAATCTTGAAGGCTCCGTGGGAGAAGTGGGGGTGGGAGGCCGTCAAAAAAAATAATAGACTCCAGAGGGGTGGGAGCAGAGTGGGTGAGGGGGACAGAGGTGGACGAGGAGGCTAGACGTGAAGACGAGGCTCTTACCATGAGAGACCTCCAGGCAGGTTAGGTGACACAGACCCTTCTGCAGGTGCCCAAGGCCACCAGGGGGTTGTAGTAAGAGCATCGCATGGTCCAGTCTCCTCTAGGGACACATCCCTTTGGAGACGGCACTGGGGGAAGCAAGGGGAGAAATGGAGACGTGAGACAAGTCAGGAAGGTGCAGCGGAAATCCCTGGAGAGGGAGAGACGGCCGGCAGCGGGCTCTCAGCGAGGCGTGTCTGTCCCTGGGGGACGCTTGGCAGTGCCTGGAGACACCGCAGGTCATCACAGCGTGGGGGTAAGTGCGACTGGCACCTCGTGGTTGGAGGCCAGAGGTGCAGCTGCACAGCCTGCAGAGCACAGCACGGCCCCCACAGCAAATGTCCCAGCCCCAGATGCGCCCAAGGCTGAGAAGTCCCGGCGCAGAGCGGTGGGGAGGTGGGCCTGAGTTGTGTCGAGAAGGGGGAATTGGATGTGGAGGGTGAAGAATTAGAAAGTGTCAAGGATGGGTCCTAGGTAACCGGGCGGATCGGGGTTCCCTCCATGGCAACGGGGAGCCCAGAGAAGCAGTCAGAAGGGGTCAGGATAAACAACTCACTTTGGGACACGCTGAGGGAGGCCGCCTGGATGTGTGCAGAGGAAAACCGCCTTGGCGCTCCCCAGCTCCCCAGTGGTTAAGACAAAGGGTCGCAGTGGCCCCCTGGGCCCCCCACTGAGCTCTGAGTCCCCATGGTCCCCCTGGGCTGCCCTATCCCAGAGTCCCGGCCCTGCATTCGCTTCCCGCTGACGGGCCCCCCAGGCGAGCCCGGCGCTCTGGGCCCAGCTTTGCCCCGCGCTACAGAGCTCCTGGCCCAGCCTTGCCCCGCGCTGCTGCAGAGCCCCCGGCCCAGCCTGGCCCCGCGCTGCTGCAGAGCCCCCAGCCCAGCCTTGCCCCGCGCTCCAGGCCCAGCCTTGCCCTGCGCTACAGAGCTCCTGGCCCAGCCTGGCCCCGCGCCGCAGAGCCCCCGGCCCAGCCTGGCCCCGCGCTGCAGAGCCCCCGGCCCAGCCTGGCCCCGCGCTGCAGAGCCCCCGGCCCAGCCTGGCCCCGCGCTCCAGGCCCAGCCTGGCCCCGCGCTGCAGAGCCCCCGGCCCAGCCTTGCCCCGCGCTGCAGAGCTCCAGGCCCAGCCTTGCCCCGCGCTGCAGAGCCCCCGGCCCAGCCTTGCCCCGCGCTGCAGAGCCCCCGGCCCAGCCTTGCCCCGCGCTGCAGAGCCCCCGGCCCAGCCTTGCCCCGCGCTGCAGAGCCCCCGGCCCCCTTGCTGGCGGCGGCGACAGCAGATGAGCTGCCCTCCCACTCCTTGGGCTCCAGTCATCCCGCAGCCTCACGACTAATTAAACATCTGCTACAAGCCACAATTTGCTAAATTGCCTCACACTCTAACTTCTGGCAGGGACTAATCTGAGTTCTCAACTTGAAACCCAGAGCTTTCCTCCAGACAGCCCCAGCGTCACCCCCCCACCCCCGCAATGTCCCTCGTCTTCCCCAGATGTCTCTGTGTCCCCACTGTCCAAATGGCCATGCAGAAGGGTCAGGTGAGGGGTCCGGGACGGGGCCGAGACGGGGCCACGGGAGGACAGGAGCCCCCCCCCCCCCCGGGAGCTCGTCTTCATTGTCCCCCACAGAAAGACTCCGAGGATGAATAAGTAATCAGATGCGAAGACTTGCCAGATTGAGTTTAATCAAGGACTAAAATGGATGAGACAGGAAACAGGTTTTTATGGGGGCTGCAGATGAGACTCATTTCCTCATAAGACCTTGAGAAAGAAGGGTCCTTGGGGACCATCTCGTGCACCATTTCTCAAAGGGCCACCTGCCTCCGAATCCCCTGGGGTGCAGGTTAGGGATGCACAGTCCTGGGTTCTATCTCTGAAGGGGCGGATTCAGCAGATCCAAGGGTGGGGGCGGGAATCTAAACTCTTCCACAGGCTGAGTTTTCAATACCTTACAGTCTGGCCGGGCTCGGACGGAGGGACGCACATCCCCTTTTCTCTGCTAAGCTTCTCCAATCTTCGTCGTCAGAATTAATCAGAACAAGATGCATGATGATACCATTTCCTACCAAGCCGATCGATGCATCTGCAGGTTCCTGAAGCTGCGTGCGGTGCCCGTGTGCCCTGCTCTGCCTGCCCACAGCCTTGCCCGCCTGGACTGCCACCCGCCCGCGGCCTCGCTTGCTCGCAAGTACTCTCTGCACTCAGCTCCGCTGTCCTATCTTGAGGTCAGCCAAGCCCATGCCAGGGACCTGATCGCAAGAGGACATATTTCCTGTCCCAGAGGGACACTGGGTCCCTCACATTTTATGTGCATTTGCAGGACGGCTGGGTCAGTAATGTGGAGGAAAGAGAGCTTCAACCACAGGGGTTGGGACGGGAGAGGAGCATAGGCATGAATGAGTAGGTACATAAGAGTCAACAATCTTTCCAACATTGTAACAAAATAATTTGGACAGGGCTGGACTGAAGAAGGGATAACTAAACTGAAAGGCAAAAGAAAGAATCTCTCTTTCTCTCTCCCTTACCTACCTCTCTCTGAAACACACACACACACACACACACACACACAGAGAGAGAGAGAGATTTTGCCAACATAAAATATTTTATGGACCAACACGCATGTCAGTTCTTAATGTACTGCTCACAAATAATCTTTATCTTTCAATTAAAAAAAAAGATCCTCTAAGAGTGTATTAATAGGAAACATTGTATCAGCCAAGTTACCTTTATAAGGAAAGAATACAAGTGGGTGGCCTCCTTTCTTTTACCATTCTGCAAATTTCTTACAGATATTTGCTGAATTAGTAAATCATGATGACCTTTCCCCTTCCTTTTGTCCCTCCCTTGGGTGACCTGGCAAAGGCAGTGAGGCTTATTAACGACTAAAATTCTTAATGGGATTCGTGCTCAGACCCCTGCTGTGCACCCCACTTGACTTGGCTTCTAGAGGTCTCTGGATGCACTGAAATTGAATGTAAAAATTATGCTTATGGGTTTGGGGCAGGTCATTCCTTTCAGAGACATCGTGGCCCAAAAGGGATAAAAGCCCCACAGGAGAAGGTTTCCCTGTTACTGGATTTTTCCAGCAGGGGGATGACTGAGATTACCTCTGGGAAACTTGTCCCCATATCATTTGTAACAAGTTTCTGGTTCCTCTGAGAGACACCCCCCCCCCTCCCCAGGGCCCTGTGGAGTCCACGGGAGGGATGTGTCTGGAGCGCCCACTCTTCCTGTCTTTTCCTCGGACCCAGAGCCCAGCTCTCTCCCTCTGCGGAGTCCATGATGCCCTCACTAAGAAGCCACCGGACCTTGGCTAGGTTTGCACAGAATGCCCCATGAGCGTGCACCTGCGCTTATGGGCAGAGACCTATCGATAGGAGGGAATCACAGTGCAATCAGAAACAGAACAATGGTTGCTGACATGTACTCTGTCCTGTGAAGCACTGCGTGCCGGGCTGTGAGCGAAGCATTTCGTACACAATGGACTGTCTAACCCTTACCGTAGCCCCGAGAACAGGACCTTTTGGAAAACTAAGGCACAGAGATGCCAAGAAAGCCAGCCCAAGGTCACACAGCTAGGAAGTGACAGGACAGCGCGCCCCTGCCTGCATGCTTCCATCTTCTTCTTCTGTGCAGTCACCCCCGCGGTCCATTAGCCAGTGCAGTTCAGAACTAGCCGGAGACGGGATCCAGTCTCACTGCCTTTGCCCCGGATCCGGGAGGGCCTGGGGCAGACTCTGACCTCCCCAACGTCCACTGAGCTTCGGCCTCCCTCAGGCCGCTCAGGTTACACCTGACCCGGGGGATCTGCCTTTCTGCCCACCTACCCAGTCCTGTTCCTCTCCCAGAGTCCAGCTCTGCCCTGTGCCCTTATCTGGGTCCTGCCTCTTCCATGCTGGGTCCTGGGCCATGGCCCATTGCTGGCTGGGGTCTTCCTTCAACCACACAGATAGGCCTTCCCTCTAGAATTCAGATACTGAATACACAATGTTTGAAAGATGACCACGTCCTAGACCCCATGAACAAGACTGAATTCCTGACCTAAAAGAGCTTACACATTTGCTTTTATTAAAAATTCATTTAGGCCCTGGCCGGTTGGCTCAGCGGTAGAGTATCAGCCCGGCAGTTCGATTCCCGGCCGGGGCACACAGGAGAAGCGCCCATCTGCTTCTCTACCCCTCCTCCTCTCCTTCTTCTCTGTCTCTCTCTTCCCCTCCCGCAGCCAAGGCTCCATTGGAGCAAAGTTGGCCCGGCCCTAGGAATGGCTCCGTGACCTCCATCTCAGGTGCTAGAATGCCTCTGGTTGCAACAGAGCAACAGCCCAGATGGGCAGAGCATCGCCCCCTGGTGGGCATGCGAGTAGATCTCAGATAGGTGCAATATGGGAATCTATCTGACTGCTTCCCCGCTTCTCACTTCGGAAAAATACAAAAAAAAAAAAAATTCATTTATCTCCCCAAATATTTAGTGCGCAGTTACAATGTGACAAGAAGTGTCATAGACATTTCTATTACATGGGGGAGGGGAACGTGTCCACCTAGCCGGCAAATACACTAGCAGATTATGTCACGTGGTGTAAGGGCCACAATGGAACAGAGGTGGGGAGCATGACAGAGTGGTAAGTGGGAGCCTCATTTAGAGGGGACAGTCTAGTTGAGGAGGTGGCATGGGGAAGTGACCCTTGGTGCCCAGAAGCAGTGGTCACCCTGTGCGCTGGGGGCCGAGGGGGTAGCTGGGAAGTGGCCTGAAGGCAAGACTGACCTCGGGCAGTAGAAGAAAATGGCCAGTGTTGTCAAAGCCGTGGGCATTCGTTAGAGCCACGGGCAGTGGTGGGAGACAGGTACCGTGCAGCAGCAGCGAGGACGCGGGCGTCATTCTGTGGGTGGGGGCTGGCACGCAGAGAAGGCATCAGTGCGACCTGACTTGGGCTCAGGGATCATCACAGCTGCGATTGGTCATCTTCACAGGAGCCTCCCCTCCCCTCCCAGACCAGACCCACCAACGCCCACCAGAACAGAGCTGGAAGCCACCACCTCCACGCCGGCTGGGACCTGCTTCCCATCCCCCTGAGAGCCGTGCAGACCTGCCCAAGCCCCTGCACTCCTGGCCCATGGAACCCTCTTCCCCTCAGCTGCCAGTCTCTGACAGACACTGCACTCTCACTGAGTCCCATTCACTTCGATAGAAAAAATAATGAAGAGCAAATAATCGGAAATCCAATGATCCTTTTGTGTTCCACAGTGCCCGTTAGACAGCTGGACCACCTTGGCGGGGCGGAAGCGATGCCCACCTCCCCCATCATCAGAAAGTACCCGGGGAAGGTGGACATGGACCGTGGATAATGAGGTCTTCCCGACTCCATCCAGCTGCCAAGCACACGGTCTCCAGCCCAACACTCGGCCAGGTGACAGCAGAGCCAGAGATCCCGCCGGGTCAGGGACGTTTCACAAGTGGACTTTGCAGATGTAGGTGCTGGGCCAGCCTCGCCGGAGGGGGTTTGGCACTTTGGTGTTTTTAGAAACCCTGCAATGAAACGTCAGGGTCGTCTGGATACACTGAGCAGAAGAAGGAGCCAGAATCCAGAGAAAGGGGACAGCAAGCATCCTGCGGTCCCGCTCTTGAGGAGGAGGGGGTCCTCCCTGAGTCTGGCCATCTAGGCCAGTAAGTTACCCAAGGAAAAAAAAACAAACAAACACCTCTTTATCTATTTGTTTCCCCTTTGAACAACTTGAGGGTTTTCCCAAAAGGCTCCAGTTGCTCTTTGATCCTGTAGTTGCTGCTGTTGATAGCATTCGGAGGCCTTGGGGGTAACAGGTGCATTTCAAATGAGTGGGAATAACAAATAAATTAGATCCCGGATTTACAGCATTAGCGATGTCTTTGTTGTCTTGAGCCGTCGATGCCTGGCTTGTGGCCAGCAGACCCGCACAGCCCACAGCAGCGGTGGTGCAGGCAGGGGCGCTGCTGAGGGGAGATGGAGGTGATGGAGGCAGAGGGGGACCCCTGAGTCCTCCCTCGCAGGTCTTCAGAACACATTCCGGGCTCTATCTCCAAAATATGGCCGACACCCCTCCTCCTCCCCTGCCCACACCCTGACCCGAGTCCTCATGATTTCTCCCCAGACAACCTCAGCCGCCCGCCGGGTCCCCTCACCTGTCTCTTTGCGCCTTCAGCCCACTCTCCACACAGCAGTCAAAGTGATCTTTTCAAAACACACAGCTGATCGTGGGACTCCTGGCTTAAAACCCTTCTAGAGCTCCCTGAGGTGCTCAGGACCGTCTCTGAGTTCTGGCTGAAGCCTGGAAGTCTCTGCAGGAGGCCCCCCGCCTCACCCTGCCCGCTGCCCGGCTCGCTCCAGTGCGGCCGGCAGCTTCTAAGGTGGTCCCTGTGATTCCCGCTTCCCTGCACCCACGCCTTTCCGTGGTCCCCTCTCCTCGACTGTGAGCCACACCTGGGGACGTGCTCGTAATGAACAGACAGCACAGGTGAGACAGCTGGAAAGCAGATCCCTCCTCGGCCGAGCCTTCAGATGACCGCAGCCCCAGGTAACACACCCTGACCACAGCCTGTGAGACACCCTGAAACAGAGGCTCCCGCTGAGCTGCACCTGGATTTCTAGCCCAAAGAAACCGGGGGATAATAGACATTGTTTATGAAGTCACTGAATGTTGGCGTACTTTGTTGTTACACAGCAGTGCCTAGCTAACACCGCTAGCCACCTTTTCCCCATGTCAGCCTGCAGACACACACTCTGCCTTGCTCTGGGCCCCCACCCCCAGCCCGTTATGTGGATGGAGGTTTCTCCTCCTTTATTTCTAGGCTTAGCTGTCACTTTCTCAGAGAAGTGACCTCATGATACCATCTAAGTAGTCATCCTGCCTACCATTATTCTTTAATATCCTTGTCTATTCCTTTTGTAGCTCTTACCATGGTTAATTATTATAAATGATGTATCTATGAGGTCGATAACTATGTATATGGTGGATAGATAAATGGATGGGTGGATGAATGAATGGATAGCTGAAAGAATGAGGAGAAAGGCACGTGAGTGTGTGTTCAGCGAAAGGTGGCCACCACAGCAAGAGGACTTGGAAGCAGTGGGGTAATTTGCACACGCTACACCCATTTTTATTTTGCATAATTTTGTGGAAGTCTATGGTGACTTCTACACAACAGAGGAGTTGAGTAGCATGACCCAAAAGCTTAAACTAGTGACTATCTGGCCCTTTGCAGAAGAAGTTCTCTAACTCTTAATTGAGGGAGGGGATTTGGGGTGTATGTGAGCACTGTCTTCAGTTATTGTGTAGAAGTGAAATATAAGTTGTATTTCTATTTATACATAGCTTCCAAAGGGTAGAAAACAGAACCCGTATGTGAACAAGAGGCTGATGTAGACTCAACAGGAAGAATATTAGAGTCAGAGTTTCGCCTCCAAAGAAACAAGCTTCTCTGGGAAGTAGTGAGCACTCTGTCATTGGAGGTGTGCAAGGAGAAACAAGAAAACCATTTTCTGGAGCACTGGAAAGATATTCTAGCATTGCCTAGGCCCTAGGTGACTGGTCAAGGATTTAGGTCTTCTTAGCTCCTTTGTGTCATGGACCCCTTTAGAAGTGAGGGGAAACCAAACCTCCAAACACCGTTTCTCAGAATGTTCTTTGTACAAAGCACAAGTAACATATTATAGAATGACAAAGGAGATGTATGTTAACATAGGGATATCAAAAGTTTGTAATAGAGCAATACGGATGTGCTTTGTAACTGACACATTAAACAACAATACCCAGTGGCGGTCTAATAACTAAAGTAGCTTGAGGTAGACGTGAGCACAAAGGAGGGGCCAGCCCACGATGGCTTACAGATCAAGTCTGGCCCACCACTTGTTTTGGTAAATAAAGTTTTATTGAAACATAGCCAGTTCCACTGGAGGCTGTCTGCTTTCACGCTAATGAGCATACTCGAATAGTTGAGACGGTAACCTTGTGAGCCACAACACCAAAAACATTTGCCATCAGGCCCTTTACAGAGAAGGTCTGCCAACTTCCAACATAAAGGGCCTGCGAGATACTTGTAACATTGTAATGTGGTGTGAAAATATTTCAGTTGGGGATGGAGTCATAGGTACTGCTAATGCTATTGTGGTTTGTTTTGAAATTCACACTCGAGAGGCACAGTATATTTCAGGTAAAAGTGAGGTAAAGGGTGCTGAGAGGAGGGGCTGGGGGGTGAGGGCTTAATGGGTGTGGGGTTTCCCTGTGGGGTCACGGAGCGGTTCTGGAAGCAGACAGCCATGCAAGCTGCACGGCACTGTGAAGGCACGTAATGGCCCCGAATTGTTGTACACTTCAAATTACTTAAAATGGTAGAGTTCGTGTTATGTGTTTTCTACCCTAAATAATGCACTCAGAGAAAGATAATGATAGACTTTTTCTTTTTTCCATCCAGGTTCATGGACCTGCCTGAAGTCCATCCAAAGACTCTAAGTAACAGACCAAATGCAATCCAGGAGTCTAAGTGGGCCCGTCCCCACCTCGTCTTTGGAAATCAGAGGCCGTGGACCAGAAAGTGCAGCGACGTTGCCTGCCGTGCAAGGGAGGGGATGCGAACTGGACAGCGTCCCGTCCAAGTCCCTTCGGCACATGAGCCAGGACAGGGCACCTCGTCGTGCCACTAGGATGCCCCGGGGAAGTACACAAGAGGAGAAATCTCCCAGCCACCCCTGGAACCCAGAGCCAGAGACGGAGGCCCCGAGAGGCCCTCTGAGTGACTCTCTGGGTTTGTCTGCTACCCCCACGCAGCTGCCCTGAGACCCGCGAAGCCGCCGGGCTCCCCGTGTGCAGGGATCCTGTGAGGAGCCGCCTCGGCGCCCACAGCCCGGGGACACGGAGGCCTCAGATGCCCTGCAGCACCGGGATGTCTAATTGTGGAACTCAATTTTGTTTTCATAGGAATCAATTTGGAGGGATTTTCATTTTCAATTATTCAGCAACATCCAATTTTCCCTTCACACCTCGGCCAGACAGGAGGAGAGAAATTGCATATGTCAATCACCCCCCTGAAAGCCGCTGACCAGCCTGAAGTCACCCCCGCATGGAGGGAGCATTAGCGGGGGCCCTGGGAGTGTGCCCCAGCCTTTCTGAGACAAATGGAAACACCAGATGGCCTTCTGCCCCAGACTCTGGGGCACTGGCTGGCACCTGCTCTCCCCGTCAAGGAGAGAGACAGTCTCCGTGCCAGTGAAAATGACATGCGTGGGGACCAGAAGAGGGAAACAGCCCCTGACCCCTTACTTCTCGGCAGTCTTTCCGTCCCTCTTCATCCAGCGGGCCCATCCCTGATCTTTAGAAATCACAGGAAATATGTATCGGTTCAGACTTCAGAGCCCCTTCTCCCGCGGCCGTGACCCTGAGATAATGAATTCACTCCTTCGAACCTGGGCTTCTTACTCCTTAACGTGGACATGAGCCCTTCCAGCTCCCAGGAACAGACAGATGAAGCCAGTCACCCATTTCCACAACTCGTTCATGGCAGAACCTGGAGGCGAAGCCAGAGTCCGGTGGCTGGACCTTAGCTCCTCTCCCACAGAGGACGGCCCCTAGCACACACAGGGCTCTCCAGAAACAAGACCTACTGCCACCTCTGGTGGAACTGTGTCACGCCGTGCATGATGACTCCGTGAGCCGGTTAGTCCCCTGATGCCAAAAGCTGCCTCTTACTCCGCCTACTCACCACCTGGTATTCAACTACGCATTTGTCAGTTCACCTAAACTGGCCTTCAGCTCACTCCCAACATGGTCGTAAGGTGCCTGCTCTGTGCCAGGCCTGAGATATTCATCTGCGTGGAGCCCAGACTCTGATGGCGCTCCATGTGCCAGGATTCCCTCTACCCTCCCGGACCCGTGGTGATAGGGGAGGCGGGCGTGCCAGACAACGGGGTGCCAGGGGTTAAGTGTGCTGAGAGGGGGGAGCTCTGAGTCCGGTAACAGTAACAAAAACAATATGGTGGAGTCACCAACACTTTTTCGGATCTGTCCTGCGTGCCAACTATGGCTCTAAGTCAGGGGTCGGGAACCTATGGCTCGCGAGCCAGATGTGGCTCTTTTGATGGCTGCATCTGGTTTGCAGACAAATCTTTGATTAAAAAAAAATAACGTTAAAAATATAAAACATTCTCATGTATTACAATCCATTCATTTCCTACCGCTCATGTTCATGGTTGCGGGTGGCTGGAGCCAGTCGCAGCTGTCCTCCGGGACAACATCAAATTTTTATTGGATAATGCTTAACATACACGGGTCGTTGCATGGCTTTCACGGAATTACATTTTAAAATATGGCCCTGGCCAGTTGGCTCAGTGGTAGAGCATCGGCCTGGCATGCAGAAGTCCCGGGTTTGATTCCCGGCCAGGGCACACAGGAGAGGTGCCCATCTGCTTCTCCACCCCTCCCCCTCTCCTTCCTCTCTGTCTCTCTCTTCCCCTCCCACAGCCGAGGCTCCATTGGAGCAAAGATGGCCCGGGCGCTGGGGATGGCTCCTTGGCCTCTGCCCCAGGCGCTAGAGTGGCTCTGGTTGCAACAGGGCGACGCCCCGGAGGGGCAGAGCATCGCCCCCTGGTGAGCAGAGCTTCGCCCCTGGTGGGCGTGCCAGGTGGATCACGGTCGGGCGCAAGCGGGAGTCTGTCTGACTGTCTCTCCCCATTTCCAGCTTGGGAAAAATACAAAAAAATAATAAATAAATAAATAAATAAATAAATAAATAAAATATGTGGCATTCATGGCTCTCTCAGCCAAAAAGCTTCCTGACCCCGGATCTAAGTGCTTTAACGCTTTGTACCGAAATCTCACAGCTTCTGTTGACCGGAAACCTATTTTGGGCCAAATTTTGCAGAAGAAAGTCCTGAGAACAAAGAGGCTAAGTCACTTGCCTGAAGTCTCACAAATTATAAGAGGTGGGCCCTGGCCGGTTGGCTCAGCGGTAGAGCGTCGGCCCGGTGTGGGGGGGACCCGGGTTCAATTCCCAGCCAGGGCACATAGGAGAAGCGCCCATTTGCTTCTCCACCCTTATCCCCTTCCTCTCTGTCTCTCTCTTCCCCTCCCGCAGCCAAGGCTCCATTGGAGCAAAGATGGCCCGGGCACTGGGGATGGCTCCTTGGCCTCTGCCCCAGGCGCTAGAGTGGCTCTGGTCGAGGCAGAGCGACGCCCCAGAGGGGCAGAGCATTGCCCCCTGGTGGGCAGAGCTTCGCCCCTGGTGGGCATGCCGGGTGGATCCCAGTTGGGCGCATGCGGGAGTCTGTCTGACTGTCTCTCCCCGTTTCCAGCTTCAGAAAAATACAAAAAAAAAAAAAAAAAAAAAAAAATTATAAGAGATGGAGCCAGAATTTCCAGCCTGGGCATCTGGTTTCAGAGAACATACTCTTAACCGATTTATTATACTGTGACCTCTCTCCGCCCAGTGTCTCTGAGTTGGACTGGCCGGGACTGGCCGGGTCTGGCCAGGAGGGCAGAGCGGTCTGGCAGCAACGAGGCCAAGAAAATGATGGGGAGCCCGTACCCCATGCAGGCTGGAGTGGATAGTGTCCAGACTGGCCGTGGCCTTGAGATCCAGCATGTGACACGGCTCCCATGGTATCTCTCAGGCCAGGTGAGCAGGAAATGACAGCAGTCAGCTGCACAGGTATTCGTCCTGTCTGAGGACTTTGTCCTGATGGAGGAGGGCTGCAGTCTGGGGGGCGGGGCCTGCAGAGGTCCCGGAGGAGCATCTCTGGGCAGTGGGTCTACAGGAGAGGGAGGGAGGGGAGGCCAGCCTCTGTGGAGCTAAGGGGAGACAGGCTCATGGGGGGGGTGGTGCTGTGACAATGGACCACCTTAGCCATATGGGACTTTGGTGCAAAGGTTAGGAACACCGTCCAGCAGAGAGAGGACAGCACTCTGAAATTGAGATCAAGGTCCCCTGATCAGAAAATTGCCATCAAAGAGAGGGCTGACGCAGATGGGCGTGTGTGACCGTCTGACCCACTTACAACCCCATGAGGCTGGGAAAGCCCAGAGACCCATGCTGTCACCAGGAGGCCACCAGAGCCACAGGCCACGGTTCCGAACGATGCCGCAATGGCCTTCAGAGGAAAGATTTTACTTCTCTTTCTTGCAGGGAGGATGCCACTCCTCACAAAGCTCATTTTCTGACCACTGCCTGACAAGCACACCATTGGAGCCAAGGGAAAAGTCTGTGGCCCGAATTAAAAACATTTTGGGGATGACTCCCCAGTGGGGACACAGCTTCTGAACAAGGCATTGCAGCAGAGTGGGAGGTACTGGGAGAGCAAACAGGAAGGTCACACTCTCTGATGGAGGTGAGAGGTAATCGTTAAGGGAGAGAGTCAGCTCCTCACGGCCGAGAGCTTTGATTGGTCATCGCCGTGGCCCCGGGCCTGCCGAGGGCCAGATCTAGCACCATGTGCTCCAGAAACCTGCTGACTGAGTGACAGAAGGCAGAGCTCCTGTGTTTGGGTATAGATCCCCCAAGAACAGGAATCAGTCCCCACTGGTGTCTCCTGACATATGGAACTTGAGAGCCATACGATGCGGATACTTGCAGGGCGTCACTTACAAGGGATCCCAAGCTCTCTTCTTTGGGCACATCACTTGCCCTCTCAGAGCCTCAGTTTCCCCACCTGCAGAGTGACGACGGTCGGGGTTGCTTGACAGCATCCCTGAGTCCGATGTGGAAACCACACGGCACAAAGCCTGGCTCGGCCGCGGTTCCATATATCATCGGCAACAATGCTAATAGTGGCGACAATCCCAATGATCTCCCGCTACTTTTGATCTGGATGGTGAGGAAGATTATTTAATACCTTCGTCCATCAGTCCCCTGCTTAAAACCCTTCCCAGATCCCACTGCTCCCATGATAAAGGCAAAGGTATTGATGTGGCCCACAGGACCTCCGACTCCTGTCATACCCCCTGTCCCATCTTGATGAGCCCTCCTCCTCGCTTCCTTCCCTCCCCACCTCCCTCCCTCCTCTCCAGCCTGGCTTCTCTCAACAAGGGGCTCAGTGACTTGCCATCCTGCCAAGTATCAGCAGGACTTTCTCTTGGACCCCGAGCTGCGAGATTTTTCTGGCTCACTCACTTGTTCTCCCATTAATTTCTCACCCTCTTACTCATTTAAAAGACATTTATCCATTACCTACTTTGTGCCAGGCACTGTAAAAATCGAAGTGCCTGATGTTCCAGCCACGAATGGGATATCACTTAGCAGTTCATTATCCATCCACACCTTCTTGTCAGCAAGCTCAGTTTAAAAAGAAATGTGAGGGCAATGAGCTAGGATAGAAGGACACAGATCCCCTAGACCCACGCTGCTCGCCACTCCTGTTTAATTATAGTAATAGAAATATGGCCGCTCCCAGAAACACCTACCCCCCCCCACCCACACACACATGCGCACACATGTCCTAGCAAGAGGACCCCAGGAGGATTATAAATTAGGGAGGAAGTTCAGGAAAGGGATGTCCTCAGCTGAACCCTGAATGGAACTTGGAGTCTGTGTATGTGTGGGATACACTGATAGGCGGATGTAGTTGCAGCCCAGGGTGTTTACGTGCATAAGAGGAAGAGAGACCTGAAGAAGAAATATTTTTTCTTAGGTTCCCAGGAAAGAAGACAAAACAGAGAGAATGAAACGGCCTCTTTCTTAGCCTGGATCTTGGGATTAAAAAAAAATAATAGAGAAAGGAGCTTCAGACAGGAGGTGAAAGAGCTGGTTTATCTCCAAGATCACAGAATTTGGGGTTCAGGTGGCATGGTTTAGGGATGCAGTTGACCCAGCTGCTGAAGGAGAGAAGTTGGTCTTGTTTCTTCTGCAGAAAAAACCCATGTGGCTTCAGCCAGTGAGATTCAAAGGTACCTGCAAGGTTTTATAACTTGGAGGACCTGGAAGTCAGGAGGTCTTCCTCGATGAGGTAGGAACGGAGCTGAGAGGAAGAGGTAGCATACGGTCCAGGAGGTCCAGAGGACCCCATCTGCTTCTGACACCCACTCGTGCACGGAGCCCAAGGGGGCAGCAAGGGACACACGGAGAAGCCTGGTGAGGCCACCGGCAGGCAGCACTGCGGGGCCGACGGCCGGTGCCGGCCTGCCAAGCAGAACAGCACTTCCGTCTCTCCGGAGCACCCACATCAGGAACCAGAGGCTCACACAACCCAGGCAGTGACAGGTGGGGTGTGTAGAAACATAGAAATTTCTAGCAAGTACAGAGATACAGCTGTTCCCCAAAACACCATAGCAAGAGCTGCTGTCCCACCTGCTGGGCCCTGCCCAACCCAGAGGTACCAAGAACCACATACCTGGGACCCGTGAGACCCAGCTCACCCCAATAGATATTCACCGATTGCGATACCCATGTAATACTTGTGGCGCCGGCAGGTGTCAAGCAGGGGGGCCCCCTCCCGCCCCCACCCAAGTTCATTACCGAGCTCAGCATCCTGCTCACAGCAGCACGGGTTTCTCCGGGCTGCACGGTTCCCGAGGAGGGATAATAAATGTGTTCGGCAGCGTGGGGTGATTTATTAAAGTGCATTGTATTGCGATGGTTTTACAAGAAGATTAATTTTTAATAAAGAAACCTATTACCTCACTCTTTGAGGACCTTCACATACCTAAGAAAAATGATTCTCTTTGCCTCTGTGGAAACTGCTGGGGCTTCTTTCCTGGAACAGGGGCCACTTTGTTCTTCTCGGCCTTGTCCCCAGCGGTGCCGACGGGCTTTCTGAGCGGGGTCCAAACAGAATGGGGCCCCTTTCTTGGTCCATTAGTGACCGAATGCCCATTTTTCAGGCTCTTTCCTTAGTCGTGTTGGCTCTGGTTTCTGATCAGACGGGCTGCTCCTGTCTAGTGCTTCCGAGCGGATGAGGGACCAGACCCTCGGATGCCGGAGGCCCAGGCAGAGGCCGACCGCTGAGTCCTCCCATCAGGGGCTTGCAGGGCAGAAGGAAATTTAAAGGAGACCACCCGTGACGAAGACATCAGAAAGTCAGCCAAGAATAAAAGTAAAAAAGAAGTTCACATTGTTAGTGGACGAGACGGTAGGTTTGGCATGCATACACCCTACCATTCACTACAGGGGTGACCTTGTTCAAGTTACAGGACCTCTGGGCCTGAATTTCCTCATCTGTGACATGGGCCTTGATGCCACTTTTAACTAAAACGAGTGAAGTGTTCGGTGCGGAACCGACGATGGTTGTCGCTGCTGCTGCTGTTGATAGCACCGAGAAGGGAGAGTAAAACAGGCCAGCGAGGCCGGGATTTGGGGCGAGGGGGTGATCTTTGCATAAATTAAAAGCTTTTTAGGGAATGAAACCCCTTTTTCTCTGCATCGTTAGGAATAGTATACGGGGGGGGGGGGGGTGAGTGTACAATTTGCCAGAGACTCAGCTAATGCCGGGAAAGAAGGTGAGTCATGAGATGAGGTCCAGGGGGTGAGGGCCCCGCTGGACAGACTCAGGCAGCTGAGGAGGGGACCAGAGTGATTCCCACCGGAGGGTTCCAAACCCAGGAAGGTGCCCGCTGGCCAAGGTAACGGCAGGTTAGTTAACTTTGAGACAGGTTATTTTGAAACTGGTTATTATTCTTATCATTACCACACCACTTTATTTGAAAATTAGCTGAGAACCTACTTAACCATGTGACAATCCTGGAATTGCATCTACCATAATCTCAAGGATTCAGCCCAGCAGTGGGAGCCTTGAATTATACACAGATGGCTTTGCACTAAGCTCAGGGTCAGACGACATCACTGAAGTTCCCAACGAGACTCAATCCAAACACTGAAATACCAATAATAACTAATATATATTAAGCACTTGGTCGATGCCAGGCACTATACTAAGTACTTGATATATTAGCTCATTTAATCCTCAAACAACTTTGTAACCTGTAGCATGGAGACACTATTTGCAAATCAGATAGCTGATAAAAGATTGATATTACATAAAAAACAGTGAAAACTCAATAATAAGGTTCGCCTGTTCTGATATTTAATAATAAATAGAGTCCTATAGTGCCTGGCTTTTCGTGTCTGGTTTCTGCGATTTAGCACGTGTGTTCAGAGTGTGTTCAGAGTTCACTCGTATTGTACCATGTGTCAGGATTCTATTCCTTAATATGGCTAGATACTATTCCACTGTATGAATATACCACGTAGAGACAGAAAGCAGATTAGTGCTGATGGCTGGGGGAAGGAGTGAATGGGAGTAAGTGAGTGCTTAATGGCTACAGAGTCTCTTTTATTATTATTGTTGTTATTATTATTATTATTAAAGTGAGAGTCAGGGAGGCAGAGACAGACTCCCACATGTGCCTCAACCAGTATCCAACCAGCAAACCCCCTACCAGGTAATGCTCTGGTTGTCTGGGCAGCTGCTCCGTTGCTCAGCGACTGAGCTATTTTAGCACCTAAGGTAAAGCCACGGAGCCATTCTCAGCTCCTGGGGCCAATTCTGCTCCAACCATTTGAGTCATGGCTGCAGGAGGGGAAAAGAGAGAGAGATAGGGAGGGGGGATAGGGAGGGATGAAGAAGCAGATGGGAGCTTCTCCTGTGTGCCCTGACCGGGAATCGAACCCAGGACTTCCACATGCCAGACTGATGCTCTACCACTGAGCCAACTGGCCAGGGCCCTCAGAGTTTCTCTTTGGAGTGTAAAAAGTTCCAAAATCATAGTAGTAAATGGCTGCACCACACTGTGGATGTGCTTAATACCACTGAAGTGCATGCTTTAAAATGGTTAAAATGGTAACTTTTATATTACATATATTTTACCACTATAAAGTACCTCAACGATAAGAAAATAAACAACCCAAATAAAAATGGGCAAAGGATTTGAAGAGAAACTTCACCAAAGGCAATATGCAGATGACAAGCCAATGAAAGAGGCTCAATATCATTAGTCATCAGGGAAATTAAAAACACAAAACCGCAGTGAGATCCCACCACATACCTATTAGAATGTCTCAGATGAAAAAGACTCGTCATACTGAATGTCAGCGAGGATGCGAGGAACTGCGGCCCCACGCCCGACTGGGGGCAGGTAAATGGTACAACCACTTTGGAGAATAGGTTGGCAGTTTCTAAAAAAGTGAAGCATTCACCTACACGCAATCCAGCCGTTTCACGTCCAGGAATTCACAACAGCAGAAATGAAAGCATATGTCCACACAAAGATGTGTACACAAATGTTCGGCGTTATTCGTAATGCTCCCAGGCTGGAAACCAACCAAGCGTCTATCAGTTGGTGAACGGATAAACAAACGCGGAAGAGTCAAGTACGACTCCACAATGAAAATAAGAAAATACTGCTATTGGCGACAACATAGATGAACTCAAAAACCATGACAGTAAGTGAGAAAAGCCAGTAAGGTGCAAAACACAACATACTTTTTATTCAATTTATATAAAAACACCCAGAGAAGGCAAAGTCGAAGAGATAGAAGTCAGACCCGGAGTCTCGAGGAGCTACCGGAGCTGCCTGGAGTTGGAGACGGGGGAACGGGGGTTTGACTACAAATGCAGTATGTTGGGCGTGAAGGAGAAGCGTGAAAATTGGTTTGGGGTGATGACTGTACTGTACGGACTTACTAAAGATGGCATCCCACATGAACAAAAGGGAAATACTACAGTATGTCAATTATATTTCAATAATGCTTTAAACCAGTGTATACTATATGAGTCTATTTATAAAAAATTCTAGAAAATGCAAACCAGTCTATAGATGCCGAAAGCAGACTGTGGTTTTCTAAGGAGGTCGGGGCAGAGAGTGGCAGGATGAGAGGCTATCGAGGGGCGGGAAAGCCTCGGTAGCAGGTGGATATTTTCACGGTCTTGTGACAAGGTTTTACAGGGATATGCAAATGTAAATACTCATCAAAATTTACTTTTGAAATTATTGCAGTTTCTGGGTGTCGATTATATCTTTAATTTTTTTGTTTGTTTCTTTTTAAGGAGGAAAGGCTCTCAGGGGAAGGCAGCCTGGTTCATGGTGACCATTGCCTTTTGCGTACAAACCCACGTCTCAGAGGGAGGTCTCAGGAGTGAGGCTCAGAATTAAACAGGGTTAACTACGAACCCTCAGTTCCAAGGGGGATGGAAGCTTGGGTTCATTTTATGCAGACTCTGCCCTCGAGGTCCAGCATAGGGAAGGGAGAATAGTATAGCCTCAGAGTTTTAGAATTGAATCAGGAGCCGCACCAATGAGTGCAGGTCAACATGATTCCCTCTTTAAAGATGCTGTCTAGCCCTGGCCGGTTGGCTCAGTGGTAGAGCGTTGGCCTAGCGTGCGGAGGACCCGGGTTCGATTCCCGGCCAGGGCACATAGGAGAAGCGCCCATTTGCTTCTCCACCCCTTCGCCGCGCCTTCCTCTCTGTCTCTCTCTTCCCCTCCCGCAGCCAAGGCTCCATTGGAGCAAAGATGGCCCGGGTGCTGGGGATGGCTCTGTGGCCTCTGTCCCAGGCGCTAGAGTGGCTCTGGTCACAGCATGGCGACGCCCAGGATGGTCGCAACATGGCGAAGCCCAGGATGGGCAGAGCATCGCCCCCTGGTGGGCAGAGCGTCGCCCCATGGTGGGTGTGCCGGGTGGATCCCGGTCGGGCGCATGTGGGAGTCTGTCTGACTATCTCTCCCTGTTTCCAGCTTCAGAAAAAAAAAAAAAAAAGATGCTGTCTGGGCCTGGCCAGTGGTGGCGCAGTAGATAAAGCGTCGACCTGGAATGCTGAGGTTGCCAGTTTGAAACCCTGGGCTTGCCTGGTCAAGGCACATATGGGAGTTGATGCTTCCTGCTCCTCCCCCCTTCTCTCTCTCTCTCTCTCTCTCTAAAATGAATAAATAAAATCTTTTTTTTTAATTAAAAAAAAAAGATGCTGTCTGCAAATATAGTCACATTCAGAGGCATGGGGGGCTGCGATTTCAACATATGAATTTTGGGGGACACAACTCAGTCCATACCAGCCTGGGAGAATATCGATGTAGAACCAGCAAGCCTGGTAGGTATGCAGGAGCGACAGCAAAAAGGAAGGAGAACACTGAATGAGGAGGTTGAAGAAAGCGCAGACAGAGCGCCTCCATAGGTAAGGCTCATGATGTGGAATGTCCTTGACTGACTGTGCTGCCTTGGGCAGATGGAGCTCCCGGAAGTGTGGAGTGCTCTCGTTCCTCACACTGTGGGTCTGACCAGCAGCATTAGCATCACTTGGGAGTTCTTTAAAATGTAGCCTCTCTAGCCCTTCCCAGACCCATTCGGGTTTGAGAGGCACTGGCCTATAATCCAGACTTCTTCCAACGCCCTCCCCCCGCAGAAGCCAGGATTTCCAGAATGGATTCCCCATTCAGACAGTTCTCTGTTCAGACCGCCTACTCCGTTCCATCGCTGTGTGCACGCTAGTGTGGTTACCTTTGCAATTAAGTAACGGAAAGACTCTAAGGAGTCCTATTAGCAAACTGGTTTGCAGTTGATGCCCTGATTGCGCCAACGTGCTCGGTAATGACCCATTTTAGTGGTCTGG
This sequence comes from Saccopteryx leptura, assembly GCF_036850995.1. Classification (NCBI taxonomy): domain Eukaryota; kingdom Metazoa; phylum Chordata; class Mammalia; order Chiroptera; family Emballonuridae; genus Saccopteryx; species Saccopteryx leptura. Next base: position 210,001,085 of record NC_089506.1, read on the forward strand.
AAATTAGCGCAGAAACCCAGCTCCACCTTTCTTCACCAGGCAGCTTAGAGATGACCTAGGAGGGAGATGGTTCGCAAAGGGTCCTGGCCTGGTGGCCTGCTCAGGATCCTGTAAAACGGGCAAGGAAATGCCAGGATAGGTGCTCCCAATGGAGGACCAGGGGACACGCAGCTGAGGTCACACGCCCAGTGAAGGGAAAGGGGTGTCCCGCAATTACTGTCCCAACATCCACCACGTTGCTGGAGGTTGGTCCGCGCCCCCCCCCACCCCTTCACAGGAGGAGAAGGAGGCTCAGAACGGTTATGTCATCATGCCCTCATCACCCAGCGAATTACATGGAAGAGCCAGGATGGGAACCCAGATGTCTAACGCCAATGGATGAGCACCTCACTTTGACCCTGGGCCGGTCTCAGCTGTTGGTGGTGTCAGGGGCAACCTCAGCTTCTCCCTGAGGTCTTGTATAGACATTTTTTATTTCTGCCAGGCTGTTCCATCTCTTCCTGGAGGTCCTGCCCTACCCTCGGGGAAGGGGCTCCGAGAGGCTTCGGAAGAGCCTGTGGTAGATTCGTGGGCTGAGGAGACAGAAGCGCTCCTGATGTGTCTGCTCCCGGAGGGCTGAGCCGGGCAGAGCGTCCGTGCTCTGGCAGCCACCTCCACTAATTAGGAAAGCTTGTCCTGGGGCAGCGTCAGGTTTGTTTCGCTTTCCGGTCCAGCCTCTCCCACGGACTGCAGTGCCTGGCAAGAACCCAGTTTTCTAATGAACTCCGAATAGTTGGTTTCACTCTAAGGGCCTGATTTTAACCCTTGGAAAGCAAAGCAGACTTGCCCCCTTGCTGACCTCTCTCTGGTGGCCAATAAAGAAGAGGGAAAATACGAGAATGCAAGGTGATGAGGGAGGCAGGTCTGCTAGCCAAGACTGGGGACCATCCTGTCTTCGTTAGCTTCAGTGTCAGGCGGAAGGAAACCCGTGGGATGTTAGCGCCTCGTCCCCGTGGTCATGATTATTGGTTAACTGACTGAGAGCCCAGCTGTGCTGGTGTTTGTGCTGGATGGAAAGCCCTCTTTGGTCCCCGTGGACCCACTTTCTACCCCTGGGAGATCGGAGCATTTGTCCTCCTAACCTGCTCCGCTGGAATGTCTCCTGGCAATGACTCGACCCTCTAGTGAAGGTCACAGACATATCAGGCAGCCTCTCCTACAGCCTCTGGGTTCTGGCAAACTCCCTCTTCCCCTGCTCCTTGAGGCTCAGGGTGGTGACAGCCCCCCACCACTGATGCTTGCCCCAGGGCCCTGCACTTTCTCTCATCTGCTGCCCTGAGCCCAGCCCACTCATCGACAAGTAATTCCTATACTAAACTCTTCTCAAATACGCCATGACTGAATGTCATCTGTTTCAGGCAGAAACCCTGGCCCTCAGAGCACCTAACTTATTTGATCTCTAAACCTCAAATACAATTCTAAAGTATAGGCATTATAAACTGTATGTTGCAGATGAGGAAACTGAGGTTCAAGCTTCAGAGCTGCATAAATAGCCCCAGACCGTAAATTGTTCATAGAATTTTGAACGTACGAAGTCTAATTTATATTTGTGCTGCATGAGTTGGAACTTGTTAAATAAATGGGTAGGTGGAAGGAAGGAAGGAAGGAAGGAAGGAAGGAAGGAAGGAAGGAAGGAAGGAGAAAAAAGGGTGGGTGGGTGGGTGGATAGATGAATGGATGAGCCCATCCTGTCTGACTCTCTCTAACCCAGTGTTTAAATGCAGGCTTCAGCCACACGAATCTTCTCTTAGTGCCACCTATAACCCAGGCCTCCTGAAAGAGCCCCCCGGTCAAACTGACCCCTGCCCAGCTTCCAGCCCAGCCCGACACCAGACAGCTTCTCCGAGCAGCACCATGACTGGAGGAGCTCAGTGTTTCCCAAACTGTATTTTTCCACTCCAGAGCCTCTGAGTCACAGCAGCGCCTTGCACTTCATCTACAAAATTTTCCAATATACTGCGGTTTTAGTGGGACTATTAAAAACCTGTCACAGAAATGCTGGTAATGGCAAAAACATTCCTCGGAGGCCATCGGTTCCCCCCACATATCCATCAGCGCTGCCCTGCACAACAAGGAGGTCCTCATTTAGGATATGTCAATTCTGATTATTAATGTGGGGAAAACACCTGCTAAGTATGTTTTGTCTGGGAGGTGAGCTTGGCAGGAAGCAAGGACAGAAGCGCCGTAGCTGCAGATAAAACCCTGGTGTCCAGGCCCAGCTTGCTGAAAGGCCACCATAATTAATTAGGACGTGGCCATCACGGCCCACGTGGAGAGGGCGGGAGCGCGAAGCAGGTGGAGAGGGGCGAGTCCGCACTCGGAGGGCAGGCACCCCCTCGGCTGCGTGGAATGCAACTCATGCTCAGAGTCCCCAGCACAGTGACATGTCCCTTTTCTCTAAGATTTGTTTGCTCAGGAAATACCTGGAAACTCCCTACAAAGTTGTCCTTGGAGTGCAAATCTTACCTGCGAACAGGAGGGCTGTGCTCTGGTGTTTCACTAACCAGAGCCCGTCTTAGATGAGAGATGAAGACGCCATCGCTGCCACCATTAAACAAGTTCACGTGGTCGCTAGTGCATTGATTCCCTCCACCCACGCACCCACGGACAGATGTTCGCATGCCTCTGACCCTCTCTCTCACTTTTTCCATCCATCCATCTAACCGTCCATCCGGTAACTCATGCATTTATTTCTTCGCTCAACTGGCATTTACTGAACAATTTCTCAGTGTCAGACAATATGGTGGTCGTGATGAATTGGACAGAGGTCCTTGGTCACAAGTTCTCAGGATGGAAAGAAAAACAGACATACACTTGGGTTCCGCGACCCCAGAAAGAGAGGACGAAGCCGCAGACCCCCTGCAAATGCTGGCTTGCAAGGCAGAGTAAATCTCTGCGCTGGGTTCTGGAGGACGAGCAGGAAGGTGACGCCTAGGGAACGGCCTGAGTCGGGATGAGCACACCCACTCCAGGCAGAGAACGCTGCCTATGCGAAAGCATGGCAGTTTGATGACTGGTGGGGGATCGTAAGAGGTGAGGCAGGAGACCAAGGGAAAAGGTACAACAGCTTTCTGAAGTCTTAAAACAGGTAACTGAAGCAATATAACCATGGTAGAATGCAAGGTCCAGGTAAGAATTCAATAACTATTTGCAGAATTCTATCATTGTATTAACTCAGCCCCGTTTCATCAAGTGCTGAATGAATGCCCACCACACACACCCAAGGGTGCAGGGTGCGTGGTGGGAACTCATCAACCACCGAACATCAGGGCACAGTACAGCAGTGCCTGGCCCAGAGAAGACCCTCCTCAACAATTTGTTGAGTGAGAGAATGAATGTCAGGAACCAGCCCGTGCTTCACGTTCATGATGTCAGTGACGTCAGGGGGATGCGTACTACAAACTCTCAAAGAGAGTAGTATCGTTCTCAAAGGCAGAGAAGGGAGCTGAGGCTGGGGGGAGTGACATAACTTGCTGAAGGGTCCACATCTGGTGGGGGGGAACGCTGGGATTGGAGTCCAGGGCTTTTGTCTGCCCCTCTTCCAACATCCCCGCAGAAGTCAATAGAAGGAGGACCATAAAATAAGACAAAGAATCCCCTGGGGTCGAGTTTGTCAGAGGAGAACCAAGCCTGGGGCCAAAAGGGTGACAGGAGCCTTGCTTGATACCAAGGTGGCCAGGGGTTGTGGCAGAGTGGAAAGGAAAGCACAGGAGATATTTTGTTGTGGTGTTGGGTGGGGGCGGGAGGGGGCGCGACTGTGGTCATATTCCCATCTGTTGACACCTGCCATTGGCTGGGTTGTCATAGAAAAGAAACCCACAGGGTCTAGCTTCAACTTAGCATCTGGTCATCCACATGGGTGCTGACACGCTCCCCCTGGCTGGAGAGAAAGATCTCGACACTTCCCATTGATTAGCACGCAGTTCTATCAGTAGTGTATATCCTGCGTGCATTGATGGTGATGGAGGCTTGGAGGACGGAGGGGCAGAGAACCGCGTTACCCTAGTGAAGACCCCTAAGCTGGGAGATCCCTGAACACCAAGGGCCCCATCCCCTGCACTTGTCTGGCATCCTACCCATAACCGTCGTTGGGGGAAGATGGTGGAAAACCAGAACCCACCACGGCTTCCACATCAGAGTAGACAGGATTGATTCCCTGAATGCAAGTAGAAGGATTCCTTAGCCTCAAAAAGGGAAGAAAAAAAAAAAAAGAGTTAAAGGGCTTTCTAAATCTTCTCCTTGCTCCAGCTCAAGAGCTGCAATTTGGGGAATTATTGTAGGCCTTCTTAGGATGGGGAGCTTAAAGGGCAAAGTTGGGGCTGCAAATAAAATTGAGTGCACTGAGCACAGGGGAGTTACACCAACCTGGGAGCGCTTTAAGGAGCTTATATGCAGCTCCAGAGAACAGCTTATTACACCTCTGCTTCTGGGGAACCTGCAGATCAGATTTAATCTGCAAAGAGGTCCCGTCGGGGTCTCCTCCGCAGCGAACACAGCCTCCAGCAGACCGGGGCGGAAAGGCGGTCATCTCCCCGGCAGACCAGCACACGCGTGGCCGACCGTTGGGGGGGAGAGTGTCCGGAGCAGCCACTGGCTCTCCTTAATGCTCCTTTTCCCCACCTAATAGATAGCTGCTCTGCATATGTAAACACCCGAGCCAGCAACACGGAACGACCTGATTCTTAATAACGCTAGGCAGTCATTTCATCACCCGGATCACTCTGTCTGCCTGGCAGCGCGGTTGGGGGCGGGGGGAGTCCTGCGACGCTGGATAAACTCACCAGATGGTCCGTCTCTATCAACTGTACAGGACGCCTGCCGTCGCTTCCCACTCTTTTGTAAATCTCAACTGTTTAGCCACCATCACGTCAGTATTTTTTGCCTAGTTAGCCTTTCAACCTCATTCCCCAAAGTAACCCAACCACACTTAGTGCCCCCACGGACCCTGTTCCCGCGCCTGCATCCAGACACATATGTCTTCTGTTTTATGAGTCACTGCTTGGTGCCAGCGACGTATATTACTGCCTGGAAAATTAACTCGCACACTGAGAATAATCACAGAAAAGAAATTTGTTTTCCTACAAGGTTGTTTTCCAGCTGTTTTAATGCAGACAATTTTACCCTGAAACCCAAATTGAAAGAGAGAGAGAGAGAGAGAGAGAGTGAGAGAGACTTTAAAATCTGCATAATTTGAAAGTGCTTAATGTAAATTAGATAGATCAGCCTAATTTTATTTCAGTACTTTTTAATTGCATTTATAATTAGTAAAATACATTAATGTGCTACACAGAAGGTCAGGAGTTCTGGTAAAGGGATCTAATTAAAATGCCCCACTGTATTTCTGTCACACGTGTACCCGGGAACCTGGGGGCCCGCCTCTGTCCGCACCCTGGACCCGGACCAGTTTTAACTGGTTTGCGTCTTCATCAGAGTGGGCGGTGCCACGTTCAGACGGCTTCTGGTGTGGGGCCGCTGCACGCCTGTCACTCACAGGCTTTTCAGTCTCCTTCCTCCAGGATCCCACCGAGCCTACCGCAAAGCTCAAGAGCCAGATTCCACTGTTTCTCACGGGGCAGGAATTTTTCAACAATAACTCACTTTCCTCTGGACTTTCCCTCCCGTGCCCGTCCATCCGTTCCAGCAGAGAGGCCTCGTCTACACTTTCGTCTCAGGACGGGGGTGCAATGGCAGCAGTCGGCCAACAGCAGTGACAGCCAATCTCCTGGCTCGGCCTCTCCTGTGGCCCCGCACGCCATTTGAGGAGCCTCCACCGAGGACAGAAATTCTGGCCGCTCCTGCCTGATGATGATGATGATGATGATGATGATGATGATGATGCAGTAGTAATAGCAGTAGAATTGGTACTTTTTCCCTCCTCCAATGTGTCCCCAAAGTCACCCTGAAACTAGGGAATAAGGCCCTGACACATTGGTCACATCTATCTCACCGTCATCTCTCCTGATCGCATGAACCATGGGTCAGGGCAGACCAGACGGCCGCTTCATTTGCTCTCTGGAAGTCTGGCCCCGCGCCGCAAAGAAGCCTGCTCCACGCCTACCTGGCCAAGGCTCAGGGGCATGTGACCAGGCTGGGAGCCACCTGCCTGCAGAGGCCCAGCCTCCACCTCCCTCTACTCCACGTCCATCAAGTCCTGGCGACAGAATGCCCTACCCCTGTCTGCTCCTTACTTCCTTCTACCTTGTTAACCTTCCGTTTCAACAGTCACTGTTAACCAGGAGAGACGGGGTGAACTCTCTGAACAGCTCTCCCCTAGCTCTCTTAGCTAATGCAAAATTAAGCAACAGCGTTTTGGACTCATTAGACCACATCATTATGGGGTTAATCTGGCCCTCCTGTCCTCAGCACGCTTCTCACTATTTCTAGAACAATCCGGATTATTCTACAGTTCCCTATATCTACTCTCTGTATTTATTTATTTCTCGTAGTATATAAGTGAGATATATATTTATATACTTATATATTTCTATATGCATATATATACACACATTCATAATAGTCATACGGATATATAATACTTAATAGGAGAAATGAAACATGCATAAACATGCATATACGTCTTTGGAGAAATGTATATTCATTTTCTGAGGACAGATATATTTAGCATATGAAACAGAATGCCCACATATAGCAACACTTCCCCCACTTATTTTTAAAGTTAATTTAAAAAAATTAAACATGCCACATTATATTCTGGGAACTAACATTTGTTGAATATGTAGATGCACTGAGTCATATATATCTTGATTGATATTTTTTTTCCAATGATCCTGTCCACAGCCCAGTGGGGTAGCTCTTCCAAGAGGCTCGCCCAAGGTCTCCTGGGAGGTTAAGTGGCAGAACTGGACTGGAACCCAGGTCTGTCTGAGGTAGGCAGTGGACTGTACCCCCAGGCAGCACCCAAGCTGACCCTGAAGGCACGTAGGAAGTGCACAAAAAGAGCAAAATAGCTCGGGCCCCTGATCATGGTTTTTGATTGTGGCAATACTTGAAAGTTTTCCTTCTGTTTCCATCTGACAAAAGAAAATATCTAGCAAAAGTAAAAAAAAAAAAAAGGGAAACAGTAACTTTTGATCCGCGTACCTTTCATGGAGAAAAGCATAATGGTGAGGGATAGGAGCATCCTAACCAGCTTCCAATTCCTGTTGCCAGATAATAACCTAAAGGAGGTGCCTCTGTTCTACAAGGCCAAACTATTTAAAGTTACACAAACTGCCAGCTCATTCAAACCACTGTGCCTTTGCTTATGCTGTGCCATCTCCCTGGAGGTCCCATACCTCTCTGGTCCACTTGGAAAACAAACCCTTTCACCCCTTTGAAACTGAGCTCAAACACCTCCTTCTCATCAAAGACTTCTCTGACCCTAGCTAGCATTTATGTGGCTCATGGGGTGGGGGGATGGAGGGAAGGGATCAACCTTGTTTGGAGGGTTTCTGTATTGTAATTTGTTGTTTGAATTCTCTGAGGGGAATATATGTCATTTATATTACTAAGGACAATCATAATCGTAGCAAAATCTATGTACCAGCACTGTGATAAGCACGGCGCACGCATCATTTCCATGACTTAGTCACAGCAACCCTGTTTTTCAGATGAGGAAATGGAGATTCAGAGAGGTTAAGGAACATGCCCACAGTCACACAGCTAAGAAGTTGTTCTGTTCAAACCAGGCCACGGACTAGCACGCAGTAGGTGCCCAATAAATGCTAATTGAAAAATAAAGAAAAGGTACTCATATACCGAAAGCCACTCGTACTGTGTCCCACCTAATTAATCTCGCTCAGATGGAGCAAGGACATCCTTCTAGAACTTGTCCTGCTTGTCCTAAGGCCCCATGACTTACCTAGAAGTCAATATTTCATTATGAGCTCATCATGCAGGTCAGTGTAATAATTAATGACTATCTGCTGGTCTGACTGCTGATCGTATTTTAGCTTAATTCCAATAAAATCTAAATGGTCTATTAATTTTCCTAATAAATTTAGATATGGCCTCTGACCGCAATCTGGCTTTGATTAGCTGACAAAATATTTGAAGATGGGCCAAGCTGGCTTTTTCAAATATTTCAAGCAAATAACACTTAACTGGATTTCGGGTTTTCAGCTTATGGCTGCAGTCAGCATTGACTAAGAGGAGAGGACAGCTTCATAATTGGTCCCCAGTGACCTAGAGTTGAGCTGCCTTCGGGAGCCCTCCGGATAAAGGTTTGGAAGACAAATATAAGCAAGACAACAAGAAATAATACATCTTCAGTTATAGGAAGAGCAGAAGAGGAAGGAGCAGCAGGGAGTAACTTGCAGAATCACTTACAGGAGAGGTCCCACTCAGTACATGTACACAGCCACCTTGTTTTGAATGGCCATCCCCAAAGTGTCCTGAAGGTCTACATCATGGATGAAAACCCAACACATTGTTTTTAGTCCTCAAGACCCAAAAGACAATGAAGAGAGATGGGAAAATGAGAACGTTCTTCCAAAGGCATCTTGCATGATTGATTGGTTCCTCTTATCCTTCAAGTGTCAGTGTAAATGTCGCCTCTGCAGAATTCCCCTGACCTCTCCCCATAAAGATGACTCTACTGTCCCTCTAAATCAGTGCTTTATCACAGAACCCCACTTCATTTTCTTTGTGGGGTTCTGTACCCCACAAAGTGGTACTGTGCTCTGTACCCTTATAGTTATTGTACATGTGTGTGCTAAATTGTCCCTTCTCCCTCTCCACAGGAGTATCAGCTCTAGGAGGGCAGAGAACTTGCGCAGTGTTTGCACCTAGTACCTACTCAATAAACATTGGTTGAATGAGTGAATAGTAGATGAATGAACAATGGTGGGTGATGAGAGGGCCACACAGAGGTTAACATGGAAACAAGAAGCAAAAGATAACAGAGATGGAGTCAAACAGAGCTGGGTTTACATCTTGACATAGTCTCTTACTAGATGGATAACCACAAATGAATTCTTTAACTTCTCTGTTCTTCAGTTTATTCATCTGCAAAATGGGGTTAATATTAGTGCCTCCCCTGTAGAGTAAGAGTATCAAATAAGAGCTGATATGTAAAACATTTAGTATAGTAGCTGGAAGATAATTAGTGCTCATTAAGGGTTAGCAGTTATTGTTATTGTCATCATCATCATCATCACCCACCATCATTATCATCATCACCATCACCTTCATCATCCTGACTCACTCCTTGGGTCCACCTCTTTAGCTTCATTCCAGCTCATCTTTGAAAACTAACCTGTGGGAGCCTCACTCCTTCCTCTCTTCCTGTCTCTGATTCCATGTGACACTCTCTGAGGCCACTGATCAGATCACACATCCCCCTACTGTCCCAGGACCTAAAGGGAAATGGACACATGCTCAGTGTGGATTGACTAAGGTTCTCATGCTGGATTGACCGAGGCTACCCTGATCCCTTACACTGGGCTTGCCAAAGCCTTCTTCCTCTGACAAGTTGGTCTCTTTCACATCCCAGAATCTACTCCTCCATGTGGGCTGCATCCACTTCCTTCCCGATCCAAAGCTTTGCATTTCAGAATCCAACTCCAGATGGTGCTGGGTTCCTTGGTGGTGGGGCACACCATTTCTGACACCAGCCTATTTGCAGATTATGACCTTCCATAATAGCTCACCAAAGCCCAACCATATCCTCACCAAGAGACAGAACACTCTTCCCTCCCAGTCGGCAAGCTGAACTGCAGTCCCTTCCTGTGACCGTCTTGGAATGCATCGCTCGGCCCCATGCAAATGTGAAAAGCCAGCTGCAGCGCCAGTGTCTCTGAACAGGGGGAATTATTGATGCAAGTGGTGAGTGTTGTCAGACTTGTCACCAAGCGAGTAAACAAAATAACTAACTCATTTGAGGATGCAAGAGAGATTGTGGGGCTGTAATGGCTTTGGACAGCCACAAAAGGAAGCAGACATAAGCATAAGGGAGGAATGGAATCAGATCTCTTCCTGGCTTCAAGTCAGATGTGATGAGGAAGGTGTGGACATATAGAATAAGGGAAGCTGATCTATCTAGGAGGCCAGTAAAGGCTTTTTGAAGAAGCTGAGACTTGCAAGAGAAATGGTCAAGGGTTGAGAAGAAAGAGAATTCCAGGCCAAGGGAATAACATGTTGGAAACAGGATAGGCTAGATCTTGGCCCTTAGTAGGAACCAAGAAGCTCAGTGCAGTTGGGATTAGTGTTAAGAGACGAGGGGAACGAATTTGAAGCAGAAGCAGAACTTGCTATTTATGCAGAGCTCAATCACTCTGGGCTGGGCGGCCTACACAGCAGCCGTTCACTAACCACCATTCTGGAAGCTGGGAAGTCCAGGATCAAGGTGCTGGAGGATCTGGTACCATAGGGACCTGCTTCCTGGGTTCACAGACAGCCATCCTCTTGCTGTGTCCTCACGAGGGGAGAGAAGAGAGGGGTAAGGAACTCTAGTTCCTTTCTCTTCATTTTCTCCCTCTCTCTCTCTCTCTTTTTAAATTTATTGATTGATTTTAGTAAGAAAGAGGAAGAAACAGAGAGAGAGAGAGAGAGAGAGAGAGGGAGAGGGAGAGAGAGAGAGAGATAGAGATAGAGATAGAGAGAGAGAGAGAGAGAGAGAGAGAGAGAGAGAAGGACATTGATTTGTTTCTGTATGGTGCCTTGACCAGAAATCGAACTGGCAACCTCTGAACTTGAGGATTATGCAACCAAGCTAGCCCACCAGAGCCCCTTTTTCTTCTTATAAGGATATTAATTCCATCATCAGGGGTCTACATTCATGATCTTTTCTAAATCCAAATGCCTCCTGAAGGTCACATCTCCTAATACTATCCCATTAGTGTTTAGAGCTTCAATATATGAATTTGGGGAGGGGACACAAATTTGTGGTCCACAGGTCCTTTGTTATGTTTCTTAGCCATTGCCACCAATCTATGGAAACAACATGACAAGGTAGGAATCATTCTTTCCATGGTCTGGGTGAGACACCGAGATCAGATCATTTGAGGAGCTTGACCATACTCATACAAATAGGGAGAGGTAGAACGTGAAGAAAAATTCGTTGGTTTGCATGTGAGTCCTCTTCTCCTCCCAAGAACCAGCTAGATGATGAGAAAGGATATGTTCCCCAAGGAGTGCACAGTGAGTGTGCAGACCGGGATCCCACAGGACAGGACCTTCCCTCTGACTGTGTGTGGTCATGATGGCATCGCAGTCCCTTGTAAGAGATGCCCCCAGCCTCTGCAGAGATTTAATATTGGCTTAGCAGTCAGGAGTTAATTAAATGTTAATGTTCAGTCACGTGAAATTAAACACTGGGAATCTCAGCTTTGTTTGCAAGTTTCTTAAGCCATTATTGAGGTGTGCTGCTTGGCCCCCTGCCCCACTGGGCGGCCGCACTCCTCTGGCTGGACCCCTCGTCCACAGGCACACTCAGTTCTCTTACCACAAGCCTCGACACACAATGTCGGACCTGCCTGGCAGCCCTGCCCCGCCACTGAGCGAGTATAAAAGGCTGAACACACACACATACACGCTGACATCGAGTTTCACACAACCGAGTCTATCCATAAGGTCAGAGTTGTTTCAGTATTTTTAATGCTTACAAAATGACATAGCACTTTCAGGTACGTAATTGGATTTGACCTCAGTGAGACAGTGGCAATGACAGTGATGATAATGATGTTGAAAGAGGAGGAGAAATACGTAAAGGAGAAGGAAGAAGGAGGTGAAGGCAAAGGTGGAAGGGAAGGGAAGAAAGAAAAGAAGGAAAAGGAGAGAGCAAGGGGAAGAAGGACCATTTCTTAAGAGTTTGTACATTTCCACGCAATGTCCCAATAATTCCACAAGGTAGAGATTGTTATCATTCTCATTTTATATAGAAACTGAAGCCCAGAAAAACTAAATTATATGCCAAAGACCACATATGTGCTTAGATGTCAAGGTTGATCGTTGAAACGCTCACTCCCTTAACTACAAATGATTATATATGTGAGAAAAAGTGAATGGCAGAGAAGTTGAGAGGTTTGGCCAAGAACTGAAAGCTTTATGATCTTACCCATATGCAAGGAAATAAAGCTCAGAAGTGCTAAGTGGCTCAGCCAGTGTCACACAGCTTTATGGGGCATCAGGGCAAGAATCCTGGATCCCCGTCTCCCGGAAGTCTGCACGTGTACATATGTGTACACACACACACAGACCCAGGCTCCCGTGTACACACATGCACACACACACACACAGACCCAGGCTCCCGTGTACACACATGCACACACACACACAGACCCAGGCTCCCATGTACACACATGCACACACACACACAGACCCAGGCTCCCATGTACACACATGCACACACACACACAGACCCAGGCTCCCGTGTACACACATGCACACACACACACAGACCCAGGCTCCCGTGTACACACATGCACACACACACACAGACCCAGGCTCCCATGTACACACACACACAGACCCAGGCTCCCGTGTACACACACACACAGACCCAGGCTCCCGTGTACACACATGCACATACACACACAGACCCAGGCTCCCGTGTACACACATGCACATACACACACACCCTCAGTCTCCCGTGTACACACATGCACACACACACACAGACCCAGGCTCCCGTGTACACACATGCACACACACACACAGACCCAGGCTCCCATGTACACACATGCACACACACACACAGACCCAGGCTCCCGTGTACACACATGCGCACACACACACAGACCCAGGCTCCCGTGTACACACATGCACACACACTCACACAGACCCAGGCTCCCGTGTACACACACACAGACCCAGGCTCCCGTGTACACACATGCACACACACACACAGACCCAGGCTCCCGTGTACACACATGCACACACACACACACAGACCCAGGCTCCCGTGTACACACATGCACACACATACACACAGACCCCAGGCTCCCGTGTACACACACACACAGACCCAGGCTCCCGTGTACACACATGCACACACACACACACAGACCCAGGCTCCCGTGTACACACATGCACACACACACACAGACCCAGGCTCCCTCCCCACCCAGAACTCCTCCTGCTGAGAAGAGCTGGGACCTCCAGCAGCCTGGGGAGTTTGCAGAGGTCCCGTTACTTTCAGCCTCGAGCCCCGCTCTTGAGTAGCTGAGAAGTTGGGAATGTCGGGGTGGAGAGGGAGGGCCACCCCACCTCTTCCTGAGAAAGGCAGCACCTCAGTCCTGCACGTCACTGTCCGCACTCCGGTCAGTGCCTCCTGGCTCCCAGGACCTGAGGCTGGCAGCAACCCTGTGCCCCAGCACCTACGCCAACGTGCTGAATCGGAAATCAGGGGAAATCTGCACCGAGGGAGATGTCTAATCAAGGCGCAGGTTTGCACTTCCTTCTCAATGGCATGTTGACAAAACAAGAAGAGACAGAAACAAACACGGTTAAACTGACTTTGGGAGACCCGCCAGCAGGATGTGGGGAGCAGCAAGGCTGCCTCTGGCCCGTGGTGGGGGGGGGGAGCCACAGGGAACAGTCAGCACCAGGGGCCTCACCCGGGCGGGGCTCTGGCCCTTCTCAGCATTCCCCAGGGGCGAACTGCAAAGTTGGAGAGAACTGAGGTCAGCCCAACAGAGAGGAGTCTGTGGGGGAAATGTGGCCTCTACAGACCCCCAGACATAGCTCACAGCTCAGAAAACAGGATGTATACACCGCCATGCTGCCCTCTCTCCAGTGTAGTCCAAAACACCTAGGAAGGGACTGCAGCGGGTCAGGCAGCGAAAGCACCAACGCGGACTGTTTATGGAGAAACCACTTGGTGCCAGGAGTCCACACACACCATTCCTTCGGAAATGGTCTTGCCTCCATGGCCTATGAGATTGGGGCCCCAAGATTTTAAATTGCTTGTCCAAGATCATCAGCTGTAAGGGGCTCAGAAGGCATCCCTCCCAAGTTGCTGGTTTTATGGAAGACGAAACAAGTTTCAGGACAGAGCCTCATTGAGGTCATCCTGAGAGTCCCTGCCGCACTGGGAACCTCTAAGCCCCAGAGACATCCGCACGAAATCCAGGTGGTGGGCTCAGCCCTCTGGCTGGCCATTTTCAAAGTCTCCATTTGGGCCACAGGGACCATCATCCTTTTCTCCGCCTCTTCATTTCTGGAGGAAAGAGTCCCTTTTCGTGAAAATCAAGCAAAGAGTATCCATAGCAATCAAACATGTCACGGCGCCTTGGGATTATTCCCATTTGAATGCAGGAGGCCCAACCTTGGCTAACTCTTTTTTATTCTGCAGACTGCAGTCTGAGGCCAGACAGACCTGGGTTGGGTCCAGCTTTCCTGGTTACTGCCACGTGACTTTGGACAAGCCACGTAATCTAGCTAAGCCTTGTTGTTCCTGCGAAATGGGAGAGTGATCAGCTCACCCACACGTTGTCTACAGGCACTCTCCTAGGTGCTGAACGTGGGGCCGCGAACAAGACATTTTAAAAACTCGGTGCTCTCGGCTAATTTCTGAATGGGGATTATAATAGGACCCAGCTCGTAGGTTTGTTGTGAACATTAAAGATATATCTATCACATAGAGAAGTCTAAGAACAGTGCCTCCAGTGAGCTATCCCTTAACAAATGTCTGTTAAAATAATAGAATTATTCATTGTATCATTTTCTCATAACATCATTCTACTGACCATTTTTTAAAAAATCAAGCTGAGCGACGTATTTTTTAAAGCAATAGAAGACAAAAGAAAGAGAAGAAGAACTGGTCATATAGTTTGGGGCAAGTGTAAACATGGGCTATTCGCCGATCTGGGTAACTGGGTATTGTGAGAAATTGGAAGAAAGACCCAGCACCTGCTTTCCCAGCAGCAGCGCAGGGTCTCCGGGAGAAGCTCCCGAGAGAGTGTGGACCAGCCCGCTGCTACTACAATGGGAAAAGTCGGGGATCTGGGAGTGCAAAGTGTACCAGGCTTTCCACACTGCTTTCTTGTCTTCTTGCATTTGCACGGCAGTCCCTCTGTAGCAGGGGCAATTGCCTCCATGCCACCGAGGAGGGCAGCGAGCAAGGCACAGGCTGGGGGGGGGGGGGTAAGAAGTGTCTTCTTCCCTGTGGGGCCGGGATGGGAACCCCAACCCCTGACAACTTTGGGAGCTCAGTTCTTCTCACTCCGCATGCTACATTTTTAAATGTTGTGAATCGTTTAATCTTCTTTTCATCGTTTTTTAAGTACTGGGCTCACCATGTCCAGAGGGGAAGGAGATAAAGATGAAGCTATTCAGACAGTTCTGCTTTCTCTGTGCAGCCTCTGCACCTTTGACGTTGGAAAATGCAAGGGTTTCTCCCCCTTCCCAGCCTTTCCCACATACCCCACTTTCTCTCCTCCTTCCCGGGGGACACAGCGCACCTCCGTTTCTCTGCTCCCTTGCAGTCAGGCGTGGCCACGTGACGCAGTTACAGTGGGTGGAGTGTGAAGGGCCTGCTCGCCCCTCCCAGGTCTCAGTGCAAATTCTCCTCAGGAGACCCTCACCCTCTTCTCCACTGGCAGCCAACCCTACGGGAAGGTGGAGGAGTCACAGAGCTGTGGGGGGCCTGGGTCCTGAATAACAGCAAGGGGCAGAGTGACCACCCCCTGCACGTGGCCGCACATCCCACGAAGCAGAAATAAGCAGCAAACCTTAAGCTAACCTTAGCGAGTACATCCGATTCAATGGCGGGCTCTTTTCCTTAAGGGTAGGAATCATTCTTATTAAATTCTACAACCTGGGCACCCGGCACAGGGCTGGTACCTAGCAAACTCAGGAAGGAGGTCCTGATGGCTGAAAGAAGGGGTTCTGGAACCTGGTCAGCCTGGATTTGAGGACTGGTCTGCCACCTGGGACCTGCGGGAGACTGGGAACATTAGTTAGCCCTTCTGAGCTTTTATCTCCTCACTGGTAAAAAAGAGAGCTACTAACTAGACAGATGACAGAGTCCGGCATCTTAAGATATAGCAGGGGAAATGCTTAGCCTGTAGAAAGCACATAAGGGGCTCTCAATAGCTGGTAACATACTACTACTACTAACAATCACTAAACAGATACTGTTAAATGCCCTATCATCAGAGTTTAATACTTGACCCTGAATATACTCTCATGTCCACACACATACACACACACTCACTCCTATAAAATATACAAATATGCAGGCTTGCAAACTTCCCAGAGTGGCTTCTTATTCTAAATAAAAAGAACGATGACTCTGTCCCTTTCTCACAAGCATTAATTGTCGCCATTCACAGCCTCTCCTTCTCCGCCCCTCCCTCCTCGACGCTGCTGGCTCCCTGGGTTTTTAGAAATTATAATTAATTCATACTTTGGACTCTCAGGATTATAAGGTATTATAGGATGGCAGAGCTAAGACAAATGCTTTAATTCACCAGCTGCCATGTATTTAATTAGAGATTTTGATGAATCCTCCTTACACAGATATGTCTTCCTACTTCATGTTGCGTGAGAGGGAGGGAAGGAGGGAGGGGAGAGGGGAAAGGATTTATGCACAAGGACTCCGGGACTCTCAAACTTTTTGCCAGCATGGACTGCTTGTCTGTCACAGCAGAATCGGCTGGAAGCAGAGCAATGTTGGCTGCCAGCCCTCTGCCACATGTGGTGGGCAAGGGTCGATGTCCTGAAAGAGGCTTCTGTTTTTCTAGGACACAGGGGAAGCTCTACCCAAGGAGGTCAGATGGGGTAGGGGAATCTTCACGGATCAGAATTGCTTCTGGGACCTCTTAGGCTTCTTCTGTATGATTTTTTAAACATTTTAAAAATGTTTATTTTATTGATTTTAGAGAGAGGAAGGGAGAGAGAGAGAGAGAGAGAGAGAGAAACATTGATCTGTTTCTGTATAACATTAATCTGTTCCTGTATGTGTCCTTACCAGGGATCGAACTGGCGACCTCTGTGCTTTGGGATGGTGTTCTAGCCAACTGAGCTATCTCGCCAGGGCTAATTTTTCTTATAATTTGGGAGGTGGGTAGTGGAACAAAAATCACTTGACTCTCATCAAAAACATCATTCCTCCCCCCCACCCCCCAGGGATACTTGTGGGGTGAGGTGGGGTTGGGGGAGGTAGGTCTCACAATCACTGATGAAGTTGGCAGTTTGGTAAATAAGACTTTGTTTGCTTTTCTTGGGGGGCGCAATTATTCTTTTAAATAATGCTTTTGTTTCACTAAATGTCTCTGATGAGGACAGGAGTTAATAAAATTAAAAGGTAAATAATGAACCAAAGGGTTGACAGACTCAGTTATTTTTTCTTTCCAGTCAGGGCAAACACAAATTACTGGCAAACAGTGAAGACTCATGGTGCAGCCCCGGAAATGACCTCCAGGGTGGTCAAAGGCTACATTCTGGGTATCCTGTTTGGAGCACCTGAGAGATGGGTTCCCGGACAATCTTCCCACATTCCTGCAAGTCAATCGTCAGATGAGCCCCATGCTACAGACTAAGGTAGAGTGGTCTCCTTCCCAGACCTCCTGGCAGGGAAGGAGAGAGTCTTCTCTTCAGAAGCTCGGCGTTGGCAAGTATTGGGGTTGAGCCTAGCACTGCCTCCATCTGGTCTCTGCCCAATTCATTTAGCAAAACCCAACATCCTACCGCTGAATAGCTAAGATCCCCAGATGAATGCTCTACAATCACAGTATATTCATCCTTTCCAACATTGTTCACCGGCTCTTGCCAATGTGTATCAGATATCCTCAGGGAGTTATCTTTGCTGAGCCTTGAAGACCCCAGGCTCACTCCTCCTGCATCCTTTTGCTAGTGGCCCCCTCCTGAGCTGCCTTCCCCATTCCCTCCATTTTTGCCAAAACCCATGTGCCAAGATCCCATTCTTTGCCACCTTCTCTGCAAAGCTCTCAGGGACCTTCCTCTTCTTCAGCACAAACATATAATGACTTTATTATTTTATATTTTCTCTGTTGTGTTTCCTGCTTTCCCACCTAAACCATAAAGTCTTTGAAGATAAGTCACATTTAAGCCATGCCAGCCCCTCACGGATAAGTGAAAGGTGAGCCGACCAGAAACCCAATAACCTTATTATTGTTCTGCTGAGCAATTCATAGAAAAAATTACATTGGGACTCCTAGGGCATAAACTCCTTGTTCAGAACACTGTCTGTCAGGAAATATCATTGATCTTCCATCTCACTTGCTGTGAGAAGCTTCTGTGTGTGTTGGAGAACATGTCTGATGTTTATTAGAACCAGGTCCCCAAAGAACAGGATCCCTGAGAGCTATGCCCTTGGTGTGGATATTTGCTTCTTTTTCCCCAACAGAGGGCCCTGTACAGTCACTATGAGGTCTTCTTCATAAAGAGGAAGGTTGCTAGCTTCTCCTGTTTCATCATGAAGCTGGTCAGATGTGGAGCGGGTGCAATGAGGAGTCTAGTGAGGAGGAAGAGCACCATCATCAAGAATGGTGTCCACGTTTGGAGCCTGGGCAATGGGCATGCTGATGAATTTCACATAAGGCCAAGATGTTTGAGGAGATCATGAAGAAAATGAAGGAATCATCCATGAGGCCCTTTGATTCTCGTGAATGGACAAAGGAACCCCTGGAATCAAGTTCTGCTCTCAACATAAGGGTAGTCCAGAGTCTTCTCAGGCTTGAAACAAGCATCAGTGCATTGCCAATCTCTTGATCACGATGTCCATTACCCTCTATTTTTTTTATTTTTTTTTTGTATTTTTCTGAAGCCAGAAACGGGGATAGACAGTCAGACAGACTCCCGCATGCGCCTGACCGGGATCCACCTGGCACGCCCACCAGGGGCACGCTCTGCCCACCAGGGGGCGATGATCTGCCCCTCCGGGGGGGGGGGGTCGCTCTGTTGCAACCAGAGCCACTCTTGCGCCTGGGGCAGAGACCAAGGAGCCATCCCCAGCGCCCGGGCCATCTTTTGCTCCAATGGAGCCTCGGCTGCAGGAAGGGAAGAGAGAGACAGAGAGGAAGGAGAGGGGGAGGGGTGGAGAAGCAGATGGGCGCTTCTCCTGTGTGCCCTGGCCAGGAATTGAACCCGGGACTTCTGCATGCCAGGCCGACGCTCTACCACTGAGCCAACCAGCCAGGGCCCCATTACCCTCTCTTGCTGTTATATAATCACATGCCTGACTTCCTCACTTGACTGTGACTTCGCCATGGGAAGGAGGTTGTCTCTCTCACCCCGAATCCTGAGCACACAACCCGGAACTGTGTAGCTTTGATGAATGAACAAATGAGCAAGTGAGTGAAGTAGGGAAGGTTACTCTGAGCCTCGTCTCAGACTTCTCCTTTTAAACTTTTGGTCACCTTCTTTGAAAAGAATTTATGACTTGTTAATAAATGAATAAATGCAAATTAAAATAATCTGGAGGTGTCATTTTGGACTAATGGAATTAATGAAAGCATTTCTGAAGCAACAGCAGCCAAAGCTGTCAAGCCCACAGGTGAAATAACATCTGCACGCCACTGATGCTTAGTAAGTCGGTGCCGCTCCCTTGACATCAATAAATCCCTCATTTATTCATTTAACAACTGATTGCCTACTATATGATAGGGACTGGACTAAGTGTAAGGGATTCGGGAGGGTAAAAAGCCAGGTGCCTTCTAGTGGTAGAGACACACAATAAACAAGTGATCCTAAAAGTGCTGAATGACTAAGAGAAGTGTAGAGGTCTCAAGGGACAGCTGAAAGGGGCCCCACATGTGGACTTGGGAGGTCAGAGATGGGTTTCCCTAAGAGCGTGAAGCCAAGATGAAATCTCAAGACTGAGCTTCAGTTTGCCAAGAAGGATGAGAAGAGTGGTCCATGAAGGTGAGGAAGATGATGCTTCACTTGAGAGACAGAGAGAAGGATAGAGAGGAGGCCATGTTGGGTCAGAGGGTTGAGCAATAAAAGCAGAGTCCAAATCAACAAGGGCTCTGGAAAGCCTATTAACAACTTCAGATTATCCTGAGTGGTGGGATCTTTAATGGTGAGAAATATGATCAGGTGAACCTATTGGCAGGACAGGAAGAGATGAGCATGAAGGGGGAAGTGAAAACTGGAGGGGGGTTCAGTAATCCCAAAGCAAGGTGAGGTCACCTGGGCCATTATACTGGTAATATATACCAGGTTATGGCAGTGGAAATGAAGGGAAGCAAATTCATTCAAGAAATTGGGGACATTATCCAGAGAACCTGATAACTTCCAGGGTGTGAGAAGTAACGGAGAAGGTTCATCACAGATGAGGAGTTAGGGGGCTTCCATCAGCTGAAAAGGGAACAGAAGTTGGACAATGCCCAGCACGGGCCCGGGGGGTATCCGATCTCTTCAACTCTTCTCCTGGGAATTTATCTTAGGAAGATTCGGCGAAAGGTACAAGCTGTAAGCCCTTAAGTTACTATGACAACGTGGTCTATAAAAAAAACTTGACCACAGTCTAGAGATACTCAATAATGATAGTGCTTATTATGTGCCAGGCATTGTTCTGAACGCTTGACCTAGTGGGACTCATGGAATCCTCAGAACAACCCTGTGAAATAGATCTCATCATGATGTCTGCTTCACAGATGAGCCACCAGGGCACGGAGTCAGGATGTGGACCAGGTCAGCCTCCTCAGAGTGCACCTGGATAGGACCACTTCTCCCCATGACACGCATGAACACACCATGACACACATGAACACACCATGACACACATGAACACACCATGACACACATAAACACACCATGACACACACGAACACACCATGACACACATGAACACACCATGACACACATGAACACACCATGACACACATGAACACACCATGACACACATGAACACACCTCTGTCATGCACCCATCTCTGGGGGGGGGGGAGGGGGGTTGTTGGGTAACTCAGAGCACATCAGCAGGCTGGAATTTTAGACAGCCGCTAAACAATCATTAAAGTAATTTCATGGAAACAAGGGAAATGTGGCTGGTGTATCATTAAATTAAAACATCAGGGGAAATGATGTGCAAAGGCTGGAAAAAAAAAAAAAGTTAAAATATGTGCACACATGGGTCAGAGCTGGAGGAGAATTTACCAGGATGAAAACGGACATGCTCTTCGGGTGATGAGATTAGGTTGATTTTTACAATCAATTTTTCCTATATTATCTTTTATACCCTCCTTTTATCTAATAAAAAAGTCAAAGCTGAACACAAAAATGTATAAGCCTTGTACTCCCGATATATGAAGTACAAAAGCGGAGACAGATACCTGACCCATCAAGATAGAAATCAGAATGGTAGTCTCCTCGGTGTGGGGTCTCCCCAATTGGCCCGTGGCATGAGGCATTTTCTGCGGGGAAGAAAAAGGCCCTAGATATACAATAAGATGATGGTCACATGGGTATGTTTCTGTCAAAACTCACTGAACTGTGTTTTTGAGATCTGTGCATTTTATTATACAGATTATTATAAATTGTATGTATGTATTGTATGTCTATTATATGTAAATGTACCTCAATTAAAAATATATATAAGTCTAGGGCCCTGTGACAGTTAACTGTCAACTTGACTGGCTCAGGGGATGCCCAACTATCTGGTTCAAGTCTATTTCTGGGTCTGTGTCTTTGAGGGTGCTGTCAGATGAGATTAGCATTTGAATCAGTGGACCCAGAAGACTGCCTTCCCTGTGTGGGTGGGCATCATCCACACTGCTGGGGGCCTGCAGAGAACAAAAGGAGGAAGGAGGGAGTCACCCTTTCTTTTCTGCCTCAGTTCCTTATACCAATGGTAGTCAACCTGGTCCCTACCACCCACTAGTGAGCATTCCAGCTTTCATGGTGGGTGGTAGCAGAGCAACCAAAGTATAAATAAAAAGATAGATTTAACTATAGTAAGTTGTTTTATAAAGATTTATTCTGCCAAACTTAGCAAAAATCCAACATAAAGTACTTGGTAAGTGATTATTATTATATGCTCTAACTTGTTGTAACTCTGCTTTATAAATTTTATAAAGTAAAGTTACTTCTCTGCTTTATAAATCACCATTACTGGCCCTGGCCAGTTGGCTCAGCGGTAGAGCGTCGGCCTGGCGTGCAGGGGGACCCGGGTTCAATTTCCGGCCAGGGCACATAGGAGAAGCGCCCATTTGTTTCTCCACCCCCCCCTCCTTCCTCTCTGTCTCTCTCTTCCCCTCCCGCAGCCAAGGCTCCATTGGAGCAAAGATGGCCCGGGTGCTGGGGATGGCTCCTTGGCCTCTGCCCCAGGCGCTAGAGTGGCTCTGGTCGCAGCAGAGCAATGCCCCGGAGGGGCAGAGCATCGCCCCCTGGTGGGCAGAGCATTGCCCCTGGTGGGCATGCCGGGTGGATCCCGGTCGGGCACATGCAGGAGTCTGTCTGACTGTCTCTCCCCGTTTCCAGCTTCAGAAAAATACAAAAAAAAAAATCACCATTACTGTGGAACCGGTGGGCAGTTAGAAAATGTTACTACTAACAGAGATACAAAAGTGGGCGGTAGGTATAAAAAGGTTGACTACCCTTGCCTTATACTAAATCCATCTATCTGTCTGTCTGTCTATCTATCTATCTATTGGTTGTGTTTCACCGGAAAACCCTCACTAACTCAAGGGGACAGTCAAAATAAAATCTCCCTTAATGTTATTATTAACTAATGTCACCCTAATAAATTTAACTTAATAAAAAACAAAATCTCTCATTTTGGTATTTCCTTCTTCTCTCTCTGCCTCTCTGAGGAAGCCATAATTTTCTAATTATCAGTGCCACACAGGTAACTGGCCCATTTCTCTGCACTGCTTTCTCCTTGCATAGAAAAAAGAATCTTGGCCCTGGCTGGTTGGCTTGTGGTAGAGTGTGGGCCCAGCATGTGAGTGCCTTGGGTTCGATTGCCGGTCAGGGCACACAGGAGAAACACCCATCTGCTTCTCCACCCCTCTCCCTCTCCCTCTCACTTCTCTCTCTCTCTCTCTCTCTCTTCTCCCATCCTGCAGCCATGGCTTGATTGGAGTGAGTTGGCCCCAGGTGCTGAGGATGGCTTCATGGCCTCTGCCTCAGGTGCTAAGAAGAACTCGGTTACTGAGCAACAGAGCAATGCCCCAGATGGACAGAGCATCGCCCCCTAGTGGGCTTGTTGGGTGGATCCCAGTCAGGGCACATGCAGGCGTCTGTCTCTCTGCTTCCCCTCCTCTCCCTGAATAAAAAATAAAAAAAGAAAGAAAGAAAGAAAGAGAGAAAAAAAGAAAGAAAAGGAAAGAAAAAGGAATCTGAATGGGGTGACACAATCCCCCAGAACAGTGATCCTCAAAGGAAGACCACAGGCCGATTCCAGCCTTCCACCAGATCTTATAAATAAAACTTTATTGGAACACAGCCACATCCAGTTGCTGATGTGGCCCTGGCTACTTTCACACTACAAAGCAGTGTGAAGTTGTTGTGACAGAGGCCAAATGGCTGGCAAAACCCAAAATACTGGTTATCTGGATCTTTACAGGTGAAGTTTGCCAACTTCATCCCTAGAGAACATCTGGAAAAGTGTGTGTGTGTTTCCGTTTTCACAGTGACTAAGTTGGGGCATTTATTGGACATTGGTACCTCACTGCAGAATGAAGAACCGCCCTGCACAGCCCTGTAATAGTGAGAAACTCACTGTCCAAGTAGGTTGAGAACCTAGAGGAGGCAGCCACAGACCAGACACAGGCTTCCGAGAACATGAAGACCGAGCAATTCTGTGTCCCCGGCTCAGAGAGGTGCACTCCCCCCACCCCTCTAGCTTTAGGCAAGAAGCATCAGAAAAGCACCCACCTTTCAGCTTCCTTAACTTTCACTTTTCAGTTATTGTTTGACAGCTTGTCTCACGGGCTCCCTTAGGATCTCACTGTAGAATCAAGGAGGAGAATTTTAAAAGTTGTCAAAGCCAAGTTGAACAGAAGGAGACAGAAATACCCACCAGGTTCTAACTGGCTTTCTTACACACTCTCCACCTCTCCCGGTGGGACCCAGAGAGGGTGCTCTGCCTCTCACGTCGTCACTGTCACTTTGGAGTGACAAAGTACTTTCCAGATATAGTACAACACACTTTGTTCTGCGGGGTAGACTGTGCAGCTCATGTTAACCCCTGGTTATAAAGAGGAGACTGTGAAGAAGTGAGAAAGCTCAAGGTTAAGTGGGCAACTTGCACTTCTACTGGGCCTGTGGACTTCCAGTCTGGGGGCCCCAGACTCTCAGGAGCTGCTTATTAATATTGTTCTCAAGCAATTTAATGGTGGAATTCCAGAAGCCAAGCAGCCTCTCGAGAGCGTGTCAGTTCACGGACTGGCATGAGGAGTAGAACAGAATTCAGCATATTTTGCCTGTAAAGCTTAAATGCCTGTCTCCACGGTAAACTCAGCATTTTGGGCACTGAGGCTATGTCTTATTCATCTTTTTCTTTTTTTTTTTTTAGCGAGAGACACAGAGGCAGACAGAAGGACAGATAGGGACAGATAGACAGACAGACAGACAGACAGGGAGAGAGATGAGAAGCATCAATTCTTTGTTGAGGCACCTTAGTAGTTCATTGATTACTTCTCATATGTGCCTTGACTGGGGGCTCCAGCCGAGGCAGTGACCCTTGCTCAAACCAGCAACCTTGGGTTTCAAGCCAACGACCTTTGGGATCAAGACAGTGACCATGGGTCATGTGTATGATCCCATGCTCAAACCAGAGACCCTGTGCTCAAGCTGGTGAGCCCATGCGCCAGCCAGTGAACTCGGGGCTTTGAACCTGGGTCCTCTGAGTCCCAGGTTGACTGACACTCTATCCACTGCCACCACCTGGTCAGGCTGTCTTATTCATATAATCTCTTTGCATCTACAGATGCCAGAGATAGTACGTGATACACAGTAGGTATAGAATAAATGCTGGATGAATGAACAAGTGGATAAATGCGTAAAATTCATCTCATCCTATCTTTCCTTCTACCCTGAAGGGATTAGAAACTGACAGCAAGTTAGGACAGAAAACAACAAATGATGGCTAATATACTTGTAAGACGAATGCTCTTGCAGACGAACGTATTCTATCTTGTTTACTCATTTTAAGAAGTCTCAAATTTGGTACTATCATCATCGCCATTTATATTACAAATGAGGGGTCTGAATATCAGGCAGTTTAAAAGAGCCGACCAATGTGACAGGGTGGGAAAGCGGAAGAGGTGGGATTTGAACTCGGCTCTGGCAGTCTCCTGTACCAGGACCTATAATGGATCCACCATTCTGCACCCAGCGCTGAATTCTAGGGAAACATAATCCAATCATTCCACTTGGGGAGGCCCTTTTATAAGATGCATATATTTCCTATGGAATCCACACTGAGCCCAGTGGAGCGAGAAGACTGCTTAGCTTGTCAACATTCATAAGAAGCAACTCTCTCCAGAAAAGGACCTGCAGAGATGTAGGGATGTGTGAATACAAGAATATTTGATTCTGTAGTTTCAATAAAACAGAGTTTGGGCCCCACACTATGTGATAAATGGCTCAATAAGTAGGGCAATATAATGCAGTCGGAAAGAAATACATTTTTATGTGCCAAGTGAAATTGTAGGACACCAGCTACAGCTTGGGTGATCACCTAATGAAAACACTTCTGTGCTGGGTTGGAAATGCAGGGGCCAGTGAAGCTCAGGCTTGGAAGTTTAACCACTATGCATGTCTTAACTTGTCACAATTTAAATTTGAGATACATTGCATGGTTAAGAGGGAGATACTGGCAGAGATAATGTATCCAGAGGGTTCTGTGCAAGGGAAGGGGGAGAAAGGAAAGCTGCAACACTGTCATGTATGTCACACGAAAAGAAGGCATGTGATTTGTTTGCAAATTCACTCAGAATTTGTCATTAAAATATTTTGAGTTCGTGTCCAGATAGTCATTGATGATAGCATGGTCAGCTATACTCATAATTTAGCGTCTGGGTTTTTCTGATAATAATTTGTTTCATCCTCACAAATCAGTGAGGTTTGAATATACATTTGTTGAAGGAGTTAATGAATGATGAATGAATGAATAAGTTGTTGAATTTATTTTTATTAAGCAAGAGGCAGGGAGGCAGATAGACAGACTCCTGCATGTCCCCCAACCAGGATCTACCCAGAAAGCCCCCTACAGGGTGATGCTTTGCTCATCTGAGGCCACTGCTTCATTGCTCAGGCAACTGAGTTATTTCAGTGCCTGAGGTGAGGCCATGGAGCCGTCCTCCGTGCCCAGGACCAACTTGCTCAAACCATTTGAGCCGTGACTGTGGGAGGGGAAGAGAGAGAGAGAGAGAGAAAAGGGAGAGGGGTAGGGTGGAGAAGCAGATGGTCACTTCTCTTGTGTGCCCTGACCCAGAATTGAACCTGGGACTTTCACATGCCAGGCTGACACTCTACCACTGAGCCAGCTGGCCAGGGCCAGTTGTTGAATGTTGTACATGCCAGACACATAAACATTTATTTAGTTTAGCTTTCACATAAATTATGCCACATGGACACTAATAATCACCCCATTTATGAGACAAACAAACAGAGGCACTGAGAGGGCTCAAGATTGCCTAGTGACTGAGTGCATGGAGTTAGAATTCACTCAGCTCCAATCTCCTCCTATTTACCCCCTTGTGAACAGTACAAAATGGCTGAACTCACAACACTTGACAGTGAACAGATGAGATCAACATGGCTTATCAGTCAAGTACAACATAGCCCGGAGGAGCTAAGATACCACACAGCACACAGGGCTACACAGAGTCTGCACTCAAAGCAGCGTGACCCATCAGGAGCTGGGGAGGCAGGCTTTGTAGTGACAGAGGACAACATGGCCCCTTGTTCCCACAGGGAGATGTGATTGGTGTGTTGGAATGATTCTGAGGGCTGGCAGGAAGGTAAAGCCCGTTAGGTTGAGGACCAGGTGGGGGACACATGGTTCAACTAATAAGAAAACTGGAGCCTTTCTTGCTAAGTAGGGGGCATATCTGGTGAAAGCAGGCAACTCATGATTCAATCTATGGGGCCTTGAGAGGTTCAAAGATGTCAAGGAAGCACATGAAATTTCAGGTATCTCGATGAATGGATGTCTCTGGACTAGTAACTCTTAATCAACATGCGATTACCATTCCTCCCCACCTTTCTCGATTCATCCTTCTATACCAGGGGTCGGGAACCTTTTTGGCTGAGAGAGCCATGAACGCTACATATTTTAAAATGTAATTCCATGAGAGCCATACAACGACCCGTGTACCTTACGCATTATCCAATAAAAATTTGCTGTTGTCCCGGAGGACAGCTGTGATTGGCTCCAGCCACCCGCAACCATGAACATGAGCGGTAGGAAATGAATGGATTGTAATACATGAGAATGTTTTATATTTTTAACGTTATTATTATTTTTATTAAAGATTTGTCTGCGAGCCAGATGCAGCCATCAAAAGAGCCAGCCACATCTGGCTCTCGAGCCATAGGTTCCCGACCCCTGTTCTATACCATGTGCAAACCCAGAGACCGGCCTCCTTCTCTATTTCACCATAGACGAGAAGGCAGGTGTGTAAAGGTGAGTGAGCAGTAACCTTGGGACCATGTAGATACAAGTTTGGGTTCTAGCTTGGCTGTCCGGGAGCCCTAGAGTTCTGAGCAAGTACCTGCACCCTACTGAACCTTTGTTTTCTTCTATGCAGAATGAGGGTGTTACCACCTACTCCAAACGGTGGTGATAAAGATGAAAGGAAACAAAAGTCCGTTAAAAAGCACTTTAAATGAAAGATTACTACTTATGATCATGATTCTCATCATCTCTATGTTTCTTTGACCCCATGGATATTTTTTTAAAAGAGCTAAGGAAAAAAGTAAGGGTGTGACATTGTATGAAATAATAGCAGAAACTAAATAAAAGGAGTAGCATTAAACAACCTTGAGTGTTTATTATGTGTCTCCCTCTGAGCTAAGCATTTTTCATTTAATCTCATTTAATTTTTATAGCAACCTTACCAGGTTGGTATTAGCATTAATCCCCTTTCAAAGGACAGCTCACTGAGACGCAGAAAGGCTCTGTCACCTGCTCAAAGCCTGGCTACACAGGGAGTAACTGAATAGGGGGATTTGCCCCCAGGTCAGTTCAACTTCAGGGTCCTCAGCTTTAACTTCCAAATGATACTCCCACGCAAAAATTCTGGGTGATATTAAAAGCTTAGTAATATACCCCCAAAGACGTCCTGGTCCTAATCCCCAGAACATATGAATATGTCACACAGGTAACGTAGGTAAAAAGGAGTTTGCAAATGTGATTAAGTTCTCTTGAAATGAAGAGATTATATTTAATTATCCAGGTGAGCCAATAATATCACAGGGGTCCTTATAAGAAGAAGGCAGGAGGGTCAGAATCATAGAGATATTTGAAGATGCTTAGCTGCTGACTTTGAAGATGGAGGAAGGGGCCGCAAGCCAAGGAATGCAGGGGAGCTCTAGACGCTGCAAAGGACAAGGAAACAGGTTCTCTCCCAGAAGGAACACAGCCTTGCCAATACCTTGATTTTAGGAACCTCAACTTCCACAACAGTAAGGTAATAAATCTGTGTTGTTTTTTTCACCCTGGCTGGATAGCTCAGTTGATTAGAACATCATCCTGGAGCGCAGAGGTTGCCAGTTCGATCCCCAGTCAGGGCACATATAGAAACATGTTCCCATCTCTCTCCTGCTCTCTACCCTTCCTCTCTCTAAAGTCAATAAAATAAACATTAAAAAAAAAAACATTTAAAAACTTTGTGTTTTCTCAGCCCAAAAGTTTGAGTAGTTTGTAACAGCAGCAATAGATAGGGGCAGAGTATTATTGCATAAGAGTAAGCATTTTTCTCTGTCCAATATCTGTGTTTTGTCTAATGTGCCAGCCAGTAACCCCACATGGCTCTTCAAAGCTGAGGTCATTACATTTAAATTTTAAATTCAGTTCTACAGTCACACTAGCCATATTTCAGGTGCTCAGGAGCCAATCGTGAGTAGCGGTCTCTATGTCAGACAAAACTAATATAGAACTTTCCCCATTCCCACCATCACAGAAAGTCTCTAGAGGGGGAAGGTCCACACATCTCCACACCGGCAAATATTTCCACCAGGATGGCCCGAGGTGTTGACCGGGCATCGCTGGGAGCGGGAGGCAGACCGCCAGGTGGATAGCCCCGCCTACGCCACTTCCCTGCTGGGCATAGACTGGGGAGGACCACACTCGCACCTAGCCTGTCGGTTTATTATAAAGACGGAACGTGGACAATGCAGGCGAAATGTTTTAGCACGGTCCGTGGCACGTATTCGTGGGCATTTAATGACTAGCATCCCTGGTTATTATTACTGTTGCCCTTTTAGATGAGAAGGCTGAGCCCAGCCCAGTGTCAGGAGGTCCACTGACATTCTGTCTCACTCAGGCCAGCCATTTCACCCCGGGGAACGCAGGTGAAAGAGGTGGCCATTGTCCCGTGCTGCAGCATTCTGAACATGACTCTGTGCCCCAAAAGCAGGCGCAGCATGCAAGCGTGGCCTGTGGGGAAACGTTACATAAGACACTTCCCCAGAATGCAGTGTCACGGCGTGTGAATGCAAATCACTGACATGCAAACACTCCTCAGAAATATTTATGATGGAACCTCAGCACCAGCCCCAACAGCCTTCACAGAGTGAAACGAAACCATAAATTATTTCCAAGAACATTGTAATGCCAAGGGAACTCACTTAATTATCCATTATCCCAGAAATGTAGACATAATGTTAATTAAAACGAAGGGGGAAAGCCATTTCCATTTTTTATTAAGATTCATTGAGCTCTTGAAGAGCTCTTTGCCCCGAAGGCTGGGCCAGGTGATGGAGAGCTCATCCTGGGGAGCCAGAAACAGGAGCCCAGACAGAGCAGGAGCACCTCAAGGTCAGGAAACATCCATTCCAGAAAGGAAGAAGCATCACCCGGCCTTCCCTCCCCAAGCCTGTTCTTCCTTCCACAGCCCCAGGTTTCCGGACCGGACCACACAGCACAGTGTGTCTCCGGTATCTCAGTAGGCTTTAAGAACGCAGAATAGCAGACTCCTGGTTTCATCCTTTGTTTGCCGGAGCCCCGGGGCTACACAGAGGCCACACCAAGGCCGGTTCCTGTGGCTGGCTAGAGGGGATATGTGGATGGATTGGTGGGCAACAAACAGGCCCGGTGAGAGTTGGACAAGCCCAGTGGGCGTGGTGTTAGAAAAGCTCGCCTCTGGCTCTCCAAGGCAACTTTGTTTTTTATAGCTGGCCACACGGATGGAACATAACATTGCAACACACATCTGCTTCCAGAGTATTTTTGTTGCTTATTCTTCCCTGCCTTCTGAACGATTCCAGCCTGGCCTGCATCAGACCCTCTGACGCAGTGCCCCTCACAGCCCCATCCGCCTTCCCCTCTTCAGGAAAGACCTGAGGGTGGCAGTGGGCCTGGAGAATCGAGAGAAAAGCGAGCAAAGGGCAGGGATGCAGGCCGCAGAGGGGGAGGCTTGTTGAGGACAAGCTCTGGTGAGCGAGAGGAGAGGGGAGCCGGGAGCAGGGGGGAAATGTTCTCTGCAGGGCACTCAGAAAGGATGTGTTACTTTGAGCTGATCGGATATCGGCTCCGTTCCTCCGCCCACACCACCACACAGAGATCAAGCCGCGGGCACCGTGATTTATTAAGCACTTTGTACATTTTTCCAATCTCGTGGGAGATTGGGCTGGAGAAAATGGTGTGGGGGCCATTGTTATCCCTAAAGTAAATTATAAATTTTCTGGCACCGGGGAAAGGACACTCCACTGGAGTTCTGAAGCCCTGACTCACGGTGGCACTCTCGTGAATGGGTGTGCAATGGTGGCTACTAAACGGACAATTAAACAAGTCAGTGGCTGAGTTACTGATGTCTACCGCCCACCCTGGGGAAGTCAGGGACTTCTTTCTGTAGAAGGAGGTCAAAAAGAGCCAGAGAAGAGCTGACATTTGTTGAACGCTCTTGAACATTTATTGAACATTTGTAGATATTGTGTATGTTTATATTTATAATACCACCTCTATGAGAATAATTTCTAAAAAAAAACATCTATATGACACACCTATTAGAACAGCCAAAATGCAGAACACTGACGACACCAAATGCTGGCGAGGATGTGGGGCCACGAGAACTCTCATACCTGGCTGGTGGGAGCGCAACACGGTGCGGCCACTTTGAAAGACCGTGCAGTGGTTTCTCACACAGCTGCACACGCTCTCCCCACACCATCCAGCACACACCCCTGGGGATTTACACAGGTAATTGAAAATTAACGCTTAAACGAAAACCTGCACGTGGGTATTTTCGCAGCTTTTTCCATAACTGCCAAATGTTGGAGGCAACCCAGATGTCCTTTAGGAGGTGAACGGGGTAAAGAAACTGTGGAGTTATATCCAGACAATGGAATTCTACTCTCAGCTCTAAAGAGACAGGAGTGATCAGTCGTGAAAAGAAGCCACTCTGAGAAGGCTACGTGTGGTATGATTCCACTCTGTGACATTCTGGAAAAGGTGAAACCATGGAGAGAGTAAAGAATCAGTGGTTTCCAGAGAAGGGCTTATTTTGGGGGGGGAGTGGGTTGGGGAGGGCATAGTTTGAGCTCAGAGGATTTTTTAGGGCAGTGGAAATACTCTGTGTGATTCTGTAATGATGGACTTATATCATTATCCATTTGTCCACACCCACAGAACCTGCAACACCAAGAGTGAATCCTAAAGTCACCTGTGGGCTCAGGGTGATAATGACATGTCAGGGCAGGCTCGTCAGTCGTACCAAAGGCACGGCTCTGGTGGGGTGTTGACAGTGGGGGAGACTAGGCATGTTGGGGGGGGGCAGGGTGTGGACAGCAAATCTCTGCACCTTCCTCTCAATTTGGCTGTGAACCTAAAACTCCTCCAAAACCACACAATACGTTGTTAAATCTGTAGGAAACTACAAAGCCGACTCAAATACCATAATGAATTATATACCCGAGTATTTTTAAATCAGTGATGTGGCCTGTGAGTCCGTCCGTGTGTCCGCAATGGAGCCTTTCTCCTCCCATCTCCCCGGGCACTGGCCTGGTGCCTCAGTCTCCTCATCTGCACTATGGAGATAAGCCTACTCCTCCCCTCCCTCATATCATCAGACCCACTGACGACGCAGCGAAGGGGCCCTTGCAAGCTGGAACGCCACACGAAAAGCAAGCAGACCGCATACTCCTGGTGGGGGTGTACATTACTGCAGCCCACTTGGAAGGCAACGGGGCAGTATCTAGTATCACTTAAAACGCATATGACCTTCAACCTAGCAATTCTATCTCTGAGAAATCATTCCACACACGCCGATGCTCAGGCGCACAAAACTAGACATTGTACAAATGATCACCACAGCACTGCCCACAATGAGAAAAAAACTGAGAACGTCCTAAACATTCACGTTGTGGAAAGTTATGCAGCTCTTAGGAAAGGATAGGACACAGCCGAATATGACTGATATATTGAATAAAAAAAAGTAAATTATAGAGTATTGTGATAGTATGATCTCATTTATGTAAAAAAAAAATGTTGTGTGTGTGTGTGTGTGTGTGACCATAGACAGAAGCGGGGAGGCTGCTTATGAAAACATAAGCAATACTTACCTGTGGGGAGCGAGCTGTCATAGGATAAAAGAAAATGCCACTGCCTTCTTTATATGTTTTATAAGTTTATCCAGTTAATTGTTGAATAATTCTAAACTCACCCCCTGCTTCTGCATAGAGAAGATGGAGCCATACTGCTGGAACCTAAGCCAGCTCATACCCCTCCTGGGCTCAGAAGCCTCCCATGACTCCCCATGTCACTCATGGTAATGTCGAAGTCCTTGCCATGGTCCCCAGAAGGCCTATGTGTCCTGCCTCCCGCTCGGACAGCATCGCCTGCTTCTACCCTTGTGCACTTCTCTCCAGCCAACTGGCTTCCTTGAACACACCAAGTATGTTCAAGCCTCAGGACCTTTGCACAGGCTGCTCCCTCTGCCTGGAACATTCTTCCTCCAGGTCTCTATAAACATAACTCCCTTCGCTAATGGCCTGCTCTTGTCCTCTTATTTAAAATGGTAACCGACAGCCCTCTATTCTGCTCTCCCCGCCATACTCACCCCTTTCTGCCATGCCACTGTTTGCTGTGTCTGCCCCAGTCACGATGAAAGCTCCCTGAGGGTAGGGCACTTGTTTATCACTCAAGCTTTGCCCTTTCCGTCAATCTCCCTTGGTCCAAACTGTCCTTGCCCTTATCTCCTTCTTAGCTGACTATGTCTTCCAGAATAGACCTGCAACCAGCATCCTTCCTACTCAATTGCCCATATCATCATTAATAAATACTTACAGCTATACTAATTCATAGTGTTGTATAAATCGTTCATTATTTACTCTCTCGCAAGGTTCCCTGCCATGTAATTGTGGTAAATCTTCATGCCAGCCCCATGGAGAAGTGAGTCTCAGACTCGAGGGGCATGGGAATCCCCTGAGGATCGCGCTCAGCACGAAGATTCTTGGGCCTTAAATCGCATCGTGGTTTGGGGGTGGAGCCCAGGAATCTGGATGCTTGGAAGCCCAGGGGGAGAGGCTGTGAAAGGTGGCCGAGGAAGCCCACTTTTAGGCAGCCTGCCAGTGAGTCCAGCTGATTTCCTCTGAGCACAGCAGAGTTCCTCCTTGTGGCACCAGGTGCACGTGTGTCTCTGTCCCATGAATTCACTAATCTTACTCTACAAACTGGACTTTCTAAAAAGCACCTTGCTGATTGAACTGACACTGTGATGCATATAATACAGGAGCTAGAACAGAGAAAGAATCAAATTGCACATTGAACATCTTCATTTGCCTGACCCCAAACTGAAGTGCTTTCTTCTGAGACGTACAACAGTTTCTGCCTATTGGTTCAATCAGGATGGGCGGTACTGCTCGGGCATACACAGAGCTTGCCCTGACCCCCTTCTCAGTAGGAAAATCCCTCCAGGTCAGAGCTTCTCAAACCTTATTTACCACCTGGGGATCCTAATAAAAAAAATGCAGATTCCGATTTAGCAGGTCTGGGAGGGACCCCAGAGTCTGTATTTCCCCCAGCCTGTTCAGCAATGCTGACACTACTGGCCCATAGATATCACCTTCAGTAGAAAGGGTCTTGACCAGGGACAGGAAATAGGTTTCATTTCACATGCCATGTCAGGATGATTTTTTGTGCCATATCTGGTTCACCAGTTGGGAAAGATTTGGAGGCAAGACAGCTCGGAGAGAAAAAGTACTATGATCGATTGGTGATGTCTGTCACAGGCATGGAGTAGAGTTCTATAAGCTACATGCTACTTTACTCTAGGCTGTGTGCATCCTGTCAGTTCATTGGATATTCAACGTTTAAACAGTGCCACAAGTCAGTCCAACATGAGCGCTTCTTACTTAAACTCATGTCATTACCTCAAACATTAACACACACACAAGACGTGCAGGCAACAGGCTGTCTGCTGATGGAACTCTTTGAGACTCCTTCATGGGGCCTAAGACACATGCACATATTCATACAACATAACTCTGGCTAAAACCTTACCTCTTGGAATTTCCAGAGACCCCAAGTTCCTGTACTTTTCCCACAGGGAATCTCTCCCATAGGTCAGCTTCTTCCTGTAATCTCTGTAATCTCTCCCGCGGCCAGAGGAGAACAAATAGCCAGGACTTACATATACTTTCCTGATTTTCTTCCAAAACATCTTGTTGCTTACATCCGGCATCAGTTGGTTGGGCTGCCATAACAAAGTACCATGAGTTGAGTGATTTAAACAACTGAAATTCATTGCCCACTCTGCTGGAGACTTCGAGTCCAAGGTCAAGGTGTTGGCAAGGTCGGTTCCTGCCGAGGATAGTGAGGGAGGACCCGTCCCATGCCTCTCTCTCCTCGGCTTCTAGAGGGCCGTCTTCTCCTGCGTTTCCACGCGGTCTTCCCACTGTTCGTGTCTGTGTCCCAACTTCCCTTTCTTACAAGGACACCACTCATGCTGGATTAGGTCCGCTCTAATTACCCCATCTTCACTCAATTCCCTCCGCAAGTCCCTGTCTCCAAACCAGGTCAGATTCTGAGTTAGAACTTCAACACGTGAACTCGGAGGGATCCAAATTCAACCCGTAAACACATCGACAAGGTGTTTCCTCCTAAAAAGGTCCGATTTAGAATTCAGTCCCTCGTGGCTCTTCTACTTTAATCAATATTCAATTGACTTGGATCGTTTTTTTGGTTGTTTTTTTTTTTAGCTTATGATCATTGATAGGCTCTCCAACCGGCTTCCTGCTGACATCACTATCTGAGACTCCTCCACAGGGGGCCGAAGGCATGCTGCCCTCAGTGTGTCTCAATCCCACCCTCGGCTTCTCTAACTTTCTGTTCCTTTGTAAATGGAAAATGCTCGAGTACAATAGGTTGGAACAAAGAACAGGGGTGGTCAGCGTGATCGAGCTCTTCCTCTGGGCGTCTTATACCTGGGCCCCCTGGAGATTGGCTCCATTTGGACACAACGAGAGTCATTTTCTGATAAAGCACCCCCCCCCCCCCGCCCCGGGGAAGCAGCCGAGCTGGCCTGACCTCCGGTTTCAGCGGTGCCCGTGGGGGCTGAGCTGGGAACAGCTGCCTCCCCCGCAGCAGGTGGACTCCACGCTGCACAAGAGCAAAGCACCGGGGAGCGGATTTTGGCGACAATGCACAGTTTCAGCCAAAATAAATGCCGCCACCTGGGAGCTCTCGAGCAGGACCCATGCTGATATTTCATTCGGGCTGAAAACACTAGAAACTTCGTGTTTTCCGTGTGGCGCCCGTACGTAGCCAGGGTCCCTGTCAGTCAGACGTCATGTCCAAATCATACCACGAGGAAGGTGGCGAAAGCGGTATCATATAGGGATCTAAACAGAGAGGGCATGTTGGACTCAGAGTTTCTAATAAGAAGTGAAGTGGGGGGGGGAAAAGACAGAAGGTCATAGTAGCCTAGGAAATTTTAGCAGCCATTTTCAGAGGCTTAGATAGCTTAGCAACCCCCATTGGATGCACATTGTAGCATTCCCTTTGTTCAATCAATGGTATCTCTGCCAAAAACACATTCAGTTATCTCATTACAGTTTAGCTTCTCTTGTGTTCCCAGGACTAAGCGGGTAGGTGAGTGCTCTGTGCGGCACACAGGCGCACACGCACTCATTAGGCATGCACACGCCAGAGAAGTCTGACTCAATGGAAGTTTATTTGAAGAGAATGCTTATTTAAATGCAGTCTGCTCTTGCAAATGGAAATGGGTTATTTTGGGATAATTGCAGAGCTGGGTGAGCGGCACATTTCACTCCGCTGGGTGGCCTGTTTCTTAACCTTTTCTAACTGGAAAATATATCTGTATATATGTATTTTTATCCGCAGAGAGGAACTAATGGGGCTTCATTAGGTCAAGAGTATGGTCGTGAGGCTTAAGGACTGGAGAGAAATACAAACAGGAAGGCTCGGAGAATGGCGTTCGGGGAGGGGCAGGGGCGACGAAGCAGAAAGCCTCTCGTTTCGATACTGCTGAGTATGAGGCCCAGCACAGGAGACTGATGAGGGTCTTTAAACATCTAATTACAGTAAACAAGGCTTCCCCTTTCAAATAGAAAGCTTCACTTATGCCATTTCGGGAGTCCAGAGGAAGGCCACCCTATAAATATCGTGGGGACGATGTTGAGACTGCCCCCCCCCCCCCAGCAGTCCCTGCTGTGTCCTTGGAGGGCTGATCCCGAGACCAAGGATCTGGAGACGCGTGTGATGTGCGTGACCGTGGGAGCCCACTCAGGCTGAGACTGGGATGGTCCCCGCTCCGTGTGACGTCTGGAAGGGGTCCCCGAACTGCTGAGCCCTGTGCTCTATTCCTCTCTGTCAACAGGGGCTTCCTGTCCTCACCCACGCCTCCCCAGTTGACAGACAATTCAGGAACTCGGTTGCCAACTCTCACTCTCATAACAGGTTCTTCTCTCGGCTTGGGGTTTCCGTGAATGGCCTCCGGGAGGCATCCCATCTGGACCTACCTAAATTGAGAGAATCCCCCTCCTTCTGGGAGTCCCAAAGCTCCAAGCAGCTCCTCACCTCATCTATCCTGAAGTCAGGGAAAGAGCACGGGCCATCAGAATACCAGATGAGCTGCTGTCTTGCAGTCTCCACGTTATGTCCGGAGTCTTTCTACCAGCCCACACCTGCCCTCCCACCTGTGGTCAGAACTGAATGCCCAGTCCTAGGCCAGAGGCTCTAGAGAAAACCGCTAAGGTGTGCAAGACACAGACCCTGTCTTAAGGCTGAGAGTCACCTTGCACAACTGTTTCTGCAACTTAAAAACAACCACCACCAGAAGCAAACACACAAACAAACCAAACCCGACAGTAAGATCATGGCCACCAAGTGAGGAAGACTCATGCTCTGCAAGACATACTACAGACTGAACTGTCAGTAGCTGCTTAAGGACTGGATGGGATCGGAGACAGGGGCTCCCAACGGAGAAATGAAAGGAAATGAGTAGGGACTTGGTGGATAGAGACATAGAGAGTAGAGGTAGAGAGCCTCTAAGACAGAAGGAAGGGCACAGCCTGCGCTCCTGTGATTTCCCGAAGACAGAAGGGCCAGGGGGAGCTGCGGAGAGGCCGGGGGTTCGAGCTATCCTTGCATGCTGACGCACACAGCCTGGGACCCGGTGGGAAGGCCAGGGCCAGCACAGAAGGCATACATCTTGGGCAAAGTGACCTGGATTTAGTACTGCCACACCTGCACACTTGGACTGGCCAAATAAAAACCTCCCTGAGCTCCAATGCCCTCCATTCCTCAGGTAAGGCACCTACCTTTCATTGTAAACACCGTCACGCTTTTACCGTTAACATGTACCGAACACTTGGTAGGTGCCAGTCACAGAAGCGGACACTCTGCATATGGAGTTCATTCAGTTCCCGCGGAGCCTCGTGAATAACATCATGCTGCCCATTTGGTAGATGAGGAAAGGCCAAGTCGCTCACCAGCCCATTCAGCTGCAGGTGTCAAGGCAAGATCCAGAGGGCCCTTGGTAAATATTTCGTAAGCCAGGAAGTACCAGCAAATGTTGCAGGTATCCTTCGGAAGTTGCCCAGAAGTGTTTGCCAGTGTCTCTTCTAACTATAGAGAAGCCCTGAGCGGGAGCTAAGAGGCACTTCTCAGCATGACAGCAAAGCAGGGGGCTCAAAGAATCCGTGTCCACAGCCCAAGAACGTTCTGATTTGCGGTCACTGGAGTGCCGACCAAACTAGGGGAGGGGCAGGGTACCTAGCATCAGAGCAGTCCCCCAACCAAAGCAGGAGAATGTGGTTTTATCAAGAGCCACATCCAGCCAGTCCACCAGCTGTTCTCTGGGGAAGCGGGTCGGAGTCAACTGTCAATACTCATATCCTTGAAGAAGAAAAATAACATTAAAAACTTCTATCAGCATAAAATAATTGTAGGGTGGTGGGGAAGGAGAAAGGTCACATGAGACACCAGACCCGGGAACTTGGCTAGGACCACCCACATCCAGGCTCTCCAAAAGAAACTTCTCAGGAACCCTTTGGAAAAAAGCGACTGTCCGTCAGCCAGTGAGATTTCACCATGTCATATTAGCTCAACCACCCTAGAGACCCTTTAAATATCCCCCATGGGGTAACCCCATGCGACTTCCCTGGCCTCTGTGTCCCTGGGACCAGGGAACATCGTCAAGCGGGATGCGCTCTGTACTCAATAAAGCCTTTCATTATTCCACACTTCATGGCTACACTCTTCCTTCTTCCTCAGTGGGGAAAAATACCTTACATTTGGTGCTGAAAACCCGAGAGGAGTCAGAAGCTCACTGGGGCCATTCCTCTCCCCTTCCCTTCCGAGAAAGAACCAGGACCTCCGACCTTCCACCCACTTCGGCACATGGTGACATAAGTCCCCTGCCTCCAGCCTCCCCTCAGTTCTTTCCGCCGAGACTCCCTGTTCAAAACCGCAGCTGCGTCAGGGACCTCTTTTCCATTCTGTTCCGAGTGCGTGTGTGCCCATGGAGACGTCCTGAGCACATCCACTTCACTTATCCATCTGGTGGCCAGAAATTGAGTTGTGGGACACCAACTGTCAACTCTGACCACTCTGAGGACTGAGGGCGGCCGTGGGGGCACAGGAATTTAAACCTAATCCAAAAACACTCCTGGAGTTGCCTTATCCGAAATCTCTCCCTTTCTAAAGAAAAGAAACTGTTCTTCTTCTCCGCTGTGGCCGGACCACAGACCCCACTGGATAATTGGACTAGGTGGCCTCCTGAAGGGACTTTCAGTTTTAACACCCTCACCAATTTAACTATCACCAAAAGAACTGAGAACTGGTTGGAGATCCCTTACATTCAGGGCTTCTAGTTATTTGCGCTCCCACCCTAATCTCTGTGCCACCTGTTCTACGCGCAGGCCCTTTTTTTGGCCAGAGAAACATCACCTAAACCAGAGGTCTCAAACTCGCGGCCCGTGGGCCACATGCGGCCCGCCGAACAATTTTTTGCGGCCCACAGACTAATCCACGAACTACAGTTTCTTGTCGTTTTGTGACACTGAAAAGTGTTGTGTAACAGTTGCCTTTTGTAGACCTAGTGCGGCCTGCTGAACGGCTGTGATCTTGCTCTGCAGCCCACATGCTGAGTTGAGTTTGAGACCCCTGACCTAAACCCTCCGCTCCTAATCTTTCCTCCTTCACCCAACTCTGAACTCTCTCCCCCTCCTGCCTGACCCTCGGGGGCACCCCTCTCTTGGGACTCCTCTCTGGGGCCTCTGTGGACCCCTTCGCTCGGGTCTCTTCCCTCCAAGAGCCCCCTATCTTACCTTCTCAGGATCCTGTTTCTCATTCACCTGCAAATACCAGTCTCTCTTTCTCCTCCCCTGCTGGCCAGGGGCCCCTCCCTTCTCCACTGTGTTCTTAAGCCCCTCCTCCGTCAGGCCATTCTCAGCCTGCCATTGGCCCTTACACTGGTTTGCAGGACACCCAACCCCAATCTGCTTACAGGAAGTTCTGGCCTTGTTCTGCCTCTGGCTCCAGTGTTTCCTGCCGGATCTGGGTGCCGGGCTCCCCAGGAGCCCCCCTCCTTTTATTCTAACCTCCAAACCCCTATCCGAGGCCTGTGAACAGGCATTTAAAGTTTTTAATGGTCGCAAGGCCGAGGCTGTTTGCCAGGCCCGCATGCAGCAGAAGGTAACGCTCCAAACCCAGGTTCTTGTGGCAGCCCTGAGGCCAGCAGAGCAACAGGGGCAAGGCACAGGAAGTGCCCAACCCAAGTCCAAGCCACAAAGAGGAATCCCACCAGCAGCTTGCTTAAGTGTGGCAAGCAAGGTCACTGGTCCTGGCAGGGCCCCTGCCCATGGCTGCCCACTGAGCCCTGCCCTGACTGCAAGCAGCCTGGTCACTGGTGGAGCTATTGCCCCTTTGGGCAACAGGCTTTTCCTCAGCACCTCTATGTGGAGGACAAGCCACTCAGATGGGAGACCAAGCCAGCCAGACGAGCTCACCGCTTGAACTTCTAGACCTCATGGATGGCTGACACGGCCTGGACTTGGAGACCCCCCCCCCCCCCATCATCCTCACCAAACCCAGGGTAATACTGCAGGTAGTGGGTAAGTCCATCTCATATCTTGTGGACATGGGAGCTGCCTTCTCTGTTTTGCCATCACACTCTGGACCTCTAGTTCCCTCACAGGTCTCTGTTATGGGAGTGGATGAGACCTCTTCCTTTCTCCTTCGCATGCCACCCCTGACATGCAGTTTTTCCCCTTCATACGTCACTCCTGGCATACAGTTTTGCCTCAAGTTTGCTGGCCCCTACCCATCTCCAGCTCACCAAAAGGCTGGACCCTGCAGATCCCCCTATTACTCCTCCTTTTTTTTTTTTTTTTTTTAAATCTTTACAGAACCACATCCGCGAAGTTTCTCCAGTCACGGTCTAACAGATGTTCCTCTCAACTCCCCTCAAAGCCACCACCTTCCGATCTCCCCCTCCCCACGATGCCCCTAATCAGCAGGAAGTAGCCAGACAAATAAGCGGCACCCCTAATTAACACAAAAGGTTGGAATGTAGGTGGTGGGCAAGGGGACGATCACGTGAGGAACCAGATCCAGAAACTTGGCTAGAACTGCCCACATCCAGGCGCGCCAAAAGAAACTTCCCAGGAGCCCTTTGGAAAAGAGCGACTGTCCATCAGCCAGTGAGATTTCACCACGTCATATTAGCTCAACCACCCTAGAGACCCTTTAAATATCCCCCACGTGGGTCACTGTATGCGACTTCCCTGGCCTCTGTGTCCCTGGGACCAGGAAACCTCATTGGGCGGGATGCGCTCTGTACTCAATAAAGCTTTTACTATTCCACACTTCGTGGCTACGCCCTTCCTTCTTCCTCGGCGGCGGGGAAAAATATCTTACAATAATTAATTAGGTCTGAAATAGACTTTTGACTCTTCTTCTCTCCCAAACTCACTCATCCACCGTTACCATTAGGAACAGGAAGGCATTCCGCGAGGAGGGCAGGGACTCTGTCTAGCTCGCGGCTGCATACCCAGTGCCTGGCACAGTGCAGGTGCTTAATGAGCGCACACACCCAAGGAGTGGCTCTCTAGCAGGTGGCTATTGTGACTGCTTTGCAAAAACATGGAGCAACATGGTACTTTCCAGCAGAACCCCAAGCAGCAGGACAGGACTTGCCCCAGGGGAAGAAGAAAGCCTTGTGTTTCCAGAATCAGCCAGCGAGATAACCCAGCCTGCTGCCGGAACCCGCCGCTGTGTACAGCTCTGGCTCTGCTGCGCATCCGGGCGGCCCGCCCCCAGAGCTCCAGGAGCCAATGAAAAGGCTAAGGAAGGGAGAGGGGCGGTGTTGCAGGGAGCGGACGTGCCAGCTCCTCGGTGGGCGCCTACTCTCCTCAAGGGGTCCTAGTCCCATAGGTTACTGCTGTCACTATCTTCACTTCTGGGGGTGCTCAGGCTGGTCTGCGGCACCAGAGAGCTCAGCCCAGTAGGACGGTGGAAGCCAACTTGGCAGCCCATCAGTAACACGTGACCAACAGCCTAGAGCCCTGTCCTTCCACTCAAGGTGAATCAAGGTCAATTGGAGCCTCCTAGCATGGAGACCGGACTCCATTCTAACCGCCACCAGTGTTCTGGGAGCCATAGGAGCTCAGGGACAGTCAGTCCCCCAGTGACACGGGGCCTGATGACCCCTGATGACCTGCTGGGGGATGGTAGAGGCCCAAGCACAACTCTCCTGCCCCGTATCTTCCTGCCTGCCTACATCTTCCCGTTTGCAAAAGACTTTCCCATCCTGCTCGCCTATTCATTCCGTCAGGTGTGTATTGGGCATCTACTGTGCACCTGTCCCGGTTCTAAGCACAAAGGAGACTGCAGTGAACAAGATGCCCTCGGGGCGCATGCATTCTGCTGGGGGAGATCTATAGTAAACAAGCGAGTGAGAA
Source organism: Saccopteryx leptura (assembly GCF_036850995.1). Lineage (NCBI taxonomy): Eukaryota > Metazoa > Chordata > Mammalia > Chiroptera > Emballonuridae > Saccopteryx > Saccopteryx leptura. The sequence continues at coordinate 210,043,627 of NC_089506.1, forward strand.
ATAACCAAATGCCAGGGTGGGGATAAGGGCCTGAAAAAGCCAACAAATTCAAGACAGTCATCAGAGGGGGGGGGGGGGGGGGGTGCTGTGTTAGACAGCGGGGTCAGAGGCGTGCTCTCTCCGGAGGTAGCGTGTAAGCGGACACCTGAGGGAACGGAAGCCAGGGACTCTGACTCTCTGGGCCTCAAGTGTGGCCAAGTTTCTGCGGTCTGCCGAACCTGATCGTTAGGGGGAAATCGCTTTTCAAACCCAAGATTTAAAAATACTCCTTTGGAGTAACTGTTCTCGGATTTGTGCTGACTTCAGGAGGCAAGCAGACTGCCTTGACAGCAATTTTTAAAAATAAAATGAAAAGCAATTATGTTCCATTGCAGCAATTTACTCAGCAAAAAATCTGGGGAGCGAAAAAGGTGACCGCATCCCCTTCATCCCGGGGCCTCCTGGGGCGGGCAGGCGGGCTGGGGGCTTTCCTCCAGGCCAGAGCCTCGCTCGCTGGCTCACTGGCTCTCCCTCCAGGACGTGGGCCCAGGGGCGGGGCGCGCTCTCTGATTCCTGGGCACGCACCAGCCTCGCCAGCTGGGAGTGAGTCACCCCCAGCACAACCAATGAGCAGCGGAGACAAAGGAGAGGGCTGGGGTGCTTCCCAGACATGACACATCCTCAGCCAAATCGAGCCTCCCCAGGTCTCAAAGTGTTGACCTGTAGTCAAAAAAGCTTAAAATGGCAAACGGAGGGGAGGGCCGGCTGCCCACACTGTGCTGCTGCACTTTTCACCCAGCCGGACGCCCCGCGTTCTCCCGCCTGGCGCATGTGCGTTCCACATTCTTAGCTGGATCTCCAGCCACTCGCCCTGTTTTAACAGCACATTTAAAAAAAATATGTACAAATAGTCCACGCTCCGAAAATGCAAAAAAAAAACAACACCCCAAAACCAAAAAATTATTCACCGGGCGCACCACTCAGCAACCACCGTGTTTCATGTTTTGCCATCTATCCTTCAAGAGTTCTTCTCTCCTGTCTTCTTTATGGATACAGATTTTTAAACAGGCTGAAACCATATACTGAGTCGTTCGACAGGATTTTTTCACTTGAGGAATCAGAACTAGCCTCCTTCCTATAGGCCTATGTCAGGGAAGAGCTAACCAAGAGGTGGATCAGATCAGTTTTAATGCTGGAGTGTAGGAATCTATTTTATGGCCAGGCCGTCATTTATTGGATTTTTTTTTTTTCTATTGTTGAAACTGTCATTGTTATAAACAATGCAATGATGAGTGTCACTCACTCCTGTATTTAACAACTGTTTGCAAGAGTGCCTTCTGTGGCTGAGTTTGCAAGTACATCCTTAATTATTCCCTGGGAGGGTAACTTTCTCGAAGTGGAATCACCAGGTACAAACAAACGTGTGCATTTTGAGACTCTGAAACAAGCACATTAGCCCCATTGCCAAATTGACCCCTCCCCCTCTGCACACACACATTGTCCCAAACCAGACTCCTACCAGCCTGGAGTGAGAGTATGGCTCCCACACTCATTGCCAACATCTTTTTTTTCACTTTTTTTTTTGTTTGTTTGTTTGTTTTTTGAGGGGGGGCAGCTTTACAGAAGAAAAATAAGGTCTTGTTTCACTTTCCAATCTTTTGTTGCTACCTAGCCTGCGCATTTTCTGTGTGCATGTGCCATTTGGACTTCCCTTCCCGTGAATTGTTTATTCATAGCTTCAGCGACATGTCTGAATTAAACCTAGGATGAAGAGGAAAGAATGGAGAAAATTAATAATTGCTGAGTGTCTGTTATTTGCCAGACCATCGGCTTCACGGAGAAACGCTAATCCTTGCAACGAGTCTCTTCTTTCCCCCTTTCGTGGGGGATGATAGACAACTCGGGGTGTCTACCTGCCTGAGGGTGCCGCGCAAAGGGCTTGAGCTCTGTGTCCAAGTTCGTTTCCATCACTGCGGCCCAGGGGCTGTTTAAACATCCTTTGGTTCTGGGTCACTCGGGAGAAGCTGTGCAAGGACCAGACTAAGATGCCTTGGTCCCTGCTAGGGGGTCTGCCTGGCACCACGTCACTTTGTAACACTCAGTGGCTCCCTCAGAGAACCTGCCCTGTCTGACTTTTTAGATAGATAGATAGATAGATAGATAGATATCATTTTATCCCAAGAGCCTCTAGGAATTTGTTCCTCGGGAAATAGTTGGGAAGAATAATGACCACTTGGCGCGGACGGATCTTTCCCATGGCCGCTGAGCGGCTAAGGATGCGTTTTAGAAGCTGGGACGTCCTGTGCCAGCACCACAGCTTCCAGAGTCTTGGACGCTCCTCAAAGCAGCCACAACCTGCTCAAAGGTGCATCATTGCATCACTTCATAAACAGCATGTCCAGTGTCTCCGGATTGCCCCTCAGGGTAAGCCTTTGCCCTCGTGGTGAGAACACTGCCCCCTTCCCGCAGGCGGCTCACCGGCTCCCCCTCTGCTTCCGTTCTGCCCCAGCTCTCTCTGCAGGCGGCTCACCGGCTCCCCCTCTGCTTCCGTTCTGCCCCAGCTCTCCCTGCAGGCGGCTCACCAGCTCCCCCTCTGCTTCCGTTCTGCCCCCAGCTCTCTCCACGGGCAGTCGTCATATCAGTGACCGCCCCTCCCTTCTCTGTTCCTTTCCATGGTCGTAAAACTCCCGTAACACAAAATGAACCGTTTGAAAGTGAATTCAATGGCACTTCGTACATTCACAGTGTTGTACAACCACAACCTCTATCTAATTCCAAAATAACTTCCTCAACCCGCAGGAAACCCTCCGCACCCTGTAGCAGCCGCGCCCTCCCGGGCTCTCCGCCCAGCTCCCAGCAACCACAACCCCGTTTCTGTCTCTATTGATTTATCGACTCTGAATATTTCATATACATTTATCACAACGTATGGGCTCCTTTCACTAAGCATATGTTTCCCAAGGCTATCAGTGTCGTAGCGTATGTCAGTAATTCATACATTTTTTGTGGCTGAATAAAATTCTGTTCTATGGATAGACCTCACCTTGAGTATCCAGTCAACTGTTGTGAAGATCGGGTTGTTTTCATCATTTGGTTGTTGTAAATTATGTTGCTACAAACACTGGAGGACATGCATTTGTTACAGTACCTGTTTCCAGTTCCTTAGGGTACACACCTGGTAGTGCAATTGCTGGGGTGTTTTTATTCGAGGGTTTGTTAGATGGTCAGGTCCTTGCGGATGGAGGTTTCATCTTGTTTTCCAATTTATCCCTAGTACCTAAGGCAACCGACTGTCCCATTTGCCTGGGCCTGAGGGGTTCCCCTGGACAGGGGTCTTTCAGAAATGAACACAGGAAAGCCCCAGCACATCTGGACTAGTTGGTCACTCTACCAATACCCAGTACATTATACGACATGAAACAGCTTCTCAATTAATATTTGTTAGGTAAAAAAAATTCTTGCCATAACATGTTTCAGCATATTGAGACTCAGATCATTTTTTAAAAAAATCAATGGGGGGTATTTACAGCAATTTATAAGATTATAGAAACCTGCCCCCTCAGTGCAGTGGAAGCAGTCACGGAGAAGTTCGGGCAGGGAAGCTGAGGAGGTTGCAGCGTTAAGGCCGTTTGATGAAGATGTCCACACACATCGAAGGCTTCCTTCCCCCATGCGGTGAGAGAGAGCTGCTCTCCGCGCCAGACACCAGAGAGGAATATGGCTCCCTCTTACCTGACGACATTGGGCAGATCAGAAAAACATCACCCATCCCAGAGTGGCAACTGCTCTCTTTTTAGAAAAAAGCAGAGGCCCGTAGGAGGCATTCCGTCGGGGACGGAGACAGTGTGAGCGCTCCAGGTCAACCCAAACAGACAGCCAGTGGACGCTTGGCATTCGAAGTGAAAGGAACCTTCTTCAGGTCTGTGCCGTTAAGAGCAGCAATGAGATACCACCTCACTCAGAACGGTCGTTATTTTCAAAAAGGAAGATGACATTTGTTGGTGAGGATGTACAGAAAAAGGAACCGTTGTTCAATGGTAGGAACGTAAATTGGTGTCGCCACCACAGAAAACAGTGGGGAGGTCGCTCAAGAAATGAAAAATAAGAGTAGCCATAAGATCCGGCCATCCCACCCCTGGGTATTGATCACAAGGAGATGGAATGAGGGTCTGAAAGAGATACCTGCCCTCCCGTGTACATTGCTGTGTTATTCACAAGAGCCAAGACATGGGAACAACTGACTAAACGTTTGTCCACGGGCAAATGAAGGAACAAAGAACGTGTGGCAGTGCAGCCACTGGAGTATTATTCAGCCTTAGAAAAGAAGGCAATCCTGTCATGGGTGACACTATGGATAAACCTGGAGGACATTATGCCAAGTGGATAGCCAGGGAAAATACTGCATGATTCCCCTTACCTGAGGAATCTAAACTATTCAGAGCCATAGAAACAGAGCAGAATGCTGGTTGCCGGGGCTGGGGGGGGGGTGGGAAATGGGGAGATATTAACTGAAGGATACTTAGTTCCAGTTAAAGCAGATGAGTAAGTCCTAGACATCTACACACAGCATAGAACCTCCAGTTAATACTACTGTATTACAACGTACTTAAAAAATTTTGCTGAGTAAAACTTATGTAACTGTTCTTATCATCATCATCATCATAAAAATAATTACTGTTATTATTATTTAAAAAGGGAACGAGGAAACCTTTGGAGGCAAGGAATACATCTACGGCGTAGATTGTAGTGAGAGTTTCACGGGGGGTATAATTACTCCCAAACTCATCAAGCTGTACTCATTAAATATGTACAGTCCTATCTATGTCAGTCATACCACCCTAAAGTAGTTTTAATTTTTTTTTAATGCAAAATGTAAGAAAGCAGAGACAGGAAGAGCTGCAGAAATTGCTGACAAGACTCTAAACCTACAGTGATTGCAGAAGGAGAGCCCGGAGTTTTCTACATTTGAATGTCCTGACAGAATTGGATGGCATTTCAGAAAACGTGTAAGAAGAGGTGGGGGGAGGGAGGCGATTATCCAGGCGCCGTGAGAGACGTCGGGTGGAGCCACGGGAGACGTGGCGGCGTCAGAACGGAGCTGCACCTGACTAGGGACCCCGCCAGTTCCTACCACGAACAGAAAGCATTTGGACTCTGAGATGGCCTTCCGGTTTCCACCCACTGTTCCGTCAGCTGTACACAGATCACGTGCCACGGGGCGGGATTTTAAACTCGACCTTGTCTGCATGCAAAGGGAGTCAGGGTGAAGAACCTCTACTGGTATCGCTAAAAATAAAGACCCAGAGCCGAAGTGAAGAAGGGAACCGTGTACACAGACAGACGCACAGAGGTACGAATGCGTCCCGTTCCCACAGCGCTGCAGAAAGGTCCACGCTGTTAGCACCCCGTTTTACAGAAGTGAAAGCAGAGGTTCAGCAAGCTGAAGGAAGGTGCTCCAAGGCAGGAGACGGTAAATGGAGTCACTGGAACTTGAGCCCGTTCTTTCCATGATATCACTGCCTCCCTCGCGTCCCACTAACTTCCTCTCTCGTTGACCTCAACAGGAAAGGGAAGTCAAGGTTCCCTTTCCGTGTAGGGTCCGCAGCTCTTTTCCTACCACGGGGTATGGACGAGCCTACTTCTGTCCGACAGACCGCACATCACCCAGGAGTGCATTCATTATCTTTCCCCACCAGGTCCAAAAAGTGGAAGTTATTGAATGAAGTTGTCAAATTTTTTTTTATCACTCCCTATCTCTTCTGATATCCAACACCTTGTACTTGTGACATGTCGTTTCTTTTTTCTTCTTTTCTTTTTGAATTTTTATGAGTATTTATTTGAGCCAAACTGATGACATATGCCAGAGAGCAAGATCTCAAATGCTCCCAAAACATCATTTCTTTATTAGTGATCAGCGGAACTGTGCTTATAGAAGCTTTCCTATTGTGGGTCTTAATTTTGTACATTTCCAGTTTCCATGGAGACACTACATTCTTGCACTCTAAGGGTGTCACTGTGAAACAATGTAAAAACAAAGCAACTTCAGAGAAATGGCTCACTCTGGATATCACCAAGCAACCTTCTCATCAAGTACATAGGACCACTGGACTGATTTGGGGGGTTAATTGCTGAAGCCAAGCTCCCTTCTCTCTCTTCTCTCCCCCTCCCCACCTAAGAGATGCTTTTATGCCCATCCTGGGGACCAAGCTCACAGTTATGAGAGCATCTTCAGTTCTCCCTGCTTCAATTATTGCACTACTGTTATAATAAAGTCGAGGGGTAACTATGGCAACATTATTCCAAGGATAAATACCACAATCTCGCCTTCAACTTTTTCCCCCCACAAACAAATGAAAAACTGAGAACATGTCGGATTAATAGTATCACTTGTTAAAAAAAAACAAAACCCAATGGACAGCAGAGTTCAGAAAAGCTTTAATTAGTGCAGTCTTTTCTGGCTCAGTTTAACACTTACCCTGTGCCTCCCACAGAGAGAGCACACGTGGGTGGTCAGCCTCAGAATTCAGTAGCACTGAGCGGGAGCATCATCAGGCATCCAGTTCTGGCTTTCTGTAAGTTCACAAGATGTCCCGGTTCCGCTCTCACTAGGAGACTCGGGGCTATAGGAAAGGGTAACAGCATACCTCCGAAGCAGAGGGCTTCATGGAGGGTCACGTTCAGCAAAAGTAGTGGTGACCAGAGCATAGGAAGGGGGCAGGAGTCATCTTCAGAGCTCCCCCTGGCTTAGGATCTGATAGGAGCTGTCTAGCATAGTGGTTGAAAGCATGGACTTGGGAATCAGACAGATGACTTGAGTTGAAAACTCTGCTCCTCCACTTACTCGCTCTTGACCTTAAGCAAGTTACTTAACTTCTCCAAGCCTCAGTTTCCTCATCTGTAAAGTGGGAAGGATGGCTGACTGGAGCATCATTGTTAAGGATTAAATGAAATCATGTGTGGGGCAATCTGTCCAACAAGACCCATTTTCTCCTGAGTCATATCTGTATTACGTTTCCCAGTCTCCCTGTGGCTGAGTGATGGCCAAGACAATAGGAGTTGAAATGATGTGTTTTTGACCTAATCCATTAAAAAACCACCCACTTCTGCTCCTTCATGCCCTGTCCACCCTCTGCTGACTGAATGCCAAACCCAAGGGCAAATTAGAAGCTATTCTGTGATGATGGCAGAATGCCAACCAACTGGCTCTTATTTGGGAGTCTCCATCAACTGGAGTGACTTATATGGAACAAAACTCCCCCACCCCTCCCCAAATTGTTAGTGATAAAGAAGGAAAGAAATGTCCACTGTGGAAAGCTAACCAAGTTAGAGTTTTCTCTTTTACCATCTAACACAGCCCTTAGTTATACAAATGGAATATGCATAGCCCAGTTCCTGACACGCAGAAAACACCCAGTACCCGTTAGGTGTATTATTGAGAACGGGCCACTTTTCCTGCAAAGCTGGCCAAATAACTCTGGCAAGTAACATTTCCGTTGATTTCGTGAAGTCTATTTGATTCATAGAGTTAGGTGCGAGCTTTTCTGCGGCAATAAGTAATGAAGTACAAATTGAGGAAATTAGTTATCAATTAGTCATTCGATGGTTGGGAAGGCAGGCAGCAGGCATAAATGGTGCCAGATTAGTTAAGCCATGATGAATTTTATTGCTCTACAAGGACTGGGTCTTTATCCATTACTTCTCAAATTTATCTTTATTATCGGCCCCAGGACACGAGATGGTGCCTAGATGTGGGAGGAAGTAAGAGACCAGCCTGGGCATTTTGGGAGATATGACAAACGTCACAGCAAAGATGGTCCCCAGTGAGGCCATTCTGAACAGCTGAAAGGGGAAGAGGTCCTATGAAAGTTATGCTCATCTTATCCCGTCCCCTCTCTGTAGGGTTTCCAATTTTCCTAGGGAAGTCCTACAGTCTGCATGCCCTTCCCCTATATTTATCATAGGCTACAATCCCATGGCCTTCCACGTGTCTCTCCACTGCAAGAAGGAAAAGGGATTATTTCCAGTCACCTGGAAGATGTAAGAACTGAACTCTCAGAGATTGAATAACATCTGGTACAGGAGACCCTACTAGTCTGGGAGTCCCTGTGACCACCTACATTGCTGGGTCTCTCCCAGTGCCTACCGCAGTCAAATCTCCTGCCTAATTTGTCTCATAGCTTTCTATTACACAATATGAAATCTGAGCTTTCGCCACGAGCTCTGAGGCTCTCGAGGTCCGTGGCCTGCCTGTTCCCTCCCTCCGTCTCCTCCTGCTCTCTCCTTATTTATCATCACGCCCTCCAGCTCAGTAATGAACTAGGTGAAGTTGATAAAACAGATAACTGGAAAAATGGTCTTCTCATTGGTTATGGTCAACCAAGGCCCTTTAGTTATAGCTTAAGTTTCAGAAAAAGCCACGGGCTTAGCCTATGGAATGCCCAACAGCCACGTGACATCAACCATCCATTCAATAGGGGCAGGGTGGGTGAAAGCAATGGGCTCCTGTCTGAGACTCCCTGAGTCTTGACCAATCCAAGTTCACTCCCGTTCTGCTGCCAGTCATCAATTAAAACACTCCCCTACTTCATAATAACAACAGCTAACATGCATCTAGCACTGATGAGGTATAAGGAATAATACTAAACATGTTTACATCTATTAACACATTTAGTAAGAACTTTAGAGGTAAGGTACCATTATTATCCTCATTTCATTGAGGAAGAAATTGAACCTTAGAGAGGGTAAATGGCATGTGAGTGGCAGAGCCTGAATTTAAAACCAGGTGTTCTGGCTGTTAACTACCATATTCACCAACTCCAGCAAAATACGTACTCATATGGCCCAAGCTACCCTCACTCAGTTCCCCCTAGTGCTCCCATAAAGAGGCATACAGATGACTTTGCATTATCAGTACTTGTATGTTAACTCATATTCACTAAAGCTTGAGAACCATTAAGCTAGATGAGAAAAAGGAACAAAAAGAAAGGCTATATGCTGACGTTAGATAATTACCAAGTGCCTAGAGGTGACTGGGGTCATGAGTAGAGAACCCTGGATTGGTCGACTTTCTTGCAGAGTTCTGGTCTTTGGTCTTCCTATTAAGACTGTGACCTCAACCCGGTTGTCTACTTGTTCTCTGGTATAATAATTAAACGAGAATGAACGACACAGTGGAGTGGTACCTTGTGTAGAGAACAGCAGCAGTGTGCTAGTAAATGCTTAACAACCAGCTCTCTGGGGAAAGCATTTTCTAGTTTCTATGATGTAAATGCCCCTAGTATGGCCAATTTCAGCTGCCAATAGAAGATCAACCAACTGGCAGATTTCCTTAAAATTTAACAGTTGGCTCTTGGCAGCTAGTACGAGCTGGTTCCGGCACAGCGTTGGAGAGTAGGTCCGGTAGGCAGGTCTTGAAAAGAGAAGCAACGCCGCTGTTCACATTGGAGAGATCCACTCTGCCGTCTGGAGATAGACTTGTAATTCTCATGTGAAAAGTGCAGTCAAAATCCTATACAATTATATTTTACCATATTTTTCGCTCCATAAAACGCACCTGACCATAAGACACGCCTAGGGTTTTAAGAAGGAAAATAAGAATAAAAATATTCTGAACCAAGCTGTGTGTTAAAATATTTAATAAAGCCCTGGCCAGTTGGCTCAGCGGTAGAGCATCGGCCTGGCGTGCGGGGGACCCGGGTTCGATTCCCGGCCAGGGCACATAGGAGAAGTGCCCATTTGCTTCTCCACCCCCCCCCTCCTTCCTCTCTGTCTCTCTCTTCCCCTCCACAGTGGAGGCTCCATTGGAGCAAAGATGGCCCGGGCACTGGGGATGGCTCCTTGGCCTCTGCCCCAGGCGCTAGAGTGGCTCTGGTCGCAACAGAGCAACACCCCGGAGGGACAGAGCGTCGCCCCTGGTGGGCGTGCCGGGTGGATCCTGGTCGGGTGCATGCGGGAGTCTGTCTGACTCTCACCGTTTCCAGCTTCAGAAAAATAATAAAAAAAATATTTAATAAAATACCATATTTTTTGCTCCATAAGATGCATGGGCATTTTCCTGTCCCCTTTTTTGGGGGGAAAAAGTGTTTCTAATGGAGCAAAAAATATGGTCAATATTGAGAACAGTAAAAAAAAATAATAATAATAACTAGTATGCAAAGTATAGAATTTGTAGACAGTTTACACCAACCAAGATTTTTTTCACTGAAATGTTCTACATAATGGCACAAAAATCTTCCTTTCTAGAATTATTACAAGCATGTTGTGAGAACAGAGGCACACCAAAGGAGCACCATTACTAAAGTCTAGCTCATACCACACAAGCGCGTACCCACACAGAGACGTGCACTCCTTATGGACAATAATCTTTGCAAGTTTTCCTTTCCTCTCAATTTACTTCTGTGTCTACTTGGAAACACATTATACTTCTCAAAGTTGTATGGATCCAAGGAAAGGGGTGAGTAAAATTCTATATTCAGGTTTGTTTCAATGGCTCGGTATTTTCATGAAATCCAATTTTCCTCCTCCTTAGCCTCCTAAACGGAGGTTCTCACGTCACCGGTAACTCAAAGAGCTGAGGTACCAACCTTTTGTGAATCCTCTGTAAAATGCCTGCTCATCTTTGACTCATCGGATCACTCTCTGGAGGGGAAAGAAAGGATTCTGTGACCCATGAAGCCAACTACCTCCTACAAAGCACAGTGCCATGATTAGGAGGGTCTCACAGCTCTGTGGGCAATGAAAATGGAAGGGAGCCCTACAAATCATTTGACTATTCAGAGGTTCGGTGTCAAAGACATACCCTCTCAATGTTGAGTCAGTGTGGTCTTTTTCTTCTACTAGAATAGTTGCTATTATATGGACAGGCTATTTTTCAGTTCTTCCCGCCACTACCCACACCATACATTCATCTTGAACGCTGTCAAGATGGGGCTGGTAGGCTCAGTGCGCCCATGTCTGTGGGGCTTTCGGTAAGCGTCTTGCTCCCTCTGATGCTCAGAGTTTACCCTGCCTGGACCGAGAACATCATGGTCCACCTTCACCCTGCGGCCCCCACCCCCTTCTCAGACCAAGGACAATTAGCTGCAAAATTATTTGACTTTTAAGCAAAAGTCCATGCTGGACTTATTAATTTCTCTATTCAGTGGAGAAGCCAACTCGCTTCACAGGGTGTCAAATGACAGAATGGATATGAAAGCTCTGTGGGAAGAGAGAAAGATAAGGGCTCCACAAATGTAGGGCACTATTCATGTTAATTACTTGTGAGTGATACGTGTAATGCCCAGAATCGGCGGATTTCAGAGCTGGGAAGGAACTTTGATAATCACTCGGTCTAATCCATCATCTCTCGACCAGAGCCTAAAGATGACAGCCTGCAGAGAGGCCCCTTAAACTGTCTGGATCAGAGAGAAAGTGACAGTTCTTCACCTAATCCCCCCAAAATTACCACCACTTTCTGAGGCTGATTCAGATGACAAAAGCCTTTTATTTTATTTGACTTCAGAGCAGTGCGAACCGATACATGCTTAAGGACTGGCTCTCTACTCGTCACACTCTATTAAAAAATCTTGATTTACATTGTTTGCCCATTTCTGTGGTGTAAATACTCCACAATGGCAAATTTCAAGTTATCAACATGAAGCTACTAAATGTGGAGGTGGGAAGACGGCCTTATAAGTGGTTCCTATAATCAGATTATAAGCCAGCACCAGCCCACACTACCTTTCATGAACTTAAAATTACTGAGTCTCTGATCTCACGGGATTCTATGAGCAGCTACAGACAGATTTGTGGACAGATTACTTAACACACAAGGTGATCAGAGCAGTAGTAGAGAAAGCAAGTTCAAGGTGCTGTTAAAGCCCAGAGAACAGAGCAATTAAATATAGAGCAGTTACAAGAAGATGGAAGTGTTTGAGATGGGGTTTACAGCATGAACTGGAGTTTGCCAAGTGAGCTAGGTGAGAGGGGTAACAGGAAAGAATTCCAAAGGAAGAACATGGCACAAGGAAAGGCAGAGAGGTAGAGATGATTGTTTAGGGGACATGGTAACCAGGTAGATGTGGTTGAAAGTTTTATACTAAAGCAGCCTAGCCCAGAAGTTAGTGGCGTAATTCATCAAGAAGGAGCCCACCAGATGCCTTTCATTGGATATGTCCTTTCTACTGAAAGGAGGCAAACACTCTAAGTAAGCTCCATCTGATAAAAAACAGACTGCAGCTGTTGCTGGTGGAAATGGGGTCCTTTCATGGAGTGGTGAGAAAAGCATTTCCAGGGACCCATGCATGAGAAGTTGAGGTGTTGTGGTAAGATTTATTGGGATAGAAATGGAAGGCTGTCCCCCTGGTTCCCAATCTCTCATCTCTGTCTGTCCTTCGGTGGAAAAATTCCAGCCTTATCTTCGTCAGGCCCAGAAATAGGATCACTGTCTAGAAATTCTGTGCCATTGGCTCAGTCTATACCAAAGCTTAGTTCGGTTCAGCAGAGGATAGCGTCATCTTTATTCCCGGCTGCCCTCAGCTGGTGCTGCTTTGCCATTCCCAGGCTCGTGCTTGAGCCTGTACCTGGAGTCCACCTGGCTGCTGGCGGTGAGGCTGCTAGGCCTGCTTGGCTGCTATGGAGACAGAATAGATGCAAGTGCAGGGGGAAGTGCCTATTACAGGACAAGAGAGAGCAAGATCTTTATTACGCTTGGCTTGTATTACTTCGTGTCTGGGAAGGACCAAGCACTTTTCAAACTAACCAGTCAACTTCCCAATCTTTCCTGGGCTTACAGTTGGGCCCTTTCCCTAACCAATCTATTTCCTATATCTTCTGGGGTTCGTGTCCCTTATCCAATCCGGTCCTTTTCTCCAGGCTAGGCTCCGCCCATTATGGTCACCATCTTAGACCCTACTGCACATGTGCTTACCTCCTGCTGTGCTATCCTGGCTCTTACTTGGGCATATGCCCAGCAGAGGAATTTCCCCTTCATTGATTTATCTTTCCCCCAGTAATCCGGGACAATGGCTGGTTGTACCCTGGGGAGATTGGAAAGTTGGTTCTTTGTCCTTACACCAGGGGGAAGGAAGAGTGTTAATCCCCTTGGTGGGGCAATGCTGCAATCCCTTGGGGAGCCTGTGAATGCTGTGACCTTCTAGTGAAGCAGGCTTATTGTCCGTTTCAGCTCCCTAGTTGACTATGTTTAATGACGTCTGATTCCCTTTGCCCCTTCCTTTAGTAATACCTAGCTACCTACGCAAACAGAACCACACCTGTGCTTCTAAATTTTTCCAGTAGCCACGTTAAAACAAGCAAAAAATAAAGAGGTAAAATTATTTTTAAATGTTTGATTTAACTTAATATGTAGCATTAAATATGTTAGCATTTTAATATGTGGCTCAAGCCATGTGTCAGGTGCTGTGTAGGCAGGTGGCTCAGGGCTCTGGTATGGGATAGCACAGTTCTAGGGCGTCAAAATCCCCCTGTGAGAACGTAAAGAACTCCTCTCTGCCCAGGGCCTGCTTTCCAGGGGAGCTATCTCGTTTAGGAGAGCTCTGCTTTGTCAGATCTCCCTGTCATTGCCTCTGACGACACTTGATGGCAAGCCACAACCTGTGACATCAGTCGGTAAAAAGAGAACAGAAGTTACCCACTCAATACCCCTAATTAAATTGACTCCTGGAGCATGCATATTCCAGGTTCCGTTCCTTCATGTGATCAGAGACACCCCTGTAGAAATACAGATTGTGTCTATAACCTGCATATCCACTCCTCCCTGTCTCCCTTCTCTCCAGCCAGAATATAGCAGAATATCCACCCTTAGGTTGGTTGTGAGAATTAAAGTGAGTTCATCTGAGAAAAGCCTGCCAGGCTAACAGGAGGTGGAAATAACCCTTTGCCATCTTTACGGGCCATCTTTATTGTTATGCATAGCATGCATCCTGTCTGACAGAACACAGGCTCAATGCGTGTTTGCTGCCCTTGTTGTTATACAGATGGTGATGCTGAGTAAACTCAACTTCACCTTAACCCCTCCCTCAGCCAGCTGGTCCTTCTCCACAGGAAGTCCCTAAAGTTGCTCTTACTCAGCCCAGACTACCCCTTGTCCTGCTTGTGGAGGGTCAAGTCACACCCACCTGACCCCTTCCTCTTCCGTGAACCCTTCTCAAGTTCACATAGCCCTCACTTCTCTCTCTTTGTGGTCATATGAGATATGCCCAGTTAGGCACTGACTGCCCCATGTTTTCCATGTCTTGCCCATCAGTCCCGATGCGTTGAATGCAGGGTGTTAGTGGGTACGTGTACTGTGTGTCAGATATTCTTAGGACCCCTGAGGATGCAGAGCACCCCAGTATAAAGGTCCCTTTAGAACAAAAACTAGACCCTCACTTTCCAAATCATCTGTAAAAACACCTCCCAAGAGCTGCCCTGATACCTTCTGGTGAAGAGAGAGAGAAAGAGAGGGGGTGGCCTCAGGTTTCCCAGAAGAAGCACACAGCATCTTGGATCAAACGATGGAAAACAATAGACCCTCAGCTTATCATCCCCTGGAAACTCTTACGGTCCAGATTCAGAAAACCTCTCATTGTATGGACACTGCAGCATTTAGAAGTCTGATTTAATATTTTTATTTACTTCTGAAATCCCCCCGGGTCTGAGGATGCTGAAGGTCTAGGCAGGAGGAAGGATTTCTCATACATGATAGCATGACCGTGTGATTCCCGTTAATCTCCGAATACTAGCAACAGCACGGTATTTAGCTGAAGTCTGGCTTCTTACCACACTAGATATTAGTGTAGCCATTATGTGTTTCGGAGAGCGGGAAAACCTTAGACCCCTCTCCTGCCTGACACAGTTTTTTTTTTTCCTTTAACAAAAGTTTCTTCTCAAAGTTTCACTTTACATATAAAATATGTCCTTGTGGAAGCTGTTACAAATGTCACCACTTTAACCGGCCCAAATTTATGGTGGCATTGAATTTTAATGGAGCCATAAATGTCTGATGTAATGGTGATATATGCATCGCAATAAATTGTTATAGAGAAATATAAAAATAAGTGTAAGATAAAAGATTGTGTATAAAATATGTTTTTACATCTCCTTTAATGATTAAAAATCATACAAACTTGATATTCTAAATCACTCGGAATTGCCACTGTGGCTCGGAGAACATTCTCTCCCCCGGAAAGTCTTTCGCGGGCTGAGTCAATGATTCTGTGGTCAGAAATTACCTCTGCTTTAATGAGGACATTTAAGATGATTTTTATGTTGACATGGGGAAAAAAAAGTAATTAGCATTAGAGAAGATGGAGATGATGCTATCAATGACCCTTTGCCTTGGGAAGGGTCCTCTGGAAATGACAGGATTGATGGGCCTGTGGCCTCGTGACAACTCCTGCTGTCTTCGGGTTGACCCTAAGGCTCACCTCGTATCTTGGGTTGACTTGGCAGCTCCAAGGACAGACCAGGAAAGAGGGAGGAGCCGGGAGCAAGCAGCAGGAGGCGAGGTGCTGGCTGTGAGGAGAGAGGGACTGACAGTGGCCACAGAGGGTGTCGGCTGCCGCTTCAGCTCTCCCACGGACTTGCCTGGACAAGTGCCTTCACCTTTCCAAGCCTCAGTTTCTCCATCTACAAAGTGGAGCTGATCATAGCACCGTGGTATGGGCATTTTTATTTTTTACCACCTGTCATAGCTGTGTCCAAACACCACCCCTTCACGCTCATTTGAGCATCCACATCAAACACTCAATTCCTTATGAGATCGTGTCCACCCTCACTCCAGAGAAGCACATACAGGCAGAGACGTCCCTTCTGCCACTGTCATCCTGGTTTTCAAGGATGGGCGTGACCCCGATCCCAGCCAATGGGAAGCCAAGGATGAATTCGTGATCCTCATCTGAGCGGATGAGAAGCCATGAGACTTATTGGAACTTTGGGGACAGGAAATGATACTGTTTTCCCTGCTGGGCTTCCCCTTGAAAGGATGTGCGGCTGGAATGTGCGCTGCCGCCTGTTAGCGCCGTGACAACCTGTCCGGGCACTGTGCCGGGCAACGGGAAGACCTGTCAAGAGATCAGGACAAAGACCGGCCTCTGCAACATTGTTGCAGTCCCTGGATCCGGTCCTGCCTGAGGCCAGCGACACCTGGGTTTTTCAGCTGCCTGAGCCGACACGTTTCCTTTCTGCCTCTCACCGTTTCACGTTTGGTTTTTGGTCACTTGTTGAAAATGAGTCATAATTCACAGAATGATTCACGGTTTCGCTGTGAGGATGAGTGGACTCACGTGTGTGTGTGTGTGTGTGTGTGTGTGTGTGTGTGTGTGTGTGTGTGTGTGTTTTGTACAGTGTCCGACTGTGAGGATGAGTGGGCTCACGTGTGTGTGTGTGTGTGTGTGTTTTGTACAGTGTCCGACTGTGAGGATGAGTGGGCTCACCCGTGTGTGTGTGTGTGTGTGTGTGTGTGTGTGTATGTGTGTGTGTGTTTCGTGCAGTGTCCGACAAGCAAGTCCTCGGCAAGCCCTGGCTACTGCTGTTCTCCTCCCAGTCGCAGTCGGTGGGGACCAGCTGCGGCCAGCTGCTGCGGCATCTCCGTGTCTGCACCGGTCACGCGCTTGGCAGAGCCCCCTTCTGGATCTCCAGGGACCGTGCCACGCTCGTGACCTGCTGCCTGGCTCTTCCCTCACTTCCCGTGATTGATTGCCGGGGCACCGGGTGAATATTAACTCTGGCCCTGACTCTCCGGGGAGCCCCTGGAATGTGAAGGCCGGAAAATCTGCCTCCGCCCCCTATGTTTGCTTCCTCCCAGCCTGGCTGGCCACAGCCGGCCGCTGTGCCCTCTGCACCCTCCGGATGTGGCTCCACTGCCAACGAGCTCTGGGCTTCTGTTTGCTGTGGAAAAACACCCAGTGCAAAGAGAGCAACGGGGCGCACAGACCCCTCCCGCACCGGCCGCGAGCGCCCTCCCCTCCCCCGCCCTGGGGCCTGGGGTCAGCTCGGCCTCGTCCCACCTCCTCTGTCCAGCTGCGCTTTGCGCCCATTTGTTCTTCTTTCTCTGTTTACCTTTTCATCGTGCCCAGGCTCATGCTCACAAACCTGGAATGCAATGAGTGCCAGTTTAGGCCCTGGCTCCCCAGCGCTGACCCTCCGATCCCACAGCAAGAAGGAGGTCCGCCCCCGCCCCTCGCACCGTCTTTCCGGCCCCTGGACCTCCCAGGGTCTTAGGGAAACACCAACGCACAGCATGGTCGCGGTATTTGTCCTGCGCAGAGTTCTGCCGTCCCCTCTCCCGGCACACGCAGCCTCTGTTCCCCTGCCGTCGTCAGGCAGGTGGAGGAGGGACAATACCTTCCTGACGGTCACAGCGCTATCCTACTCTTTGTTCCTCCAAGACCTGTGTCACTTTCTCATAGACCAGACAGTTACTGACTTGTTTTTGTCACCTGTGTCTCTCCCCCGCTGGAGGGCAGGCTCCCTGATGCCTGGGGTTCTTGCCTGTGTCGTCACTGCTGGCTCCCAGGGACCCGCGGGGTGTGGGACACCGTCACATTGTATGCCGGCGCTCGGCAAATACGGTCAGATGTTGAAGATTTGATCGGGATCGGCTTGATGCCCAGACTGGACACCAAGTCCCTCTTAGTTATTTGTTCATTCATCTCTTTCTCCCCTCCTTTCTTTCAGCTCCCCTTGCCCAGTTATTTCACCTACTAAGTGCAAAACAGACCTAATTCCCATATTCAAGGAGCTGACGTAAGAAAGCCCGGTGGAGAAGGCATGGTTGTAAACGAAGGACAATACAGCATGGCAATTGAAGACAAATTTCAAAAGGGCGCGTGGGGAGCACAGCTGAAAAAAAGAAAAAAAGGGATCTTTCTCTAAACTTGAGGTTCAGACGAAGGCTTTCCAGAGGGAGAGTATTTGCGCCAAGCCCCGGGGAGAAGTAGGAATTAGCCCGTCTCCATCAGAGAGAAGAAATCCCACGGAGAGCCGAGCCTACTATGAGTTCATCCATCTTCCCTTGTTTTCTGCTTCAGCTCTGACATTCACGAGACCCCTCCAGCGAGGGTTTAGATTAGCCAGCTGATTTCAGCAGAAGCGAACGCTGGTATTTCACTGGGATGCATTTACCCAGAGTCATCAATAAATGCCGGCTCCTGTGCTGTGCCCCCCCCACTCCCCCACCCCGCCTCCCAGATGCAGATTTCCCGAGGGTGGGGGGGGACTAAAGCTGAACCGAAAACAATGGGACGTGCTTTATACCTTCCATAGGGTTACTTTCCCAAAAAGCCCTGTTGAGAGGTAATTCATGCACCACGTGCGTCACCCCGTTAAAGCGCACAAGCCAGCGGGGTTTAGTTTATTCACAGGGTTCTGCAGCCCTCATCACAAGGTTGAGCTCTCTCTATAGTGGAAGTTGTTGACAGCAGGAAAAGCCCCCAGTGCCCTTCACTTAGCGAGATGCACAGATTGACCGACGTACGAGCCCAGGGAGAAACAGTTCGCTGGCTTAGGGGCAGGGTGACATGGAAATTGTAGAGCCCGGGTGGTACTCAGCAATGTGAAGCCAAAGTACTGTTTCCCCAGAGTCATTTTGTTTAATGGTACAGAGCTCGTGCGATGACACTGCTCGCTGCAAAGGGGCCCGTTTCGGAGCCCAGGTAAAATGCAAGATGCCCGTTCCTGTCCGCCCGTTTCACTAGGGCAGGGGTCCCCAAACTTTTTACACAGGGGGCCAGTTCACTGTCCCTCAGACTGTTGGAGGGCCATACTGTAAAAAAAAAACTATGAACAAATCACTATGCACATTGCACATATCTTATTTTAAAGTATCAATAAAAAAACAAAACGGGAACAAATACAATATTTAAAATAAAGAACAAGTAAATTTAAATCAACAAACTGACCAGTATTTCAATGGGAACTATGCTCCTCTCACTGACCACCAATGAAAGAGGTGCCCCTCCCGGAAGTGCAGCGGGGGCCAGATAAATGGCCTCAGGGGGCCGCATTCGGCCCGCGGGCTATAATTTGGGGACCCCTGCACTAGGGGGTTGCCTGAGAAAAAGAGTGGTGGTGTGTGTGGGGGGGACTAAGACAGAGTCGGAGAAAGAAATATGGGGAGAGACAGAAACTGAGGAAGAGACAGAGGACAGAGTGGAGAAGGGTCGGGTGGGGAGAGAGGAAGATATATTCACAGACACAGAGACAGAAGGAGAGAAAAGCAGAGATACAAAGAGACAGACACATGCAGATGGAGAGAGGGGCGGGGCCAGAATGAGGCAGAAAGACACAGAGACAGCCTGTCCGGGAGACACTGGGACAGGAAAATGCCAAGAGATACAGAGAGAATGCTTAAAAAGATTTTTTTCAATCTCTACAGCCTCCGTGCTGGACTTTTCACAGAGGGCTAAAATGCACCCCTGCTCCCTGCAGGGTTCTGGGAGCCACTGTCCTCTCCCTGGGAAGTGGCGAGGGGTGTGGGAAAGGAGGAGACAGACGCTGGGACGAGGAGCGGCCCATATGGTCGTGGGTGGCTGCCTCCCACCTCCCCCCAGTGCGATGCTGGTGCGCTTTTCAGAAAGTGGAAAGGATTGCGGGGAGTGGAGCTATAGATAGTGACGTGTCTGATTCTGCAACAAAGGAGAGAGCTGAGAATTTTAAAGCCCTGTAGCCTTAACTTCCCCAAACACAGATCCCAGAGTCTCTCCAGGATGCTGAGGTCACGTCATCCCTGCGTGAAGTATGTATGGGTAGCGGGGTCCTGGGTGACCAGGCTTACGGCAAAGGGATGAGGAGCCGCTGCACTGGATTACAGGTGATCACAGAACCCGTCCCCAGCATCATAACTGGTGGTTAAGGGAAATGAATGAATGAGATCATGGATGTCAAAATCCCTCTGCAGGCAGTACCACTGAGCATGCTATTGTCACTGTACCTTCTGTACACAGCAAGATCACCATGACATCCCAGCTGCAGAGAGCACACACATGCATGCCCGCACTCTTCATCCATCAAGTGCACACGACGACACACGGGTGAACACAATTCCCTGAACGAGGTTCACGCATGTCCCCATTGATCTCACTGAGTCTTCCTGGACCCAAGTAGCAGATGCTGATGTGCTCAGTAATTGCAGCAAAAGAAAGACTAAGGTTGGGAAGAAAGAAAAAAAAAAAAATCACCAAAGGGCAGGCGGGAAAGATGTCCTTGGGTGGCCCTGGAGAGAGAAAGCTGCTTAAAGACAAGAAAGATGTTTCCTCAATGCCAAGTCCGTGAGGCACCTCTGCTTTCTGCTCGAAGGGAGCAGAGACGTGTCCGAGAAAACCGGGGCCCGGGAGCAGTCCTGCTCTCCTCCGCGGTTTCAGGACTCACGTCCTGACGTTGAGTAAAAGCTATGAAAACCATGACACGTGGAGAAACCTCTTATCACCTGTGGACTGTCCTGACCCTTTAGTTAAAGTGACATAGGGATGCTAGTAAACGATGGCCCCTTAACATTTTCTAGGCAAAGCCAGTATCTCTGTGACCACAGGACCTTCAGGTGTGAAAACCCAAGAACTAAGGACAACTGGACAGGCTCGATTATTGCAAGGAATGGCCGCCGCCATTCCCACCACCGTGGACCATGCCTGCTTCTCATGGTCTACCTTCTTGGGGGATGTTCTTCCTCTTTCCTCATTCTCTGTGGTCAGTTTAGTTCAACTGCACAGTGATTAGATGCCAAGCCCTACACTAAGTCCTGGGCTGGTGAGCACAGTGCATTATCCTTGCCTGGCATGAGGTCGCTGTTCAGGTGGAAGTTAGAATATAAAGTCATCTCAGCACTGCCCACATACAAGTTTGTCCACTTGGCCCCAAAGAGGAAAATGTCAGCCACGTGCACACTGGTTCGGTTCTGAGCTCAGTGGTTCTGAGCTTCAGTGGACGTAAGCAAGATGGTCAGTTGGGCTGAACAGCAAAAGCTGAGGCTGCCTTATTCCCTCATCGAGCGTCCTCTTTGCAGTGGCGAGGCTCCGTGGGGCTCAGGAGAGGTGGGGTGTCAGTGGGGATGAAAGCAGATGCCCTTTGACTGGAGGCATCACTGCCATGGCGCCCAGCAGGCAAGGAGAAGGCCCCTGAATCAGGCAGGGGTGGAGGGAGCGAGCGTTCCTTCCAGCTGTAAACAGCTGCCCCAGGGAAGTGCCGGGGCCAATCAGTGCAGGGAGAGGAGGGAAGGCAGGGTAAAACTGGGAAAGAGGAGAGAGGAGGGGGTAAGAGGCAGAGAGGGAGAAAGAAAAAGGGGAAGGAGGGAGCAGGAAGGAGGGAAGGGCATTTGAGAGAAGTCTGTGCAGTTGGACAAGGGTAACAGCATGACGGATGACCTTGGGCATTAAGTGACCTGTTGAGTTAAAGCACCTTCTGGACACTGAAGCCGAGGTTCTTGCCCCGGCCAAGAGGAGGTAAACGAATGAGGCAAGACCACTGCCACCTTGCTGTGCTAGTGCAGGACCAGCATTGATGTGGAAAGGCATTCCAGGGCTGGGGACAAGAGTCCTCATTCGTGCATTGGGGTCGATATTTAGATTAGCTGAAGATGTGAATAATTATGCCAACTGGCTTCCCCAGTGGCCTTTCTTGTCTCTATCTCCAACAGTCCAGGGTAGGGCCCACCCCCACCCAGAACGCAGACTCTGAGCTCTTTGTTGGTGGCTGTGCAAACGTCTGTATGTGCTCGCTTGCCAAAGTGCAAGGTTAGACCTGCTAGTCCTGGTTACCGGTTTCAAATCCAGATTTCCTGATTGGTGATATCTTTAGGTCTAGCAACCACTGCAGTATGTCACACTGCCTGTTTAATTTCTAAAGAGGGTATTTTTTGTTTGTTTGTTTTTTTCAGAGACAGAGAGAGAGTCAGAGAGAGGGACAGATAGGGACAGACAGACAGGAAGGGAGAGAGATGAGAAGCATCAATTCTTTGTTGTGGCTCCTTAGTTGTTCAATGACTGCTTTCTCATATGAGCCTTGACTGGGGGCTGGGGGTTCACAGCAGAGCGAGTGACCCCTTACTCAAGCCAGCAACCTTGGGCTCTAGCCAGTAACCTTTGGGATTGAGCCAGCGACCTTTGGGCTCGAGCCAGCGACCATGGAGTCATGTCTATGATCCCGTGCTCAAGCAAGTAACCCTGCACTCAAGCTAGTGAGCCTGTGCTCAAGCCAGTGACCTCGGGGTTTCAAACCTGGGTCCTCCAAGTCCCAGTCCAATGCTCTATCCACTGCACCACAACCTGGTCAGGCTTGTTTGTTCATTTTAAAAGTCAGGTGTCTCGAGCTATAAGTTACAAAAAGTATAATATGCCCTTTCTTAAGCATATGGTTTGATGAGTTTTGACAAGCATATACAGTCATATAAATCATCATCACAATCAGAAGATGGAATATTTTGGCCCTGGCCCACTATAGATTATCGTCCCGAGATGCCAAGTTGGTGCGTTCAATCCCTGGTCAGGGCACCACGTATGAGAGTCAACCAACGAATGCACAAAGAAATGGAGCAACAGATCAATATGTCTCTCTTTCTCTCTCTCCCTCTCTCTCTCTCTCTCTCTCTCTCTCTAAAAAATGGATTATTTCCATCATTTCAAAAAGTTCCACCCATTCGACATTTTGGGGACTAACAGCAGGCAGTCATTCCCGTCAATCACCGGGAATGGTACCATTGGTTTCTTTTCCTTGCTGGACCTTCACATTTATTCAGCATCAATGATGACTTTGCTGAAGACATAAAACTCCATCTTTTGTGAATAGCATCCATGAGGTCAGAGAATAAACCTGGCTTTGCTCCCCTGCTGTACCCCCCGCCCGCCCATCCCGGCACAGAGCCTGCCCACACACCGGTGATCGGCAGTCAATTGTTCTTAAGCGAATAGATGAGCAATGTATAGACGTGGTCTTAGATTCACTTCAAGGTTAGATAGAAAGTAGGTATTCGTTGCTACAAAGGACATTTTTTCCTTTTCAAGTCACCAGCACAGAAAAGGGGGCTCAGAGTGGCCTCCCGTCACACTCAGCTAGAGTTCCAGCCGTGATCTGCCTGACCCCAGCGCCTGTGCCTTTTACTCTGTGACTTGCTGCCATCTCTCATTTCTTGCAGATTCCGACAAGCGCCCCACAGCCAGCCAGCGCCTGTTCTGCCGGATTGAGCCTCCTGGATAATCACGTTACCTTACCGAGAGGCTTCCCCGCTCCCTCCCGGGTCGTCTGAGCCTTCGTGGGGCCGACAGACAGCGCTTGGTCCCCAGTCAACGTTGTTTCCATAATCTCAGCGAAGGAGGGCTGCTCCCCAAGGCTCCAGGTCTTTACACTCCTGCATTTTAACAACCAACCCCACCAGTGATTTGCACATTTCAAGGCAGGAATTAGCAGAAAATTCCATATTTCATAGATGCTGAATTGGGCTATTATCTCCAGGCACCAGGTGCCAATTTCCTATCAAACGGTGAAATGCCGTAATTATCAGTAGAATTCCATTCAAATTCTAAAAGTAGATAAATAACCAATGGGAATATCATTTACTCATTAGAATATGAAGAGAGGGGGGAACTATTACCCTGCTCGTGGCTGCGAGGAGGCCGCCTTGCGAGGGGCCGCCCAGATCACTGATGCGGGCTGCCGGAGCCTGGATTCATTACGCTCCCAGGTCGGCACGAGAGAGGAGCTTCCATTAAACACCTGAACAGACGAGATAATGGGCCACTGATTGAGAGGCTAATGTGTGAGACGTGGTGATGCCTTATTATTTTTCTTGTGGTGGATAGAAAGACGTATTCGGGCACACCTTGGAGATATGGTGGGCTCGGTTCCAGACCACTGCAATACAGTGGGCACTGCGATAAAGCAAGTCACCATCTTTTTGCTGGGTGATGGTCTAGCCTTGACTTCATTAAAAAAATAAAATAAAAATAAAAAAATAATGCAGGCCCTGGCCGGTTGGCTCGGCGGTAGAGCGTTGGCCTGGCGTGCGGGGGACCCGGGTTCGATTCCCGGCCAGGGCACATAGGAGAAGTGCCCATTTGCTTCTCCACCCCCACCCCCTCCTTCCTCTCTGTCTCTCTCTTCCCCTCCTGCAGCCGAGGCTCCATTGGAGCAAGGATGGCCCAGGCACTGGGGATGGATCCTTGGCCTCTGCCCCAGGCACTGGAGTGGCTCTGGTTGCAACAGAGCGACACCCAGAGGGGCAGAGCATCGCACCCTGGTGAGCGTGCCGGGTGGATCCTGGTCAGGCGCATGCGGGAGTCTGTCTGACTGTCTCTCCCCGTTTCCAGCTTTAAAAAAAAAAAAAAAAAATGCAATATCCATTGAAGCACAATAAAGCGAGGTCTGCCTGTATTAGGAATCACTGGGAAATTACCAAAGACTTCCTAATTCCTATTCTCTATGCATCTCCATAGAAGGTACTAGTGTCTCCAACAAACTGAAACCCAGAAAGCCTAAGTCACTTGCCCAAGGACACACAGCTTGCACGTGACAGATTTATAGGTCGGCCGTCTCCACAGTCTGTGTTCAGTTGGTTGCAGTACTCAGCCACAGTGTGCTTGCAATCTATGCCACTGCCTCCCTCTGCCCGACGGGGGGTCCTGAGAGACCTGGGGTGATTTCGGGGTTCTCACCTGTCAGCAGGCAGGCTGGATATGAGCCAGGACTAGGCAGATAAGGTTCACCCTACCACTGTCTGCCACCATCAGTTTAAGGGAAAAGATGGAATTGTGTCTGGGTACCCTCAGGAAGGGGCCCTTGAGGTACAGAATTTTGGCTGGATGGGCAGACGGAAGGTGATCTTGGACCCCCACCCAGTGTGGATGCTTTCCCTTGGGCTAAAGTGCCAACGAACCCCTTCAAATATGCAAATATCCTCTTAAGGTCCCCTCAGGTCCCATTTTTTTGCTCACAGGAGTTTCCACTTAGGAATTTTAAAATGTAAGCGCTCCTGACTTGTATAAATAAAACAAGCAAAGCCAGGCTTCACATCTAAGTCTGAATTCAAGGCTGGGGCGAGTTCCCACTCGTGGGTCCTCGGGAAAGTTATAAAACCTTTCTGAGCCTCAGTTTCCTTAACCATATCGGTGGTAAAGATGGTAGAGGGTTCTCGGCAGATGTAAGTTACTCAGTGCCTGGATTACTGGGACAAGTAAATGAAATCTGCAGACACCTGGAACACATACAAGGCTCCAGCATCTCATCCTCATCATTATTGTTTGCTATTGTTGCTGATGTTGTTACAATGGTACCTGAGTCACAGTTACA
The DNA here is from genome assembly GCF_036850995.1 of Saccopteryx leptura. Taxonomy (NCBI): domain Eukaryota; kingdom Metazoa; phylum Chordata; class Mammalia; order Chiroptera; family Emballonuridae; genus Saccopteryx; species Saccopteryx leptura. Next base: position 210,068,857 of record NC_089506.1, read on the forward strand.
GAGGAGTGAGAGGCTCCGTGCATAAAGGGCACAGCTCCGCGGTGCACAGCACATGCTCTTGTTACTGTTGTGGATAATACTGAAATATTTGTAATGACTGTGCCTCACAAGATGAGCAATGATATTATATTATTGGTCATAATACCTATAACTAATAGTATTGCTCATAATATACTGTAGTTATATGCCTTAAAATAATACAGTGATGCTAGTGTCCAGGTCAAGAGCAAAGCAGAAAGGGGGGTATGATGTGGCAGTCCTTGCTCTTGGGCCTCCATTTCCTGGGGCCCAGGATGCGGACAAAGATCTGCCCAACTGACCTCACGGCCTGGGGCCGACCTGACAAGCAGGCCACGGCAGCGGGAGGAGAGTGAGCCGAAGCAGGCCGAGGGCCTCGCATGCTGGTGGCTTTCTAAGCAATGGAAGCGCTGTTGACTAAGGCCAGATGGGGGAAACATCCAAGGCCGCTCAGCGGTATTTAATTTAGAAAGGGCCCGTCATAGCACCGTTCCTGAACTATTTGTCAGGCCTGACAAATCTGCTCGAATTCTCTGACGATATCCCAGGATTGGGAGACAGTGGTTCCACAGCGGGCAGTTTATCTGCATTTCAGGAAGGCACTGGATCTGGCATGACAAAGCTGATTGACTCGCAAAGGCCAGTACGGCATGTTAGGGAAGGGAGATTCAACTGGGACAGGAAGGGTTCAAGTCAGAGAAGCCTATTCCCTGAAGAAAAAAAAAGGTGAGGGGCTTCTTTTATTTATTTATTTATTTATTATTTATTTATTTATTATTTATTTACAGTGACAGAGAGAGAGTCAGAGAGAGGGATAGATAGGGACAGACAGACAGGAATGGAGAGAGATGACAAGCATCAATCATTAGTTTTTCATTGCAACACCTTAGTTGTTCATTGATTGCTTTCTCATATGTGCCTTGACCATGGGGCTACAGCAGACCAAGTGACCCCTTGCTCGAGCCAGCGACCTTGGGTCCAAGCTGGTGAGCTTTGCTCAAACCAGATGAGCCCTCACTCGAGCTGGTGACCTCGGGGTCTCGAATCTGGGTCCTCTGCATCCCAGTCTGATGCTCTATCCACTGCGCCACCGCCTGGTTAGGCGGTAGGGGGCTTCTTTTTAAAAAACAAGGTGTAGAAAATAAAAAGGAGGTAGGGAGAAGCAGGATGGGTTCAGGTTTGGTTAGAAGACAATGGAATGAAATATCCCACCTGTTAAGGAGGGACCCTCTTTTGGTGACTAGCCTCAGGAAAGCAGTTTTGTGCACGGATGGAGGCCGCTGAGCCGGTGCTGAGAATCAACTCCCAGCTGAAGTTAAGCTGTGAAATCCAGCAGCCTCCTCAGGCCAGGTGCCAGCTGAGAGGCCAAGGACCTCGAGCCCTGGCATCTGGACCAGCCCTGATGGGGGGAGAAAGCAGCTGGCGGTGCCGCCCTTAGAAAGCACAGGCTCCAAGCCAGGTGGGAATGGCAGCCGGTCCCAGCGCTGGTCCTGACACGTGAGCATGCCGTGAGCTGCTCCGGTGGTTCTGCCATGCGCCAGCTCTGTGACTCTGGACCTCACACTGCCTCTCCAAGCCTCCTCGGCTGGAAAACGGAGACCATGTGGTCATTCCTGGGGCTCAAGGGAGAGACCCACAGGGAGCTCCTTGGTGATGGGATTTATCTTTTTTTTTTTTTTTTAATTTCTCAATTACAGTTGACATACAATATTTTATGAGTTTCGGGTGTATGCCCCAGCGACTAGACATTCTATCACTTATTAAGTGATCATCCGATAAATCCTGTGTGCGTCTGCCCACACACACAGTTACTAGAACATCGCTGACCACATTCTCTGGGCTGCACTTTCCATCCCTGTGACGATTCTGCAACAACCGATTTGGACTTCTCAGTCCCTTGACCCTTTCCACCCATTCCCCCAGCCCCCCTCCCCTCTGGTGACTGACAACATGTTCTCTGTCCACGAGTCTGTTTCTGTTCTGCTTGTTTGTTTATTTTGTTTTTTAGATTCACTTGTGGGTAGATATGTATTTATTGCCATTTTATTATTCATATTTTTTTTTTTATCTTTTTTTCCTCCTTCTTCTTAAAGAAGACCCTGTCACATTTCGTGTAATACTGGTTTGGTGGTGATCAGAGCAGCTCTTTATCTGTTCTTTGATTCTAAATCAGCGGTTCTCAACCTGTGGGTCGCAACCCCGGCGGGGGTCGAACGACCAAAACACAAAACCGTTAGGCGACCCTTGTGTTTTAATCATTCGACCCCCGCCAGGGTCATGACCCACAGGTTGAGAACCGCTGTTCTAAATGATAGCCTGGCTCCATGAAGTAATCTTGGTTGTCAGTCCTTGGGTCCTTGCTTTTCATCACTTTGAATATTTCATGCCACTCCCCGCTGGCCTGCAAAGTTTCTGATAAGAAATCAGCTGACAGTCTTCTGGGAGTTCCCTTGTAGGTAACTAACTGCTTTTCTTTTACTGCTTTTAAGATTCTCTCTTTGCCTTTAATCTTTTGCATTTTAATTATGATGTTTCTTGGTGTGGGCCTCTTTGGGTTCATCTTGTTTGGGACTCTCTATGCTTCCTGGACTTGTATGTTTATTTCTTTCACCAGGTTAGGGAAGTTTTCTGTCATATTTTTTTTTCAGATAGGTCTTTAATTTCTTGCTTTCTCTTTTCCTTCTGGCACGCCGTGATGCGAATATTGTTATGTTTGAAGTTGTCCCAGAGGCTCCTTACAGTATCCTCATTGTCTTGGATTCTTTTTTTCTTTTTTGCTGTTCTGATTGTTTTTTGTTTCCTTATATTCCAAATTGCTGATTTGATTCTTTGCTTTATCTGCTGTTTATTCCCTGTAAATTATCCTTTGTATTCTTCATTGACGACTGGTTCTATTTTATAGTTTCCATGTACGCTTTCATGCTGCTGAAGTTCTCATTAAGTTTGCGGAACCTTCTTAGAGCCAGCGTTTTGAACTCTGTATCTAGTACATCGCTTGTCTCCATTTTGTTTAGTTCTTTTTCTGAGTTTTGTTCTGTTTTTCATTTGGGTCATGTTTCTTTGTCTCCTCATTTTGCCAGCCTCCCTGTGTGTGCTTCTATGTATCAAGTGGAGCTGCTACATCTTGCAGGCTTGGTAGAGTAGCCTAAGGTAGTAAATGTGTTCTGTAGGATCCAGTGACACCACCTCCCCAATCACTCAAGCTGGGCACTCCAGGTGTGCCCCTCCATGTGGGCTGTGCACACCTGCCTGTTGTGGTTGAGACCTGTTGCTGTTGATACATCGATGGGAGGGATTTGCCCTCAAGCCAATTGCCGGCAAGGACTGGCCATGACCACTGACCATGACCACTGACTGCCAACCATGGTGAAGGATCAGCTAGCTGTTCAGAGGCCCGCTGTAGGAAGCAGTACTTATTCTGGCAGGGTTCTGGTGCCCACTGAGTCTGCTCCTTGAGTGTGCTGCTTGAGGCAGTGGTTGGGTTGTACTTCAATGTGTACTTCTGAAGCTGTCCACTGGTGCACTGGCTCTGGGGCCTCTTCAGAGGTACAGGCCAAGGTCAGCCATCACCTATGTTTTGCCTGGGAGTCACCCAGCCTGAGCGATAAAGCAATCTGTAGATGACTGCTATTTGTGCTGGGCTTGGTGGTGCCCAGGTGAGCCAAACTGCAAGCCAAGACTGGCTGCTGCTGGTGCCAGACCCGGGGCCACTTACAGTGAAGTATGCGGCAGGCTGAGGCCAGCTGCTGCTTTTCTGAGAGCTTTTAAGAAAGTTTGAAGCAGGAGCCAAGATAGGCCATTTGTATGAAAAGGCCACTGGAATCAGCTTGGGTGGGCCTGCAAGCTGGGTGGGGTGGGGTCTCCGGGAATCACCAGGGTGAGGGGAACAGTGTGAGCCTGGTTGATGGAGACTCAGATACGGCACCTGCCTGCCAGCTCGAGGGGGCCTGTCTCAGAAAAAGGAAAATGGCCTCTGCCAGCACTTCTGTCTGGGAGAAAGCTACCTCCAGCTCTCATCCTGATGCCGGACAATTCAGTTCCTCCCTTTCAAGCTGCTGCCCCAGCACTGGAGCTCAGAGGGAGTGGGTCAGAGCGAGTCTGTGTGTGGGCCCTTTAAGAGGAGCTGCCTGGGACGCCAGTAGCTCTGTCTCCCCCCGTCTCCCTGCTGGTTTGGATAGCTGGAAGTTATGGGGACTTCTCCTCCTGTTCCTGGAACCCTGAGCCAGAAGGCCTGATGTGGGGCCAGAACCCCTCACTCCCCAGGGCGACCTCCACAGCCAAGGTCACTCCTAATACAGAATATCCACCACACACATGGGCATGGAACCAGTTCCTTCCTTGTCTCCGCCCCTCCTACCAGTCTCCATGTGGCTTCTTCTTTCATTCCCCGGTTGTAGACGTTTCCGTTCAGCTAGATTGCAGGTGATCCCAAGCGATGGCTGTTCTGTAGCTTAGTTGTAATTTTGATGTGGTTGTGGGAGGATGCGAGTACCTTACGACGGGGATTTATCTCAAGACATCTCAGGCAAGGGAGGTGAAACACAAGGAGCTGTTTGGGCCTGCTCACTAACCAACGTACTATCCTCCCCTATCAGATTGGGTCTTAACAATCCGATCTGGAACATACTGATTGGGCAGAGTTTGAGCGAGGACACCTCCCGCGCAGGGGCCTCTCCCGAACCCACCCGGTCCGTGTTTCGCTCCCCATGCCGTGTTCACCATGCAGATTTCACCCCGTGTCCATGGTGAAGAGCATGGTGACTCCGTGTGGAATCTGATGGACCTGACTTCCCCAGAGAGAACCACGGGCAAGACGAGCACTTGACAACTTTTATTTCCTCCAGGAAAGGGGGTGATCTCACCCACCTCAGTGGCCTGAATATTCCACAAGGTAAAGAACACGAAGCATCCAGTAGGCTGCCATGCACTTAGTAGGTGCTCACAACTGGTCAGATCCCTTTCTCTCCCCTCGCTGTCTGTCATTTCACCCGATGCTCTGTGTGCTGGTGGGCGGGGGCAACAACCCCATCAGCTTTGCACGTGAGGGAACTGAAGCTCAGAGAATTCCAATGCCTTCCCCATCTCTCACAGCTAGGAGGGAGTAGATCCAGGATTCACACCACCTGCAGTTGGCTCCGGGGTTCCTGCTTTAACCACCAGTCAACCCTGCCTCCCTGAAGATGAAGGCATGGGGGCTCAGGGAAGGTCCCAGTTTGCCCCTCCAGTGACGCCCCACTCCTGCACCCCAGCACTACCTCCCCGAACTGCAATGACAGCCAGCTTTGGGCCTTAATCCCACTGGGTCCTTTCGGTGGGCAAGGAGCCCAGTCCACCCTCTCTGACAACTTCTTCCTGTCTCTGGGGACTTTGCTTAGGTCATTGTTCCAAAGAATGGCTTTTATCCAAATTACACCAACCCCTTTGGGAAAGGACTTCACATGCCTAGGAACGCGATGAAAAGCAGAAATTTCTGTCCATCCACAACAGGGTGGGGGAGAGAAGTAAGTTCACGTGGTGGGCAGTCTACATGCATGCACATGCACAACACACACACACACACCTGCGCACACCCGCGCACACGTATGATTCTGCTTACATTGGGAGCAACCAACCCGCACTCCTCTCTGAATCTGGCCACTTCAGAACACTTACAGCAGCAATAATTTTTACAAATGGAAGTCATTGTGAAATATCTTACATGTCTTGTTTCTCTGAAGAGGCGCCCAGGTAAAACCCGCTTTGCCTTCGAGAAATCGACGGGTCAAGGCCCCCAGTCTGTGCCAAACTTCTTGACTTGGGTGGTCTAACCGCTGCCAACACTACTGTCTCTTCCGTAGCCTCCTGTGGGCCATGTGTTCAGTCTCAGACCGAGGGTCTTAGAAGTCAGACCTCAGGCACCATCGAGGCCAAGTCCCTCCTATTGCAGACCCATGAGAAAGCGGCCCTTGGTGAATGTCTGCCTGTGGTGGTCCCTGAGCCGTCTCGCGACACGCCCTGTGGGGAAGATCCCATGTGCTGCTTCCCCCGTGCAGCCGGTGAGTGAACTGAGGCAGGAAAGGGGGAGGTGAGGAGCGGCATCCAGACAGGCAGCGTGGGTGGAAACGGAGTGTAAAGAAGAGACGTGGGCGGAGGCTGGCTCCCTCGCCAGCTGGGCTGTCAGAGGTTAGCCAGCCAGCCCCCCGATCCGCCCCTTCAGCCATCACACCTGAGAGTCTCCATGTGTGCCGTGCGCTTGTGAAGCGGGCAGTGAGCAAACAGAGCCGCTGCCTTGCGCGGAGGGAAACATTAAACAGATAGTCAAACAAAGACGTGCAATTACACAAGGTGATGAGTTCCACACAGGAAAACACGGGGCAGAACGAGAGCAGATAACAGGAGGAGCCGATAGGGGGAGGAGGGAGAGGTGGATCCTGGGAGACTCTTCGGAAGTAGTGATATATTTAAGCTGAGATTGGATAAGTGACCGGAACTAAGCCAGGGAAGGGATACTCTAACCATGAAAACGGTGTCCATAAGCCTCAAGGTGGGGAAGAGCTAGGTGTGTTTGAGAAAGCTCACAGGTGGGGCCAGGCCACCTAAAGGCCCACTTTGGATGCTGACCCGCAGACCTACTGCCATCTTGGGGACTTTCCCCAAAGAGTCCACTGACACAGATTCCTGGCTGGAACCAGACTGAGGCCCAAAGCAGGTCACATGCACCATCTGTCAGTGATTCCTCCTCAATGCCCCAGGGGCACCTGGACATAGGGATGGATGGCCATAATGAGTCTAATTGTATCTGGATTTCTCCATAGCAAGCGTGTACAGAACAGCTCAGCAGAGCCCTTGACTAATGACTTTCAAATATAATTAAAAACATATTTCAATAGATAGCGCATTGCCAAGTCTATACCAGCAAAGTGAAATTAACCTTCAAACGATACTGAAACAACAGTGAATTGCAAAGGTTTGTAAGAGATTAGATACACTGTAGCCTAATTATGTTACAATAACTCACCTCATTAATCTCCAAGGAAACAATAAAGACAACAGTTAAATACTGTAATTAACAAACCCTATTTCAATCTTGATTTTAATTTTATAGGACTTGTTTATATTATCCAATGTAACTCTGGAAACGACAGAATGTCAGTAGAACAACCTGGTCCTATAAGGGCTCTTGGCTAACAGAGCTCAATACCCTCAGGTTTGTGAGTCCAGCAAGCTAAGCCTCTGCTTAGAACCCAACCCATGCAGAAAGAAGCCAAGATATATACTGTTAAGACCTCCTAGCTGCCCCCCCTCCAAAAAGCAGGAAATCATATCTGTTTTTGTCATTCTGTATTTCAAAGCAGTCTTCTGTTTGGGACTTGTTTAGTGTTGGCTTATTCCAGCTGTAGGCCCTTTGCAAAGGTCTCATGGGCATGATTGGGACAGGTTAGATTACCAAGGGTATAACAATTAAGAGTGGGCAGATAACAAGATAAAGAACAAAAATGGCATGATCATCTCCATAGATGGAAAAAAATTTTTGATAAAACCCAACAACTTTTCATGACAAAAACTCTCAACAGTCTAGGAAAAGAAGGGAAATTCCTCACACTGATAAAAAGAAATCTATGAAAATCCCACAGCTAACATTTCATGAAAGACTGAATGCCTTCTCTCTAAGGTCAGGAATAAGACAAGATATCTGTCTACTCTAGCTGCTTCTACTCAGCATACATTGTAGCTTCTAGCCAGAGCAATGAGGCAAGAAAAAAATAAAGGTATTCAGATTGGAAAGGAAGGAGTAGCACTATCTCTGTTTGCAAATGACAAGATTATATATTAATAAAGCCTGAGGAATACACACACACACACACACACACACACACACACACATTATTAGAACTAATAAGCAAGTTCGGCAAGGTTGCACGACATGAGATAAATATGCAACAACCAATTGTATTTCTTTACAATGAACAACCTGAAAATGTTATTAAGAAATACTTCCATTTACAATAGCATCAAAAAGAATAAAATGCTTAGAAATAAACTTGAAGAGAAGGGCAAAATGTTTACACTGAAAGATGCAAAACAACGTTGAAAGAAATTTGAGAAGGACTAAATGCATGAAAAGGTATTCTACATTTATAGATTGGAAAACTGAGCACTGTGGAGACAAAACTACCCTCCACATTCATCTACAGACTCAACACAATCCCTATTAAACTCCCAGCTGCCTTTGTCTTTTCAGAAGTTGACAAGCTGATTCTAAAACTCATAGATAAATACAAGGGACCCAGAATAGCCCAAACAATCATGAAAATAAAGAACAAAAACGCCCAATTCAAATTTTCTACAAAGCTACAGTAATTAAGACAGCGTGGTGCTGGCATAAGGATCGACACACAGAGATCAATGGACTATAATGGAGAATCCATAAATGAACCCTTATGTTTATAATCAATTGATTTTGACAACAGTGTCAACAGCAGTCATTGGGGAGAACATAGTCTTTTCAACCAACGATGTTAAAACAACTGGATATTCAGACACAAAAGAATAAAGTTGGACCTCATTTCACATACATAAAAATTAACTCAAAATGGGTCACTGACATAAATGTAAATGCTAAAGTTATACAAACCTTTTAGAGGAAAATTCAGGAGTAAATCTCCATGATCTCGAGTAAGGCAAAGCAGTGTTAGATGTGATAATAAAAGCACAAGCTACAAAACAAAAAATACATAAACTAAAATCCATAGAAGTGTAAAATACCATGCTGGAAATCATACCATCATGAAAGCTAAAAGACGCCCCACAGAATGGGAAAAATATTTTAAAAATTATAAGCTGATGAAGAACTGGGGTCCATAGCATAAAAAACTCCCACAACTCAATATTCAAAGCATAAATAACTCAATTAAATAACTGACAAACTAATAAACACTCTTCAAAGGAGATCTACAAATGACCAACAGCACATAAAAAGATGTTAAAAATCATTAGTCATTCAGAAATGCAAATCAAAACCACAACAGGTGGCCAGGTTGCTCAGTAAATAGAGTGTCATCCTGCACACAGAGGTCATGGATTTGATTCCCAATCAGTGCATATATGAGAAGCAGCCAGTAAGTATACAATTAAGTGGAACAACGAGCTGATGCTTCTCTTTCTCTCTCACTCTCTCTCAAATTAAGGGGAAACATTTTTTTAATGAAAAGAAAACACAACAGGCTACTACTTCATATCCACTAGTATAGATAGAATTTTAAAACATCATAACAAATGTTGGCAAAGATGTGGAAAAATTGGAACCTCCGTTGATTGTGAGAGGGAATGAGAATGCACAGGGGTGAGCAAAGGTAGGTTTACAGTTGTGAGTGTGCAAAACACAGAGTTCATGCTTGCATTTTTATCAGCACAACCTGCATGTCCTTTTCCACACAAAGAACTGTGAACCTACTTTTGTCCACCCTTGTATAATGGTGCAGCCACTTCGGAAAGTGGTTTGGTAACTCTCAAAATTCTTAAATATAGATATATAGATATATATTTGCCATATGACCTAGCAATTTCACTCCTAAATATATACTCAAGAGGAATGAGAGCACATGTGTGAAAAACTCTGTACACAAATATTTAAAGCAGGATAATTCATAAGAGGCAAAAAGTGGAAGCAATCTAAACACGTATCAACTGGCAAATGGATAGAAAGTGGTATAGCCATACAGTGGAATACTGTCACCAATAAGCAGGAGTGAAGTGCCGATGTACGCTACAACATGGCAGAGTGCTGAAAATGTGCGCTAAGTGAAAGAAGCCAGTCATCAGAGACTACTATTATATCACTCCATTCACGTGAAATGTCCAGAACAGGCCACTCTATGAAGTCAGAGAGTAGATGAGTCATTCCCAGGGCTGGGAGGAGGTCAAAGTAAGGAGTTACTGCTTAATGGGTATGGGGTTTCTATTGGGGGTGATAAAAAGTTTCTAAAACTAATTAAAGTGATGGCTGTCTAACCATGTGGATATACTGAAAACTACTGAATTGTATACTTTAAATAGGTAAAAATATTTATTCTATCACTGAACATAATGGTTGGGGGGATCGAATAAAATACTGACAGTAGAAGGATCTTTAAGTAGAAAATGTCTTCGCAGACATGAAGAACTATTATGAGTAGTTACCAAAGACCTTCAAATTATTGGAAAGCTCGTCCTGTGGACCTGTTCAAGCAGAAGTGGGTGTCATAGATCATGTATAGAATAACCAGGGTCTGGTTCGCCGAGAATCCTTTCGAAAACAATCACATCAAGCAGTTAAGAGATATTTTAAATTATTAATATTTTGAATTTCTACTAGACTCCCAAAAGTCCCAGAAAATTGGGTTCTTTTAATTGACTCTCTGACCTCCTCAGAGAGAATAGCATCTCTAGGAATTTCTAATTTCTAATGGCCAAACAAGAAAATGAAGGTGATGCCCTGGCCAGTTGGCTCAGTGGTAGAGCATTGGCCTGACGTGCAGGAGTCCTGGGTTCGATTCCCAACCAGGGCACACAGGAGAAATGCCCATCTGCTTCTCCACCCCTCCCCCTCTCCTTACTCTCTGTCTCTCTCTTCCCCTCCCGCAGCCAAGGCTCCATTGGAGCAAAGTTGGCCCGGGCACTGAGGATGGCTCCATGGCCTCTGCCTCAGGCACTAGAGTGACTCCTGTGGCAACAGAGCGACGCCCCAGATGGGCAGAGCATCGCCCCCTGGTGGGCATGCCGGGTGGATCCTGGTCGGGCACATGCGGGAGTCTGTCTGACTGCCTCCCTGTTTCTAACTTCAGAAAAATACCAAAAAAAAAAGAAAGAAAGAGAAAGAAAATGAAGATGATGCCTGAGGAGTTCAGAGTTTTCTGCTGCTACTTCAGCTCCTGATGCCAGATAAGGACCCAAGAGTCTTCTGTTGTCAAGGGAAGAGCCCTATTGGGAGCAAACCCAAGTGACAGTGCTGGGAGGCAGGGCTCCTCAGGAGTCCCTCAGGCATGGACGCCTGGGAGACAGAGAGCCCCAGGTTTGAATCCAAGATCGGCCACTTAATAATAATACAATCTCTGACAAGTCACTCAAGCCTCCTTGAGTCTCGGTTTCTTTGTATGTGTATGTATACACACATATATACACATATACATGCCCTATCATATGATCCATGTCAAAGAACCCATTTGTGCTGTGTTTAATGAAATCCCTAGTATATAATAATTGCTAAATTCATGCCTGACATTACCACTGGCAATCCAAACATACCATGATTATTCCTGCCCTGCCTACTTAATAAGATTTTTATGGGGAGCAAATGAGAGAATTATTCGAAAGCTGCTTTATAAGCTGTGAAGAACTAGACAAACACAGCTATGTTGTTACAGTTCTTAAGTGGTCGGGGCACACTGCACCACTCAAAAAATATTTGTTAAAAAGACCATGAGTCAACGAATGGAATCAAACCCCCTTCCCTGCTGTTTGCCTTCGGCCAGTGAAAGGAAGCCCTGGGAACCTGCCCCTCCTGCTCGCAGCTGAAATTTCTAAGGCAGGCACGGGCATCTCCGAGACTCTCCACCTCAGCACATCGCCTGCTTCCCTGAGAAACTCATCACAGAGGAGGCAAGGCCTTCGGCCTGCGCGCTCTGACCTAGAAGAGACAGCATGGAGATTATTTCTGTGGAAAGCAAGAAAGGTCACATTTCATAACTCTGTGTTCCAACACCTGAGCACTGGCAAGAGAAAAAAAAAAGAGCGATTGGTCAAGTGGGCTTTTCCACTTAGAGAAGCATAATACTCGTAAGAGTTTGCATGATGCATTGGTATCCCCTTGAAGAAGATATTCCGAGTCTGAGATGCACCATAAATCTGCTTCACTATGGCGCATGCCAGCCAGAATGCTCCCATCCTTGAGCAGGCATGGACAACAGACAATAGGGACAGAGGTAAGTTATGGCAGGGAACATATTTAGTAATCTAATCGCCCAGATGACACCCACAATTTACAGTTTAATCGCCCACAAGGTATAGTTTCTCTGTAATTGAATTAGATTTCGAAATAAGGCCATCCTGATTGATAGTGCTGTTAAAAAACACACCCACAACAGGTTATATTTCTTTGTTTGTAACAATCAGCCAATGGTTAGTGTTAGTGTATTACCGAGGAATGAAACAAAATGGATAAATGTTAGGTAGTTAGGGTTTACTGCACAAAGAGCCTACATACGCTAAAGATTAAAGAAGCAGGAAAAGTTATCCTTCTCATTTATGTTCACTTAAGGCAGATGGACAATTCTACTTTAATCTGCTTCAGGCTTATTCAGCTAAACACAATTTGAAGTATAGTTTCTCGTTCAGCCGACAGACATTTGAGAATTGATTCTGTGCTTACTGCTGTTTGGTTCTCAAGGCACTGAAATGTGTAATAGTTCTGTGACCTTGGGCTCATTACTCACCGATCTCTAAGCCTCAGTTTCCAAGCCTGTGAAGTGGAGACAAAAACAGTTTCCATCTTGTGTGGCTGCCATGATGATTGTGATAGACCACTTAGTGTGGTACATATGATATATCATCATCCTCACCATCGTCACCACCACCATCATCATCACTATCATCAAAACCATATTCATCACCATCATCATCACCATCAGCAGCAGCAGCAGCAATTTTGTTTTCTCCATGTCTGCAAAGAGTTGTAGTTTTGCAGAGGTAACAAACTAAAACTGTTTCTAAACAGTGTAATAAAGGCTGACATATCTTGTGTCTGTTCTTTGTTGCTACGGTAGTGGTATGCAATAAAAACCAAAACCTCAGTGGCATTCAACTGGAAGGGTTCATTGCTCACACATCTGAGGTCTTGACCAGAAGGCTTTGCCTTCTCACTTGGGTTGATTCATTTGCCTGAGGTTGGTCAATTTTGTGTCAGTCTGTGTTAGCTTAGCTGGGTGTGTCCTTATTCCACACCCTTTGAATTTACTTCCTATAACCAGTCACTGGTCCAGGCATGTTTTTATGGTGGTCCAGACAGCAATTCAAAGAGAACAAGTGAACAGGCAGGATCTTTTGAAGTCTAGTCTAGGCTCAGAATCGGGACATTGTTACTTCCGCCTTGTGCTGTTGGCCAAAGCCAGAACGTGGCTGTGCCCAGATTCAGGGTGAGAGGGGCAGCAAGGTTAAATGGCGGAAGGCGTGGAGGCAGAGAAGGGTGACAGATTAGGTTTATCAGTGCAATATAGTCTACATGTGCCTCTACAGAGATGCCGTGAATAAGGACGGCTTCTCACGCTGCTGTGGAGAGAGGGCTCAAGGAAGGCTGCTGGCTGAGACTCACAGGGTTCCCAGACCACACCGGTCCATTCCGGGGCCCGTAGAGAGGCTTTTGGTTGTCTTTCTCTACCAAAAAGTAAGTGTCCTAAAGCTTTGAAAATGTCCACAGATCTGAGCTCTGTCAGAATATCTCCCATATCCCCCAGAAAGAAGTCACGGAAGGACACGCTAATCCCTCATCGCATGGACACATTGGGCTTTCTTCTGACTTCCAACAAAAAGGTCAGCACAGATCAAGCCTCTAAAACAGATACAAATCACCCTTAGACCACAGTCCAAGGGGTTGAGCCTTCCGAGGTCTAGCCCTTAATGACTTGGGGGAAACTGCGTCATTTTCCCGGATGGCGGGATCAGAATGTATACCGAGTCTCTCTGGGATGCTCTGTCTCTGTGATGCTTGTGTCTTCAGTGACCGTGAGGAAACACAGCGAGGGTTTACCTATAAATTCTTACCCTGCTGAGTGGACGGCATACTGCACAGCCCCTTATAGAACATGCCTTTAAAAAGAATCAAAGATCTGGACACTTCTAGATCAGCTGATGTCAACGTTTAGAACCTTCAAAGAGGCGTCCTTTAGAGAGACGGGCGTTTTCCCTAGGAACACAGAGGGAGCGAGCTGGGGAGTTCAGGGGGCCAAAGCCCAAATTGTCTCAAGCAGCGAAAGGACTGTTCTATTTCAAAAATAGCAGGAGTGAAACAAGGACAGGTTCCACCAGTTCCGGCAGCTTAGAGGGCACAGAGAACTCTTACACCCCCTCCGTCTTGTCTGATCATAAGTTCCTGGCTCACTTCCTCCCTTCTCCGTCTTGCTCCTTTCTCTCCTCCCTCCCTCAAGGTGACTGAAGATTAATCCCAAAGGGACTGTGTGTCATTTAGGATACTATTGGCCTCCAGTAACGATAGAATTAACCCCATATGGCTTAAGTTTATTAAAAAAAAAAAACCCACCACAACTTATTAAGACATGAAACAAGAAACCCAAAGACAGGCTGGTTCAGGGTTGGTTAATCCAACGAGAGACAAGCTTTTGAGTTCTTCCCTAAAACTAGGGAAGGCTTTCCCCACACTTTGCACCCAACAGACTTTTCCTAATCTCTCATTGGCCAGAATGAAGTCACACCCACCATTCTTAATAATTAATATCTGTATGTATTACAAGGATTACCCTAGAGACTAATCAATATAAATCAAGATACAATGTGTGGGGTGAGGCAAGGTCCTGCCTCCACTGAAGAATGCGCCTGCTCAATACTTTAAAACTAGAATTTTGCAGCACAGAGAAGGTGGCAGGGTGGGGGGGGAGGGGCAGAGTAGCAGTTGGGTAGACAGCCAAATGCATCTGCCAAAGAGAGTAGCATTAAAGTCTAGGAATTCAGACCAGAGGGAGTCAGGGAAATTTTTTTAGATAAATAAGTACTGGTTTTCTTAAAACCAGATGACCAGGGCTAAAATCCAGACTCTGAACTGTGTGACCCTGGCAATTTATCTGATCTTCCATTTCTTAATCTATGAAATGGGACCAATGATGTCTAGCTTACCTGGTTGTTATGAGAATTAAATGAGATAGTAGTATGTAATGAAAAGCCCCTAGGACGTTGGCACCGGACTACTGATCATTACCTGAGATGCCCCACGTGTTCCTCCTCCTCTCTTCTCCTAGGACAAAAAGTCACTATTCTAGGTAAGAGCCAGCCATCTGGGGTCACATAGGTCTGGTTCCAATAATTGGTCCCGCCGGGTACCAGCAACATAACTCCAACCAACTGTAGAACTTCTCTAACCTTCAGAGCATGATCTGTAAAATGGGTGTGATACTATTCCTAATCTTGTAGAAGGGGGTTCTAAGAACTGAGTGATGTATTCCTAATAAATGATGTAGCTGGTCCCTGCTCTTGGAGAAGCATTTAATAAATAATACTTACTACACGGCTCAAAAAAATTAGGGGATGTTTTATTGCTTCATATTCATTTTGAAATATCCCTAATTTTTGTGAGCAGGATATTACTATTGTTTCTGTCATCCCTACCGGCATAGTCCTTGTCATTATCGTCCCTCTAAACCTCTCCAACCTGCCAGGTACTAGGACTTCCGGATTCACAGCAATATTTTGCAAAAAAACAAATCAGATTGTTTGCCACCTTTAGATGTATTCCCATTTTCCTGAGGGCAGAGACCAAAAACATCCTCAGTGTGGCCTTCAGTGCCCTGTAACGTCCAGGTCCAGCTTACCTCCTGGTCTCCTCTCACACCAAGCTTCACTGGCCACTGCCTAGTCTCACTTGCCATTCTTCAACTAGCCACAGAGACTTTGCCCAAGCGGTTCCTTCCACTGGAAATGCTCTTTCCCCATTTGTTCGCTAACATGTCCTCGTCCTCCTTCCAATCTCACCCCAAATGTCACTTTGCAAGGAACACTGGACAGAGACTGCTTCCTCCGGAATACAGTCTCAGCAGAGAGGGGGCACCTTCAGGGGTGAAGATAACCATCTCTGAAGCAGGACCGCACGGGCCGCAGACCTCAGCTGCACCCCCTCCCTGCTGTCTGACCCTGGGCCACCTCACCTCTCTGCGCCTCAGTTTCCTCATCTGTACAGAACAATACCAGTAATAATGATGCCTACCTCCTAGGGTTTATTTGTGCAGATTAAATGGGTTATTATTATTAAAGTATTTCAAATAATGTCAGGCACCGAGTAAGTGCTATATAAGTGTTTACTAAATCAAATTAATAAACTGTCCCATGCCTCCAGAGGATCTCTCTAAGTCTGCAATTATGCACTCATTACCATGATAATTTGATTACTCACTGTTTCCCCTTTCAGATCAAATGCCCCGGGAGTCCAGGGGCGTGCTCCTCACTGCCACCCTGTTCCAGGCACAAGACCGGGTGCAGCATGGCTCCTCAATAAATACGCATTAGACTAATGAAGGAGAACTTAACACATAGCGTAGATCAACATTTTCCTCGCTTCTGCCAGGAGAGAGAAGCCTCTCCAACCCCTTCTGACCCTCCCTCCCCCCCCATCTTATAAGCATCAGCTTTATAAGCAACCGTTGCCAATAGCCAAGCAAAGGCCGGGGCTCTCCAGGGACACAGAGCCGGTAATGGGCTCCATATTGTTTCGGATGTTCCGGACCACAGACCGATCATGTCTGAGATAATGTCAGCCTGGTTAACCCCAAATCCCTCCGCTCACTCCAGCGCACGGAGCTCTTGCAAACATCCCGCACCCCCACCTTCCAACCACAGCAGACACAGGACGTGAGCCTTAATCAGAGAGGAAAAGATTAATTGGAGAACTGCTTTGAGAGCACCCCCGCGTGCCTGGCCTGCCATGCTTGCGATACAGGCAATCAGGGCGCTATTGTGACTTGCGTTATCACAGCGGCCGCAGCCCCGGCCACGCGGCTTCTCACGTCTTCGAGGCCCGCACCCTGGAAGGAGAGGAAGCACACAGCTGAAAGGGACCTATCGGGGACACTAGCAGCAGGAGGAGGAGGACAGCCCCACATCCAACACAGAAGGCAGTAGAAGCAACAGCAAAAAGCATGCTGCCAAGCCTTGCATCATGCCCACCGCTGGGGCCTCAGTTTCCTCATCGGTAAAGTGGCAGAGAAGGATCGTATCAGCTACGACATAACCCTTAACTCTAAAGTCACATGTCTCGGAGCAGATGTTTCCTGGGAGTTTACTCTCTGTCATATGCCTCTTCAGAGACCTGGACGTTCCAGCCATCTGGGACCTAGTTCCTCAAAAGCCAACCATGTGCCAGGAACTGCCCCAGGCTCTGAAAATTGACTGTTGGCCAACCAAGATCACTGCCTTCCAGCCCACGGGCTGCGGATTCAAACAGCTCCGAGTCAGAGACCAAAAGCATCTTGGACAAGTGCCTCAACCCAGTCTTGGGTGTTCCTCTGCAACACAAGACAATAACACTTACTTCACAGGGCCCTTATAAGAAATAAAAGAGATGAGGTAGGTTATCTAAGGACACCAGCACAGAACTCAATGCATTGTAGGGGCTCCGTACAATGGGAGCTATCCATTTCAGGGTCTCACGGTGCGGCTGTTATACGTGTGCAGTAGGGTATCAGGTGTCAGATGAATTTCGGTTCCTGAAGAGAAGAGACAACATTTTCCTTCGGGAGAAGGCAGCAGCGAAGGTGCCTGACACACTAGCTAATGAGTCCTGCTGTTAAACAGGAAGAGTCAGGAGGAAGCCCGCAGGACGGGAGATGGATTAGCGCCGTGATCGACATGCACAGGCCCGGAGCTGCCATTTGTCTTACCGAAGACACACCCTAGGACGCTTTGGGAAGTGAGAGGCACTGAATGATAAAGCCTGCCACGGTGAGAGTCTGTTTTAAATTCTCATTACTCTACCAGTTGACCAAGCCAGGTAAGTTCGTCTCCATTAGGTCATACGCACGCACGCTCTCTCATCAAAGAACAGCGGCCCCAGTCCCGACTCTTCCCCGAAAACGACACGGCGGAGCCCCTCTGCACGGGCCTCCCGAGGACGCACCCGTTCTCTATGCTGCCGGGGCATCCTGTGCCCTCTCTTCTCATGACGGATTCCAACGAAGCTGCAAAAATCATGTTTTCTGATCTGTCTCCCACTGGAGCCCCGAGACTGATCCACAGATGCGATATTCATCAAGGGCTATATAGGTTGTAAGGGACAGAAACTCAACTTGAACAAGGTTAAGCAATAGTTGATTGGGATGACTCCTGAAATCCATTATTGGGTTGAATATCCAAATTGTGGGCAGGGGGCAGAATTCAGCTGGGTCACAGGAAGAAATTAAACAAGAGGCTCAAAGATGGCCACGGTGCATCTGCTGTGCCCATTCTCTCTGTCTCTGTTTCTCTCTCTGTCTCTCTGTCCCTCCCTTTCTCTCTGTCTCATATCTACTCTCCTGGAAAAGCTAGATTCATTCACAATAATGAAATACTTGTTTCTTCCAAATGTCGGAAGCGCGTTGAAGAATGCTTCTCATCTTCTTCCAGGGAGACTGGTCCTCTCTCAGGCCCGGTTTGAACACACCTCAAATCGATTCTCATTGGCCAAGCCTGTGTCATATACACCGATGGGCCGAGCAGTGGAGGGCAGTCTGTTTGTGGGTGGAATGTGTCTGTTTGTATGCTGGTAGGGTGTTCATGATATATGCCGATGCCTGGAAACTAGAAAAGATACACTTGCGAGGGGGGCGGGAGGGTCATCTTCTGAAATAAATGGGATGCTATTTCCATAGGAATGTCAGATCCAAAGAAATCAGCAAGGTACAAGGTGCAGATCGGTGGGTCTGTTAATGGCCTGAGACTACAAACCATAAGTCTGTGAAGATTCTTCTCTCCTGCCCAACTGCCTGAGATACATCCCCTGTCTTTTATTAGACTCTCAAAAGAATTTCTATTTATGGACGTTTAAGACATCGTTCCAGACTCGAGAGGAGGGACTGTATCCTTCTGTCTTTTATCTCCAATACCTAGGGCAGTGCCTGCCACTCCATCTGCTCAATACATATTTTTGAATGAGTGAAACTAATGAATACATGAATAAAGTCAGTTGAATAACTGAAGTCAGTCAAGTTCAAGTTCAAGAGAGAATGTGTTTCTCTCTCCACCTACCAGTTCCTACCTGATTCCTCTGGGTTTTCAGGAGAGAAAAGGAATCAGGGGAAGCCCAGAGAAGAGGAAACAAATGGTTTAGTAAACACGGACCACAACCAACCTCCTTTATCCATTCCCTCTTTGACCGACAACAAAAACAATAATTTTCCACGTGGCACTTTGAATATATGGCCACATTTAATCCTTAAAAATTCCTCTGAGGGGGGCATTAGTACCTCCACCCAAGACTATAAAACTAAAGCTTAGCTGTAGGGTTCCCAAGGTCACAAATTGCAGTAAGTGGCCAGGCTAGAATTTGAACCCAAGTCCTTCTGGTTCCAACAACATTATTAAATGCTACTACACTTCCTTTCTAAGACATCTTCACTGAATGTCTTCTAATTATCAAGTATTAAGTCATGTCCTCTACATAGGCTTTCTGCACCCTCACAGGAACCCAATACATTGCAAATATTCTTTTTTTTTTTTTTTTTGACAAAGACAGAGAGAGGAACAGGTAGGAAGGGAGAGAAATGAGAAGCATCAATTCTTCGCTGCAGCTTCTTAGTTGTTCATTGATTGCTTTCTCATATGTGCCTTAACTAGGGGGCTACAGCAGAGAGAGTGACCCCTTGCTCAAGACAACGACCTTGGGCTCAAGCCAGTGACCTTGTTCTTCAAGACAATGACCTTTGGGCTCAAGCCAGCAACCATGGGGTCATGTCTATGATCCCACGCTCAAGCCAGTGACCCCGTGCTCAAGCTGGTGAGCCCACACTCAAGCTAGCGACCTTGGGGTATCAAACCTGGGTCCTCCGCATCCCAGTCTGACACTCTATCCACTGAGCCACCGCCTGGTCAGGGAAAAATATTGTTCTTAATAGATGAGGCTACTGACGCTCATAGAAATTAAGATTTCCACTCAAGGAAGCACTGCTACTAAACCACAGAGCTGTGCTGAACGCCTTTTGCACCTTCCCCGACTGTGTCAACACCGTG
Organism: Saccopteryx leptura; assembly: GCF_036850995.1. Classification (NCBI taxonomy): domain Eukaryota; kingdom Metazoa; phylum Chordata; class Mammalia; order Chiroptera; family Emballonuridae; genus Saccopteryx; species Saccopteryx leptura. The sequence continues at coordinate 210,088,810 of NC_089506.1, forward strand.
CTGGGCAAACAATGCATCTGGAGCCAGAGTGTTGAGGGGAGGCACGGTACTGCCCCTCTCACTGACCGTCTGGGGTTCTTGCAGATGGCAGGCAGCGGTGCTAGCTGTCCAGGTGCAACCAGCACCTCCTGAGCTTCCTGGGCACACCCAGGGCCACTGCCTTTCTTTTTTTTTTTTTTTTTTTTTTGTATTTTTCTGAAGTTGGAAACAGGTAAGCAGTCAGACAGACTCCCGCATGTGCCCGACCGGGATCCACCCGGCACGCCCACCAGGGGGTGATACAATGCCCATCTGGGGTGTCGTTCTGTTACAACCAGAGCCATTCTAGCGCCTGAGGCAGAGGCCACAGAGCCATCCTCAGCGCCCGGGCCAACTTTGCTCCAATGGAGCCTTGTTGACAGAGAGGAAGGAGAGGGGGATGGGGTGAGAAGCAGATGGGCGCTTCTCCTGTGTGCCCTGGCCGGGAATCAAACCTGGGACTCCTGCATGCCAGGCCGACGCTCTACCACTGAGCCAACTGGCCAGGGCTGGCCACTGCCTTTCTGAGCAGGGCACTCATGTGCACCATTTGAGATGGGAGATGCCCCTGCTTTGTGAGAATGCACTCCCCTCCTCGGGGCCAGTAAAGAACAACTGACTTGGAAAGCCAAACACAGCAGACACCGCAATTACAGAAGCTATTCTTTGCCTGGAGCAGCTGCAGCAGAGCTGAGAACTTCCAATCGTACACAGGACAGAGCTGTCTGGTTCCCTCCCACCCCCCATTCCTCTTTTGGCTTAAAGGAGAATCAGCTGAAATGGAGAAATGGAGATAGTGACAGGTGTGGGTCCCACAGGTGGGGGCTGGAAGGAAAAATGCCCAATGATGAGGTTCACGTTGCCTGGGAAGGAAAGGATCTTAAAGACCCAAATTCCGACTCAGTATGCTGAGTCTGTTTCCCATTTCACGTCTGGACACTCGCGTATGGGCGGGCCGGTGGAGGTGGGAAGGGAAGGTCGCCCAAAGCACTCAGACAAATCAATAATTTTGTACAGGACGCCAGTCCCCTGCTCCCTGCTGAAATAGGCGGGGTGTGGAGTGAGCGAGATGAAGGAAAGATGCCAGCCACCCTCAGGGTGGGATTGGGTTGGGGTGCAGGACGCTACATCCAGAGGCCCCTGAAACAAGAACACCCACAGCCCTTGCCCCTGTTTCATGATTCTTCCCCACTTTCAGGGAACAGTAAACCCTTCCAGCAAATTTAAAAGGGAGCCCTCTGGAGACAAATCAACCATCGAGGTGGAAAAAAAATAGCAAACGCGTTTCATGCGGCCACTAGTGCTTTAGGAAAGACATAAATATTAGATTTGCGACTTTATTTTCCTCCAGAGAGACACTCCGAAGAAAATTAAAACAATGCAAGATTTAATTATTAAAAGCCAAATATTCCTGTACATATTTTCTGGCCCAAAGTTTTAAAAACAAACTCCCAGAGAAAATACATTTTTAATGACCAGCTCCCTCCTGCTCAGGTTATATTTTAAATTGTCTCTGATAACAACTCGCCCAGCCCATGGGAAGGAGGGGCACCAGGGAATCAGAGGGTGGGTATTCTGCTCAAGGAGACGTGTGAAGACTTGGGGAAATGGGCACCCTGACATTACCTTGGTTTGGGGTGTATTTCCACCCTCATTACTGCAGGCATACTACGTTAGGAGATATGTTTAAACTGACACTACAGCTCACCTGTATGCATTTTCTAAGCTTGATATGAATATAAAGAAAAGAGGCAAGACGATCAGTTCTTCATTCAACAAACATCTGTTGGGTGTCTACTATGTTCCCACTAAACCAGTGGTTCTCAGAGTATGCGCCAGGGTGCACTGGTGTGCCCTAGGAGATTCCCAGGTGCACCCTATGGTATTCCAGAGAAATATGTGCCTGTTGGGGACCAAAAAACCAACACAGTTTTTAGAGTTTATATTTTGGGGTGACAGAGGTGTGGGAAATTGGCTGTAAGCTGACAGTCTGCCCAACCCCCTACCTCACTTGCCTGATTAGGTTGCAAAAGGCTGTTAAGCTGTGGTGCTGGATTGTTTACACTACCCCCCATGTTCCCCAGAAAGACTGGAGGCAAGTTTCTTCTATCCTTTGTTTGGTGTAAAGTTAAGATGATATGTATGGTGGGAGTTTTCTGCACTCAACAATGCAAGATTTGAGAGTAAAAAGAGACTGAAAAGAGAGAAAGGAATTCTTCAATGTATTGACGAGGAAATGAGAGTTTGCCTTTCAGATATATGCCCAAACATTGAAGAAATCGCTAGGGGATCACAAGAATGAAAAAAAACTTAACACATTTGTGCCAGGACCTGCTGAATTTACTAAATCTTACTAAGAATGTATCTATATATATATAAAGATAATTTTTTGTCGGGTTTTTTTTATTTTTTAACCCCTCTTTTTTTACGAATTCTAAAAAGCATAACAAAAAATGTAACATAAAAAAATGTTTTTTTAATGTTAGAATAAATTTCATTTTGTCGTATTTATTTTGTTTAATTACCATCAAAGCATGCTTGGACTTTATTTTGTTTTCTTTAATATTTGACTTAATGATTATAACATATTTCTCAGATATTTGTATATAGTGCGCCTACAATTATTTGTAGGATCTTAAATGCGCCCCGACTTCAAAACGTCTGAGAACCACTGCACTAAACTGTTCCAGGCACTTCGAATATGTTGCTTTCAAAGCAAAAGGGGACTCACTCATTGTGTTCTAGGAGAACACGAAAGTGACGGTGTCTGTCCCTAAAAGCCCCCCCACACTGCTGGGGTTCCTCCACCCCCTTGTTAAGATGGCCAAGCCTCATCTTCCTCTCTCCCCATTGCTCAGTCACTTAATGACCCCGTACTGGTGATCGCTGCCTCTCCATTTGACTTTGAATGATTTCACCTGGCTGCTAGTAAAAAAAAAACAAAAAAAAACAACAACAAAAAAAACGTATGTGCTGACGTCAAGTGTTTGTTAGTTAGTCACGGAGGTTGTCAAGCGCTGAGACATTCACTGAGACACGAAGTTCCTGGTTTGGATGATTATGGGACAGATATAATGCAATATGAAAGACAGGCTTCTTCCAGGACAAAGCTCAATAATTGCAGGAACCAAGTTCTTATTCTGTCTTATTATCTGTGCCGATGAAATTTCAGCACCTCCTCAAGGACATGTGACGTGGGTGGTGACATCTTTGGGTTTGCAAAGTGGATCAACGAGGGCAAAAAATAAACGAGCTAAGGAAGAGGTTCCCGGAGGGAGAGAGGTGGTGGTCCACATATGCTCCCTTTCAGACGGGAGCAGGCATCCCCACTGCCGCATCTGGGGCCCACGCTCGAATCAACCGAGCTATCCTTAGCACCTGAGGCTGAAGCTCAGACCAGTTGAGCCACTGGCTGTGGGAGGAGAAATGAGAGAGAAGAGGGAGAGGGAGGGGGAGAGAAACAGATGGCCGCTTCTCAGGTGTGCCCTGACCAGGGGGTCAAACCTGGGACATCCACAGCCTGGGCTGAGGCTCTACCCACTGAGCCAATCAGCCAGGGCCCCGTGACGTGTGGTAGAAGGAGAGTAACAGTTCCATCAAGGAGTAAGGAACTAATTAGTCTCAGTCCTGATTCAAATAACCCCAGGGTGTCAAAAGTTCCCGGCCAGCTGTGTAGTTGTTCAGGGGGCCCTGGCCCCGCCCCAGCTCGCCCGCCCGGCCATTATACGTGCTTACGCAAGCACACCTGATCACCAGGCCAGGCTGCCGAAGGAGGGGAGGGTGCCGGGGCCAGCAGGGCCCCTAGGAAATGTAGATGGAACCCAATGGAAGCCTCTCCACCGAAGGATGTCTTAAAAACTGAAGTAGTTGATAATTCCACTCAACTTGAGATGTGGTACATTAAAGGCAACTTAAAATAACTCGAGGGAAGAAGGGTAAATAAACCAGGGATGATTTATCTCCGAGGAGTAACGGTGTGACTGCTGAATAATTACATGCACCAATCTTTATTAGTATGCAAAGCAGCTGGGCTTGGTTGGCTCCCAGCACTGCTCAAAGGACAAAAAGCCAAGAGAGCTGTGCACGTGCTAATAAATCACACCCCGCCCCCCCGTGCGCCGTGGTGACCCCAGGCCTGGGGGCCTCGTGGCGTGCCGCTCTTCTTGGGGAGATAAGCAGAGTGTTCCGTTTCTACCTTCCCGTGATGGATGAGCCTCGGGAGCTCCTCCAGAGGAGCACGGGAATGACTTGGAGACTTCTCCTTGCACAAGTTTGATCCAAACTGTTACCGCTCTGTCCAGCAGCTTCTGTAACTAAGCACGGTCCCTGCCCTCCTCCGGCTGGAGAGCCAAACACCTTCGTCTGAGTCAGGGCTGAGCCACCTCCCTTAGCGGCTTCCATCAGACGACCCCGGGAGGTGGTCCCGGCTCTTCTCTCCTCCTCCGGACCCGAAGAGCTGTTCCAGCTGCTGCTCACGAGAATGCACCTGCAGGGCGAGCTTCCCCCCTCCTGAAAACTCCGTCCTGGCAAACCCAAGAGCACGACGTGGCCGCTTTTTAAATCTCTGAAGTTGGAATAGATCTGAGCTCCCACATAAGGATTTCAGGGGATTTAACCTGGGCAACACAACAGCAACGATTGTCCAAATAGTGAGTTTAAGTTTCTGTAGAAGTTCAAGTCCGCCCGGTACAGAAGCCATATGCACACGCACACGCACACGCATATGCACACGCACACACACCGTGCACAAAATAGGAATGATTGCTGCCCTCTTGTCGTAGTGCTGTTGTAGTAAGTGCACACACAAGTATCTACACAGCTGACTCTTCCACATGGCTTTGCTCTGCAGGAGTCCATTGACACGCAGATTTTTTTCAATGAAAATGGCCAGCCTGACTGGGCGGTGGCGCAATGGATAGAGCATCGAACTGGGATGCGGAAGACCCAGGTACGAGACCCTGAGGTCACCAGCTTGAGCGAGGGCTCATCATCTGGTTTGAGCAAAAGCTCACCAGCTTGGACCCAAGGTCGCTGGCTTGAGCAAGGGGTTACTCGGTCTGCTGAAGGCCCACGGTCAAGGCATATATGAGAAGGCAATCAATGAACAATTAAGGTGTTGCAATGTGCAACAAAAAACTAATGATTGATGTTTCTCATCTCTCCGTTCCTGTCTGTCTGTCCCTGTCTATCCCTCTCTCTGACTCTCTCTCTGTCTCTGTACAAAAAAAAAGGCCAGCCTGTCATATCCACACGTTTCACCTCAGTGGATTCAACCAATCGCAGAAACTATTTTGCATTCCCAACAGTGGTTCCCCCAATGTGTAGATAAAAAAATACTGTTTGGGATCCACAGTTGGGTGAATCTGCAGATGCAAAGGGCCGACTGTATAGTCAAAACGTATGTGCTGGGGGTTTTTTACTGCAGGACTGGGGAGAGTGCCAGGTTAGGGCCCCTAACCCCTTCATTGTGCAAGGATCAACCACACACATATATATATGGACGCCTCTCCACCTAAGGATGTCTTATAGAGATCCAAACACACATATACATTCCTGTACATATTGTATAGATAGAGTATATACATTTATTTGCTACAACAACCCTATGATATAAGGACTCTAATTATCCCATTATATGAATGAAAAAACTGAGGCTCAGAGAGTTAAATATCTTATTCAGTAGCTAAGATGGAATTCAAATTCAAGCATTCTGACTTTAGAGCGTATGTTCTTAACAACAGTACTAAACTGTCTGCATCGTTACTACACTTAAAATCTTTGGATAGCTTTCTAGGACTCGCGGGATAAAAACCAAATTCCTGACAGGGTATATGAGGATGGCCTGGAAATCTGGCCCCTGGCTTTTCACCTCATGCATTCCCCCTCCTCCTTGTTCTCTGGGCTCCAGCCACCCTGTGCTGCTACTGACCCTCCGATGAAACACACTGTCTGGCCAGGGGTTGTGGTCCTCTCCCCGGGCAGCTCTTCACTGCCCTCTTTGCTCGGCCAACTCCTATACATCTTTCAAAAAGATCTGGCTTAATGTTACATCTTTCAGAAAGCCTTTCCCAATGTCCCCCTGTCCCCTGCTCAGCTAGCTTCTCCATCTGTCTTCAGAGTGTCCTGGAATCTTCTTTCATAAGCCAAACAGTTGTAATTAAGTAATTATAGGTCTGACTATTTGTCCCTTATCTCTTCCCCCCCCCCCAGACTGTCAGTGTCATGGGGGGGGGGACAAGGACTGGGTGTATCTTTTTTATCACTGTCTCCCTAGTACCTCGCACTGGTCCTGGTGCACAGAAAACAGAATAACTATCCCCCTGAATGACCTAACAGAAGATCAACTTTAATATACATCACGATGCATACTGAAGAGTTTGTCAAACTACAGTAGACACGAGAGAATGAAAATATCCTCTCTTTTCCCATCTTTGCAACCAGCAAGGCCGCTGATGTGGACACGGGGAATGTTACCTTAAATGAGAGCATTTGCTAAGCTTCGCTCCACAAGACAGGGGCAAAGCTCACTACATGCCAGGCCCCATGCAGCATTTTCATCCATCATCTCATCCGACCCTCCAAGTCCTTATGAGGTCAACATCATTATTATCCCCATTTTACAGATGGGTTGACTGGTCCCCCCCTAGTCTCACTATTAACATTAATTGAGGTTGTAGAAGTTTATTGTTAAAATAGACCTCAATAAAGTACAAAAGCAAGCAAGGAGGTTTAGAACCCTCTCCCAACCCCTCTTCCCTTCCAGGAATATCAGGGCAAAATCATTCAAATGCTCAGACACCTACCCACAAAGCATCCTTTTGTTTCCTCATTAGTCAAGTTAAGTGCTTAAGACTTTCTGCTAATTCCCCATGTCCTTCTCATGATAGCTACTCAGGACCTCGCCAGGAACCTAGATTTCCGTTCACCGAGTCACACATAGCTATATCACATGCCTGCTCTTTGCCAGGCGTCATTCTAGACGAGGAAGCAACAGCCTCGAACGAGACAGAGGTTTTCACTCTCCTGTAGTTTATGTTGTTTGAAGGAACTTACAGACCTCCCCGGTACATAAAAATTAGAAAGCTGAGACTATTCAGAATTGGCATTCAAACTCAAGCTCCAGGAAAGCTGGGAATGGCCAGAGAAACCTCCAGATCACCTATTTTTCAAGGATGTGGCAGATAATAGATAGTTCTGAAAGGATGGTCATCCAGAGATTATCCACCCACTTGTCCCTGCAGGGAAGTGGGTGTCTGTGCTCTCTACAAACCTGGCTACAGAGTAGTCTTTTTGAGTCCAGCTTGAGCATTCTGATATTTCCCCCCCAGGACGTCCCATACTTTGCAAACATAATAAACTTTCTTCGCATGATCTCCTTTTGCATTGGTTTGAATGACTTTGGAGCCCGAGTTCTTTCTACGTCCTATTTCAGCTCTGAGTGTGGAGAAGACCTAGTATCTGATGCTGCCAGCGCATGGTCTGGCAGAGGAGACAGACAATTAGCCGGTAATGCAGTGCGAGAGACAGATTACACGGAGCCAGGATGGACTCATTAGGCTCTCCTACAATAAACAGAGTTTGCTGGGCTCATTAGGAGAAATGGAGATGAGAGAGAGGCCTATTTCCAGTGAACATCTCCTATTTTCCCCTGCCCAATGTCATTCTTTTTTTTTTTTTTTTTGTACTTTTCTGAAGCTGGAAACGGGGAAAGACAGTCAGACAAACTCCCGCATGCGCCCGACCAGGATCTACCCAGCACGCCCACCAGGGGCGACGCTCTGCCCACCAGGGGGCAATGCTCTGCCCCTCCGGGGCGTCGCTCTGCCGCAACCAGAGCCACTCTAGCGCCTGGGGCAGAGGCCAAGGAGCCATCCCCAGTGCCCGGGCCATCTTTGCTCCAATGGAGCCTTGGCTGCGGGAGGGGAAGAGAAAGACAGAGAGGAAGGAGGGGGGGAGTGGTGGAGAAGCAAATGGGCGCTTCTCCTATGTGCCCTGGCCGGGAATCGAACCCGGGTCCCCCGCACGCCAGGCCGACACTCTACCACTGAGCCAACCAGCCAGGGCTCAATGTCATTCTTTTTAAAAAGAGTTAGCATTCTTTTATGCTTCTTTGAAGAACTATACTTCCCTGGTCTCCTCTCAGCCTCTGTGGGTTCGGGCGGACATGTGATCTATGTCGGGTCAGCCCCTGATTGGTTCACGCGTGGGAATGGGAGCCAAACTGGGATCATAGGAAGGATAACTCTGAAGAATTTACCCAGAGTGCACTAAAGAGAGACGAGGAGATAACAAGGAAGAGATAAGAAGGACTAACTGAAAGTCTCGGAGTTCCAGAAGTGACGGAAGACAGTAGTGCAGGAGGAGCAATGGAAAAAAATCATCGTGCAGAATTTTCCAAAGTTGAAGTAACATGAATGCCCCGACAATTCTAATTAGAATAAATAAAAGGTATACTTAGATACATCATACTGACACCGCATAACATCAGAAATAAAGAAAAATCTTAGCTGACACAGAAAAAGGATTACTGCCTACAAAGAAATGACATTTAGAATTGACAGAAGACTTTGGTGAGGAGCGCACGTCAAGGGGAATGACAGGAGAAGTTACTCTGAATCTAATATTTTAGATTCACCTGACTGTGATTCAGGAGTGAAGGTAACACATTTTCAGATGTAAATAGGCCAAGAGAATTTACCATCCGCCAACTCTCACCAAAACAATAGTCAAAGTGGGCTTCCGAATAAAAGATAAAAACAGAGAGGAACGGACTAAATAAACAAAGTTGACCCCAGAAATGGATAACACATGTTAGCAGTCTACTTTAAATGTTAACTACAAATAATTATTTTTAAATAGGTTATTTTTAAACTAAAATTTCAGTTAATATAAACAGAATAAACAGACACCGCCTGGTACCATCCACACTATGGTACCACTGAGGGTTTCTCAGCGTTGGTTCTACTGATATTTGGGCTGGAGAGTTCTGTTGGTGGAGGGCTGTCTTGTCCCCTGAAGGATGACTTAGCAGCACCCTGGGCCTCTGCCTACAAGAGGCTGGTGGAACACTCCACCCCTTAGTTGACAACCAAACTGTCTCCCAGACATCACCAAATGTCCCCTTGGGGGCAGACACGCCCCCCATTGAGAAGCACTACACTAGAACTGACACAATGTATTGTTTCTAAACCATTGTAGAGGAAGTAAAGGAAACTTGATTGATCTAAGAGAAAGAGGCGAAAGACAACAAAAGAGAAAAGTAAAGGGAAAATACAGTGAACAAAAAATAATAATAAAATAAAATGAGACAGTGTATTGCAATCTAAATGGCTCTGTATCACTATATATATATATATATATATATATATATATATATTCACCTTTTAAAAGGATTGAAAGATGTAATATTGTTACAATATTCATACCACCCAAGTGATGTACAGAGTCAACGCAATCCCTATCAAAATCCTCATGACATTTCTTGCTTTTGGTTTCTATGAATTTGCCTATGTTCGACATTTTATGTGAATGGAACCATATGTTATGTGTCCTTTAGTGTCTAGCTTCTTTCACTTAGCTTCATCCATTCATTTATTTTCACGAAGAAATAATTTTTCACTGTATGGATATGGCATATCTTGGCTAGTCATTTATCAATTGATGAATATTTGGGTTTTTTTCCCCACAATTTGGCTATTGTGAACAGAACTTCTTTGAATATCTGTGTGCAAGTTTTTATTTGAATATCAGTTTTCAAATATATATACACTATATACCTGGGATCAGAATTTTTGGGCCCTATTGTATTTCTGTTAGTTATATATTTTTAAATTAAAAGAATAAACTACAAGCAACTACAAACTAAAAACAAAACAAGTACATTACATGTATAGTTTTGTAGAAAAACATAAATTAATTAACTCAAGAAAACAATACGGAAGCCACGATAAGCCAATAACCAAAAAAGAAACAGAATTGGTAATCCAAATTGCCTGTCCTGTCTAAGATGCCCACTCTTTTTTTTTTTTTTTCTTTTTGTATTTCTCTGAAGTTGGAAACGGGGAGGCAGTCAGACAGACTCCCGCATGCGCCCGACCGGGATCCACCCGGCACGCCCACCAGGGGGCGATGCTCTGACCATCTTGGGGCATCGCTCTGCCACAATCAGAGCCATTCCAGTGCCTGAGGCAGAGGCCACAGAGCCATCCTCAGCGCCCGGGCAATCGCTGCTCCAATGGAGCCTTGGCTGCGGGAGGGGAAGAGAGAGACAGAGAGGAAGGAGAGGGGGAGGGGTGGAGAAGCAGATGGGCGCTTCTCCTGTGTGCCCTGGCCGGGAATCGAACCCAGGAGTCCTGCACGCCAGGCCGACGCTCTACCGCTGAGCCAACTGGCCAGGGCCCCCACTCTGAAGGTAAAAAAGAAAAAAATACAGGCAAAATTTATCAAATTTTCAAAAAACAGATAGTTTTCTGCTCTACATAATTTTTTAAGAAAACATAAAAAGAAAGTAATGACTCACTTAAGGAGGGTAGTATCACCTTAGTAACAAAATCAAACAAAGACAGTAGTATAAGAAGAGAAAATTCTAAACCATTCTCACTTATCAACATAGATGTAAAAATCTCAAATACAGTGCTATATAATTGGATTCATCAAGGTCTATAAATAATAATACATCATGATCAAATAGGGCTTATTTCAAGAATGCAATAACAATTCAAAATTGGAGCTCCTATTAAGGTAATGCACTACATTCAAAGATCAAGGAGAAAGCATATAATCATAACAACTCATGCAGAACAGGCATTTTATAATATTTAATAAAAAAATCTTAACAAACTAACTATAGTAAGGAACTTTTTTAACCCAGTAAGGTTATTTTTTTAACTTATTGGTTCTAGAGAGACACAGAGAGAAAGGGAGAGAGAGAAACATTCATTAGTTGTGCATTCAGGTTGCTTCACGTATGTGCCTTGACTGGGGATTGAACCCACAACTTTGGCATTTCTGGTCAATGGTCTAACCAACTGAGCTAACCAGCCAGGGCCAACTTTTTTAACCTAATAAGGTTATTTATCAGAATCTGCTGCAGGCCCAGGCTGGTTTGCTCAGTGGATAGAGCGTCAGCCTGACATGTAGACGTCCTGGTTTAATCCCCAGTCAGAGCACACGTGAGAAACGACCATCTGCTTATCTTCCCCTCCCTGACCCCCTCTCTCTCTCCCCCACTCTCACAGCCAATGGCTTGACTGATTCAAGCATCGCACCGGGTGCTGAGAATAGCTCGGTTGGTCTGAACATCGGCCCGAGACAGAGGTTGTTGGGTAGATCCCAGTTGGGGTGTATGCAGGAGTCTGTCACTCTATCTCCCCTCCTCTCACTTTAAAGAAAAAAAAAGTCTACTGCTATGATCATACTTAGGTGAAACTATAGGTGGATTCTTACTACTGCCAGGGACAGGAGAAGAATACCTACCCTCCCTGCTTTTTTTTTTTTTTTTTTTGTATTTTTCTGAAGCTGGAAATGGGGAGAGACAGTCAGACAGACTCCCGCATGCCCCCGACTGGGATCCACCCGGCACGCCCACCAGGGGGCGATGCTCTGCCCCTCCGGGGTGTCACTCTGTTGCGACCAGAGCCACTCTAGCGCCTGGGGCAGAGGCCAAGGAGCCATCCCCAGCGCCCAGGCCATCTTTGCTCCAATGGAGCCTGGCTGTGGGAGGGGAAGAGAGAGACAGAGAGGAAGGAGAGGGGGAGGGGTGGAGAAGCAGATGGGCACTTCTCCTGTGTGCCCTGGCCGGGAATCGAACCCGGGAATTCTGCACGCCAGGCCGATGCTTTACCACTGAGCCAACCGGTCAGGGCCTCCCTGCTTTTATTCACCGTTGCCCCCTTGGTCTTCCAGCTAATGCAATAGACAATAAGTGTAGTGTCAATAAGTGAATATAAATAACACTATATTAATTAATATAATGCAATTAACTGATTATATATTAATAAATATACTTGATTAAGATATATGATTATATTCTGTCCCTTTAGAGACATATATGTTTTATTTCTTTATTTATTTATCTATTTATTTAGATTGGAAAGGTAGAGACAAAACAGTCTTGGCAAATGATATGGATAATATAACTACAACAAAGTTATACCATTAGTAAGAATTTAGCAATATTACTCGATATAGATCAATATATAAAATTCAACATTATTATATTCAGAAATAAATAGTTCAAAATTATATAAGAAAAAAAAATCTCATTTGCACAATAAAAAACTTATAAGGCACCAAGAAATAAATTTTAATATTACTTAAGTTAAATATAAATACATATTTTATATATAATATATAGGTAGAGAGAGTTTATTTATATAAAAATAATTTCATTGTAAATTATATATATTATACATGTAATATGTATAATTGACAGCTATAAAGGAAGTTCTCAAAAATGGTGAGACATACCATAAACTTTGATCGGAGAACAATATGTAAAAATGTATGGACTCTTCTCAGATAAATCTTTAAATTTACTGCACTTCATATCAAAACGGTAAAAATTTTCATTACACTTTAACACACTGATTTTTAAATTCACATACTGGCGTGAAGAACTAAAAATAGTGTAAACTTTGGAGCATTTGGAGATAGATTTAGAAACAGGTGGTAAACCTGTGTGTGCTCATACCCTCTGACTGTGCAATTTCACATCCACATATTTAATCTAATCACAAAGATGTAAATTCACAAATCTTCATTGTACCGCTGTTTTAAAAAATACAAAATAACTTCAATGTCCCTCAGTATAAAAATGGATAACAAATTGTGGTACTGTCATGCAGAAAAATATTACAGAAGACAAATTGAATAAATAAGAGTTAAATGTAAAAATGTAGATTTAAAAAATTAAAACAATACTGAGTTGAAAAGATTCATGGTCTTCCAGATTTTGTCTGTAGATTCAAAAATAGTTCAAGTATCTCTGAGAATAAAAATTCAGGCACCAAAGGAAGACACTGGGCATGGGGAACAGATCAGGGCAACACAAAAGCATCTTTACAAATTCTGAAGCAAATATAAAATACCGTTAAGATGTGAGAAAGCTAGAAGGCGGATATGGGAGGTTCATTTAGATTATGCCCTAATATTCCGCTAGGATTTCCGCTTTCTGGATTTTGTCATTTTGTCCAAATCTAAAATCATGTTAAACATCCTCCTCTCACCCTGATATTTCCTGTAACTGTCAATTAGACCCCAAAGCTTCATTGGATTCAGGGCTGATTTACGTCTTTTCTTTAGAAGAAGGCCGCATCCTGGGTGGGACTGGGCATGTCCTAGCACATCAGATAAGAAGGAAAATGACCTCTGAGATTCATTCCCACCTCTAGTGAGAAAATTCTCAGACTGAATGTTGGATCCAGGTGCTGTCATCCTGATCCATCCGTCTTCTTCGAATTCCTCGTCATCCTGTCACCTGATGGTTTTAGCAGTTATTGATCATTATTGCCTACCTTTATTATTTCACTAGGGGCTGTGAAATGGTGATTTGCCCGTGACTGCCAGGGATTTCCAGCTGACTTCCCACCCTGCCGGGTCTTACTGCTGTGGCTTTCCTTGTTGACTCACTGTTTGCCCTTTCATATGGGAACTTAATGACTGCTGGATGGGTGATGGGTGCAGGACAACTACTTTTTACACTCTCCTCTCTCCTTTTCAGTGCTTGAAAATACCTATCACAAAATTAAAAATACAATAAAAGCAGCCTGACCTGTGGTGGCGCAGTGGATAAAGCGTCGACTTGGAAACACTGAGGTCACCAATTAGAAACCCCGGGCCTTCCTGGTCAAGGCACATAAGGGACTTGATGCTTCCTGCTCCTCCCTCCCTTCTCTCTCTCTCTCTCTCTCTATCTCTCTCTTCCTCTCCTCTCTCTCTAAAAATGAATAAAATCTAGAAAATAAAATAAAAGCAAGGTAAAAAATAAAAATCTAAATGCATAGGAAAAACACTGAAGGAAATACTGCAAATATGTTATCATCATTCATGCCAAGGTGGTAGGATTATTACCGGTGACTTTTCTACACTACTGTATTTCTAAACTTAATAAAAGGCATATATTACATATAGAATTAGATCAAACACAAGAGCAAAGTGGAGCGATAATAATGGTGGGGGGAGGGGCAGCAGGAGAGGTGAGTGGTCTAATTTAAGTCAGGAGTCAGAACTGCCATCTCTAACAGCTATCCTTTGAAAGAATTGGTTTGGCAAGGCTCTTGGGGAAAGAGTGCATCAGGCAGAGCAATCTGGAACCTTCCCGAATCCCAGAGCAGTGATGATCTTAGAGGGTTTGCAGAACAGGAAAAGTACGAGAGCAGTGAGGAGTGGATGAGTGTCATTAAGCTCTCAGTAAAAAATGGAACCCAGCCGATGCTCCAAATCACCCCCCAAATGCCTGCTGATTCCGCTCAGAAGTCTGTGCTCATGAAGTTGCAGAACCCAGGTCTCAAAGGAAATTTCAACTTCTGCCCCCGTGGAGGAGGGGGTGGGAAGGCAGAAAACCTGGAAACCTAACTAATGGATCACAGTGGCTCCATAATGACAAGGCAAAATAGTGATAATTAAATGATTTTAATAGTGTGTCAAGATGAAGGATAACGGCCTTGGAAAATGAGGTTGGTAAATCATTACCCTCAGGCTTGCATGCACAACCCCAGTTAGGGAGTGAAAAATGCAGAATGCAAAAACCCCTGGCCACGCGTTTCAGTTCGGCACAATGTGCGCCCCCACCCTTTTCAGGGTTACTTCTGAGCCAAGCACAGCTGGGCTCTGCTTCCACCTCCGAGGCAGCGTGAGAGCGGAGCTCGAATTTATCTCACTTACTGAACACTTTACTCTGTGCCCTCAAGCTCTACGCTAGATCCTGGCAGTAGATACCAAAGATGTCAGCCGCCAACTGGGGTAAACAGGCAACACCGGGGCCATAACAACATCTCGAGGCCCGGGGAGTGGAGGCGGCACTGGGGAGGGGCCCCGACGGGAACCCCAGCCTCCTCTGGATGAGGGGACCTGTCAGAGAAGCGACAGGGGTGCTGGGCTTTCGAAGGGAGAAGCTGCTGCTCCCAGGAAGAGCGGAGAGGGCGCTCTGGGCAACGGGACTCAACCCACGGGTCTCAGCTTGGCCAGAGCAGGCAAGAGGGAGTGTCACTGAAGGTGACGTCTAAGATTCATTTCACAAAAGGTACTCCCTTTTGCGACCATGTGGATGGACCTGGAGATTATTACGCTAAAGTGAAATAAGCCAGGCAGAGAAAGACAAGCACCATATGACTTCACTTCTATGTGGAATCTAATGAACAAAATAAATTAAAAAAAAAAAAAGAAACAGACTCACAGATACATAAAACAGACTGACAGCTGTCAGGGGGGGGGGGGGTTGGGGGCTAGGGTGAAGGAGGTGAAGGGATTAGGCGAAGAAAAACCCCCGACACAGACAGACAACAGTAGGTGACCGCCAGAGGGGAGGAGGGTGAGGGGAGGTGGAGGAAGACAGAGGGGGTAAACAGTGGTGGAGAGAGACGTAGGTCACTTCGGGTAAGGAGCCTGCACGGCAGTATGCGGACGATGCGTTCTAGAGTTGTGCTACCTGAAGCCTGTACGGTTCTGTGAACCAGTGTCAGCCCAATAAATTCAATGAAAAGATCATTTCATTTCACTGGCACCAAAAAGTTCTGAAACAAAATGCATAACGGCATCCTTGTCAAACGCCCACGCTTGACCCCATTGGCACCACCGTCCACGGCCCCGGACCGAAAGACAGGCCTGACCTCGCAGAAAGAATCTTCTCTTTCCCTCCCCTCAATACATAATGAGTTCTTTTAAGCTTTCGCCGTTCCGCAAGTATGTGTGCAGGACCAGAAGGAATAAGGGAAAAGGAAAAAAGTAAGTCAAATCCATGTCAACACCCTCCGCGTAGGCACCGTGCTGTAATGCTTCCGTGCAGCTTCAGATTTTGTTTTTCAGATTTTGTTTTTCCTCCCTGTGTTTAGTACATGTAGAGTTTGGAAATAAATTAGAATCACACTAATTGCAAACTGGAAATCATTTTCTTTTAATGCGAAAGTCTACCGTTTGGCTGGTTTCCAAGCCTCATTACCCACAGCTGTCATCTCCTACTTACAAAATTAGTGTCAGGAAAGAGTTAAAGTGCCCATTAACAGGAGGGGGGGGGATTTATCATCTAAGGGGGCTGCTGGCGAGAGAAGGTTGATGTGCTTAACAATTCACACCAGGATGCCTCACACCCACGTCTGTCCACTCAGCTCTCTTCCATGGCAACCAGAACACAGCCTTCACAGGGATCTAAAAACTTGCCGACACTTAAAACACCCTAACATGACATCCCAGGGTTGGGGTGTCTGGGAAGAGAGTGAATCACGGAGTGAATATAGACATTTGCAAAACTGAATAAATGCTGCAGTCTCAGAACCTGCCTGCTTCCGTCCCCTCGGCTGATAGACAGCTTGCATTGTATCTTTCGCCTCAGCATCTCTATTGTTCACCTGGTCTGCCAGGTGCGGCCTCACTTCTTTACTTCTCAGCGGCCAGATGACCAGATCTCTGTGACCTGGCCTCGGCTCTCTCTTGTCTTTGGTGGGCCATGTCCTGATGGCCCCACCATCCCCGCTTGGCTTGGATCCTCTCAGCAACCAGGTAATCATACCAGAATCACTAGAAAAAGAGCGAAGCTCCAAACCCAGGGATCAATCCCCTGGTCTCCATTTAGGAATGTGTAAGTGCTCACCTCCCGCATCACCTTTCTACAAGCCCCCACAAACTCAGAGCCTTCAGACAACGCCCACGGATTAGTTTATACATAGTATCTCCGGATCCGGAGTCCAGGCACAGCCTGGCTGGGTCCTACGCTCAGGGTCTGTGCCGGGTGGCAATCCAGGTGTCTGTTGGGACTGTGACCCATCAGAGACTCCACTGGGGAAAAATCCACTCCAGGCTCCCTCGGGTCATTAGTACAACTCACCCTCGTGCACCTGTGGGATCAAGGGCCCTTTTTGTCTCGGGCTGCTGGTCAGAGACTGCTCTCAGCTCCTGGAGGCTGCCTGCAGTTCCTACCAAGTGGCCCTTTGCAGGAGGGAGAGTGTCTTCTTCAGAAGCAAGAGGGAGAGTGTCTCAGTGCATCTACTAGTAGTAACACACAAGCACACACGTACACACACACACACCCTGAGTCAACTGTCATTATTTGTGGGTTCTGGATTTGTAACCTAGCCTACTTGTTAAAATTTATTTGTAACCCCCAAATCAATACCTGAGGTGCTTTTGGTGACATCTGTGTGAAATGCACCCAGCGGGGAGATCGGAGCAGCCAGCTGTGGTGGCACAGGTGGTGCCTTCCCTCCTCTTTCAGCTCTCCCACAGGGGTGACCGGAGGTGACCGGAGCGGGAGGGGGCAGGGGGCTGTGCCGGGTAGTGCAGACAGCTCTGGCTCTCGGGCCAGTTGGATGAGACTTGAATCCCAACTCAGGCACCTGTTAGTGCGGCAGCCTCAGGCAAGTCACATACTGTGTCTCAATGCCAAGCTCTCTTTTGTAAAATAGAGAAAATGAAATCAACCAGATGAGCTGTTTTTTAAAATTTAAGACTGTAGACTATGTGAGACAAAGATATTTTATATATATATTTTTTTCACTTGGGAATGCAGAAATAGTGACTGCTGGACCATTGTATGTATGTATGTATGTATGTACATATATGTATGGATATACATATATATTTATAAAGTATGCCAACTATATAGAACATATCTATCATAAATAATGAGAATCAAATGTATATACATCTATATGTATATATACATACACACCTGTGCATCTCTATTATCATATCTATTATATATACATATATAATAATAGTATTATAAGGATATATAATACTGCATATAAATATAATAGCATATATAAGTATTATATAATACACACTTGTGGTATATATTTATACATATATAAGTATAGATATAAAAATAATTCATATATAAAGGCAATTTAGGGAGTGACAGCTTTTCCTATTACCTTTGTTATACTCTACTAGTTGGAATCAAATCACTGGTCCTACCCAGAGTCAAGAGGAGGGGTTTATATAAAGGCATAAATATTATAATTTTGGTCATCTCAGAATCTTTTCATTGTAACTCCTGTTCAGCCAAAGTCTTTCTACCTCTGCACAGTGGCTAGCATGGAGAACATACCATAC
Organism: Saccopteryx leptura; assembly: GCF_036850995.1. Lineage (NCBI taxonomy): Eukaryota > Metazoa > Chordata > Mammalia > Chiroptera > Emballonuridae > Saccopteryx > Saccopteryx leptura. The sequence continues at coordinate 210,107,095 of NC_089506.1, forward strand.
ATGGTTGAATTTATAGGAAATTCTGTCCAATACCAAGTGTGTCCAGGTCTCAGCCTTGGAACTTCAGTCCAGAGATACCCCAGCAGGTCAGAACACCTGCTGCGAGTGCCTTTTTGAGTGTGGCCAGCCACTGCAGGCCTGTGAGGTCAATATGTTGCAATACATACCCACAGAAGCACAACTCGCGTTGAAAAAAATTTTGTGATCAGACAATTGGAGTTTCATTTTACTAGTTACAAAGAGCTTGATTTGACATGGTCATTGGAGAGCATTACATAACATCCTGCCATCTGCTGTCTATTTTAAAATTCACTAAAGCATGTTTTCCTCTTTCCAGAGACAAATTAATGTTCTCACGACCACAGTCTGCTTGGCTGGCCTCTGACTGGGGCAGAACCATTCCAATTGTGCATGTCTAATAGGCAAGAGCTGGTCTGTCAACCACACAGCCCAGCCCGGTACCCTGACGCGTCCTCCACCAACACAGATCCTGAAGGGGGGATGGCCGGTGTCCCAGAGCCCGGGTGCTGCTGGCAGCGTTTCCGCTTCATGACTTGGATCCAGTCTTCTGTCATGGCTCAGAGTGCTTGGGTTGTAGGCAACAAAAGCCAACTACGAAGATCATGCAAAATAAGGTGATTGATTAGTGGGATATTGGGGAGCTGAGAAAACTGAAGGAAATGTTGAGTGCTAGTTCTGGGAATCCAGGAAGTTGGTGCTAGTGGAGGGCTTCCTCTGAGAGCCACAGCCAGGGAAAACAGCTCATACTACTTCCCGTCATTTGTGCCTCTCCACTCAAGTTTTCTCTGGGACGAAGCACAGGATGGACCTCTATTGGGTCACTTGTTCCCTTATTTGGAAGCATGAGGCTACTTTACAGCCTCCTGTAAAGCTGCCACCTGCTGGGAACAAGTGGTGCCCCAAAGCAAAGCCAGGGGTCCCTTGCCATAAGGAAAAAGGAATCCTAGACATCCAAAGACAGAAGTGTACTGTGACAGCCAACATCACACTCAAAGGGCAAAAATGAAAAGCAATCCCCTTCACATCAGGAACAAGACAGGGGTGGTGTCCCCTTTCACCACTTTTTCAACATAGTCCTGGAAGTCCTAGCCACAGCACACTCAGACAACAAGAAGAAATAAAAGGCGTCCAAATTGGAAAAGAAGAAGTAAAACTGTCATTATTTGCTGACAACATGGTACTGTACATAGAAAACCCTAAAGTTTCCGCCAAAAAAAACTACTAGACCTGATAAATGAATTTGGCAAGGTGGCAGGATATAAAAATTAATATTCAGAAATCAGTGGCATTTTTACACACCAATAATGAACTGTCAGAAAGAAAAATTAAGGAAACAATCACATTAACTATTACAAAAAAATAAATAAATAAGGTGCCTAGGAATAAATTTAACCAAGGAGGTAAAAGACTTGTACTCAGAAAATTATAAGACATTGAAAAAAGAAATTGAGGAAAATACAAACAAGTGGGAGCATCTACTGTGTTTATGAATAGGAAAAGTCAACATCATTATGGCCCTGGCCAGGTGGCTCAGTGGGTAGATTCTTGGCCTGGTATGTGGATGTCCCTGGTTCAGTTCCCGGTTGGGGCACACAGGAGAAGAGACCATCTGCTTCTCTTCTCCTCCCTCTCCCCCTTCTCTGAGGATAGCTAGTTGGTCCAAGCATTGGCCTCAGGTGCTAAGAATAACTTGGTTGATTCAAACATTGGCCCCAGATAGGGGTTACAGGGGGATTCAGGTTGGGCTGTATACAGGAGTCTGTATCACTATCTCTCCTCCTCCCACTTAAAAATAAAATAAAATAAAATATCCATACTACCCAAAGCAACCTATAGAGTCAATGCAATTTTTATTAAAATATCAATGGCATATACTTCACAGATCTAGAACAAATATTCTAAAAATTTATTTGGAACCAAAAAAGAACCCAAATAGCCTCAGCTATCTTGAAAATAAAGAACAAAGTGGGAGCTATCACACTTCCTGATATCAAGCTATACTACAAGGCCACTGTAATCAAAACAACCTGGTACAGGCAGAAGAACACGCATGCAAATCAATGGAACAGAACAGAGAACACAGAAATAAATCCACGCCCTTACGGTCAATTACTACTTGACGAAGGAGACAAGAGTATTCAACGGAGTCAAGACAGTCTATTTATTATAATAAACGGTATTGGGAAAATTGGACAGGTACATGTAAAAAAATGAAATTAGACTATCAACTTATACCATTCACAATAATAAACTCAAAGAGGATAAAAGACTGAAAGGGAAGTCGTGAAACCAGAAGTATACTGTGGACCTACCAGGAAACTCAGCCTAGACCTGGTCAGCGGCTGCTGTCAGTTCAAGGTAACATGACTCCTGAGAGAAAGAGATAACCTTCTAAAAACCAGTTTTCTTTATCTACTTACTCATTCAAAACAGTTATTGAATAACCAGTTGTTTACTAGGCCTTCTTCTAACCTTCAGGGAAAAAGAAAAGTATAATCAAGTAATTGCCCTCAAATTCTTTGAAGTCTAATGGAGAGGTAAAAATAAACAAAATAGAAACAGACTCGTAGATGCAGAGAACAGACTGACAGCTGTCAGAGGGGAGGGGTCGGGGGGTCTGGGTGAAAAAGTGAAGGGATTGAGCAGCAGAGACCAGACAACAGTATGGTGATCACCAGAGGGAAAGGGGGTGGGGCAGAAGAGGGTAAAATCGGCAATAAATGGCGAGGGAAGGAGACTCGACTTGGGGTGGTGAGCGCCCATACAATATACACAATACACAGATGATGTGTTATAGAACTGTACAACTGAAACCTGTGTAAATGTGTAAATCAATGTCACCCCAACATATTAAATAAATAAAAAATAAAGCCAGTTGTCACGGCTGTAGTGATGATAGTTGTATTTACTAAGCGCATTCTTCATGTCAGGCCCTGTGCCAGGGGGTTTGCATTCGTTACATTAGCCAATTCTCACAGCCTTTTGTGACCCGCTGCCCTACTGCCCAGTGCTGGAGAGCTGTACAAGATTTGCTTGAGCCCCACCAGCTGGGCAGACAGCACTCCAAGCCCTTCTCAGGGACGTCACTGGCTGCTGGGCATTCTACACTGAGGAGTTCCTTCCGGCACAGTGTTCCTTCTCGAATCTAGAAGAATTTATTGGTGATGCAGCGATGGCAAAAAGACGCACTTGGGCGGAGTCATTGCGTGGACGGAGTCATTGCGTGGCTGTGTTCTATATTCGCCTGATAGCCGGTTCGATAGGTGAGACCAACAGCTGAACACTAAGTGCTTTTCAGAAACAGTCCAACCCGGGCGTAGTCTTACGGGGCAGACCCCAGTGACCACTCAGACCACGCTGCTCCCTCTCACCGCTGTCCTTCTCTCCATTCGCTCCTCAGACTGTCACTGTCTCCTCAGCCAGGAACAGTTCAGAGAGGCCTCCCTTGACCATCCCAACCCATCGTTCCCACCTCAGCCAGCTTATGTTCCTCCTTGTGGTTATAATAATACAGAACTGACTGCTTGATTTCTTCCCTCCTTTGTTTGTAACCCCCACCGCAGTGATCGTTGCAAAATAAAACAGACCTTGTCTGTATTGTGAAAATGTTCCCAGGAAATGACTGTTCAAATATATATATATATATTAATATATATAATATATATACATATATATAATATAATATATTTTTTAATGTAAGAATGAATGAATGAATGTGACCATCGCACAGAAATTCCACAAGAAATCTTATCCTGACAGGTCTCTGTCTGGTCTTTGCAGAGGAAAAACAGAAATGTCCCAAGGCCCAAAGAACTTTCCTGATGTGTTAAATGAGAGCCCTGTTCAACTCAGCACGACGTGTCCTGTGTGCCAGACCGGCTTTCAGAGCCCGCAGGAGTTTGAGTGGCAGGGAACCCTACCTCCCGCTCTCCTGACCCCGTCACCAAATCTACATCTACGCTAGTGCAATCATGGTTACTATTTACCAACTGCCTCCTGCATAGCAGGCACTAGGCGATGCCCTGAATGTGTATTATTTAACTATTTATAACAACCTTGTAAGGCGGGTATCATGATACCCACATTACCAGTAGGTAACTGGTAAACAGATTGCTCAAAGCCTCGCATTCGGTGGTGGCACTGAGATGAAGGACACAGAACACTGTAGTTCGCACGGGCCAGAACAGCTGCCCTTCCACAATCCCAGATCTCTGGGCATGACCTTCCACGCAAGGTGGGACCCCCAGCCTCATGTCTGTGGTACAAAATCACACCTTCCAGACCTTACAGGATTTATACAAAGTGGGGTGCTTGACCCAAGATGGTCCCAATAAAATCCTGCCTTTGAGTATTTGGAAGAGATGGGGTCCATCTTTGGTAGGCGGAACCGTAAGTTTTGAGCCTCTAGAGTTGGGGGCCACATTCCCATGGCTGGTCTCTAGGAAGAGACAGTGAAACTCTTGAGAAAAAGAAAATAAAGGGAGTTCTGGAAATTGCTGAGTCTCTAGTTGTAGTTTTCTTTGAAACTCAGATGCTCCGCTTCACTTCCATGGGTTCCTTAGAATGTCCTAATATTTCTCCAGTCAAGTTCCCTCTTGTCCAAGTGACCTTTAATTTAGTCTTGACCAGTTTGTAGCTTAACATGTCTCACTGGTTTCATGTGAGGCAGTGGGTAGACTGTGAATTTTTATTTAGTGTCACCCACAGACACCATCAGTTCAGGCCACGATCCACACAGCTCGTGTTTGGGCCAATCCAACCACAATGTCTCTGAGCAGGAGAGGAATGCACGAACCATTTCTCTGCATCTTCCCACTCGAGGAAAGTCATGATTCAAGAAGTCAAAACGTATTCAAGAATTCTTCCTGGCAAAGCGAGGGCAACCAGCCTTCCCCCCAATATAAATGATCCCTTGCTATGGAAAATGAGTAGCCTTTAAACCAAAATGGCACTTGCTGATATGAAATTCTTGTTTCAATGCAGAAAGCTTTTTTTTTCCCCCCTGAAGTATTCATTCCTGACAAACAAAACAAATTGTCATGCCAAACACATACGAAGATTGCAGAGATGCACCGCCATTAAATTCTACTTAGCGGCAGAGCGTCTCAGGTGTTGTCTAAATTTATCCCTCTGAGCTCCCTTTCTTTCCAACCTAAACACCATTTCTTGCAGCTTTTGCTTCGACTTACAAGGGTTTGATAAATAGAAATATTTTACACAATGCATTAAGATTAGGTCAGCAGGGGAGGCTGACCTGGTTGGATCAAATCTTGTATTGATTCCTCAAAGTATCTTTTTTTTTTTTTTTTTTACTAAAACTTGGACCCTTGCAGAGAAATATGCTCCAAGTGTAAAATAAGGAAGGGAAGTCACTGGTTCCAAGGCAAAGAGAGAACAGGAAAGCATTGGACGGATGGGTTGTCCTCTTGGAAGCCTCATGCATTCTTAGTCCGAGACACCAGAGAAAACAACAAAAGCAGCACCAGGCCCACCCTGCCCTGCAGTCTGCACACCAGCACGGGCCCCAGCAACCCTTCATTCCACGCCTGTGAGTGAAGTCACCATCACAGCACGCCTCCTCGACCAAGCGCTGAGTAGATGTCCAGGTGCCAGAAGGAATGCCAGTTGGACTTTCTGACCCTGGAGACTAAAATCTTTACGTCACCTCGTCAGAGGGAACAGCCCCTGCCTTCCCTCTCGTGGCCCCGTTTCAGGAGTCATGTCCTTCCCGGGATGACTGTGGGCCGGGGGCAGAAGAGGGAGGAGCATGCCGAGAAGTCCAGGGAGTTTATCCAGCAGCAAATGGGACCTTACTTTCAAGTGACATAGACTTTTTTTCCTTGTTGTCACAGGTATGGTTTCATTAAAATTACTGAATTGTCTTGAGTTGGTGCACCAAGTAGTTGAAATGGGGAGCTTCGAACAAATCTATATATGGACAAAAGTCAACTTATATGGCCGCTAGAAAAGGCAATCGGTCAAATACTAAGACCAAGATCCTCAGTGAATAGTCAGAAGTCAAGAAAGGAGACGCATCATTGAGTGGAAACCCCTCAGAAGCCTCCTGAATAGGCACAGACTCCAGGTTTGGCTCTGACAGCACCCCCCTGCTCCTGCCCAGAGAGCCTACCTTCTAGCCTCCTTTGAGGACTTTAAAAAGTATAAAATTTCAATGGCGTAAACACTCACATTCTTACTATACCAAAATAGGAATATTTATATTTTGTCATAATTATTTCCAGTCTTTAAAGCAAATAAACAAACAAAATTACAGATAATACAAAGCCATGTGCCAGTTCCGTTTCCCACCCCACCCCCCACCCCCACACACTCCCTCCCCAGGCAGCCACGGGCAAGAGCTTAATGTGGATCCTTTGGTCGATATGTCTCAATATCTGGTGTCGTTCTGTATGTAGGGTCAAAAACTCACACCAGTAGCTTCCCCCTCCTCTTGCTTTCTTCACTCCACGCTGTGTCTGAGCCTGTCCATATCGACACAAGGCATCAGAGAGCAGCATCACATTGAAAAGAGAACTACCGGTCTTCCTAACTGATACATTGCAGTCCATCTCGTAAATGCACTGCGCTTTCCTCATCCGGGTCTCCACTGACAGGCATGCGGGTTATTTGCTAACAGCTGCCCTTCCAGGCACTGCTGCGCTGCACATCCTTGTACCAGGCACTACTGCACTGCACCTCCTTGTACCAGGCACTGCTGCACTGCACATCCTTGTACCAGGCACTGCTGCACTGCACCTCCTTGTACCAGGCACTGCTGCACTGCACGTCCTTGTACCAGGCACTGCTGCGCTACACGTCCTTGTACCAGGCACTGCTGCACTGCACCTCCTTGTACCAGGCACTGCTACGCTGCACAGCCTTGTACCAGGCACTGCTGCGCTGCACGTCCTTGTACCAGGCACTGCTGCACTGCACGTCCTTGTACCAGGCACTGCTGCGCTGCACCTCCTTGTACCAGGCACTGCTGCGCTGCACGTCCTTGTACCAGGCACTGCTGCACTGCACGTCCTTGTACCAGGCACTGCTGCACTGCACGTCCTTGTACCAGGCACTGCTGCGCTGCACGTCCTTGTACCAGGCACTGCTGCACTGCACGTCCTTGTACCAGGCACTGCTGCACTGCACGTCCTTGTACCATGCACTACTGCACTGCACCTCCTTGTACCAGGCACTGCTGCGCTGCACCTCCTTGTACCAGGCACTGCTGCGCTGCACAGCCTTGTACCAGGCACTGCTGCGCTGCACCTCCTTGTACCAGGCACTGCTGCGCTGCACCTCCTTGTACCAGGCACTGCTGCGCTGCACGTCCTTGTACCAGGCACTGCTGCGCTGCACGTCCTTGTACCAGGCACTGCTGCGCTGCACCTCCTTGTACCAGGCACTGCTGCGCTGCACCTCCTTGTACCAGGCACTGCTGCGCTGCACCTCCTTGTACCAGGCACTGCTGCACTGCACATCCTTGTACCAGGCACTGCTGCACTGCACCTCCTTGTACCAGGCACTGCTTCACTGCACGTCCTTGTACCAGGCACTGCTGCACTGCACATCCTTGTACCAGGCACTGCTGCACTGCACGTCCTTGTACACATCTCTTGGCACAATCACAAAAGCGTTTGTCCAATGCACGTGCTTAAAGGTGGAATTGGTAAGTCCTAGGAGTGTGTATTTTCAGGTGTTTGTACAATAGATTCTTCCAATTTGTTTCTCGACGAGGCCGCGCCAATCTACGGTGCCCTCAGCCCTTGAGGAACATGCCATCTCCCCAACCCTATGAGGAATATCTTTAGATTTAGGCTGAGACGGCCTCAGCTTGGGCCAAGAACTTGACCTTCCACAAAAGAGAATGGATTAACTTAAATGTAAAAAAAAAAAAAAAAAAAAAAAACCCACGAAAACCTGAAGTTTAATTTAATTCTCTTTTAATCACCAGTTGCATCCTTTGAAAAGCTAATAACGCATCTGCATTCCCCCACCTTGTGATAAGTTAATGAATTAGCCACTTGCCCATCAGAAAATAACCCCTTGGGATAGTGTGTCAAAACTGAGTAAGGCGCTCAAGCTCGTATGGAGTTGATGGATTTAAGGCAAGGTTTTAGGCAACAGTAATGTTGTTTAGAAGATGAATCTACTCATAAGAGCCCCTCCATGACAAATGACTTACTTGGAGGCTAACTATTTATGAGGTCCAGGTGGGAGAGGTACAAACTTAATTAAAGTTTGAAAACATAATAGAATCCAAAGCAGTGCATCAATTTCTCGGTGCCCAATCAAAAAGCCAAGGATGTCCTTAATAGGTGGGCGACATCTGCCTCTGGGTGCTGCAATATATAGTTATCTAATGTATATGGGACCAATTGCTGCTGATCTTGCTGAAGTCACGCCCTACACCTACACACATACACACACACACACACACACACACACACACACACTTCTTCTCTCCTCTCCCCATGTCCGCTTATGAGACCAATTCATCTCAGCTGGAGAGAGAATCATGACTGTTTCTATCACACACACTTTACACTGGATTCTAATAAAATCAAGCTCAGGCGGGCTGCCCACCCTCGTTCTTTAACGACTTGCTCCCTCCATATCTGGGAAATCACTCGGACTGTCACTGCCCAATGCTCCCTGATGCCGGAATGCAAGGGCAGCGTCACATAAAAATATTTTAAAGACTCACTTGAATCACAATCCGGGGAACCCAATACTCCTGCACAATCTTAAAATATAAATAAATATAAACAACGCAGGACAGGACCCAGATACACCAGCCAAGCATTCATTTTGCTACACTTCATTACAGCGTTGGGTGATGTATCTGAAATATAACTTGATAGCTTCAGTGGCTCCCTACTGAGGAAAAAGCTGATTGAAAAGACTGAATCAATCCCAACTCTGTGTCTATATAAAACACATTTGGAAGACACTTCACTAAGCAATGGGGTCCTTGGAAGGCTGCAGAAAACCGAGAGAAATGTCCGAGGCTAGTCCTGGAATGAGCAGACACGCGGGCATGTATGCACGCAGGCAGCAATTGAGGGCAGTAAGAGAGGAACGTTGTTGTCATGTCAGAGGTATAGCCCACCATGGGGGTCATCCAACTGTCCCAGCAAGATCAAGGCTGGTGAAGCAGACGGATGCATCCCCGGGACCTTGGGACTCCACGGGCTGCTTTAAATGACGTCACTGTCCAGGCTCCAGCCCAGAGAAACAGAGTCAGAACCTCTAGGGAGGGACGCTGGTATTTTTTTCAAAACCTCCCCAAGGGATTTAACTTTGCATCTAAGGTTGAGACACTCAGGCTCAAGGAATCTGAAACTTCAGCAATATTTTCTAGACTTTAGCAAAACCAAAACAATCATTGCCTTTGCCTCTTCCTCCAACAAAACCAGTGGTGGTTAACATTGCACTTGCAACTACGAATTTTGCTTTCTCCACATTACCTCCTTCAAATCTCCCCGGGAAGAGGAAAATAATAGGTAACTGGTAGTGAGAGCTTATTATACACCAGGTATGGTGCTAGGCAATCTCCGTGCTTCATCTCGGTAAATCCTTACAATAACCCCCAGAGGTAGGCACTCTCCTTATCCCCACCTTCTAAGTGAATGCGCAGAGCCCCAGAGAGGGTAAATACTCCATCCTTTAAGCATGAGGCCGCCTCAGGGGCTCACACCCACCTCTGCGAGCTGCAAGGCTCTGCATTTTCCCTAGTGGTTTGCCTCACACAGAGACTGTACCAGTTTTTGAAATGTGAAGTTCTCACTTTTAAAGAAAGAACAGTAATAGATTTCATGTACCCGGTTGTCAGTCCTGGTGAGGAAAACTCAAGCACCTCTCCGGCTCTTCCATCAGCTCAATGTGTGGCTGCCAAGGGTATAGACATCTCTCTTTCAGTGTAGGGTTGTTAGTCACACAATCTTGGATAAAAAAACTTGAGCTCTTCCTGTTCCCAGCTGTGAGATTTGGGGCCAAATTTTTATCTACTATGAAACTCAGTTGCATGAGCTATTAGATGGGGATAATACCTGCCTCCCAGAATTATCAGGATTAAAAGTAACTACATTTATGAAAGCTCATGACACAGTCAGGGTGACCTCTTCCACCATGTGTCAGAGGTACCTAGACTATGGCTGTCAGTTCATATCACTCTTACCTCTAGCACCACCTGATTATCTCATCTTAACAAGGTTATAGCAAATACTAGTTGCAGCAGCTGTGTGATGTTATATTTTATTCTTAGGCCCCCCAAAGGGAACCACTGGTGCCCCTACAATGGTAAAGATTTTAATGGATGCAGATTTGAAAGGCATGATGCATTTATTAATCTTTCATTGGAGTAAACAGTAACAAAGCCAGCAGGAGAGATCATTAATTTACATTAATAGCTTTCAGTATCGTATACACCAGCGCCTGACATGAAACAGTAATCTGAAACCAAACTATGACTGTGTCCTACATGAGCTAATGTATCACAACCCTCTAGACCCAGTGCTCATGCATTTCAACAAGGAGACGATGTGTGCATGCATCCCAATGCGCACAGGAAAATAGTCCAACTCCTTACCACGGTTTTCAAGGTCCTATCTCCTCCAGACTCCTCTCAGACCACACATACTCACTCTTCGGGGGCCAAAGTAGCCTTGCTATGGTGTATTTCTCAGACACTTAGGCTTAATGCCGCCTCAGGGCCTTTGCACATGTTGATAACACTACTTGGAACATTCCCCACCCTAACCCAGCTCTTTGTAGGACTGGATCTTTTTAATACTACAGGTCTCAGCTCTCCCCATTCCTGTCTGCCTGTTCCTGTCTGTCTGTCTCTCTCATTAAAAAGTCCTAGTCCTGAAAAAAGAAGGTCAATTCCAGTCTATAGTGGAGTCCTTCACTCAGATTTGTGCCTGTCTTAGCAGCCTCTACCATGGTTCAATGTCTGGGTCCTAGGGCAGAGTGGGGGCTATAAAATTAAATAGGAGGAGAAGGTTCACTAGAATATAAAAATACAATATTGGCTGCAAAAGGAATATATTTTTATATGGGGCTTCTTTATTCTTCCATCAAGCAAAACAAATAGAACTGCAGCCAACTAAGGCCCTATTTTCATTAAGCATCTCCTCCCCAAATAATAAGTTTCCTTGATGGTATCCTGCATCCATACCTCTCATCCATGGCTTATGCCCCTTACACCTCATGTTGTTCCTGGCCAGTTTCAGGAAGTCCCTTTACGTTTTGGAGTCTTTGTGGATACATCTCTATTAAATCAATTATCTTCTTACTCTAATTTCCCCTTCAGCTCTTGGGTCTGATGCCACAAACATACGAGAGAGCTATTTCCTTATTCTTCCTTAAACAACAACAACAACAACAAACTATTTCCAGGGGAAAGATAATAGTAAGATCTGCTTTTGATTGAATACATAACCCTTACACCAGGCACTGTGCTAGAAAATTAGTTCTCATTATGAAATGTACTCTATCATGAACTGTGCTCTCATTATGAAATGTAATTCTCATTACAACATGCTTGAGATAGGTACAACTGAAACAGAGATTCAGAGGGGAGATTATCTTGTACAATGTCACACAGGGAATCTTCGGTGGGGTCCCCCTCCAATTTGGAAGGCTCTGCTGCTGGAACCCATTACTTTTATCACCACATAAAAAAGTTCATTACCAGGTAGTAATCAGACAGAGGACTGTGTGAAACAGGATTGATGGCCAGCAGAACTATTTGGGATGTATAAGCACAACTTCACCAGGTTCTTTAGTGTCTACCGGAGAAAAAACATGAAGCCCAGGCTAATAGGCAACTCCCGACTAGCTTAAATGGAAATGTGCACTCACAGAAAATATGACAGTGTCTTCAATAGCCTTGCCCTTTCTGGGGTACACTGTCTGGCTCCTGTTTACCAATTAGCTGAACAGCTCTGTATTATAACAAGGCATAAATGGAGTAATGAATTGAGATGCAGGTTTCATAAAAGTGATTAACTGCTAAATTCCAGTTCAGCTAACAGTTCAATTATCCCATTTTGCATCTCAGCCCTCCATCCAATTTTGCATTCACAGAGCCCCAATCACCGAGGCACCCACATCCTTCGCATTACCATTAATTAAGCCATTGCTCTTTCCCGGGAGTCTGTCCACCCTTCCTCGTGAGCTGGACTTGCAAATAAAAATAGGAAGAGAGAGTTTTTAGAAACAGATATATCCAGGTAGACACCGGGGGCTGACCCAAAGTGGATTTTAATCATCGCCACCCTGTACATATAGCTACCACCTTCTTCTGAGAATACAAATATAGACAAATCTCACGTAGTATTTGTCCAGAGACATGGGAAATAATAGTACTGGAGGAAGAGCAGAGACCTCAGCTGAGGTTTTTACCTGTCTGTGGTGGCAAATAGGTTCCTGGGGGAAAATATGCCGCATCAGAAGGAGGCAATAATTAACAAAAGGAACGCGTTCAGGACCATGGACAGGGCTCTCTGATCGCCCTTATTTCATTATTGAGCACAATTTGACTTAAAATGTCAAAAAGATCATCAGGAGGCCCTCATCCCCATCACCTCATTCCTACCCCAGTACACACATAGACCTGTTTACTTCTTGTATTGATCAGGGCTCTTGGTTACAAATGATAAGACACTATCAGGTATTGGTTTAACTGGAAAAAGAAGTTCTTAAAAAGGATTTTGGATCTCTCACCAACTTGCAGTGAAGGCTGAAGAGTAAGATCAGCTACCATAGCCGGGACGATACCACAGAACAAGTGGATTTGAACCACACAGGTGTCTCCAAAGGTCACTGACTGGCTGGTGCTGCCATTAGAACGGTTTCTAAGCTCTCCCTCCAGAGCCAACATCCCAGGAGGAAGCAGTAGATTTCTCCACACTCACATTCCTGCAGCAAACTGCCAGGAGAGAGGAGGGATGAGCTATATGATCCTTTTAGCTTCCCGACTCCCATTAACACCCACCAACAATAATTCCCTAAATGCATGAAGGGAGCTCAGATGCTGAGCAGTCAAAAGGTACACACCTATATGCCTCCACCATGCATGCCCTCCTCTCACCCACTTCAGTGAATGGTTCTTAGGATAGAGTTCCTTGAGGACGTTGGTCTTAAAGACCTTCTGCCTCCTTTGTCCCATCTGTCACTTTGTGCCCTTCCCATCTGTAGTGCATCTTCACGGGTCCTTTCCTCCAGAACACAGCGTTCCCTTTACCACCTCCTCTGTCCAGAATGCTCCTCCCCTAGTGAGCTGCCACTCAGCCTCTGAACTCAGAGAAATGTCTGCTCCAGACTTGACTGAGAATCCATGTTACAGCTCTCTCCGCATTGCATGTTTATTCCATGAATGCTGACAATACACCAGCGTGATTCTCTGCTGCATCTACAGCAGCTAACATGGTGGCTGGCTGACAGTTGATGCTCAGCACAATTAATTTCTCAACCCTGGCTTCAAATAAAAATACCACAGAGGAAGCAGGTGAATAGTAGGTGAGTATTACGCCTTAGCCCATTTATCCATGTGGATCATTTACACTATCTCTGTCCTGGACTCCATGCCCTGCAGTGTCCCCTGTCAACATGGGCCTTTGGAAAGTCAGTTTTCCCACGTTTGGGAAAGTGACCATTTCCCAAGAGGCTTTGGCAGCCTCTTAGTAGCCCTTACTACTCAAAAACAAAACTCAGTTTTACTAAAACCTGAATGTGCAGGTGAATCTTACGCCAGACCCTTGGCTTCCTGTGTGAGAATATTCTGTGTGCGACTCTCTTCTTTCTCTTAAGAGGTGCCCATTCAACACCCTGAAAGAAATTAGCACTTCTGTCCTTTCAGAATGCAGGAAGCACCAAACGCTTGACTGCTAACTTATCCAAGAGAATTTATAGTAACGTGCAAAATGCGAGGCCTGGGTTCAACATCTGACTGTCCCTCCTGCTAGCCATTTGACCCTGCTTTCAAGAGTCCCCTTAACTCTTGACAAATCATTAAATTATATGTGCAATATATGTTTAGTGACAGATACACACTAATTGTTTAACAAATGCAATTTTTAATAAATAAGGGATGGATGGATGGATGGATGGATGGATGGATGGATGGACAGATGGATGGGAGGATAGGTGGGTGGGTGGGTGAGTGGGTGGATAAATGAGTGGGTTGGTAGGAAGGCTAATACTTTTAGCCTTTAAATGATCTCCATCAAGGCCTGCATTGTAGACAAGGCTTAGCCCCTGGAGGCATCACTTGTAGAAGATGATGTTCCCAGAAACAGGCATCTGTCTCCTAAAACTGCACCCAACAGGAGCTCTGCACCCCACCCCCTTTATTTCTGGGCAATGTCTGCAGCTGCCAGGGGCTCCTCGAGCAGAAGCGAAGAGGGGCGAGTGTCTCCAAACACCCCGACGCCCAGGAGCGAGGACGTCTGGAGCAGGTGCCGTGAGTCCCCCACCCATCTCTCCCTGAGGGATGAGCCTCAGCACAGTGTTGAAAATCCCTGGGCCCTGGCTGGTTGGCTCAGCGGTAGAGCATCGGCCTAGTGTGCGGAGGACCCGGGTTCAATTCCCAGCCAGGGCACACAGGAGAAGTGCCCATTTGTTTCTCCACCCCTCTGCCACGCTTTCCTCTCTGTCTCTCTCTTCCCCTCCCGCAGCCAAAGCTCCATTGGAGCAAAGATGGCCCGGGCGCTGGGGATGGCTCTGTGGCCTCTGCCTCAGGCGCTAGAGTGGCTCTGGTTGCAACATGGCGACGCCCAGGATGGGCAGAGCATTGCCCCCTGGTGGGCAGAGCGTCGCCCCTGGTGGGCGTGCCGGGTGGATCCCGGTCGGGCGCATGCGGGAGTCTGTCTGACTGTCTCTCCCTGTTTCCAGCTTCAGAAAAATGAAAAAAATAAAAAATAAAAAAAAAGAAGAAGAAAAAAAAAAAGAAAAAGAAAATCCCTGGGCTGGGCCCTGCAGCCGCGTGGGCTGTGAGATGACATGACACCCGGGTGACATACAAGAAGGCTCAGTGTCGAGGTCCGATTGCCGTGTTTAAACATAAACAGCTCGTTTTTCCATGCCTTGTTTTCTGTGTTTCCATTATCTGGCAAAGTTGGGTCCAATTGAGAAGGAGGCAGCTGTGTTTGGGGAGCGATTGTCTCCTTCCCATTGGGCACGTGAGCTGCGTTCTCTGTTGTCCACATCTGTGGCTGCCGGCCTGGAAACTCGAGAGTGGCTCCTCTCCTCCCCGGCAGAAGCACGTTTATCTCAAAGCCCAGAAAGGATTCTGTAGCCAGTGGCCTCTTACAAACAGGAGAACCTCCTGGACTGATCATACCCTCTCCTCCTTCCTTAACACCCGGAGATGTGCTATTTTAAAATGCCTGCCATGCGCCACATTACATCTTTGCATGATAAGTTTTGACCATAGGGTTGGAGAAACGGCTTGCCTGAAATTACAGATTTATAAATGTCACCATCCAGGATCTGAATTCAAAATTTTCTCCAAAGCTTAAGGTTTTGACACTGTAGTATGTTTTATGCAAACTACGAGCTGCTTCCAGTTCTAAGCCTAAGGACTGTCAGAAAGCCCCTCTCCCACCTTGGCTCTCTCAATCCCTTTGTCAAGACTCTTTGACACATGAAGGGAAAGCCCCAGGAGAACCAGCATCTAGTGAGAGACAGATGGATTCTAGAGTCAAACACACCTGAGCTCCAGTCCTGGATCCATCACTGTCAACATGTTTCTGGGTATGATACCACATATCACTGCACTTCAGTTCTCCCCCTTGAAAAAGAGATGTGCGTATTTTATCCATTTGAGAAGGAAGCGGAAATTACACAAGAAAAACAATCTATTCGGCCCTGGCCGGTTAGCTCAGCAGTAGAGAGTCGGCCTGGCATGTGGATGTCCTGGTCAGGACACACAGAATTGACCATCTGCTTCTCCAACCCTTTCCTTCCCCCTTTCTCTCCCCTTACCACAGCCATAGCTCGAGTGGTTCAAGCAAGCTGGCCCCAGATGCTGAGGATGGCTCCATGGCTTCGCCTCAGGTGCTGAAATAGCTCAGTTGCTGAGCAACAGAGCAATGGCCCCACGTGGGCAGAGCACCGCCCTGTAGGCGACTGGCCAGGTGGCTCTCAGTCGGGACACATGTGGGAGTCTGTCTTTATAGGGTTCTGTCCTTGCTCACACCCTGCCTTTCACTTAATAAAAAAATAAAAATTAAAAAATAAATTAAAAAAAAAAAAGAAAAATATTCAAATCTGAGCATAAATATCAGTTACTCAGAAATACCTTCTCTGGTTCCTAAATCAGGTTAAAACCAGTCGCTTTTAGAGAGATTCACAAAACCTTATGCTCCTCCTCGTGTAACACTTGTTATGTTTGCAATTCCTTTTTAACCACATGCCTCCCTCCCAGGCTCAGAGCGACGATAACAGACTATATCTGCCTGGTCTTCCGCTGTAGAACCACCTCACCTAGAGTGCTAGACACATGACGGACAAGCAAGAAATAATTACGGAGTCGCAACGGATCACGTTTATAAAGCAACTGGCACAACGCCTTGCGCACGACGACAGGCCTTCAAAAAGCCCGAGTTCTTCTTCCTCTTCCCTCGGCGGCTGCCCTGAGAGCCGTGAGCCTTCCTCATCTTCCCTGCCCTCTCGTGACCAGCCTTGATGGCGCAGAGGAAGGCTGTCGGCTGAAGCTAACGCAGGCAGCACGCTAGACGGGGCAGTGCCAGCAGGTCTCAGGCAGCACTGGCCAAGGTCGCCAGCCCTGGAACGTGGCCGTGAACGACCGTGAGTCACTTGGTCACGTTCGCATATATGGTAGAGGAGGAGCGAGCGGGGTGGAGACAGGTGGCTGGCAGGCCGGCACAGCAGGGAGCGAGCGAAAGAGTAAAGAAATGTAAGTCCAAGATGGGAAAGCCCCGTCGCTGGGACCTTCCACCCAGAGGTAGACGTGAACTCCGCCAGGTTGGGACAGTTGCCTCCGGGCCCCCCCCCCCTTCCATTTGACAGGACAACTCGCTGTGGCCTCAGTGACAGCAATGCCAGGATGTGCACAGCAAGCGGAGGCCTCTCTGGAGCTGGGATGTGGAGACTCACTGTGCGCTGCCCTGTTCTGGGAGCCAGGGAGAGCAGGGCCCAGCTAGAAAGCGGCTCTGGATCGGGTCCTCAGGACAGGCTCACTTTGGGAGAAGGCAAACCCCGGCACCTTCCCCGACTGATTCTCGACTTTGATATTGACCCTGTCGCCCTTCCCGCCTGGCGTCTGAGTGCCAGGCGCATGCTTCCTCCTGACCCTGTAATGTGAGCTGTTTCTCATTGACTGGCTACGTCCTTGCCCCTTCTCTGTGACTCCTGCTTGAATAATGAGCTCTAAATATATTTTCGTGTCCTAAACCATTTTTCTTTTCTAATGCTAAATTATAAGGCTTGTGTGTGTGTCAGCAGGAAAACGTGCCCTGCTTTTCCAAAGGATGCAGCTTTGCTGCCAGACATTCTTCTAAAACAACTGGGAGGGGGAGGTGGCATTTCCACCAACGTACCAGTCCAAGAGTGGAGTCTTCACCACGGCTAGCACATCTTCCAGCAATTACTGGCCCAACCCCAAGCTACCCAATTATTTCTGAAAAAGTTCAGGATGAAGAAGGACCTGCTATTAATTATTAAAAACAAAACCCCATGGACACAAATATACCGTGAAGGCCCTCTCATCATCTCTC
The DNA here is from genome assembly GCF_036850995.1 of Saccopteryx leptura. Classification (NCBI taxonomy): domain Eukaryota; kingdom Metazoa; phylum Chordata; class Mammalia; order Chiroptera; family Emballonuridae; genus Saccopteryx; species Saccopteryx leptura. The sequence continues at coordinate 210,124,860 of NC_089506.1, forward strand.
CTTTATTTCTCACGTCCAGCTAGAACGATCAGATGCCACTGAACTTCTCTGGGCTTCTTGCAAGTCACACGCAAATTACAGGCAACCCAAAAACAGCTAGACTTTTCTCATCTTGACATCATTATCTCTAGCTAATGGAGATAGTGACTATGAAAGAAAAAAAAATCATAGATGGATTATTCTCCTATGGCTGTGCTCTTTCTTGTCTTACTCTTTGAGCCCTGTTTGACTTTTTTTTTTAAATCAAATAAAATTTCAGTCTTTTAAGGGACATGGCACATGTAGCCTTTCCTACAAGCTAGGTTCTTTCTAGGGACTAGAGAGGAGTACGTGTCCTTTAAGAAAGAAGTATGCTGACAACCAGACTAAAGAGGTTCAGCGCAACAGACATATATCACAGAATGTGCAAAGGCCCTGGGGCATGTCCAGAAATGGCAGGAAGCAGTTGAGTGAAGTGCAGACAACACCAGGCATGGAGTCAGGACCCCTCCTGATACTGAGCATCTAAATAACCTTGGGCAAGTTTCTTGATCTCTACAACTGAATTTCCCCATCAGGTGGTCCAAGACCTGACCAGACAGTCTTAAATAGCTATTCTAAGGCTCATAAAAGTAAGACAAGAAATTAGGATGCTAAAAATGGAATCCTTACATCCCTGTGGCTCCATCTGGTCCATTCCCAGCCCCTAAGTTGATAGGAATACTCCAAAAACAAATCAAGAAACATAAACTCCTGGTCAGAAACCTGAGAAAATTCAGGTAAGTAGCACCTCTTTTATTTCAGTTCTCAAAAATTCAAATCTCCCCATCTACTTAACTGAGCTATCCAAAGAACATAGGATGGGCTTTTATTATTCATCACTTTGAGAGAAACTGATTATAGGTATGACTTTCCCTAGGAAAAGGCAGTGGCTGTGACTTAAATCTGAATATCCTGCCAGGCCAGGAAGTGGTGTCATTTACCACCACCACCACACACACACACACACACACACACACACACACACACACACACACACAACTTGTGTGGAGATACTAAAAAAAAAAAAATCCTGCAGTAATTTTAAATTATAAAAAGACAAAGGGCCTTATATTCACTAGCTGGTCTCTCTCTGGGCAGCTCTGAATTAGCAAAAGCATCGAGTCCTAAAAATAACAGGGTGGAAGAGGCACCCCTTTCACAAGGGTTTGCATTAGCACTTTGATCACTTGCCCATCAAACTGTGCATTTTTTTTATAGGAAATGAAGAACAGCTTGTCTCCACAGTCTATTATAATTACCACTAAATGCTCCAGAAACTTGGCAGTTTTGAATTTCATAACACCCATGACTGACATTCCTAATTAATACTATTGTTTTTCTCCTCTGGCTGAATTTCCTGAATGCCAACATGCATCGCATACACTAAAAACAGACATTAAAGAAAATAACATCAGTGTTAATCTCCAGCATAAATATATCAAATGCCTCAGTGAAGTGTATAGAAAAGAGCTGGATTCCTATAAATAATGGAGCATCCCTGCCTGATCATCTCTATCCTCCTACGCTAATAAGATGATAATCTCTCTCCTCCGGTGTCCTTGCTCTCAGATTCCAGAACAGCTTTTGGGGACGTGCACTCCCAGCTCTTTTCCTCCCTTGCTTTGCTTTTAAGTTGCAGATTGAAACTGTCAAAGGAAACCTTCCAACTTAAGTCAGAAATAGTATCCACTGGGCACTCTATAAATAAGGGCTCCACAGACAAGAGCAAGATGGTCTAATATGTGCATCCTAATGGATGTTTCTCTGATTTGCATGGAGCTAAGAGCACTCAGCGTTGGCTGATGTCCTCATCTACTATGCTGGGTGGTTTAGAGTGGGAATTTTGACATCAGCGGGCTCTGTTTCGAATCCTGCTTCTTGCCACCTAGTAGCTGGACCATTTCCTTAAGTTCTCTGAGCCTCAGTCTTGTCATCTGTAAAGTGGGAATTATAACAGTACCTATCTCAAAAAGCCATTGTGAGAACCCAAGGAGAAAATGAGTAATGTCTTTAGCAGAGACTCTGGCACGTAGGAAGCACTAATTAAACTTAGCTACTAGATTTGCCATGAATACACACCCAGGTTTGGATGACATATCTCAGAAAAGCATCATAATAGGAATTCCATAAACTCGTATAGTGGTACTGATGAGAAAGACTTCCCTGTGAGGTACCCAGGACTTTAGATTACATTAAAAAAAAAAAAAAGGAACACATATGAGTCTAGGATCACCCTTGTAAAGAATGACAGCTGCCTCTTCTGCTGACCCCCGGAACCTCAGACAGTATCAAAAAGTACAAATGGACAAATGAAAATTAAGTCTGTGGTTTGAGAGGTATATGCATAGATGTTCTCACAATTTCCATATCTTACCCCATAACCACTTATTTAATTGGTTTTGGTTTTAATCTCCATGAGTTTCCTATGGACACGGGCTATAGAGTGATTTTGTCTACTCAGCATTCCTATCTTGCTTTCTCTAGCATTTTTTTAATTCAAGATGAATTCATATTTATATAATATTTCATTGTGGTAAATACACATAACATAAAATTTTATCATTAGTGACAGTACATTCACAATGTCATACAACCATCCCATCTACCTAGTTCCAGAACATTTTTATTTCTCCAATCGGAAACCCCATCTCCATTAAGCAGTCACTCCTCAACCTCCCCTCCTCCAGTCCCTAGCCACCAACATATCTGCTTTGTATCTCTAGGAATTTGCTTATTCTAGATACTTAGCATAAGTAAAATCGTACATTTGACCTTTGGTGTCTGGCTTCTTTCATACAAGTATAACATTTTCTTTTTTTTTTTTTTTTTTTTTTTTATAATAAATTTTTATTAATGGTAATGGGATGACATTAATAAATCAGGGTACATATATTCAAAGAAAACATGTCTAGGTTATTTTGTCATTAAATTATGTTGCAAACCCCTCGCCCAAAGTCAGACTGTCCTCCGCCACCCTCTATCTAGTTCTCTGTGCCCCTCCCCCCCCCTAACTCTCTCCCTCCCTCCCTCCCATGTCCTCCCTCCCCTCACCCTTGGTAACCACCACACTCTTGTCCATGTCTCTTAGTCTCATTTTTATGTTCCACCAATGTATGGAACCATGTAGTTCTTGTTTTTTTCTGATTTACTTATTTCACTCCTTATAATGTTATCAAGATCCCACCATTTTGCTGTAAATGATCTGATGTCATCATTTCTTATGGCTGAGTAGTATTCCATAGTGTATATGTGCCACATCTTCTTTATCCAGTCTTCTATTGAAGGGCTTTTTGGTTGTTTCCATGTCTTGGCCACAGTGAACAATGCTGCAATAAACATGGGGCTGCATGTGTCTTTACGTATCAATGTTTCTGAGTTTTTGGGATATATACCCAGTAGAGGGATTGCTGGGTCATAAGGTAGTTCTATTTGCAGTTTTTTGAGGAACCACCATACTTTCCTCCATAATGGTGGTACTACTTTACATTCCCACCAACAGTGAATGAGGGTTCCTTTTTCTCCACAGCCTCTCCAACATTTGCTATTACCCGTCTTGTTGATAATAGCTAATCTAACAGGAGTGAGGTGGTATCTCATTGTAGTTTTGATTTGCATTTCTCTAATAACTAATGAAGCTGAGCATCTTTTCATATATCTGTTGGCCATTTGTATCTCTTCCTGGGAGAAGTGTCTGTTCATGTCCTCTTCCCATTTTTTTATTGGATTGTTTGTTTGTTTGTTGTTGAGTTTTATGAGTTCTTTGTAAATTTTGGATATTAGGCCCTTATCTGAGCTGTTGTTTGAAAATATCATTTCCCATTTAGTTGGCTGTCTGTTTATTTTGATATCAGTTTCTCTTGCTGAGCAGAAACTTTTTATTCTGATGTAGTCCCATTCATTCATTTATCTTTGCCTTCACTTCTCTTGCCATTGGAGTCAAGTTCATAAAATGTTCTTTAAAACCCAGGTCCATGATTTTAGTACCTATGTCTTCTTCTATGTACTTTATTGTTTCAGGTCTTATATTTAGGTCTTTGATCCATTTTGAATTAATTTTAGTACACGGGGACAGGCTGTAGTCGAGTTTCATTCTTTTGCATGTGGCTTTCCAGTTTTCCCAACACCATTTGTTGAAGAGGCTTTCTTTTCTCCATTGTGTGTTGTTGGCCCCTTTATCAAAGATTATTTGACCATATATATGTGGTTTTATTTCTGGGCTTTCTATTCTGTTCCATTGGTCTGAGTGTCTATTTTTCTGCCAATACCATGCTGTTTTGATAATCGTGGCCCTATAATATAGTTTAAAGTCAGGTATTGTAATGCCCCCAGCTTCATTCTTTTTCCTTAGGATTGTTTTGGCTATTCGGGGTTTTTTATAGTTCCATATAAATCTGATGATTTTTTGTTCCATTTCTTTAAAAAATCTCATAGGGATTTTGATGGGAATTGCATTAAATTTGTATATTGCTTTGGGTAATATGGCCATTTTGATTATATTTATTCTTCCTATCCAAGAACAAGGAATATTTTTCCATCTCATTGTATCTTTTTCGATTTCTCTTAACAATGCTTTGTAATTTTCATTATATAGGTCCTTTACGTTCTTTGTTATGTTTATTCCTAGGTATTTTATTTTTTTTGTTGCAATCGTGAAGGGGATTATTTTTTTGAGTTCGTTTTCTAATATTTCATTGTTGGCATATAGAAAGGCTATGGACTTTTGTATGTTAATTTTGTATCCTGCGACCTTACTGTATTGGTTTATTGTTTCTAATAATCTTTTTGTGGAGTCCTTCGGGTTTTCGATGTATAGGATCATATATCAGCAAAAAGTGATACCTTTACTTCTTCTTTTCCGATATGGATGCCTTTTATTTCTTTGTCTTGTCTGATTGCTCTGGCCAGAACTTCTAGCACCACGTTAAATAAGAGTGGAGAGAGTGGACAACCCTGTCTTGTTCCTGATTTAAGGTAGAAAGTCCTCAGTTTTATGCAGTTTAATAGGATGTTGGCTGATGGTTTATCATATATGGCCTTTATCATGTTGAGATATTTTCCTTCTATACCCATTTTGTTGAGAGTCTTAAACATAAAATTGTGTTGTATTTTATCAAAAGCCTTTTCTGCATCTATTGATAAGATCATGTGGTTTTTGTTCTTTGTTTTGTTGATATGGTGTATTACGTTAACCGTTTTGCGTATGTTGAACCATCCTTGAGATTCTGGGATGAATCCCACTTGATCATGATGTATTATTTTTTTAATATGTTGTTGTATTCGGTTTGCCAGTATTTTGTTTAGTATTTTAGCATCTGTATTCATTGGAGATATTGGTCTGTAGTTTTCTTTCTTTGTGCCATCCTTGCCAGGTTTTGGTATGAGGGTTATGTTGGCCTCATAAAATGTGTTTGGAAGTATTGCTTCTTCTTCAATTTTTTGGAATACTTTGAGTAGAATAGGAACCAAGTCTTCTTTGAATGTTTGATAGAATTCACTAGTATAACCGTCTGGGCCTGGACTTTTATTTTTGGGGAGGTTTTTAATAGTTTTTTCTATTTCCTCCCTGCTGATTGGTCTGTTTAGGCTTTCTGCTTCTTCATGACTCAGTCTAGGAAGGTTGTATTGTTCTAGGAATTTATCCATTTCTTCTAGATCGTTGTATTTGGTGGCATATAATTTTTCATAGTATTCTACAATAATTCTTTGTATATCTATGATGTCTGTGGTGATCTCTCCTCTTTCATTTTGGATTTTGTTTATTTGAGTCCTGTGCCTTTTTTCCTTGGTGAGTCTTGCCAAGGGTTTGTCAATTTTGTTGATCTTTTCAAAGAACCAGCTCCTTGTTTTATTGATTTTTTCTATAGTTTTTCTGTTCTCTATTTCATTTATTTCTGCTCTGATTTTTATTATCTCCTTTCTTCGGCTGGTTTTGGGTTGTCTTTGTTCTTCTTTTTCTAGTTCCTTAAGGTGTGAAGTTAAGTGGTTTACTTCGGCTCTCTCTTGTTTGTTCATATAGGCCTGAAGTGATATGAACTTTCCTCTTATTACTGCTTTTGCTGCATCCCAGAGATTCTGATATGTCGTATTGTCATTTTCATTTGTCTGTATATATCTTTTGATCTCTGCGCTTATTTCTTCTTTGACCCATTCATTTTTTAGAAGTATGTTGTTTAGTTTCCACATTTTTGTGGGTTTTTCCCCCTCTTTTTTGCAGTTGAATTCTAGTTTCAAGGCTTTATGATCAGAAAATATGCTTGGTACAATTTCAATTTTTCTAAATTTGCTGATATTGTCTTTGTGGCCCAACATATGGTCAGTTCTTGAGAATGTTCCATGTACACTAGAGAAAAATGTATACTCTGTCGCTTTGGGATGAAGTGTCCTGTAGATGTCTATCATATCCAGGTGTTCTAGTATTTCGTTTAAGGCCACTATGTCTTTGTTGATTCTCTGTTTGGATGACCGATCTAGAGCCGTCAGCGGTGTATTGAGGTCTCCAAGTATGATTGTATTTTTGTTAGTTTTTGTTTTAAGGTCAATAAGTAGCTGTCTTATATATTTTGGTGCTCCTTGGTTTGGTGCATATATATTAAGGATTGTTATGTCTTCTTGATTCAACTTCCCCTTAATCATTATGAAATGACCATTTTTGTCTCTGAGTACTTTTTCTGTCTTGTAGTCAGCATTATTAGATATGAGTATTGCTACACCTGCTTTTTTTTGGGTGTTGTTTGCTTGGAGTATTGTTTTCCAGCCTTTCACTTTGAATTTGTTTTTATCCTTGTTGCTTAGATGTGTTTCTTGTAGGCAGCATATAGTTGGATTTTCTTTTTTAATCCATTCTGCTACTCTGTGTCTTTTTATTGGTAAGTTTAATCCATTTACATTTAGTGTAATTATTGACACTTGTGGGTTCCCTACTGCCATTTTATAAATTGCTTTCTGTTAGTTTTGTATCTAGTTTGATTCTTCTCTTTTGTTTTTCTATCATTTGTTTTTGTTTGTTTGTGTTCCATACTTCTTTCCTCTGTTGCTACCTTTTTTAAGTCAAGTGTTTTTGTGGTGGTTTTTTCAAGGGTGGTTACCATTAAGTAATGAAAAGGGTACCTACCATATTCATTGTAGTACCCTATCTTATAAGTATTTCTGCACTTCATCGTCCTTTGCTACTGTTAATCTCCATCCTCTCCCCCCTTTTTTTCCTTTGTTGTCACAGTTTAAGTTTGGTTTTATTGTGTTCTTGGTGGAGCTGTTACTTGTGGTGTTGTTTTCTTTTGTTCTTTGAATCTGGTTGGAAAACCCCCTTTAGTATTTCCTGGAGTGGGGGCTTTCTGTTGATAAATTCTCTCATTTTTTCTGTATTTGTGAATGTTTTTATATCTCCTTCATACTTGAAGGATAGCTTTGATGGGTATAGTATTCTTGGCTGAAAGTTCCTCTCTTTCAGGGCTTTAAATATTGGGGTCCACTCTCTTCTAGCTTGTAGAGTTTCTGCTGAGAAATCTGATGATAATCTAATAGGCCTTCCTTTATATGTTGTACTCTTCTTTTCCCTGGCTGCCTTGAGAATTTTTTCTTTGTCATTGGTTTGTGTCATCTTTATTATGATGTGCCTTGAAGTGGGTTTGTTGGGGTTAAGAAAACTCGGTGTTCTGTTTGCTTCTTAAATTTGAGGCTTTAGTTCTTTCCACAGGCTTGGGAAATTCTCGTCTATTATTTGTTTGAGTATATTCTCCATTCCATTTTCTTTTTCTTCTCCCTCTGATATACCTATTATTCTTATGTTATTCTTTCTGATGGAGTCAGACAATTCCTGTAGGGCTTTCTCGTTTTTTATTATTTTTGAGTCTCTTTCTTCTTCTCTCTGTTGTGCCTCAAGTTGTTTGTCTTCTATTTCACTAATCCTATATTCAATCTGGGCTGTTCTGTTAGCTAAGCTTGTTACCTCGTTTTTCAGCTCGTGAATTGAGTTTTTCATTTCTGTTTGATTTGTTTTTATAGTTTCAATTTCCTTGGTAATATATTCTTTGTGTTCATTGAGTTGTTTTCTGATCTCCCTATATTGCCTTTCTGTGTTTTCTTGTATATCTCTGAGTATTTTTAAGATTTCTATTTTAAATTCTCTGTCATTTAGCTCCAAGGCTTCCAATATGTTAAATCTTTTCTCCATAGATTTTTCCACATCTATTTGTGTTACCTCTCTTTCTTTTGTATCCATAATATTCGATTTCCTCTTTCTTATCGGCATCTGAGGGTGGTCTTGTTGATAGCACTAATTAGAATTAATAAAGAGTAAAAAGTAAAAAAAAAAAAAAAAAAAAAAGGTAAGACACCCCACAAAAAAAAAAACAGTAATAATTTATTATTTCCCCCTTTTTTCTTTCTTCTCTTTCCCTCCTCTCCCCTCCTCAGGGAAATATCGTGCCTATAATGGAGGGCCTGATTTGGGGTGAAGAGTTCAAGGGGCAAAAAAAGGGAGTAGGGACCTACTAAATGCAAAAAAAAAAAAAAAAAAAAAGGAAGAAAATCTTAGACAAGCATAAGATGATTTGCTTGTAAGTGATGGTCAACTAAGAGATATAATGAGAGGGATAAGAGGGAACCAGAAAAAAGGACCAAAAAAGAATAATAAAGAAGAAAAAAATAAAAATAATAAGTAAAAATCTGTTGTATTAAGTGGAGCGAATACTAAATACAATGGAGACCTTGGGTTGGGAGGACCCAAAATGCCACAAAAATAAACAAACAAGAAAAAAAATAAAAACAAAAGCAAAAAAGAAAAATAAAGCCAAAAAATGCCTTGAGTCCCAAATTAACTAATTTGTTCGTGATTGAGGATTAAATGGGAGGAAAGTAAAATGAGAAAAGAAAAAATGAATAGAAAGGAAAAAATAAGAAAAAGAGAAAAACGAAGGAAGAAATAAAATAGGAAGAGAAAAAAACAAAATAAAGCAAGACAAAAAAAAACAAAAGAGGAGAGAGTGAGAGTTAAGTGTTTTGGAGTATAACCTTAAAGGAGGGTGAGGATGAAGAAGAGAAATAAAATGTAACACTCATGGGTAGTGTAGTTCAAGAAAAGGGAAGCATAAGATGGGCAGAGAATAGAAGGACTGAGGTGGAGGAAATAAAGGCAATAAGATAGAAGAAACAAACAACAACAACAAAAAAAGAATTAGTGGAACAAGTTGTAAAGTCTGTGGATTTTTCTTGATTTTGAGAGGTTAACTTCTTCCTTTTTCTTTTCTCTCCCTCTTCCTGGTCGGTGACTCTGTACCCCAGGCTCTGCCCCTGTGTCACACTTAGGTAGGAATTTGCAGTTGATGGGATTCTATTGCAATGTCATATAATTGGCTTTAGTCTTGCTGGTAGTCAAGGCTTGTTGGCGTTTGCAGGGTCCAATGATGAGAGAGTTTGCTTTCCTGGATTCTCTCTCCTAGTCCCCCCTTTCTGAATTAGCAGCCTGGTGATCCAGCTATAAGGCTGCCACTGCTTCTGCCTGGGGAGTAAGAGGCACAAAGAGCTGGGAAATCCCCACTCTATCCCCACTCAGTGCAAAGCTTTGGGAAAGGCTTTGGCAGACAGGGCCTCCAGTGTAATCAGGCGGGGGTGGGAGGCAATTGTTGTCAAGGTGACTGTTCAGCGCCTATCATTCAGTTGGACCTCTCAACCCAGGCTTTCCACACTTTGTAGCCTGTTTTTGCTGGGAAGAAGAGGCACTAGTCTCTGCTTGCGACTAGTGTAGTATAGATCTTATTATCTGCCAAGTCCTTCTTGTTAGCGTTTATCCCTGAATATGGAGGCTCTATCAATCAGAAGTTGCCCCCGCCCCTTTAGCGAGAGGCACTAAAAAATATCACGCCTCTTGTCTTGGATCGCTGAACTGAGAGAGATCTTATCAATTAGAACCGAGGGTGCGCAGATTTCATGGGTTAAGCTAATTTCAGTGATTGGGTCGCAGCTGTGCTCCCGAAGGTATTTTAGGCTGCCTGCGCGCGCCCCTCCCCCAATGCTTGATTGTTAGCTTGAATGGCTGGGTGAGGTGCCCCGCCCATGGAGAGAATCTCCCAAGCCTCTCCCGCTCGCCTTGCCGCTGGCGGCTGGATCGCACCAGGTGCAGGATAATGGGGCCCCCTGGGTGTGCGGGCCAGTAGGGCGCTCTGGACGCGTGGAATGCCCAGGGCACGCGCGCGAATGGGGTGCTCCGGGCACCGGTGGCTGGCGACTCTCACTCATAGTGCGCGGGCCACTGGGAACGTAAGTGGTGCTCACTCTGCAACCGGACCGGGCGCGTGCCCCGCGGCTCGGCTCGGCGGCGGCTCGGCTCACGGCGGCTTGGCTCGCCGCGGCTCGTGGCGGCTCGCGGCTCCCGAGTGTGGGCTAACTCACCACAGGCGCACTTCCTCGCGGCTTGAATGAACGTCCCCGCGGTAGCTTCCTCCACACCCTCGTCTCTCAGATTCAAGTGGTAACAGTCCTTTTGCTATCAGTTTGTGTGGAATTCCGGAATGCTCCGAGGATAGATTTATCTGTTTCTAGTTGATAAATTTGTTGTGATTTAGGGGAGAGCTGTCAGACGCGCTGCTCACGGCGCCATTTCCATGACGTCACCTCAAGTATAACATTTTCAAGGTTCATCTATTTCATAGCATCAATACTTCATTCCTTTTTATGGCTGAGTAATATTCCACTGCATGGATGAACCCCATTAGTTGGTGGACATTGGGATTATTTCCGTCTTTGGGGTATTGTGAGCAGTGTTGCTATAAACATTCCTGGTCTTTGTCTGGACCTATGAATTTAGAAATGGAATTGCTGGCTCATATGGTAATTCTATGCTTAACTTCTAGTGTTGATATCCTAAGTTTCCCTTCATACTCCACCCTTCATCATGCTCTTTCCCTGTGATTTGATCTCAGAAATTCAGCTTATTCTTACCCTCTTCTTCAGGACTGGTTTAGAGATGGGTACCTGACCCAGGTTAACCCAAGGAACAGAAAGAAGCTTGGGACTTTTGTAGAAACTCAACTCCTGCTTACTGCTGGGTGAACAAAGGTGGTAAAAACCCCAAGTCTGGAGCTTCTGGGGCCATCACCCCACCGAGAGCAGACAACCTGCCCGAGAAGGGAGCCAGGACAGAGGAAAGGGGGAGGCATGGATTTTTTTGTGGCATCAGCAGAGGGTCCAGATTCCAGCATGCCGAACCAAAAAAACCTACCCTCAGAAATTTTCAGTTTTGTAAAATAACTTTGTTTTTTTCTAACTTAGTTTTTGAGTTGAGGTTTTTGTTGTTGTTGTTGTCATCCAACTATCATATATGGGTACTCAGACCATCCTGATGGGTTCAGTGGGCAAGGCCTGTTTTAATTTAAATTTTGTATTGTATTATGAATATTACTACAGAGGCAGCTGTGATGGATAACTTTATGTGTCAACTTGGCTGGGCCACAGAGTGCCCAGATACTGCTTAAACATTGTTCTGGGTGTGCCTACGTGGGTGCTACTGAATGAGATACACATCTGAATCAGGAGACAGTGTAGAACAGATCGCCCTCCCCAGTGAGGACTGGCTTCCCCCCGTCAGCTGCGGACATTGTCAAACTAAAAGGCTGACTAAGGGAGGATGAGCTGTCTCTCTACCTCAGCCTTGAATAGTGAGTGCTCTTCTTCTTTAGGACTAGAACTTGTACCATCGGCTCTCTTGGTTCTTGGGCCTTCTGACATGGACTAAAATGACACCATTGGTGGCCCTGGCCGGTTGGCTCAGTGGTAGAGCGTCGGCTTGGTGTGCAGAAGTCCCGGGTTCGATTCCCAGCTGGGGCACACAGGAGAAGCACCCATCTGCTTCTCCACCCCCCCCCTCTGTCTCTCTCTTCCCCTCCTGCAGCCGAGGCTCCATTGGAGCAAAAAGATGGCCCAGGTGCTGGGGATGGCTCCTTGGTCTCTGCCCCAGGTGCTAGAGTGGCTCTGGTCGCAACAGAGCGACGCCCTGGAGGGGCGGAGCATCACCCCCTGGTGAGCAGAGCGTTGCCCCCTGGTGGGCGTGCCGGGTGGATCCCAGTCGGGCGCATGCGGGAGTCTGTCTGACTGTCTCTCCCCGTTTCCAGCTTCGGAAAAATGCAAAAAAAAAATAAAAAATGACACCATTGGCTCCCTGGGGCTTTCACTTGTCAATGGCAGATCTTGGGAATTCTCAGCTTCCATAATCACATGAGCCAATTCCTTATAATAAATATAATAAATATGGGGGGTTGGGGAGTGCGTGTGTGTGTGTGTGTGTGTGTGTGTGTGTAGAAAGAGAGAGAGAGAGAGAGATCTATATACCTGTACCCAAATCTATCCTACTGGTTCTGCTTTCTGCTTCCCTGGAGAACCCTGACTAGTAAGAGCATCTCAGCACAGGAATGCTTCCCCTACCCAAAGCCTGGGCAACCAGTCCGAGAGCAACTGAATGAAATAAATAAGTCATAGAGAATCTATACCACAGGACTCAGAAGTGCGTTCCGTTTGCTACCAGTCCGGTGACTTCAGACTATACACACACACACACACACACACACACTGCGCGCGCACACACGCACACACACACACACATTTCCAAGTTCATGGTGAACAACCACACATGTTAAAAACAGGCACATGAGACAGAAGTGGAGGAGAGGCAGGGAGCAGCCTGCTGGCAAAAGCTTTGTCACACACCAAGGAAGAATAGTAACATCTTTATGACAGCAGAGAGGGGAGGGAAACCGTTGGTTTGGTTAAGTGAAGAGTTGTTATGCACACCCAACTCCCTGTCACTTCCCCAAAGGCGACAGTTGAATCTGAAAAGGAAAGCAATCCAGGCTACATAGAGCCTGTTTATGCTGCCACAAGGGACTGTGGAGACATCTGGAACTGTGTGACTGTGTCACTGATCACTCTAGAAGTACTTCCCAGCAGCCCCGGGAGCTATTAGAACCACCTCTGGTGCTTTATGATACCAATCGAGCCTTACGTTTGAAGTGCTGTTCTCTCTCACAGATATCTGAAACTCTGTGTTAAGCTTTGGGAAAAGATACAATTTTTGCTTCAAGGTTTATTCAGTTCAGCCAAAGACCTCAAAGATGACCTTAATTCTATATGTTTGTGAGCCCTTTTTAAAAGTGTGCTGGTTGATAATATGGTTGCTAGAAGATTCCCCCTCCACACACACCCATGGAGGAAGTGCTGTATTTTTAAAAATGTCTCAGTAAATAAACCAACCAAAACAGCCACTGCCATCCCCTAAAAGTGGTCCAGAGGCAGACCCTTCAGTGTTTGTATAGACATTCTTGCTGTGGGAAGTTTTACCACATCAATAAGCTCAGCCTCACTTTACTATAAAGCAAGGGTCAGGAACCTCTAGCTCATGAGCCAGATGTAGCTCTTTTGAAGGCTGCATCTGGCTCGCAGACAAATCTTTAATAAAAATAATAATAATGTTAAAAATATAAAACATTCTCATGTATTACAATCCATTTATTTCCTACCGCTCGCGTTGATGGTTGTGGGTGGCTGGAGCCAATCACATCTGTCCTCTGGGACAACACCAAATTTTTATTGGATAATGCGTAACATACACAGGTCGTTGTATGGCTCTCATGAAATTACATTTTAAAATATGTGGCGTTCATGGCTCTCTCAGCCAAAAAGGTTCCCGACCCCTGCTATAGAGTCTCATCAGTAGACATTTCCCTTGACTGACTGATGAAAGACTTTTTTTCTTTTTGTTCTTGTTTCTTTGGAATTTCTGACTTGGTGCTAGAGCTAAGCAAGACAAAACAAAACAAAGAACTCTAAAACGCTCCCCCACAGAAACACCAGCTAGACAGGATAAATGAAAATAAAGCCATAGATAAAGCAGAAAAATAAGAAAAGGTATAGAGCATTTGATCAACCCAGTAATCTTCAAGTATACATTTTTTAATTAACTATGTACCAGGCCACAAAGAGAATCTCAAGATTTTTGTTTGAGTTGATAATTAATGAACCACATTCTATCCTATAAAATTAGAATTAAAAAACAAAAACAAAATTGGTCCCCCAAACTCTATGTATAGTTGATAATTTAAAACTATATACCTTTAAAGAGAAAATCAAAATGAAAATTGCAAATTATATAGAACCAAATAACAAGGTTTGGTTGAGCAAAAGTGACAGGATAAGGCCAAGGTAGTTCTCAGAGGAAAATGAATAGCCTTAAATATATGGATTAGAAAACAAGAAAGAGTAAAAAACCAAACCAAGCTTTTAACTCAAGAATCAAGGCAAGAGTATAAAATAAACTCAAAGAAAGTATAATAAAATAACTACTTAAAAGCAACTGTTAATGAACCAAATAAAAAAAGCAAGCAACAACAACCACAAAAATAATGGGGTGTATCAATAAAGCTAAAAGCTTTTACTTTGTAAACATTAGCAAAATAGGTACTGATTTGTCCTGAAAGTAGATGGAGGCATCTCTATCAACTTGAATTGAATTTGGGGTAGATTCTGAACAGCCCTTCCAAGAACAAGCTAAACCCTTAAGGCAGGGGTCCCCAAACTTTTTACACAGGGGGCCAGTTCACTGTCCCTCAGACCGTTGGAGGGCCGGACTATAAAAAAAAACTATGAACAAATCTCTATGCATACTGCACATATCTTATTTTAAAGTAAAAAAAAAACAAAACAGGAACAAATACAATATTTAAAATAAAGAACAAGTAAATTTAAATCAACAAACTGACCAGTATTTCAATGTGAACTATGGGCCTGCTTTTGGCTAATGAGATGGTCAATGTGCTCCTCTCACTGACCGCCAATGAAAGAGGTGCCCCTTCCAGAAGTGCGGTGGGGCCGGATAAATGGCCTCAGGGGACCACATGTGGCCCGCGGGCCATAGTTTGGGGAACCCTGCCTTAAGGCCATACATTTGTAGGCTTTTCCCCATTTTGTCCATAGATGTTTGATTAGGAGAAAGAATGAAACATGTAGGATAGTCCACATCGCTAAGAGATGTTTACTCCATCAAACTGAGTGCTGGTGAGATTAAGACTGGTCCTCCTGGGGCTCAATGAAAAATCTTGGATTAGCTCACAAATCATACCTCTACCACCATGAAGTTTCAAATAACAATTTCTCTTTGACTCTTTGAACAGGAAAAATAGAGATCAATTCTCTCTTCAGAAAAAAGAAAAAGTGAGGGGGGGGGAAGTATGCGATTTATAACTCATCCTCCTGCAGATTTCTGGCTCTATCATTTCCTCATCTACCTAGGTAGACACCTCCCCTCACTCCACCCTCAGGCCACTCCCTGTCACATCACCTGCTTCCTTCTTTTATGGCATTCATCACAGTCTGTAAGCATCTTGTTTACTTGTGTCTTTAACAGCTGTCTGTGTATCTCTGTGAGAATGCAGGGGCCAAGGGGCTGGATCCGATCTGCTCTGTCTGCTACTCTCTCCCCAGACTCTATAATACCTGGAGGTCCAGGGAAGGATATTAACTTACTGAATGGAGCAATGCACCTTGTTGTGGGTATAACATGTGGTATCACTAAAGACTCTCCTTAGTTCTTCGTTGTGCCGAGGGACTGCAAGGCCTTTGCTTAGCTTCACGAGCACTCACGTGGAAGAAATGAGAAGGGAAACAAAAATGGGACAGTGAGGCTCTATCTGGGCATTTATTTCCCACCCTGGGAATTCAACCGGACACCCCACACCCTGAATGCATTTCCGTTCCTCTGCAGCCTCCGCCTCCCGGACAGACCCACGTTGGATTGGATTTCTCCCGGTTGGAGCCGGAGAAGGCTCCGTTCGGCACCGGCCCCTGAGCCTCCCTTGTGCATCCTTTTCTCTGCCATTAGACATGTGAAGGAGCTGACATGTCTGGACGATTTCTCTTGTAGAGTCTGACAGGCTTGAGTGCGTGGCAGTCTTGACGGCTGGGGCCCGATTATCCTATTCACCCTCTGACATTTCCTCAGCTCTTCTCTCCCCCAACACACATGCCAACAACCGCTTCCGGCAGAGGCCTCTGCGAAGCTGACACGGCCCCCACTCCCGGGGGCTCTGAGGGCACGGCAGGCCTGTGGCTGCGAGGCCTCTGAACACAGTCAGGCCGAGGACCCGCCGGGAAGATCCGAGGGGGCCAACCTGTCCTTCCTCCCGGCCCGAGCTTTCTGGGATCTGCTCTCTGAGATCAGCGGCTCTTGGCAAATACAGGAAAAGAGGGAGAAAGTCCAGCCACGCACCCATCCATTCAGTCCTTCATTCTTCCACTGAATAGTCACTGAGTGCATGACGTGCCAAACACGGAACCAGGTTCTGGGCCCACAACAATGACCCAAGGCCCCCTCCCAGGTCCTAGCTGGTTGGTGAGACAGCAAATACACAGTCCCGTATGCTTTGTCAGTTGTGGCTATCGCTAGATATGGAAGGAAGGGTGGCAGGTGAGGTCATGGGGGCGGGGGGCTGCTCCAGCTGTCAAGAGGCTAGGACGGCCTGTCTGCGGGGACAGCCTGGGCACTGACCCTGAAGGACAAGGAGCCACCTGCCCAGAAAGCAAGAAGGCAGAGGGGACTGTTCGCGGGTGCGGAGGTTCTGAGATAGGACACAACCAGAAAGCAAGAGGCAGGATCCTGAAGGCAGAGGGGACTGTTCGCGGGTGCGGAGGTTCTGAGATAGGACACAACTTGCTCAGGGAGCCGAGCGGGGGCCGATGGAGCCCGCGCACAGTGGCGGAGGGAGGGGGCCGCCCAGGAGCACGAGAGGGGTGGGCACCGAGCTGAGCACGTCTGGGAAGGACCATGAGCATTTTATTCTGAAGACAGTGAGAAGCCAGAGCAGGATTCTAAACTGTTCTCTTTCAATGGCATCCAGGAATTAGGAAAAGAGAATCAAGACCTTGGCCCTTAAGAACCCAGGACCAGCCTTTCCAGTCGTGGGGTTCTCGTTTTCTGGCACGTACAGCACATTTCCATAGGCTCGGCACCCCGCCCGCAAGAATCCCGGGGGAGTCTCTCAGCCGGATTCCTGGACCCGCAGCAGAGCATCTGGGCGGAGCAACCGGGCTCTGGACTTCCATCCAGGTCACAGGGATGCGGTCCGCACTGGACTGGAGGCCCCCCGAGCCAACAACTCCGTTCCTTAGAGGTGGTACCGCTTAAAAATCAGCCACTCAAGGAAACAAAGCACGGACAAAACAGACAGGGGAGCCACAGCGAGAGGCAGCCAAGGAGATGAGGACGAGAAGGGCAGCGTGCGTGGGAGAAGACGGGGTGCCTTCCATCCGCACCTGTCTGCTCAGTGTAAGGGGTCCAGGGGCAGCCCACACACTGGGGAACGTCAGGCACTCGGACCATCTGGGTCCTGGACGGTCCCTGAACAGAGGGCTACTGTCCCATGTGTGACTATCTGCTTCGCTTTGAACAAAAATCGATGATTCCCACACAGCGTCCTCAGCACGTTTCTGCTACCAACTTTGAGACCCACGGTTGCCTCCCGAGTGTCTGTGATGAGGGAAGGTGAGTGGCCCGGACCGACCATGGCGCTGCCCCGTCAGTTTCCGCAGGGATCCCGCACAGAGATCCTCCCCCGTCAGTTTCCGCAGGGATCCCGCGCAGAGATCCTCCCCCGTCAGTTTCCGCAGGGATCCCGCACAGAGATCCTCCCCCGTCAGTTTCCGCAGGGATCCCGCGCAGAGATCCTCCCCCGTCAGTTTCCGCAGGGATCCCGCGCAGAGATCCTCCCCCGTCAGTTTCCGCAGGGATCCCGCGCAGAGATCCTCCCCCGTCAGTTTCCGCAGGGATCCCGCGCAGAGATCCTCCCCCGTCAGTTTCCGCAGGGATCCCACGCAGAGACCCTCGGCAGCTGCACGCCCTAGAGAGCGCCTAGTGCTGTGCCTCGCACTGAGTGGGGGCTTTGCAAGTGTTGGCTACCATCAGTACCTGATCGACCTTAGGAAGAGGCTGACATTACACATTAGATTGCACCTCCTGAGCTCAACTAACGATTAACTTGATTACAGCCATTTCAGGCGGCCGTAGATGGGGATTTCTCAACCTCGGCACTATTGGCGTCTGGGGCTGCATGATTTTCTGCTGTGGAGGGCTGTCCTATGCACTGTAGGGTGTCTGACAGCATCCCTGGTATGATGGACTGAATGCTTGTGCCCCACCCACCCCAAATTCATCTGTGAAACCTAAACCCATGTGATGGTGTTAGGAGATGGGGCCTCTGGGAAGTAATTAGGTCATGAGGGTGGGGTCCCCATCAATGGGGTTAGCACCCTTATAAAAGGGACCCCACAAGGCCCTGGCCGGTTGGCTCAGCGGTAGAGCGTCGGCCTAGCGTGCGGAGGACCCGGGTTCGATTCCCGGCCAGGGCACATAGGAGAAGCGCCCATTTGCTTCTCCACCCCTCCGCCGCGCTTTCCTCTCTGTCTCTCTCTTCCCCTCCCGCAGCCAAGGCTCCATTGGAGCAAAGATGGCCCGGGCGCTGGGCATGGCTCTGTGGCCTCTGCCTCAGGCGCTAGAGTGGCTCTGGTCGCAATATGGCGACGCCCAGGATGGGCAGAGCATCGCCCCCTGGGGGGGGCAGAGCACCGCCCCTGGTGGGCGTGCCGGGTGGATCCCGGTTGGGCGCATGCGGGAGTCTGTCTGACTGTCTCTCCCTGTTTCCAGCTTCAGAAAAATGAAAAAAAAAAAAAAAAAAAAAAAAAAGGGGACCCCACAGAGCTTCCCCACCTCTTTTGCCATGTGAACACATAGAGAAGACAGCGTCTGTGTACCAGGAAGCAGATGCCGAATCAGCCGACACCTTGATCTTGGACTTCCCAGCTTCCGAAACTGTGAGAAGTATGGTATTTTGTTATAAAACCGCAAATGTATGATGATATCGTTGCTGTAGCAGGAAATGGCATATGTGGTCATGTTTTCCTGCATTTTAAAAAGTTCTTAGTGTCCATTTCTAACAGTTAATACAGACAGATACAGCCTATACAAACAAAAGTTCCTCAACGTTTTTATGAGTTGTAAAGAGATCTTGAGAGCAAAAATACTGTGGATGTTTGCTATAGTCTTAAAGGTTAATAGTCAGATGGAACGTGTAAATCTTGATGGGATTCTGGTTTTTAAAGGGGGATTTAAAGGAATATTTGAAGGAACAACTGGGGAAATCTATTTACTGTGTATTAGGTAGCGTTAGGGAATGATGATTAGTCTCTTCTCAGATGCCTGGAAATTGTGATTGTGAAAGATAATGTTGTTATCCTTAGAAGATGCAGGCTGAAGGATTTTCGGGTCGATGCCTGAAATTGTACTGTGGTTCATGCACACACACACACACACACACACACACACACACACACGTGCATGTGCACATATCTTTTTCGTATTTATTTTAATACATACTGTAATAAATGTAGACAACACAAAAGCAGCACAACATTAACAGTTGTTGGACCTGGATGGTGGGTTTATAGCATACATTATATGATTCATTCATAAAATTCTTTTACATTCTACAAATGTTTCAGAACAGGTGAGAAAAATAGATTCCACTTTGAGTCACAAAGAGATAGAGTACAAATATTGATCTACTTATGACCTATGCAACTTACAACCATTCGACTTTATGACCACAATCGCTAGCCACGACTGCTCTGCGTCTGGCAGCGCAAGTGTTGCCCAGCTGGGCGTAGGACAGTGCCGACCAGCTTCCGGCAGCACTACCATCTCCACGTGCACCATTTCAACTGTTATCCCAGACTCAGTACAGCAATTTGTGTTTTGTGTCTTGGATATTTTTCATCAAACCCCTCCCAAGATGTCTACCAAGAGGAAATTGTCTTTGCAAATATTAAACCAGTTGTACTGGTAATGCAGTGTTTTACTTAAACCTGATGAATATAAAAATAAGAAACAAAATGGTGTAGAGATGATACAAATGGCATAAAATGAATAAAGAAAATTATGATATATACCAATAATGAAAGAAAATTATGATAAAATATGACTTAAAGATTTTTATAACATCATTTCACAGTACTGTACATATAGCCTACTCAACTTATGACCAAATCACATTATGACCAGTCTGTCAGAACCAATTATGGTCATAAGTCGAGCACTAGCTGTAAAGCAGTGGTCCCAAACCCCCGGGCCACGGACCGGTAGCAGTCCATGGGCCATTTGGTACCAGTTCGCAGAGAAAGAATAAATAACTTACATTATTTCCGTTTTATTTATATTTAAGTCTGAACAATGTTTTATTTTTAAAAAATGACCAGATTCCCTCTGTTACATCCATCTAAGACTCACTCTTGATGCTTGTCTTGGTCACATGATACATTTATGCGTCCCACCCTAAAGGCCAGTTCGTGAAAATATTTTCTGACATTAAACCAGTCCATGGCCCAAAAAAGGTTGGGGACCACTGCTGTAAAGGAAAACAGGAGACCTTTGAGTTTCTCTTCTCTTCTAAATCCCACAAGGAAAATGGCAGGGGAATTGGGAGTGGATGATTGGTGGACACGCCATGGGGCCAGGGCTCCCGACCATATCAAAATAAAGCTTGGGGGCCAATTTAACATGGCGTGTGCCCCCTCAACCTTATCTCTAGCCATTCTTGGAGGGCCAGGGCTCCCTCCTGGGTACTCTGAGGCTTCGGTTTCCATCAGCACACAGAGCAGCTGCAGTCGTCACTGGCACGCCGGGCTCTCGTCCCCCTTGACCCCTGTCTCGTCTGCCACTCGGTCTGCTTCAGCTCCCCTCTCAGGCACAGCGGGTATCTTAAAGGGTCATTCGTGGCCCAATTTATAGATCTGTTAGCTTTATCAGCTTAGCTCTGGACTAGTTATTTTAAGCACTTTACTTCCATGGCAAATTCAAAAATAAACAAATAAATAAATAAATACTTGTACAGAGGGAGGGAAGAGGAGGGGAGAGGAGGGGAGGAGGGGAGGGGAGGGGAGGGGAGGGGAAGGGGGACTGTCAAAATTATCTAACTAGAGTGAACTGCAACCATAAATTCCCTGTCTCTTTGAGAGATGATGAAAAAACTCAATCGGAATAGCATCCGGGTGATTGAATAAGCCTAAAAGAATACATCGCACCACGCACAGCATTTGTTAGGTTGAAATGATAATAAATTTGAAAGTCTGGCACAAGCACCTGGAGAGGAATTTCTCCCTCCATGTTCTAGTCATGAAATGATCGCCTGAAGTTTCTTTCCTAGTCAATGGACTTGGCCCGGGAAGCCCATCAAGGGGCAGTGAGGGAGACCTGGTGAGATTTTCCTGCTCAGACACAATCCTAGTCACCAGAACCCAACCAGGAGTCAATGCACTTGGCCTGGGAAGCCCATCAAGGGGCAGTGAGGGAAACCGGGTGAGATTTTCCTGCTCAGACACAATCCTAGTCACCAGAACTCAACCAGGAGTCAATGCACTTGGCCCAGGAAGCCCATCAAGGGGCAGTGAGGGAGACCTGGTGAGATTTTCCTGCTCAGACACAATCTTAGTCCCAAGAACTCAACCAGGAGTCAATGGACCTGGCCCGGGAAGCCCATTAAGGGGCAGTGAGGGAGACCTGGTGAGATTTTCCTGCTCAGACACAATCCTAGTCACCAGAACTCAACCAGGAGGCAGGAGCTTGCACGTAATTACCCCCTCTCAATGGGGCAGTTGGGAATATCATTCAACACTAGCCAGCCAACCAAGCCACCTTGGCTCTAAACATCCTTTTTCTCACCTCAGTCCTCCAGCACCTGCAACCGACCTGAGACTCAACCGACCTGAAACTCACTCCCTCTGAACAAAGCAGCGTTTGATTCTAAACCAGAGAGTCTAAACTTTTTGTGTGTACCTTGAACCCCTTTGGTCTAATGAGGCTTTTAGAATGTTTTTAAATTCATGTAATTGGGATGCAAAGGATTACAATGATACTGCAACAGAGTTATCAAAATGTTTTTAAATCAGACTTGTGATTTGGCAAGACATCAATTCCTTTATTAATGCATTAAATAAAAAGATCAAGCAGCAGACTTAATGACTATCATAATTTCAAACTAGTGAATGATGGGCATAAATAATATTTTGGGATATCGGCAACTGTGATGTGAAATTAAAGGATCTATAATTCGACTGATGACAGTCACTAGATTCTGTGTGTTGCCTACATTCATAATTGAAGGAAATGCTAACTTTGCAGTTAGAGTGAATGCAAATAAAGATGTCATTTTTTTTTACATCCTAATTTACAGAATCCTTGAATTCTATCTATGGACCCCAGGTTAAAAATGCCTGGTCTAGAACCTCCAACAATCTTGGCAGCGGTTAATCTGCAAGCTATGTCAGTTGGAGGAAGATGGTGTTTCTGGCCTGGGACTCACCATCTGAACTTGTCTCAGCCTTCCTAGCACACCTGGCTTCTGGCTCTAAACTGTTCCTTCCCCCTCCCTAGCCTCAGGTCCAACCTCCCTAACTGGGCTGGGCTTTCTCTTCACCTGACTTTGCATTCTTTTAACACTGTCCATGTGGTTTTCTCCCAAGATTTCCTAAAGAGGCACTTACACCAATTTTTGCATCATTAAATATTTAAATAAAAGGCCCTGGCTGTTTGGCTCAGTGGTAGAGCGTCGGCCTGGCGTGCAGGGGTCTGGGGTTCGATTCCCGGCCAGGGCACACAGGGGAAGCGCCCATCTGCTTCTCCACCCCTCCCCCTCTCCTTCCTCTCTGTCTCTCTCTTCCCCTCCCACATCCGAGGCTCCATTGGAGCAAAGATGGCCCGGGCACTGGGGATGGCTCCTCGGCTTCTGCCCCAGGCGCTAGAGTGGCTCTGGTTGCGACAGAGCGACGCCCCGGAGGGGCAGAGCATCGCCCCCTGGTGGGCAGAGCGTCGCCCCCTGGTGGGCGTGCTGGGTGGATCCCGGTCGGGCGCATGTGAGAGTCTGTCTGACTGTCTCTCCCCGTTTCTAGCTTCAGAAAAATACAAAAAATAAATTAAAAATAAATAAATAAATAAAAAACCAAGGTGAATTATGGGACAAAAAGGCATTTACAAAACACGTGTTTGGGCACAATGCAGCACCAAGTTTCAGACTTAGGGAAACTGTAGACTGTAGAACATCTGGTCCTTGCAGACCAGAATTAGAGTAACGAACGGCTCAGAGAAGAATTTTGAAGGAAGAGAATGTTGGTTCCAAGAGAGGAAGCCATTATAGAAACCCCCAGTTTTACTTTCTTTCCCTTGTCCAGCAGCCACAAAGACACAGAACACCACCAGGAACCAGGAAGTTAGCAAAACCAAACAGCCGGGCCGCCAACCTCAAGTCCCAAAGCCCATGCTGTTTTGTAACATCGTGGAAAAGTTACTGAGTTCGAGTCACCCAAAACACCTGTGGTACAAAAGAAAATACGTGGTTTAAATTCAAAACACTTTATTTATAAAATCGGGTGATTTTTAAAATAATTTTTATTGGTAAACATTTATTGGACACAGAAATTATGAGAAGAGGGTGTAAATAATGTATTAAATGGTTCCAGCCCATAGAAGTTTGCATTTTCTGTAAGATGTGAACCTGGAAGGTGGGAAACCTGGAAAATACTAGATGAAAATGGATCACAGTGGTATTGGGGTGTACATGCCAAATAGTATTCACCCATCCAGCATACATTTCTTGGATACCTTTTATGTAACATGGAGGGTTTCAAGCCTAGAAAGAAAAAAACAAACAAACAAAGAATGTAGTTCCCAACAACTAGAATTACTGAAAAGAGAAGTTCTTCAGTACAGAAGAAGGAAGTTCCTCCTTCCCTTGGACTGTGAACTTCCTGAGGTGAGGGGATCATGTCTTTGATGTTCCCTCTATACTCCCAGTGCTCAGCATGGTGACTATGCATAAACACTTAATATATATTTGTTGGATGGGTGGGTATTTGTATGGAATGATGGGTTGGTAGGTGAATCAGTGAATGGGTAAATGAATGGATGATGGACAGATGGATGGATGGATGGATGGATGGATGGATGGATGGATGGACAGATCATTCTTTGTCTTTTTGATATTCACTATTGCAGGTGCACCTTTGCCCTTTCAGTTAAAATGCTTGGTTGACTTTCTCAGTCTGGTCCTGAGGCTCTGAATCTCCCCCCAGGCAGTCTCCATGGTGAAACTCTGTTCCGGTGAAGGAAGGGAACAGAATGAATGGTCCATGACCAAAGCCAACTGAATTGGAAACTCACTGCAATTTCCCCAAAGTCAAGAAGCACCACTCTTAGTTTCATCAAATAAATTAAGTGTCCCAATCTGATAAAGTTAGATGATGAACCTGGAAGGTAGTCATTCAAGGTCACGTTCCAGTAGTACAGCCTGGTTCCCCTGGGCCTGTTGAAGCCCCAAACTCGGATGGCAATGAGAATCTTACTCTGTTTGTGTCAGGATACCATCCCAACCCTAACTGATGCCTTAGTCACGGAGTCTAGGCTTCCTAGAAGCCCATTTGCCTAAGTTCTCAAACAGCAGAAGAGAATAAACATGCCAGGTCTGCGGGAAGTTCTTCAGCCCCTCTCACCACCCCCCTTGCTGGGTTTATCTTGGCATTGCTTCTGCGCACAGCTGACTTGTAGTCCCATAGCAGCCACCCCCCCCCCCAACCCTCTCATACAGTCTAGATTGTAAAACAGGATCAAAGATCTGCAAGTCTTGATCTATCCTCCCCTTTATTCAACAAGTAAATATTGAGTGCCTCTGTATAGGAGATGGACTGTAGTATACTGGCCAATATTTCAGACTCTGGAGTCAGACTTTCTGGGTTCCTGTTCTTACTCCACCACCACCTATTGGACTTGTGATTGAAAGTATTTTATTTCTCCCAGTCTCAATTTCCTCCGCTATAAAATGGTGAGAGTAGGAGCCACCTCACTGTTTGCTACACAGATGAAATATGAGAAAGACTGAAATGTGTTGGCTGTATAAAGAATTTACATGTTACTTCTTAGTAGTGTAGTTGCTGCTGTTTTGAAGAAAGTTTAGAGTTCTAAGACAATTAGAGTTTGCTCTGAAATTGGTAAAATCAGAGGTCTACAACTCATCTGGTTCATTCCTAAAGAACATTAGTCAACAGCTCCCCAATTAAGAGACAAAAACTGTACATATTTACAGTAGGTCTACTTAAAAGAAACTTTGGGGCACTGGCCAGTTGGCCTAGTGGTAGAGTGTCGGCCTGGCATGTGGAAGTCCTGGGTTCAATTCCCAGTCAGGGCACACAGGAGAAGCAACCATCTGCTTCTCTATTCTTTTCCCTTTCTCTCTCTCTCTCTCTCTCATTTTCCCTCACACAGCCATCGCTTGATTGGTTCAAGCTCATTGGCCCTGGGCACTTAGGATAGCTCTGTGGAGCCTCTGCCTCAGGCACTAAAAATAGTTTGACTGTGATCATGGCCCCAGATGGACAGAGCATCAGACCCAGATGGGGATTGCCAGGTGGAGCCCAGTCTGGGTGTATGCCAGAGTCTGTCTCTCTATCTCCCCTCCTCTCACTTGGAAAAGAATAAAAAAATGAAAGAAAAAAAAGAGACTTTGGGTGTAGCTATAGGAGCTATATATCTTATGTGCTCTTATCATCATCATCAAAACAAATAAGGGCAGGAGGTGATGGATAGGTTGATGGTGTAGATTGTCGTGATGGTTTCACAGTGTATACTTATCTCCCAACTCGTCAAGCTGTATACATTACATATGTACAGCTTTTTGTATGCCGATCGTACCTCAGTAAAGTGGTTTAAAACAGAATAATGCAGCCTTCTCCCAACCACCACTCTTACATCTCTTACAGAAATGTAAGAGAGTTTTAAGACACACTAATAATAATGATTATATTGACAACAAATAACCATTTTAACTGTATCTAGCCATTGTGCTAAGTGCTTGAGGTGCATTATTTCTTTCGGCTTTCACAACAACCCTTGAAGGCAGGCATTATTGTTCATATTTTATATGATAAAATAAGATACTTCTGAGTCAGAGTGGTTTGCCTAAGGACATACATCTAAGAAGTAGAGAAGCAAAGATCTGAACCCGTTTTTTTCCTGATCCCCAAATCATTCCTGTTATTAATATGAATATTTTTGTTATTGTAATTGATGTTGATGTTATTACTCTAGAAACTGATATTCAGATGGTCACTTGATAAACATTTATTGAACGCCTACTACAAGCTTGCCACTGAAAATGCTGATGGCATAATGGTGAATGAGACAGACATGGGGACACCATCCTTCTCCTCCCAGAGCTCACAATCTAGAGATACAGAAGAGAGATGCTTAGTCAATAATTACATATACCCTTATAAATAGCCCCCAGGGGGCAAAGAAGTTCCGAGGAGGGATACGGAAAAGTATGGGGGCTTCAAGCCACCTCCTGCCAGTTTAAGCTTCTTGCAAGACTGAGACTGAGGTGTATTCTCAAGTTCCTGTTAGATGTTAATTCCCAGCCCTTTCAGGGACTGTGCTGTACCAAAGAGATACGGGAAAAGTACAAATGCACACGCATTTCATCTGTCTGCAAAGCTTGAACAACGAAACACAAACACTCCTCTCTGCAAAAGATGAACATGGTGGCTCCTCACCCAGTTATTCCCTCTGTGGGAATAATAAGACTCACTTTGGAAAATCCTGGGAAGAAATTGAAAGCACCATTGATCATGGAAGCTAGCCCCACTCATCCTCAGTCTTTTTCCAGCCAGCTGTGGCTACAGATGTGAGTTCCTGCTAGATGTGTTCATAAAAAGCCTTAATCAACCTCCAATCCTGAGCAGCAGGGGAACATTTGTGACTGTTGGGGTCTTTCTTCTCTGAGGCAATGGACTCATGACTAGGTTTTCCACACCAATCTTAGCCAATGAAATAAGTAAAAACTATCATGAAGTCAATATTGAAAAGATTCATGGAACACGTTTTCCCATCAACTGTCCTTGACCCCACACTTGCATCACAAACAGTATTTATTTTTTTTTACAGAGACAGAGAGAGAGTCAGAGAGAGGGATAGATAGGGACAGACAGGAATGGAGAGAGATGAGAAGCATCAATCATCAATTTTTCGTTGTGACACCTTAGTTGTTCATTGATTGCTTTCTCATATGTGCCTTGACCGTGGGCCTTCAGCAGACTGAGTAACCTCTTGCTCGAGCCAGCAACCTTGGGTCCAAGCTGGTGAGCTTTTTGCTTAAACCAGATGAGCCTGCGCTCAAGCTGGCAACCTCGGGGTCTCTAACCTGGGTCTTCTGCATCCCAGTCCAATGCTCTACCCACTGCACCACTGCCAGGTCAGGCACAAACAGTAATTTTTATAATTCTAGAAGCCATACCATTTTGGTAACACAGAACTCTTATTAGTCATGATTTTTTTCTAATTCTGGGGGTGGGAAAAATTCAAGACCTGAATTTCCCCCACTTTTATCAAACGTGGAGCAGGCCCCAAGTTTCAAGGGCACTCAAGCCCTGTAATCTGAGGAGCACTAAAATGATTAATGAGATACATGAGTTTACATCCTGACTCAGCTGTTGTGTCCTCTTGAGTAACTCACACAGACTCTCAATGCACTGAGTTCCTCGCCTGCCAAACAGGAATCTTCACACAACCTATCTCACTGAGGTCCTGGAAGGAGGAGATGAAATAACACGTACACGCACAGAGGTTAACACATCTGGAATATAGAAAGTACTTCATCTATTACCATCCTGCTCCCCCCACCACCACCACCCTTCCAAACACAAAATAACAGCTAAGGAAAGAGTCTCTCCTTAAAGATATGATTCCTGGTTCAACATACTGAAAGGACTGGCATACGAAAGAGACTGGATTTATTCTGGGCTTCCAGAGTAGTACTAGGACCATTCATCATCCACAGATATTTTTTGAGCACCTGATGTGAGCCAGGCCCTGTATCAGGTGCTGGAGAAACAGTGGAGAGCAAGGCAGACATGGTGTGGTCTATTGCGGAGCTCTGAGCCTGGGAACCGGTGGACGGGGTGACAGGAGAGGCCTTGAGACACAGCCTGGGGAAGGCCTTTCTGATAACTAAAGTCGTCCAAAAAAAGAAAGGAACATAGAGTTTCTCATCTCACAGGTTAGCCACCTGGAGACTTTGGAGCTTGCAGGGTATTCTGCATGAGACTGAGGTTTGGAATTCTGCAATCTCTTTCAACCTGGTGGTGCTTTCACAAACAAGAGCCCAGCGTTCCTTTTCTGGAGTTCATGTAAACTAAATTCTCTGCCCTTCTATCCACACAGCCAGTGTTTGTTAACTCACTTAAATGCCTAACCCGTGGCAGCAATTAAATACATATTTGATCCATTATACCTAGTTCCACTGATGTAATGACTATTTCACACATTATTTACCATACTGTATTTCTTCTCAAACTAGTGCATATTTTATCCCTTCCCAGGAGCAGGCAGTTTAAGAATATTCATATAAAAAAAGTACAAAAAATAGTGAGAGTCAACCTGCTCCTTGATAAATACACTGGCTCTGACTCTCGCCAGCTATAGAATCTTGGATGAGTCACTTACAATCTACGAGCATCTATTTTCCACCTGGATAATGGGCAAAGTAGTCCTTAACATATAATACTGGTGGGGCAACTAAATGAGACAACAGGATGTCCTAGTGCCCAGTTTGGTGCCTAGTGCACAATGTGGGTGCCCGATTCATGTGCTTCTGCCCAGTCACAGGAGTGAGGGCTGGGCGAGAACATACAGGTGGCAGTGCTAGTTAACCAGGCTGTCTACAGTTTATCGGTAATGTCTTTGAGATGCCAAGGGAAAATAAAAAGGCAAGTTATCCTGACAGTTAAACAGCCAGGCTCTCGCTTAAGGTTAAGTGTGCGCAGATGCGGGCTGTTTCTCCTCAGCTAAAGAACCTCAGCTCAAGAAGCTCACTCTTCTCTGGACTTCTCTGGACCTTGGCTTCCCAAGGTGTAAAAGGGACGGGAGGGGGAGGTCTCTGAGCTCCTGAGAAAGGACTTCTTGGGGTCTTATCATTTTTTTCTGAAAAATTCCATTAAAGTCTGAGTATCTGGATCTTTGTGGCTGAGCACGAGGCTGATATCATAGAAAAGGAAGTCCTGTGACCTACTGAAGGTGCCAGGCACACTACTGCACTTCTCCACTCCAAGTAGGGTATAGTTTTGTTTTCTTTCCAAAGGTTATGATGACAAAGGAGTTACAGATTATTATTCATTAATTCAAACATTTATGAGAGCCGAACATTGTTGTAGCCATCACTCTAGGCATTGTGCTGGACCTGGAGTTAAGATGGTGTGCCGTTGCGACCCTCGTGGAATCTAAATTCCACATATTAATCAAACGGGTCCTATCTGAATATGGCACCACCTGTCAGCCCCGCCCTTAGATTGTTCTCCGAGCAGTGGAAATGGATGAGACTCGGTGAATGCATTCTCACTTGGAACAGAAAAGTTTGGTCTGGACCTACAGTGCAGTGCAGTGCAGTAGTAGTAGGTAAGCCACAGCAGGAGAGAGGCTAGGAGCTGGGGAGTGCTGTCCGAGGTGCTGAACTGGTGCCAAGATGTGGGAGAGACCCACTGGGGGTTTATAAAGGTAGGATGTAGTAGAAGTCAGAGAGAAGGAGGAAGAGGGAGAGAAAGAAGGGGAGCAAGGGAGGGAGGGAGGAAGGAAGAGAGGGGGGAGGACAACAAGAAGACAAGGACCTCAGGGGCTGCAGGAGGGAAGGGCACGTCCCATTAGGCAGCAGGATCCGTGGAGGCCCAGAGTGTCAGCCCCAGGCTGTCGTGCCAAGTTTGAGAGAGCTGTGAAAGAACCTGGCACTCTAAAGGCTCCGTGGGGCTGGGTGGGAAAGGAACAGTGTGTTTTCACATCCAGTACAAGCCAGGCTGGCCCAGAAATGTCTGTGCTTTGAGTCTTGGGGGATGATGCTGAATTGGAAAAGAGAACATAGCCAACAGGGAGAAAGGAAAGGAACAAACATAGGCAGCAACCTCCATGTTCAGCCGTGTGGGCTCCAGGGAGGGGCGGGCGGGCGAGCCCTGATCAGTAATGTTTGCTGATTTCCATGGTGTAAATAGTCCTGCTTCGCATGGCCAATTTCAAGCTTGCAAGTTTCCTAAAAATGTAACAATTGGTTCTCAGAAGCTGACATAGGCAGACTTTAGTATCTGATCACTGATTAAGAACGCCCTGAAGCATGTCCATGGATCATCCCAATGAACCGCCACAGTCCTAGGAAGCTGTAATTATGAGTCCATTTTACAGATGAGAGAGTCAAAGTCCAGGAATAAATGGACTTGTTCAGGGTGACACAGCAAGAGCAGCTAGGATCGCCTCACACGTGTCTGATTGCAAAGCATATGCACTTTCCACTGCAGGTGTCGAACTCCTGACATCAGGCTCATCAACCAAAAGCTCCTACCAGCTGGGCACCCCCCCGCCCACCCTGCTGGGTGAGTGACCGACCAGATGGGATTTCAGAACATCCACGCAGTGAGAGGAAGATGGACGAGCTGACACTGGATTTATCCCCTCGTCCTTCCGGAGCCGAGAGAAGCCCCCTGCGAGCTGGCCTTGGCTGAGCACTGCATTGTCCCCTACACTCTGCCTCCTTTCCAAGAGGGCACATATGGTCTGGATTGAGTGGCCGCAGGTGAACCACCTGGCCTTGAGCCACCCCAGCCGTGACCTGTAGAAATGAGCAGCTCTAAGCAGTTTTGGAAAATGAATAATATCTCCCATAGCCGGTGTTTGCCTCTGAAGTCCAGCATTCCAAACAGAGAAGGGCATCTCCTTCCGAGGCAGAAAAGGCTGTTCTAGTAGGAGAGGGCTAGACAAAGAAGGCAGGCAGAGGGCTGTCTCCGAGCCCAACACACGGCTCCGGACCCTCCGCCTGGCCGCCCAGCTGAGCTCGTGTGCATGCACAGGATGGGGCACAGCCCCCCGACTTGAGAAAGTATAGGGGTGATGCTAACCACCGATATGCCGGAGACCACACACATCGTAACCCACCAGTCCTTGCAGCTAGCCTGGGACTTGGAAACCTTTCGTAAATGAGGTCGTTGAGCCAGGAAAAGGAGATCTGACATCTACCCAAGGTCCTGTAGGAAGTGGCAGGTGAGGAATCCAGGTGCTGGTCTGTCTGATTCCTAATCCTATGTTCTCTCACCTCTGTCTCCCTGAAAGGGACACAGTAGCCCTCCACATCTCTGTGTTTCCACATCCCCAGTGCTTGGTTAAGGCAGGGCCGAGCGCGGGCCAGGAGCAGGACACACAAACACTTCTGGAACAGAGGTCAGGGTGGTACGGTCTTGGCAAAACACAAAAAGGTTCCACGAGTATGATCTTGCCACCATTTCCGCTGAGTGAAGACTCTGCTAAAAAATAGTAACTTATTCTTAGCATCGTGTAACACCTGACTCCTGCCCTGTTCCTACAATGCCAGAGGGGGTAGGCCAGGACTATGCCGGTGATAAGGAGCTCAGGCTTTGGGGTCAAGCAAAGCTGCACTCATCTCCCAGCTCAGGGCCTCGGGGAGACTTACTCAATCTCACTGAGCCTCGGTGTTCCCATCTGTAAAATGGGAGTTGATAGCAGCTACCTTATGAGGTTGTTGCAAAAAAGTAAATGAGATCAAATATGTCAAGTGCTGCAATGTGTCTGATGCCTTTTAATCACTCAGGTTATGTTAGCTCTGTAAATATCATCATCATCATCATCATCATAAAAAATATTTTGTTGTTGCCTGACCTGTGGTGGCGCAGTAGATAAAGCGTCAACCTGGAAACGCTAAGGTTGCCGGTTCAAAACCCTGGGCTTGCCTGGTCAAGGCACATATGGGAGTTGATGCTTCCTGCTCCTCCTCCACCCTCTTTCCTCTCTATGAATAAATAAAATCTTAAAAAAATATATTTTGTTGTTATCATTATACCCTTTCACTGAAATGCAAGTGACACTTACCTTTGGGCAAGATTGGTTAGAAGAAATTATGTAACAAGCACTCTTCCCCATGCATCTGCAGAGAGCAAAGCATAAAACATGGAGGAAGAGACGGGAACCAGTGTGCACACAGGTGGGCTGACTGACTCAAGGGGGAATGCTGGGAGCCTCATGCTGTAGACCAGGGGTCCCAAAACTTTTTACACAGGGGGCCAGTTCACTGTCCCTCAGACCGTTAGAGGGCCAGACTATAAAAAAAACTATGAACAAATCCCTATGCACACTGCACATATCTTATTTTAAAGTAAAAAAAATCAAAACAGGAACAAATACAATATTTAAAATAAAGAACAAGTAAATTTAAATCAACAAACTGACCAGTATTTCAATGGGAACTATGCTCCTCTCACTGACCACCAATGAAAGAGGTGCCCCTTCCAGAAGTGCAGCAGGGGCTGGATAAATGGCCTCAGGGGGCCGCATGCGGCCTGTGGGCCGTAGTTTGGGGACCCCTGCTGTAAACAAAAGACCCGGGTGCGAGTGGAGGTGAACAAGGTCACACGCAGGACAGAACAAATGGTGCTCTTTCCCCCAAAGACATGCTGACTCCTGACAGTCCTGGGAGGGCAGAAGTGGACACAGGTGTTAAGAGAAGCTATGCGTTGGGTGCTGCCGTTCTGGGAGTGGCCAGCAGGCAGGATTCTGTGAGTCCCTACCTGGGCTGAACCGCACTGGGCTCACCTTCTGCGTCCTTCGCAGGTCGTTTGGGGATGGCTCTCAAGGTGCTAGGGTCTCCCAGGAATGATGGGGAGAGGAAGGGAAGAGAAAGGGAGATGGAGAAGGGGTCACAAAGGAAAGCAGCGGCAGGAAGAGAAGGGAGAAATGGAGCAGAGGGAGGTAAAAAATAAGAAAGAAGTGGGGAGAAGAGAGATGTCGATGGCACTCAACCCTGCCCGAAGGTGTTCTCTAAACGCCATCCACTCACTGAGTTTCCGTCTCCACCGCCACCCTCCCTGCTGCCCCACCGTCCCTGACGACAGGGCTGTTTCTGTCTGCTGTTAAGACACATAGTGAACTCTCGGTGAATGTGGGAGGGAGGGAAGGAGGGAGGGAGAAAGATGGGAAGAAGGAAGGGAGGGAGAAAAGAAAGGAAGGAGGGAGAAGGGAGGAAAGGAGATTTCTCCAGAACCTCTGTGAGATGGAGAGAAAAGCTGTCCCCTCCCCGCTGGTGTTTATCTAAGCAGCTGGCAGAACTAAGGCAGTTTTGCTTAAAAATCATTTCCCAGGGGATTAGCATCCCCTTTCACACTTAAAAGCTTTCCCCCAAAGCCAAAGAATGAATTGATTTTCCTATAACTAATCACAGTCCCGTTTAATAGCAGGAAGCCGCTGCTTTCTTTTCCCTCTCTTTCTCTAAGAAATGCAGACTGGGCAGTCACCTCCCCTCTCCCCCACCGGCTGCAGGATGATGAAGGGGCCATTCAGCAGGGTGTCTCCCTCTCCCCAAAGCCACCGTGGCCAAGGCTGCCTGTGAAGAGAATGACAAGAGTGGCCAGAAAGCCCAGAAAGGGCACTTCACGTCTCCCGGCGCTGTCTGCGTCAACCTCTCTGGCCAGAGCATTGATCTGTTTGCACAGGGGAGATGGAGAGGCTCATCTTGAGACTGCCTCAGCAGGAGCGCAGGGCTGGAGGCTGACGAGTCCCTGTCCAAACCACAGGGGTTGTAGAGAGGGAAAATGGTGTGGCAGCTCATCCTCAAGGAGCCCGACCTGCCTTCAAAGCCTGTGTTTGCTTAAGCAGCCCAGACGGCTGACCCCGGACATGGGGAGAGACATGATATTGGCATGACATCCACTTCCGCCTCTGCTCACGGGCTCTCCTCCCCCACTGGGTACCAAATTAGAGACCATTCCAGGCACACGAGGGCCACAAACTCTGATGAAGCAATTCACTTTGCTCTATAATCTGCACAGCACGGAGGACTAATAAGTTCAACTTGGGCAATCAATCAGACTGAAAAGACCCAGATCAAATCCACCCCCGCCTGCATGTGGTCAACATGAGTAGCTGTTTTGTGGAAAAGCAAGTCGCATGTAATACTCTTCCATTTGAGTTCAGTGGAAAAAAAATTAAAAAAAAAAAAAAAAATATATATATATATATATATATATATATATATATATATATATATATATGCTTGGCATGATTTCAATCTTCTTAAATAATCTTCTTAAATTTGTTACGGCTTGTCTTGTGCCCCAACATGTAGTCTATCCTTGAGAATGTTCCCTGTATACTAGAGAAGAATGTCTAGTCTGGTGTTCTGGGGTGAGCAGCTTTGTCATTGTGATTATGTCCATTTGGTCTAATGTGTCACGTTAGGCCAATATTTCCTTATTGATTTTCTGTTTAGATGATCTATCCATAGCTGTCAATGGGGTATTTAGGTCCCCAATTATAATTGTGTTTTTGTCAGTTTCTCCCTTTGGTTCTGTTAGTAGTTACTTTACATATTTTAGAGCTCCCCACTTTTATTCATAAAGATACATGAACCCTTATGTTCATTGTATTATTCCTGGTAGCCAAGACATGGAAACAATCAACGTGTCCTTCAGTGGAGGATTGGATGAAGAAGATGTGGACCATATATATATATATATATATATATATATATATATATATACACACACACACACACACACAATGGAATACTGCTCAGCCATAAGGAAAGGATGAAATACTGCCATTTGTAACAACAGGGATGGATCTTGAGAAGATCATGCAAAGCAAAGAAGGTCAGATGGAAAAAGTCAAGAACCATATGATTTCACTTATATGCGGGACATAAAACTGAAAGCAACAAATGAACAAACAAGACAAACAAAGATAAACTTGTGGACACAGACATCAGAATGGTGGTTAACAGCAGGAAGGGGCAGTTGGGAGGAAATAAAAGAGTAAAAGGGGACAAATATATGACATGGAAGATTTACTCTGGGTGGTAAACACAATACACAGATGACGTATTATGGAATTCTACATTTGAAACCTATACAATTCTATTAACCAATATCACCCCAATAAATTTAATCAATTTTTTAGAAAGAGAGAACATCTGGAAATCTACTCAGTGCTTTATATGTGGATATCATTTGTAAAGTACAAAGAAATGGACCACAGAAGAGAAAAATTCATGAGTAGAGGCTGCATCTCCAGAGGATGAAAGGGAAACAAGAAAAAGAGATGATGAGGTAGCTTATCTGTGACTTTCTGTATTTTATTTAAAATATTAGGAAAGACAGACAACAGCTGCCAAGATTGAGTAGTAAGAACATAGTCATTTGCTGTTGTTTTTTAAAATGATTTTAGAGAAAAAGAGGGAGAGGGAGAAAGAGAAAAAACACATTGATTTGTTATTTCACTTATTTATTGCATTCATTTATTCATTCCTGTATGTGCCCTGAGCAGGGATTGAACTTGCAGCCTCGGCATAGCAGGATGACACTCTAACTAACTGAGCTACCTGGCCAGGGTGACTGGTTTCCTTTTTTTTTTTTTTTTAACATTATCTGTACTTTCATTTACCTTTAAACTACATCTGATTCTTTGATGTGCAAAAAAGGGGTGTAGACAAAAGGAAGTCTATCTCCATGTCTGCAATCGTTTCCTGTCCTGCCAGAATCCATGTATTATCTTCTCCCTTCCAGACCCAAGTTTCTCAGCCTCGGCACAGCTGACATTTTGGGCAGGATAATCACACGCTGCGGGGGCTGCTCTGGGAGGCTTGAGCAGCACCCCCGGCCTCCACCCGCTAGACAGCAGCGGCATGTTGCCCACAGCTGTGGCAACCACAATGCCTGTACATGCTCCCAAGTGTCCTCTGGGGGGCAGAACTCGCCCTCAGATGACCACGGGCCCAGAGAAACCCTCCAGCTCACACCGCCTCCTCCTCTGCCAGTGTGGAAGCCGCACGGACACTGAACTTGGCTGTTTTCTGAGGGCATTTGGATTCATTTCCATTTGGGGTTCAGACCTATACCTGACCCTGTTGCCTCGATGTGGAGATTGAGGCTCAGAGAGGCCAGCCACTTGTCCCAGGCCCCGTAGCTGAGTAGGAGCAGGATGTGGTCTTGAACCTGGAACTGCAGGTTCTAGCTGCTGGGGCCACGGCGCGGCCCTTCTCACCCTAGCAACCAGGGCACCTGCCCGGCTCCTGGGATCTGTTACTTCACTCTTCCTTCCTTCGTCCCCTGCAGGAGAAGTGGGGGTTGGCGGAGTGGAGCAGGACAGGGTGGCAAGGGGAGAGACCGACACTGGCTGAGTACCTACTGTGTGCCATGAGCTCCCAGCAATCCATCTCTGCTCACCTCATCGCAACTCTGCACCGTGGACAACGGTATTCACTTGCTACAGATGAATGAATGTCGTCACAGAAATGACATGAAACCAAAGAATCCTATTTAATCATGGGAACTGCTGGGCACATCTGAGAGTAAAAGGGGACTCCTGGTATTACTAAAATCCACTTTCATCAGAGATGGTATAATACGATTACATCCTGACTGTGCGCTTACAGGGCTGAACGATCCCGGTGAATGACCTAACCCACCTACCACCCCACTGTTTTCATAAACCCAGGTGTCATAGTCAGTGAAAGGAGGTACATGTCACCCATTTATAATTGAGCTGCCTTGAAGCCCAATTCTGTCCACTGATGCATTACACACACACACACACACACACACACACACACACACACACACACACGCAGGTCCCATAAGCATTGAAGAACAATGAAGGCGTTCATGGAAGGGGAGCATGGGTTTACATGGTGTATCACATGAGAACAGCATTCACGCCTGCATCCTCTCCTCAGAGCCCCTACAGCAGTGCTATATCCTGGCCCCATCTCCCCCAGGCCCCGGCCAGCCCCTCCCCCATGCCATGCCACCTCCTGGGGCGCTCTGGCAAAGCAGGCCTTCATGCCACCCCCCACCGCATGCTTCTCTCTTATTAAACAAAGCCCGCCCTCAGAAACTAGGAACTAGGAGGTTAGACCCTCCCATCTCCTCACTCTTATAAAGGGGGACTGGTCCAGTGTCCAGTGTGTCCCAAGTACTTAATGCAATTTAACCATTGTTGTGGTCAGCATCGTTCACCAAGAGATCATGGTTGCTGGGAACCAGAGATTTCAAAATAAGGCAAACATGGAATCTGTCCCAAAAAACTCAACAACACATGACTAAGCCAATTTGTATAGCCTGTTCCTATTTGCATGGGGCTTTTCATCAATGAGGGTAAAAATCACATAACAGTAACCATTTTAAAGTGAAGAATTCAGTGACATTTAGTGATTTAAGTATGGTGTAAGCATCACCTCTATTTAATTCCAAAACATTTCCGTCATATTGAAAAGAAACCCCATACCATTGCTAGTCACTCCCCAGTGCCCCAACCCTCCAGCCCCTGGGAGCCACGAGTCTACTTTCTGTCTCTGTAGGTTTGCCTGTTCTAGACATTCGCAGAAATGGAATCCTATCATATGTGGCCTTTTATGTCCGGACTCTTTCACTCAGCATAATATTTCTAATTTTCATTCATGTAGCGGCACATATCCGTACTTCTTTCTTCCTAGGTATACACACCAAACAGTTGAA
The DNA here is from genome assembly GCF_036850995.1 of Saccopteryx leptura. Classification (NCBI taxonomy): domain Eukaryota; kingdom Metazoa; phylum Chordata; class Mammalia; order Chiroptera; family Emballonuridae; genus Saccopteryx; species Saccopteryx leptura. The sequence continues at coordinate 210,162,504 of NC_089506.1, forward strand.
AACAGGTATTCAAACTTGCTCATGAATTTTCAAAGCAGCATTAGTCACGAAAACCACAAGATAGAAGCAACCCAAATGTCCACCAGCCGATGAGTGGATAAACCAAATATGGTATAAACGCGCATAGGGCTTTCAATCTACCTAAGTATGGGGCTTCCCATGGAAACAATTTCAGCTGACGATCAAAACGAGGATGTGGAATGCAGAGTGCTTTACGCATCGCCCACCAATTTTTTTGTAAGAAAAGACGGAGACTCGGAAACATTGCCAGTCTCATGTCTCCCAGCCAGCCCTTCCCGCTTCAAAATTATCTGTGTCCCGGAAAATGTATCTTGGGTTGGCTCCTTGGCTCATATCTCACAAGGATGCCCCATATGTAGTAATGGAGGGCAAGGTGAAGCTATTCCCAGCCTCACCTGCAGCCCAAGAGCCTTTTGCTGGCCTTACCAAATTCTCCCTTCCTCCACCACCACCACTACCTTGGGTGAGTCCTTCACACAGTAGCCAAAATCACTCATTCACGTGGGGTAAGGTTACTATGTCCTCCATCAAGGATCTCTGACTTCTTACGAATCACTAATTCACTTCCCTGCACATAAAACTGCGTTCTCTTTCATATATAGCTTTAACCTATTTAATTAGCATTCTAATTTACTTTTTTTAAGGAGGGTGGGGGACACACTTTAACTCTACAATGGGCTAAAATTATACCTTATGAAAAGACGTGATTGTTTCCTGACCATGAACTTTCACTTTTATGAATTGCTAATTTGGTTAATGGGCTCATTCTGCTCTGAAATTTGCATCATGAAAATTACTAGCTTTGAAGAGTCCTCTGTGTACAACACAGTTTGCACGTTTTGTTGTAAAGGTCACATTTGACATCGTAAAACAGCGGGCCCTTTTGAAAAGGTACAAATGTAAGAAATTAAGTGGGCCCACCGGTATAGGGCCATTGAGAAGGAGGGAGGAAAGATTTTTAAGTTAATTTTTATTCACATTGTTTACGTGCGTGCAACCTGAGCTTGGTTCCAGGTGAATCCCTTCTCGTGACTGGCACGTTAGTGGCTTAACTTGCGAATCAGGGACACTCGTGGCTGGAAAGGTTCTGCCACAGACATTGGTGGAGTAGCTAGTCTCAAATCAGGGACAGAAGCAATAAAAAATAGAGGGTGCATCATCTACATCCCAGGAGACTCAGGCTGCGGACAAAGCAGGTGTGGGGACGCCAACTTTTCATTTAGGTGCTATCAGGGGACACTATACCTAAATATCGTGCTGCAATGCATCAGTGTTTGACAATAATAAATGAAGAAACATTCACTGCTCCAGTAGATGGAGGTTTACTTCTGAGCTTCTGAGGCTGGATTTGTGAAGTCAGATTCACGGTATTTCTACACCTCCCGGCAGAGCAACCCTACTTGGTGCTTTTAGGAAGTTGGTTTGTGCTCCAGGGTGGTCACAGGGCCAAGGCCACATGCATGGAGGCATCGAGGAAACATTGACGTATAAAGCTCAGCCACCTTCCCAAGAGCCCAAGGAAATGAGCAGAGGTCCACAGCGCCCGGCAAAAGGATGACCCCAAGGCCAAGAAAGCACAGCCATTTTTATGAAGAGGAAGGCTAGCTTACCGACAGGGCTCCCCCACACAGGTACCCCCCACAGGTACTTCCCACATGGGTGACCCCCACAGGTACCCCCCCACACAAGTGCCCCCCCACACAGGTGCCCCCCACACACAGGTGCCCCCCCACACACACAGGTGCCCCCACACACAGGTGCCCCCCACACACAGGTGCCTCCACACACACACACAGGTGCCTCCCCACACACACAGGTGCCCCCACACACATAGGTGCCCCCACACACACACAGGTGCCCCCCACACACAGGTGCCCCCCCAAACACACAGGTGCCCCCTCAAACACACAGGTGCCCCCCCACACACACAGGTGCCCCCCACACACAGGTGCCCCCTCACACACACAGGTGCCCCCCCCACACAGGTGCCTCACACACACACAGGTGCCCCCCACACACACACAGGTGCCCCCCCACACACAGGTGCCCCCCACACACACAGGTGCCCCCCACACACAGGTGCCTCCCACACACACAGGTGCCCCCACACACACAGGTGCCCCCACACACACAGGTGCCTCCACACACACAGGTGCCCCCCACACACAGGTGCCCCCCCCACACACAGGTGCCCCCCCCCACACACACAGGTGCCCCACACACACACACAGGTGCCCCCCACACACAGGTGCCCCCCCCACACACAGGTGCCCCCCACACACAGGTGCCTCCCACACACACAGGTGCCCCCACACACACAGGTGCCTCCACACACACAGGTGCCCCCACACACAGGTGCCTCCACACACACAGGTGCCTCCACACACACAGGTGCCCCCACACACACAGGTGCCCCCCACACACAGGTGCCTCCACACACACAGGTGCCCCCACACACACAGGTGCCTCCACACACACAGGTGCCCCCCACACACAGGTGCCCCCCACACACAGGTGCCCCCCCACACACACAGGTGCCTCCCACACACACAGGTGCCCCCCCCACACAGGTGCCTCCACACACACAGGTCTTCCCCACACACACACAGGTGCCCCCCACACAGGTGCCCCCACACACAGGTCTTCCCCTCACACAGGTCTTCCACACACACTGTTGCCTCCCTCCACACAGGTGTCCCCCTACAAGCGCCCCCCACACAGAGGCGCCATAGAACTTGAAGCAAGTTTTCTTGCTATCCTGTTCCTGGTTTCATTTGTTTCTGATTTTTGTTTTGTTTATTTGTTTGTTTGTTTGTTTGTTTGGTTTTTAGAGGTCACAGCGAGCTCCTGCCCCTGCCACATGACCTTGGAGCAGGAAACAGATCAAATGCTAATGGAAGACAGAACCTTCTCAGGTCCTGCCGGGGCTCCAAGGGGGTGGTGGCTCCCTGCCCCAGGGGGTCAGGGAGGCCTCAGGTGCGGAGTCCCAGGGAGTGGGTCCCAGCAGGTAAGCAGGAAGCCCACAGGGCAGCACAGGTACCCACCCCTGCACTTCTGTTCACATTGCTCCTGGGATTGAAACCCCAGCAGGAACTGAAAATGAAGAGCAGGTGGGCCCACGGGTGAGGGCAGGTGAGATGGGCAAACAGCCTGCGCTTCTGACTATAGAGACCCCCTTCTGGGAGCCGCACTTGGCACCAAGACGTCCCTTCCCTCCAGCACATTCTCCTCCCTGAGTCCTGGGGGAACAAAGGCTCCAATAACACCATCAGGGGAAACAGTCCTTTGTGACAAGGACAAAGAAGGACCCCTCCCCTCCTGGGAACACATGGGTCCTCCCTCTCTCCCTCCTTCTGTAATTACCTCTAGTAAATTCCCCCATTCATCTGCATGCGGGTTTCTATTCAGGGAAAACTCGAGGCTGTGCCGCTGGGGAGGGGGTGGCCCGGGCACATTCATACTCGCACAATCTCCAATCACCGCACCTGATGGGGACCAGCGCTTGCTTATGTGAAATGTTCATTTCAATCCTGGCCTCAGATTGCACGAATTCACAGCCACGCTCCTGAGCACTCCGCAGAAGGCTTTTCATCCTCCCAGTCCCGCACAAGTGTTACCTAATTAATGTTCAACAATGTTACCAAACCACCCTCTTTTAAGATGTATCAACCTGGAAAGGTCTGGAATTAAGGATTTTGATCTCGAATGGATTGCTTTCATGTATTTTGGATAATTCACACAGCTGCTTAAAGACAGATATTCATCGACTATAAATAGCCCCAAGTTCGAGTAGCTACACAAATAAAGCTCCCCTTATCTCTCCCTGCAGCTTCCCTTTGCTTGCTTGGGCAGTGGAGGGATCAAAAATGCTCCCTCCCGGCCTGATTCGATGAGCACTTGGATTCCAAAGCGAATGATTCTTCAGCCAGGCAGAATAAACAACCAGTTCATGACCCTCCAGTGACTTTCCCTAAGTCTGGGCCGGGAGCCTCCGCATCACGTGGGAGCTCATTGGGAACACAGAACAGAGAGCCCCATCTCAAGCCGACGGGACCAGGACCTGCATCTTAGCCACATCCCTACAGGATCTATGGGCAGAGTCAAGCGTGAGATGTGCTAGTCTTTAAGACCCTTCATGAACTGACTCTTGACCATATCTGTGGCACAAGACCCACCCCCGGCTCTGTGTCACCTGCCTTCCTGCTATTCATCAAATACACTGAGCATGCCCCGGTCTCCACAGGTTTGCCCTGGCTGAGCTCTCTGCCCATGGCTGTTTCCCCGGGCCAGTGCAGGGACCACCTCCAGGGTGCCAGGGACATAAATGACACTCCTTGAGGCCCCCCAAGAGTTGGGCAGCACAGCGCCCTGAGAAAGCTCCTACGTAAGTGCCACCTTGGAAGAAGCCTTCCTCACCACTGTCCCAAACAGCCTCTCGTGACTCTGGCTTCTCGCCCCTTCTACTGTTCTTCATGGCGCCCATCACACCTGACATCACACCATGTATCCACCTTTTTGTTTAGCGTCTTACCTGTCTGTCCTCATGGGAATTCATTCTCCATAAAATCAGGGACTTTGTCTCCCCCCCCCCCACCACACACACACACACACGCTATATTTTCCGCACTTAGGACAGAGCCCATCTAATAATGGGTACACGATTTGTGCGTGCATGTATGTGCGTTGCATGCACATGTATGTGCACATGTTCCTGTGCATGTGTGCCTGTATGAGGTGAAATAGCCTCTCACCCCTGGTTCACAATAGCGTGGGACTAATGGATAAATGAAACTTTTCTGCAAAATAACCCTTTTCTCTCTGCAGATTCTTCCGAGAGTGATGCTGCCCATCTTAATGAGAGGAGTGGGCCTCCACACCTGGGAAGTGGCCACGTCTGCTCCCTGACAGCTGCAGAAGCCCCCTTTTACATCCTTCCTACTTCTCTGCGGTGTGCACACTGCAAAGGTGAGCCACAGAATGGCCATCGGTGTGACCCCAGCATCACAGAAAGACATAGTCAAATGCCCAGTGAACACAACTGATTGAGAAGCAATGCACTTTGCAGGAAAGAGCAAAAGAGATGCTTTGTTTGTCTGGTTAGAAAAATACTCCTTACGTTAGCAGAAAACAGCTCTCCTCCAATACTGTGTGGGCTTGAAGGCAACAAGACGAAGGAACCAACGATCTTAACAAGGAGAGCAGAATGACATCAACCCAGGCAACTGAATACCGGGCCTACACTCTGCCAAGCACCCCAGTAATTACAGTCATCTGGCTCCACTTAAGTCCCGATCAGGCCCCTGCCTCAGACGACTACAGCCTGATGGGTCACATGTCTGAGTAAAGCAGGGCAGTTAGAGAAAGACTGCAGCATCAGCGATGGTAAGTGAAAACTGAGCCAGAGGCCTAGTGTAGGGGAGGCAACATGGAGGGGTGGGGACTGCAGGAAAGAGTTCATGCTCCTTCTAAAGGAAGCAGCTGCTACTCAACTCCAGTTGACTAGTGTCCTGTTGGGATATAGACTCCGTGTTACCAGAACTCTGGCTTTCCAAGAGGAGCTATGAATTAAGACTCTTGTTAAACCTCCTGATTTTGAAGCATTGACAAGTAAATCCAAAATTTTACCAACTCTACAAACAGATAAAACACGTCTACTGGGTGAGACACATCCCTAAAGTCAGACTTGTGAGACGAGCAGCTTAGATACTTGAAGTTCTAGCCTTCACGCAGCTTGCAGTCCGCACAACTGTTCCTTTAACGAGGGCACTTCCCACACGCACATGCATGAGTACGCACACACACAATTCTAGGGCATCTTCTGTGATAGGAAGCTGAGGGAAGGACCCAGTGGGTACAGGAAGCCCATCCTGCCTCAGGATTACAAACACACCGAACTCAGTCCCTAGTCTAGAGAGATATGGGGATCTCACAGGTTGAGACAAGGAGAAGTAGGGGGAGAGGGAGGGGGCATACAGGTCTCTGCATCCTTAGGAGATCAAACTCTTCTAAGCGAGTATGCTATTCCTTCCTCCTACAGTGACCTGCTGTAGAAGGGAATGTCATTCTCTGTAGGAAGCAAGGATGGCACCATAAAGGAAGGGCCATTGGGATTGGGTTTTACAGGATATGTAGAAGTTTTTTTGCAGAAGAATGATACGGCGCAGAAGAAACACAAGTACCAAAGCACCTTCCCTTCCTGCTTCCTCTGAGCCCACTCAACCCAGAACCTCATTCTGCTCGTTACCCTCCTCGGATGCCTCTGAAGCTAGCAGTGTCCCGCTGAAGCTTTACAACCGAGAGAGCCAGTGTCCACGTGACAGACAGCAAGTGGAGAATCTATTCCCTTCTTTATCTCATTCTAAACTTCCTCATCTAGAGTCTGTAGGAAATAAGAAAATTATTAATATCTAATGTTAATGGGGGGGGGGGCTGAGACACAATCCCATTCCTACAATCGCAGGTTCTCATACCTCTTATAGATCCCAAATACTCCATTCTGGATCACTTCCAGGGGACCAGTACGTGTACCGAGAGGATTAGGGGGTGTGGCCGGGAGGTCGGTCCAGGAGGCAGCAGGTAAAGGCAAAGAAAGATGAAAGGGAAGCCCCTGGGAGCCGCAATCTACAACATCAGGACAGCTGTGCGCCAGGCAGCCACCCCGTGCCTGGGCTGTTTGCACACAAACCACGCTGATCAAACTACCTTTATAGCATCTTTAGTGCCCAGCCATGCCATGGGGCAGGGTAGGATAGTGGCAAGAGAATCAGAATGTCTGGACTAGACTCTAGGTGCTTCCACCCCCTCCCTAGGCTTTTGGGGACAAGTTACAGTGCTTCTCCATACCCCACACCCTTGAATTATAAAATAGGAGTAGTAATCGCACCCCTCTATAGGACTATAGTGGGTATTAAATAACCATCTACGTACCACACTTAGCACTGTGTATAGGAATGATAATCCTCTGTGACCATCCCTATCGTTAATTCCTTGTTGTTTTCAGTTATTTAGAAAAGGAGCTCCCACGTGGGGGGGGGGAGAATGGGAGTGGGGGGACTGTCCATTCTACCCAAAGGATATACTAGTAGTGGGAATTCTGTCACTCTAGCACATGTTTCAGAGTAGACACATTTCAGAAGACTGGCTCCTAGATGCTTCCCCAAAGGGGCATGTTATTTAGCCAAAGGAATGGTCGCATTTCCTCCAGGGGACAGCAGCTGGCCATGGCGAAGGGTGAAGAGATGTCCCTGGAGTCCAGAGCAGGTCTAAATCCAGCTTCTCTCCTTCCTCGCTGCTCAGGCAGGAACAGAAGGTCCTCGCCGTGGACCCACACCTTCTCCGATCGCTGCCTGGATGTGTGACCCTTCCTCCACGCTCAGGGCTTCTTCCCCCTCACCTTCTCTAGTGAACCGATGGACTGACCAGCAGTGGAAAGTGGCCACATGATGTCAGTGCCTTTGTACAGTGCAGGGCACAAAGGCATCATCACCCCCTAAACAGTTCATAAATGAATGAAAAAAATAATATAAACTAGGATTATGGAGCACACACTAGGTGCTCAACATACTAGGTATATCATATCAAACACATTTTATAGGCCCTGGCCGGTTGGCTCAGTGGTAGACCGTCGGCCTGGTGTGCAGAAGTCCTGGGTTCGATTCCCCGCCAGGGCACACAGGAGAGGCGCCCATCTGCTTCTCCACCCCTTCCCCTCTCCTTCCTCTCTGTCTCTCTCTTCCCCTCCCGCAGCCAAGGCTCCATTGGAGCAAAGATGTCCCGGGCGCTGGGGATGGCTCCTTGGCCTCTGCCCCAGGCACTGGAGTGGCTCTGGTCGCGACAGAGCTACGCCCCGGAGGGGCAGAGCATCGCCCCCTGGTGGGCAGAGCGTCGCCCCTGGTGGGCGTGCCGGGTGGATCCCGGTCGGGCGCATGCGGGAGTCTGACTGTCTATCCCCGTTTCCAGCTTCAGAAAAATACAAAACAAACAAACAAACACATTTTAAACGTGCTCAGGCAGCCCACACAACCCTGTGGGTAGACATTGTTTTATCATCTGAAGCTCAGAGACTTTATTTCACAAGTGTCACCTATGGAAAATAGCAGAGCAGCAATGAGACCCGAGAAACATGGCTCTAGAAATCCCTTCCCCAACTACGAAGGCATGACTAAATAAATTGGGGTTGGAGGCATGGGTTGTCTGGAAACTTGCCACATTCCTCCACCCTGAATTAGGATACAAAGCTTAATTGTCGGAGACTGTTTGAAAGCCCGTTTTAGGTTGATTTGCTTCTTTCTCAGCGCGTGTCAGCTGCTGCCCGGCATGATAGCTTATTTAAAATACCGGGTAGAAATAAGATTCACTGTGAAATTAGTTGTAGACAAGCTCAGAAACTGCTAATGATGCAGAGATAATAAGGGGATTTGCAGAAAACACTGATATGGCATTATGATTAGCGAGCAGAGCGTCACCCCTTGATGCCCGGGGCCCCCGCTCCCACAAGAACAAATGCATATGCATCAGCAGCGCACTCCAGCAGATCCGGGCTCCGGAGGCCAGCGGGCTCAGGTCTCCTGGTTGGAGGCTCAGAGCTCAGCTCTGATTTGCAAAAAATGATTAATTTGTGGGTTTTGAGAATGAGAAATGTTTACTTCCAAGATCTGGGAGAAACCAAAAGCCAGTCCTGAATCAAATTCCTATTTTAAAACGAAACAAGCAAGCCCTGGCCGGTTGGCTCAGCGGTAGAGCGTAGGCTTGGCGTGCGGGGGACCCGGGTTTGATTCCCGGCCAGGGCACATAGGAGAAGCGCCCATTTGCTTCTCCACCACTCCCCCCCTCCTTCCTCTCTGTCTCTCTCTTCCCCTCCCGCAGCCAAGGCTCCATTGGAGCAAAGCTGGCCTGGGCGCTGGGGATGGCTCCTTGGCCTCTGCCCCAGGCGCTAGAGTGGCTCTGGTCTCGGCAGAGTGATGCCCGGGAGGGGCAGAGCATCGCCCCCTGGTGGGCAGAGCGTCGCCCCTGGTGGGCGTGCCGGGTGGATCCCGGTCGGGCGCATGCGGGAGTTTATCTGTCTCTCCCCGTTTCCAGCTTCAGAAAAATACAAAAAAATAAAAAATAAAAATAAATAAATAAATAAATAAATAAATAAATAAATAAATAAAACGAAACAAGCAGGAGTGGCTCTGGAAAGGCAGCTTTGCTGTCGCCCCCGACCCGCTGCCCAGGGCTCTGGGGGTGGCTCTCTCAGGGTACGAGCTCAGGTCTACCAGGAACTCGGCTGGTTCCATAGGCCCACACGTCTGCAAGAATTGGTTGTCAGCCTTATGCACGACGGTGGCAAGGCCAGTTGCTACACCACTGACATCTTGCCATGCTGGCTACTGAGTAATGGCCGCCACAACCTGGCTTGCCAAGTGGCCATAGGCTCACCTTCCTAACCCTCTCCATGAGCCGAGCCAGCAGCTGATGGGTCAATGCCTGGCACTGGGAAGGGCCTCACATCCCATTCTAGCACTTTGGCCAGCAGTCGTTCTCATCTCTGGGGTCCGTCCCTGATTGGTTGTTAAATATTTTTAATATCACCCCTCCATACCTAGCCCCAGATATGCCTAGCTGAAGTATCTATATATATAACATGAGGAACGGACTACATGCTAGCAATCAGATAGGATAGAATCCTCTAGAAAAGCCTAATGCTACAAATCATCAGAACCCATGTCCTACTCTGCCTGGATAGAGCCCTGGGTGTTTTTACAAATGCGCCCAAGATGGCTGCCTGTTCGTGCACCCAGGAAGTGTAATTTGGTCAAGTTACAGTCTCTGAACTTTTGGCAAGAATGGGGCACATGCAAATTGTCTGCATGTCAATGACTAAGTCACCCGCATAATGAGATGCCAGAAAGTTTGAGGCTAAAACTCTTATTTACATGAAAAATAAATCTGTATGGGATACATATTTCTCTCCTTCATATCTCAACACATTTGTCACTCAAAGCCAGGGAACTTGACTCAACAAAGTCCCTCCGGTCCCTGGCCCTATTTTCATTCTCTTTAGCTTTCAGCTTAACTCCTTGAAGGATGGAGGCCACCAGGTGTTCAGAACAGATGCTGCTTCTTTGCTGCCCAGAGAACCACGTTCAGAAAGAGGAATGGGCTGGGAGGACCCAAATCCCCACCGTGCCAGAATTATTTGTATGATCCTTGTACAGAACGTAAATTATTTATTCAATTTATGCAGCAAGGTTGACATAGCTGAATAGTTCCAGTCTATCAGATGGCTGACCACTGATAAAGTCAGAGCTTTTTTTTTCAATGTGAGGAAGCTGGGCACATAAGCCAAAAAAAATGATATATTAAAGAAAGATGGAGAAGGAGTGTGGCTCAGTGATGGGTATGATGGCTGCTATTTGGGCTGCCCTGCATATGTCTCCTCCAATTCTTTCCTTCCAACAGACTATGGGCCTTCCTGAGTGTGTGAATAATCATGTGACCCAGTCCTGACCAATCATGTTAACTCTCTTCATCTGGACACAGGGACTGATGGGAGGGGAGGGGTATGTTGGCCAAGAAGAACCAATCAGAATCCATCCTGGGAGGGACATATAAATGTCATGAGTAGAAGATTCTCTTTCCTCTGTGGTTGCTAAATCTGAGGTCAGAAAGCCAGGGAGCTGGTAAATATTTTCCCTACTATCTATGCCATCTGGACAGTCTGTCTGCAAAATAAAGCCAACCGGAAATGACAGATAGGTGGAGGGAGCATGGTGTCGCTGACTCATGGCTCTCTACTCCAACTCCCTGGGTCCTGTAATTCTTCCTTCACTCTCTGGGTGACCAGAATTCTTTCCAAATACGTAAACCAATAGATTCCCCTTGCCTTAGACCCTCTGAACTAGGTGCTATTCCTCAAAACATCCTGACTTGGACTCACTTACAGAAAAAAATAGATAAATATCTTGAATCACACTTAGGTTTTTGATTAAAAAAATATATATTTAGCACTCTGTACAAGTTATTCAATTTTGTTTTTCCCCTTTGCAATTTAAAATGATTAATTAGTTTAAACCTAGTAAGTAGCCAATTAGAGCTAAACGGTCTCTATTTTTGTCTCAATTGCATTTGAGACCCTGATTTTTATCACTCACGTATTTTAATTGGCCTGTTTTCCACTCGTTGTAAAATATTAAGGACAAAAGTGGAATAAAATAATCAAAAAACTACTGTGTGAAAAAATTGCAGACCTTGCTAAAACCAAACCAGTAGCTAGCGGGCAACACCAACATCAAATATCCCGGAATATTAATCTGCTGAAAAGTAATGAAAGGGATATTTGAAAATTGGACCTGAGAAACTGCACAAAAACTTGAGTCATTTATTTAAGCTCCAACCCCTAGGTGGCAGTAGAGGGAACATACACCATTACAATTCTGGAAGGATTTGCTAATGATAAGGAATCTGCTATCAAGAGTGCGTCGACCTATGCTTTAGGATGCAAACAGAAACCACAGCTGTACGGTTTCAGAGAGAGGAGTGGTAGTTTTGAGACATTTTAATTTACATCAGTCTACAGTTGTTAAGATTGCAGGTCCTAGAAGTCGGTGAATTGGGTTGGTTTTCCAACCCTGTGTTTTCCTAGGTGTGTTTGAGAAAGTTACTTAACTCCAATGCACTTCAATGTCCTCACCTGTTAAAGAAGGGTGATAATGGCACCGACCTCACAGGGAAGGAGTGAAGGCTAATTTAAGATCATCATCTCTGTCAAGTGTTAGCGGGGCGTCTGCCGTGTGGTAAGCGCTCACTAATTCACAGTTACGGTGCTTACTGTCCTCACCCCGCCCACTGCCTCCTGACAAGCTCTGAAAGCAGAGGACAAAATAAACACAGGCAGGATTAGGTGGCTTGTGGGAAGAGACAGAAGGCAGCGATTATTTCTGGATGGATCATCACTAATATGACGTATAACATCAAAATTCAATTTTTCCTAAAAGACACTGCAGCCCTTGCCTTGCTGAACAACAGTAATAACAAAAGCGATGGTGCTCATTTACTGAGTCGTTACTATGCTAGGCACTTGTCATCTACTCAGTTTGACCCCCTTCACAGACTACAAGGGCAGTATAGCTATTTCCATCTCATGGGATGGGGCAGGGCTGTGGGTAAAGAAGCAATGACCGAGCCCTGGCCGGTTGGCTCAGCGGTAGAGCGTGTGGAGGACCCGGGTTCGATTCCCGGCCAGGGCACACAGGAGAAGCGCCCATTTGCTTCTCCACCCCTCCGCCGCGCTTTCCTCTCTGTCTCTCTCTTCCCCTCCCGCAGCCAAGGCTCCATTGGAGCAAAGATGGCCCGGGCGCTGGGGATGGCTCTGTGGCCTCTGCCCCAGGCGCTAGAGTGGCTCTGGTCGCAACATGGCAACGCCCAGGATGGGCAGAGCATCACCCCTGGTGGGCGTGCCGGGTGGATCCCGGTCGGGTGCATGCGGGAGTCTGTCTGACTGTCTCTCCCTGTTTCCAGCTTCAGAAAAAGGAAAAAAAAAAAAAAAAAAAAAAAAGAAGCAATGACCGAGAAACAGCCCAGAGAAGTAAAATGACTTACCCAGGGGGTATAGTTAATGATGTAGACTATGAACCCAGGAAGTCCAGCTCCCAAATCCATCCCTACTCTCATATACCAGACCATGGCTCGTTGAGTTAGTTGTCTCATGATGTCTTCCCTAATATAAAATAACAGTAATCATGATGATATTAATAATGCACTGACTGTGTCCATGTGACAGGTACCAAGTGAAATAGCTGATCTGCAGCTCTCTGTGACCTTTATGAAGAGACTGCTGGGTACACACAGCCTGGCCCTTCCTCAGGCACCTCCATGCCCTCTCTGGCTCCCTACCTAACTCAGGTAGGATTGGAACAAAAATCTCAGGCATCCAATTCCCCCTTTGAGACCTCTGGACAGAAGCTTACAGACAGAAGACATTGCTTAGCCCTCCTTTGCAAAGAACGATGCATTTCACCTGTGTGCCATGTTATCGTTGACCAGGCCCTGGTAGACCACCCCAGTGTCCGTCCCAGGAAATGACCCTGCACCGGGAGATGCCTTGGGCAGAACTCTGGCTCCTCAAGAGAACAGCTCATCCAGGCAACAGTTTCCTTTCCCCAAATGCTGAATATTTATTTCATTCAAGAAATATTCAGTAAGCCCCATACCAGGTACAAAGAATGAAAAAAGAGAAGGGAGATCATAAGTAGCTACACCCTAGGGGATGAGTAACATAAAAGCAATGGGCACAATAGTGTGTTATAAATTATATATAATAGAAATGAGGTAAAAAATAAATGAGACATGGAAGACAGACCTTTAAATGCATCTGGAGGAATCCAACAGAGCCTCAGAAAGCCTAACCGGAATATATTGATACATCATCAACCTCATCATCGTCACCAGAGCAAATGCTGACAGACAGAGAATGACCAGTTTTCTTTTTTGCTTTTTTGTTCAAGCAGAGATGGCAGTACCTCCAAATGTCTGCAGTCACAGTTTTGGAAACTGGTTTGGCCATTTGTCATGGACAACCTCCAGATGCAAGTGTGACCTTTCCAAGGGAAATAACTTCACCACCCTATTTTCCCCTTCTTAAATGTCAGTTCCTGCCATTCTGTAGCTGTTTTGCAATAGATGGGGGGGGGGGGGATATATGAGAAACCATTTAAAAACCATATTTGATGGTTAAACATCAGCATCCAAAAAAAACTTCAAAAGCTCAAATTGCTCCTCCCTGAAGCGACCCCCTCATCCACACACCCTATCTCCCTTGTTGTCATTATTCCAACAACGAAAGCCCCAGGTGAGGCTTGTGGGACAGATCCTGCCCCAGATCCTGCCGAGGTTTGCATGAGGAGCCGGTACCCTTCATCAGGATGGAAAAAGCAATCAGAAATGGGTCGTCTCTGGGAAATGCTGGCTGATGAGGACACTGGCACCACCCATTGAAGACCCAAGTTTTTCCCATGAAGAATATTGTGCAAGTCACCCGCCAATGCTCAGAAGTTCCCCGTGTGATCTGTGAACAGAGCCTGAAAACCTTCTGCGAACGTAAAAATTATTCATCGGAATATGGGGGAGCAATGTCTAAAGTCCCTATGCCTCCTTGCTCTCTCCTCCTTCAGAAGCACCACATCCCTGAGCCCCTGAACCCCAAATGACCTCTGTGCAATAGATGGAGACGAATTAGAGAAAACAGGGTCCTGGGATGTATCTTCACTGATCTCCTCCAAGAGATACCCTCAGAACACAGAGAGAGATCTTATCCCAACCAAGTAGGAAGAGTTATTAGCAAGCGCTGAGAGCTGCTAGTAAGTGCTAGATGGGCTCATCTGGTTTGAGCAAGGCTCACCAGCTTGAGCCCAAGGTCGCTGGCTTAAGCAAGGGGTCACTCAGTCTGCTGTAGCCCCCCATCAAGGCACATATGAGAAAGCAATCAATGAACAACTAAGGAGCCACAATGAAGAATTGATGTTTCTCATCTCTCTCCCTTCCTGTCTGTCTTCCCTCTCTCGGATTCTCTCTGTCTCTGTCACCACACACACAAAAAAAGAGGTAAGTGCTTGATAAGCATTAGCTCATTGAATCTCCCTACAATACCATAAAAACTTGGGGAACCAGTATCATACCAGGGCCCCAGGTGGGTGCCAAGGGCAAGATCATTTGCATGAACAAGAAGGGCAGCTGTGGCCTTGGCCTCACCCGGACCAGCTTCTCAGACTTGTTCTGACCTTGGCCACATTCTTCTCGTTACTGAGCGTGCCGGTGCTGACATCGCCCACGCCTCTTGCTTTGGGCAGTGGCTTGGAGTCTGTGGGGACTGTCTGAGAACCTGCAGACAGAGTCTTAGAGATACAACGGAGGGTGCGGTACCACTGCTCATCTGCTGGTTCACCGTGGCACAGCTGGACCGGATTTATAGCTACATCTGTTTTGTTAGTAGCTGCATCAATTCAGGCTGATTGGCTTCCGAGCCCTATGGGTTATTAAACATTGACTATCACCCTGGTATGCCCTTAAAATCTGAGAAGTGGGGACAGAGGGAGGATTTTCCAGTATCACTTTCGGGTTGAATTTAGATGCTGGTGGCCCCCCTCCCCCCAGTCTAAGTCCTCTAGCCTAACTCATACCTCCAGTATGTTATGAGCGGAGAATGAAGAGTAGCATGTTCCTCTTGGAGCATCAACATGTCTTTTTTTTTTTTTTGTATTAATTGCTGCTCCAGTGCATCTGTTCACTCTATGATGGGTGCTTGAGGCTTGGATAGCCTCATTAGAAAGATATTCAATCACACAGTTTACTCTAATGATATTTGGCATCAGCCATAACTTGCTATCCATACAAAGCTACAAGACTCCTTTGTGCATGATCTGACTTAGCTGAACACTAACTGGTCTGATGCCACAGGACTCATTACGGCACACAAAGAACAGGCATTTGGACAAAGAATGGACATGAGTCCCATGGGACCTCACTTTAGTGATAGGCTGCTTATATTTGGCATGTCTTGAAGATATGAAATGCCCTCATCAGAACTTGGCAGGTGAGAAACGGGAGACTGCTCTGCTGGCCCTGGCTGGCTATCAAAGACTATAATAGCAAGGTTTCCTCCATCACTTATCCCAGCTGTCTCAGCCGAAAGTTCTTGGAGTGTCTCCACTCTCACCGGGGATTAAGACAGAGCAATAACACCAGGAGAATTCAGCCTCAGGTTGAGGATCTTTTCTAGAGCTAAATACTACTTAGCTGACCTCAAGGGTTCCTTCCCCAGCCCAGATCCTAGAAACCTAAACTATTCCAATGGTTCCTTTTCCCCAGAAGTCAGGAGCGCCTTCTGATTCGCTTATCAATGAAGAATGTTGTGCTTACAATCCAGAAGGGTCAATAAAGAGCAGAAATAAAGGAGAAGGGGGTAGGGGAATGTAGTCTACAAAAAAATGTGCATGGTAGAGAGAAACTTCAGCTGTTGGGTTCCTTCATCCTTCCTAGTCATTCATTTAGACACTGGGCTGCATTACATTTCTCAATAAATTATGAAATGGCAGTTATCCGGTGTTAGATACTGAATTGTTATAAGCACTTAAACACGAACTCTGCAAAGTTCTTGCTGATTGGAATGAGGGCTGCAGAGGTAGAAAGACCATCACTCTTACTCAGTACTCAAAATGTAAGGAATTCCTCTCTCAGATGACAGAAGAGATAGTAAAACCTAAAGCTATGAGAATGCCTCAAGTACTGCTTTGGCCACCTTTCACAAGTTTTAATCATATTAATCTCTTATAGAATATTAATTGCCTTCTTAATTTTGTTATTTATAAGCTTGTTGGTTTACTCCTGAAAGTTTAGAATTCTTTGTATAAACAAAATTATTTATTTTTAGATCTATTGCTTTATGCTGTAAAATATATAGCATTTTCTGTTCTTTACAATTCATTTTTTCCTTAGAGCTACACACATACACACAAACACATATATGATGATCATTACAGTTAAAGGTGTAATTCCTCTCTCTGGGGTATCCAGTTGTTTTTTGTTTTACAATTCTACCTGATTGATTATGTTATTAATTACCTCTTTATTTATTTGTTTACTAAGCCTTGCATACCAATAATATGAGACAATTTTGAAGGGAAAATGCTAATTTGGTGCCACTATATGGGATGTGATAGAATCATTTTCAGCTCAAATTATTTAAAATTACAGAGCCATAGAGATGAACTTTAAAAAACTAAATTATTTCTAATAGCGGAATTTTTCAGCATCTTAATTTGAGTAAAAGAAAAGGTTTAAATAGATTTGAGGGCTTAAATACTTCTGAGGAAATCAGGTACTGCAAAGTTGGGATGTCTAATTCACCTAAAAGTAATTAACGAAAAGTAAGTTAGATCATTATTTCCTCCAAGATCATAATTTTAAAAGAAGCTGATTTATCTGAACTGATTGGGGCTTTCAATCCCAACAGAAATGTAGACACTTGGTTGTTAAGGGGAGAACAGAAATGAGATCCAATTAAGCAAAATTCTTTCTTATGAAAAATAAAACGATTGCTCAAATGTGCTCATAAGGGAGCTGAATAAAAACAGGATATCTGAGGCATTTAAAAAAAAAAAAAAAAACCCAATTGAAACCCTCTGTCCAATTCATAAGTAAGTTCCACCATGAGAAAATACGAAAACTCATTTCCATCTAAGCAGTTTGATGAAACCAGCTGTTTTAAAGTGGTGAGTAGAGCCCTGGCCGGTTGGCTCAGCGGTAGAGCGTCGGCCTAGCGTGCGGAGGACCCGGGTTCAATTCCCGGCCAGGGCACACACAGGAGAAGTGCCCATTTGCTTCTCCACCCCTCCGCCGCGCTTTCTTCTCTGTCTCTCTCTTCCCCTCCTGCAGCCAAGGCTCCATTGGAGCAAAGATGGCCCGGGTGCTGGGGATGGCTCTGTGGCCTCTGCCTCAGGCGCTAGAGTGGCTCTGGTCGCAACATGGCGACGCCCAGGATGGGCAGAGCATCGCCCTCTGGTGGGCAGAGCGTCGCCCCATGGTGGGCGTGCTGGGTGGATCACAGTCGGGCGCATGCGGGAGTCTGTCTGACTGTCTCTCCCTGTTTCCAGCTTCAGAAAAATGAAAAAAAAAAAAAAAGTGGTGAGTAGGCAGTGGTTCATGTCAACACTTGACATCTGATTCCCATGGGGTTGCCCAGGGGCTCAAGGCAGAAACGGTGCTGGAGGAGTCAGCGGGAGGATCCTTGACCCTTTGTAGTTAGGATCTGTTGGGGCTGAACTGTGTCACCCCCACATTCATACGGTGAAGTTCTAACCTCCAGTCCTTTGGAATGTTACCGTATTTGGAGAGAGGGCCTTTGACGAGGTAACTGAGATAAAATGAGGTCATTAGGGTGGGCCCTAACCCAGCATGACCCATGCCCTTATAAGAAAAGGAGATTAGGAAGCAGGTATGTATGCTCAGAGTAAAGACCATGGGAGGACACAGTGAGAAGACGGCCAACCACAAGCCAGAAAGAGAAGCCTCAGAAGGACCCAGTCGACCCTGCCGACACCTTGATCTCCAGGATTGTGAGAAACTAAACTTCTGCCGTTTAATCCACCCAATGGATGATTCTTTGTTATGGCTGCTGAGCTGACTATGACAAGGTCTTCGATACCCTGGCTCTGTCTCTCCTCCTCCCGTTACACTCTGACTGCCAGGGGCCGGAGCCTCCCGGGTCAGTGGTGAGTAAAGCAGATGTCGGAACTGACTCATTCTTCACCCAGAGGGTAGATTGGAGGAAATGAGAAATTGCAAAAGTAAATCCAAACCAGTCCTTACAACTCGGCTGGTTAGGAAGGACTGCACAGCGACTAGTCTTCGGGCTGCCCGGGTTCACACCCCCAGCCAGACCGCTTGTGATGAGTGGCGTGACCTAGGGCCAGTTCTCTGACCTCTCTGTATCGGTCTCCTCGTCTGAGAGCTGCGGTGAGGATCAGAATGGAGTGGCACCTGACACAGGGGACTGCTCAGCAAAATCATCGTCTCATTCATTGCACGAACGTGTCCTGAGCCCGCACGGGGTCCAGGAACTGCTCTCGATACGGAGGTACTGACACAACATCCTGCCTCGTAGTGGGGCTGTCGTCTGGGGGAAGCTAGTTAATAATGATAATGCGAGCCCTTTAGCAAGGAATGGAAGAATGGCTTAACTGCAAAATTCTAATGCTTGGTCCATTTCTGTGCACTGTATGTAGTGTCCCAGAATCCCCTTTTCTTTCCTTTCCTTCCTTCCTTCCTTTCTTTTCTTTTCTTTTTTTTTTTTTTTTATCCATCTGCTGACAAGGTGCCAACTGGTTACATGTAGAAGAAAACCGGAATCTCATTTTAAAATACAACCCACAGTAGTCCGTGGCAGCTGACTGCTAATAGTTCCTCTTGCCAGGCTCTCGGGCACCACAGTCGCCCTTGTTTGCACTGCCCCAAGCCAGGGTGGGGTCCCTGCAGACAGGCAGCACCATATACTGTTTGACTCCAGACAAACCTATCAGTTGGTCTCCAAGTCAGCAGAAAGCACATCTCCTCTGCTGGAGACTCCCTCTGTCTCTGTCTCCCATCTGACAGTCATTCCTCTCTGCCTTGCCACCTGGCACTCAGTGCATGCGGTCCCCGAAGGGTCCCTGAGGCAAGCCCCAGGCCTGTCACCCTGCATTGGCGGCTCTGTCCAAGCCAGCCCTCCTGATGAATATGCATGATGGCACAGAGCCGGCTGTTCGGGGAGTGGCCAGCGGCCTGAATCCCTTACCCAGGCGTCTCCACCACTGGCCTCGTGCCTCCCAGGCAGAAGGTGAGGAACAGGAGCCTCTGCTTATGAAACCCTGGGAACCCGGAGACTCTAATTCCTTGTTTTGGGGACTCCCTGGCACCTGCTAGTGCCTTTAAAGGACCTGAACTTATACCCTAAGCTTCCTTTGCAAATCTCTAAATTCTCCAAGCCTTCATTTGCCCCCCTGTACAAATGGGGCGAAGCAGTCTGGCCTCCTCTTCTCATGGGGGTCTACGCAAGAACCTTTGTGTGGGCTTTCTCTGTGGAGATGACGAAAACGTTCTGGAGTTAACCGTGGTGATGATTACGTAACTCTGTAAATGCACTAATAAACCCCTGCACTGCACACACGGCATACATAGGTGCAGTGTGTAACGAGTGCGCTGCGTTCCGACAAGGCTGCCTGGAGAGCCGTTACACTGAAGGGGCGCACCGTCCTCCCTCCACTTCAGTCGGAAGCCCCCCACTGTGGAGCGTCGACGCCAGAAGAAATTAGTGAGCTAGAAAAGGCTGAACTTTGGTGGAGAAAACTGGTTTTGCATATAGTACTATTTTTTTTTTTTATTCTTTAGAAATATATTTTTCAGGAATAAAAAAAATAATAATGTGAGAAATTGGGATCTGTGTGCTTCTGGAAATAGTCTCAGATAACCCAGATAATTCTCTTGCCCCACGGCCATCTTAACCTTGAACATGTGGCCAGTCTTAGCTGTTGCAAGAACCCCACCCTTCCCAGGAGACACGAGGCCGGGGGTGCCGGCGGCCGCTGTGAGTCCTGAGAGAACCGTCAATGGTATGCACCTCTTTACCTGACCCATAGCACTAAGACTAGACCCCTTGGGTGCATTACTATGCACCTGGATATAGTCACGTCTGCATAAAATCCTAACACAATAACCTGGACGGTAGCCTCACTGAGGTCTTAGGGTTAGTGACCAAACCTTCCCGGGGTGGGGGGTGGTTGGACAATGCCCTTCGCCTGGAGAGAAGCCTCCATCTCGACGGTTTTCAGATCCTCTTCTGGCTCAGTCACCCTGGGTCACACTGGGCTGAACGGGCTGGCACTGAGAATGTCACATTCAGCACTGGAACAGGGGAAGTCGGCACTGCGCCCACCTGAAGCCTGTGCACCCTCTTCTTTGTCAACGTGCAGCTTCCCCATCAATTCACCATTCCTTAACAATGTTATCTAGTCCGCAAGGTGTTGTCAGGATTAAACACATGCAAAGTCCTTCCTAAGGGCTGAACTGTGTCCCTCCAGAATGCATCCTGAAGCCCTAACCCCCCAGGCCCTCAGAAGGTGACTGCATTTGGAGATAGTGTCTTTGAAGAAATAAGCTAAAACCAGGTCTTTCGGGTGGGCCTAATCCAATCTGAATGGTGCCCTGGGACAGACTAGGACACAGACAGGACAGAGGGCAGATGATGTGGTGATGCAGGGAGGAGGTGGGCGTGTACAGGGGCCTGGGCAGACAGCGGCCTTGCCGACACCTTGACCTCAGACTTCCGCCTTCTGGCACTGAGAGAGAATAAATTGTCTGTGGTTGCAGCCGCCCAGGCTGTGGTACTGGTTATGGCCACCCTAGCAAACCAACACAGCTCTTGGAAGCCGGAGTCCTCTGTAGATGTTAGCGATCGCCATCCTGCAGAAAAGCAACGCCGTGAAGGGAATTAAGGAAACACGTTTAGAATTCAGGCAGACCTGAACACATGTGGGGCACGTCAGATCTCTCTGGGGCTCACTCTCTGCAGCCACCGAATGGTGATAATACGGAGACTGGCGGTCCGAGGATAAGGGGAGAGAGATCACACAGGAAAGAGCACAGAGGACCCCCAGCCCCTGGCCTGGGCCACGGTGACTGCTCAGGAAACGCAAGTCTCGGCAGAACATGCGGGCTGCGTGGCCAGGCTGTCTGGGTGCATAAAATCCAGCTGGGATCTCCCTGAGTCCGCGAGGTCCAAGAGGCGGATCCTGAGCCTCGTGCCCTGGACTGAGCCGTTGCTACTTTTCACTAGCCCGGAAGAGCAGACCAGGCCAGGGAGAGCATGGGCACCAACCCAGGGGTTGTCATCAGCTCCGGTCTGGGCGGAGTTTAGGGGATTCCTGTACTTCAGGAATTCGCGACCCTGCACAGAGACTTGGTCAAGAGCAGAATGAGCACAGTGAACACGTGGCTGCGGCAGAGCAGGCGTCCCTTCCCCTTTCCCGCCGGCCCTGCGGCAGCTGGAGGGGGGTGTGAACCTCGTGGCCCCAGCTGACTCGCCCAGGTATGACTGTCTTCAAAGAGACCCTATTAAGATAGACGCACCTGGGCCCTGGCCGGTTGGCTCAGTGGTAGACCGTCGGCCTGGCGTGCAGAAGTCCCGGGTTCGATTCCCGGCCAGGGCACACAGGAGAAGCACCCATTTGCTTCTCCACCCTTCCCCCTCTCCTTCCTCTCTGTCTCTCTCTTCCCCTCCTGCGGCCGAGGCTCCATTGGAGCAAAGATGGCCCGGGCGCTGGGGATGGCTCCTTGGCCTCTGCCCCAGGCGCTAGAGTGGCTCTGGTCGCGGCAGAGTGATGCCCCGGAGGGGCAGAGCATCGCCCCCTGGTGGGCAAAGCGTCGCCCCCTGGTGGGTGTGCCGGGTGGATCCCGGCCGGGCGCATGCAGGAGTCTGTCTCTCCCGGTTTCTAGCGTCAGAAAAATACAAAAAAAAAAAAAAAGATAGACGCACCTGTAACAGGTGATTCCAGACAAAGAGAGGGGAAGCGACTTGTCCAGGTCCGGCCATGGGTCTGGCAGCAAGCACCCGGTGGGGACTTCTCTCCCAGAGTCCCAGACAGCGGCCAGGTGGGCGGGGACAGCCCCACCCTCTGCCACCTGCAAATGGCGTGTCAGGGAGAGAAGCTCTCCCCGCCGGAGGGTCATTCACAGCCGATGGAACGCTCTGTCCGGCGGCAGTCTGGCAAGATTTTCAATCCAATTTCTCTCGAGCGAGAGGCTAACAGGATAAGATCTCTCCGTGTTAACAAGTCGGATTGTGAGTGAAGTCTCAGGGTTGGGGTGAGAGATGAGGTCACGAAATCAAGAGCTCACCTCGCAAAGCAATCTAGTCCAAACGCCGGGCCCCGAGCCTCCCCCCCCCACACCCAGAGCCTGCTAATCTTGTGTTGAACGTGGCCCTCTATGGGCACTTCTGTCCCGAAATTCAGGCCACCTGTCCCAGGGTGGCAGTCTCACCCCAGTGCTTGCAGCGGGAGTCCAGAAGGCCTGTCGCTGGGCACCCTGCAGACTCCTCAGTGGGGACAGAGTGGGGCCCACACTCTTTACCAGGAACAAACGCAGCCTCAGAAATGGGGCCTCAAGGGGACCCCTTGGGGCGGCTCGTAAACCTGCCCACTGCCTTGTGAGGCTCCAGCGCTGATGCCGACGGGCCCCGGACGACAGCAGCTGGGTACCTCGGACTTTGTGTCCTGGGCTCCCTGGAACCATGTGGAGCAAACATCTGGGAGGAGTCTGTGTCCACCAGTGACTCAATGTCTCACACCCCACATGGGGTCCCTCTGATCCTAGGAACCTGCCTGAGCACAGGGGCCACCGGGCCACAGAGCCGACACACACAGGTGTGGGCGCTCAGCGAAGGCCACAGTACAGGCAAGGAGGAAGAAAAGCACTTGAATTGAAAGTCACCCAGGGCCCTGGCCGGTTGGCTCAGTGGTAGAGCGTCGGCCTGGTGTGCGGGGGACCCAGGTTCGATTGCCGGCCAGGGCACACAGGAGAAGCGCCCATTTGCTTCTCCACCCCTCCCCCTCTCCTTCCTCTCTCTCTCTTCCCCTCCCGCAGCGAGGCTCCATTGGAGCAAGGATGGCCCGGGTGCTGGGGATGGCTCCTTGGCCTCTGTCCCAGGCGCTAGAGTGGCTCTGGTTGCAGCAAAGCTACACCCCCGGAGGCGCAGAGCATCGCCCCCTGGAGGGGCAGAGCAACGCCCCCTGGTGGGCAGAGCATCGCCCCTGGTGGGCGTGCCGGGTGGATCCCGGTCGGGCGCATGCGGGAGTCTGTCTGACTGTCTCTCCCCGTTTCCAGCTTCAGAAAAATACAAAAAAAAAAAAAAAAAAAGAAAGTCACCCAGGCTCCTGAGCTGGCTTCCCCTCTGCCCAACATGAGACGTCCAAAGTGCAGCATTAATCAGCAAGCGAGTTCACAGCCATTGGCAACACGGGTGGGCGGTGCCCGCAGCCATAGTGTCGAGTAAAATGAGGCAGGGCTGTACTCCTAGGAAGCTCAAAAGCAGACAAAACTGCTCCAAAGAGGAAGTGAGTGGGGCTTGGGGTGGGGGCTCAGGGGTGGTCTGACTGGGAGGGGCCCAGGGAACCTTCCAGGTGAGAAAGTGTTTTATTTTTTTATGTAGGTAGGGTGTCTCAGGGGAAGGCATATGCAAAAATTCATGAAGCAGTGCTTTGTGGTATGTAACTTACACCTCAATGTTTTAAATTGCCAACCCTTATGGAGTGTGTGCGGACAGCAGCCCTTCAACACCGGAAGTTTGGACATTTGTTTTTCAGGTGAGGGCGGTATCTCTCACGAGGCCACAGATGAACCTGCGAGATGTGGCCGAGGGGACGTGCAGACCCTCTCATCAGGCCTCCCCTCACGTTTTATAATTTATACCTAACCCGTGCGCTGTGATAAATAACAAATATAACTGCACCCCGACTCTCCCCAATTCCTGCATGGACTGGAAATACAGAGGAAGAGAAAAAAGCTAAACCAAAACAGGACAGAAGATAAAAGTCCTCAGAAACAACTCATTTTCACTAAGTCCCTAGAAATAAAACCAACCAACAAGCAACAGAACAAACCCAGGCAACTGGGACAAGATTGGCAAACGCCCGAGGCTGCAGAAGACATTCCCTCTGCCTGCCCACACTTGGTGCCGAGACTCGGGGCTTCCTAGGGGTGCTGTCCTGTCCAGGGTGCCCTTGGGACGAGGAAGCAGCGTCACCACTAGAGAGCACAGTCTTGGGCAGACCAAAACCAGGTTTGGGGAGTTCAGACTAAACGTGAGACTGGCTCTGGCTGCTGCACCCCTGACCTGGGTTCAGAAACAAGAACTCCAAACCCAGAGGCAGAAAACCCTTCGGAGACCTCAGGGCTAGTGGGGGGGTGGGGGGACGGAGGGCTCAGAGCTTGTCTGCAGGGTGATGTCTGACCAGGTCCTGAGAGTGAGCGGGAGCTCTTCAGGCAGAGAAGAGAAAGGAACGGCTTGTGCCCAAGACCCAGGGAGTCAAAGTCAAAAAGTGGGGTCAGAGTCCAGCACCATGCCTGACACTTTGTTGGCCTCAAAATGTATTCACTGAGCCTGTGCGGTGCTCGTGAGTTAAGTGAATGCATCAGGCATGCACAAGTGAAGAATGAATGAATTAATGAATGAATGAATGAATGAGGGAAATCTCAGTTCCTCAGTAGTCACAGCTGGGGCTCGTGGCCTAGCCTCTAACTCAGTGACTGACCCCCCCCCCATTCCATATGGGCCAAATAACAGAAATGCCAAGAATACCTATTTAGTTACAGGAAGACTGACTGAGCCATGAAGAGGGGGAGGAAGAAGAAAGGAGGAGAGAGAGTCAGAGGACAGGACAGGGAAGACTGGGAGCGAGAGGACAGGGTCAGGGAGGATGAGGCCTGGGGCTGGGGGGAGGGGGAGAATGGGCCGGGGAACCAGGTAGGTTGGAGCAGAAGGAAGAGGGAAGAAGGGGGGGAAGGGGAGGGAGAGGGGAGGAGGACCGGAGGACCGAGGTGCTGAAGGGAGAACAGGGAGGGAGGTAGCACTTCTCTGGGAGCCCATGTTCACAGTGGCGGAGTCTCCATGGGAGAATCGTGGAAAAGCTGACACGAGTCACTCCTGCTTTAATGCAACAAGGTATTCACCTGAGCCACGCCTTCTCAAACAGCAGCATCAGGACCTTGGTGACCAGCATCCTTCCCCCTGATTCATCCTTGCCAGGAGTTAAGTGAGATTCCTCCCAGAGGTCGTGCAGGGAGTGGCAGCTACTGGAAATGGTCACTAGGTGGCGTGTGTTCCTCACCGTCCCTTCCCCAGGTTCTCAGCTGCAGGGAAACTGAAGCTCTGACCTCCGGAAAGTCGAAGGTCCCTGTCACTGATGGATGCCTAAAGCCAGCCCCAGGGACTGCAGAGCAGCCCGCAGTGGCAAGGGCCGACAGCCCGGGCTGCCCGTCAAGTGGGTCCACATTGCCCCTCTCAAGGCCGGCTTTGTCTTAGAGATGCTCTCAAGCAGAACATTCTAAATGGGGACCGGAGAGGAGGGCTGAACTCAGAGCCTAACTCTGCCCAAAGAGCAGTCACAGGAGATGTTTCTTCAAGTCACCTCAGAGCCTCGTCTCAGGGGGGAAAGAAAGAACTCCCCATCACAGAAGCTCCGTCACTATCTGCTGTAGGCACCAGGTATCCAAGGAGTAAACAGTTCTGGAGGAGAACGAGTCAGTGCTTAAAGAGCATAGGAGACCAGAGTGCTGACCCTAGTGGGCTCCAGCATGGGGCAGAAACCCAGCCAGACACGTAATTGGAGGTCCTTTTTCTTAAAGACCCCCCCCAAAAAAAAAAAACAACAACTAAGCTTCAGGACCGACACAACGAGGATCTACCAGTCTGGCACAATCCACGTGGTAAGCGCTCCGTGCTAAGTGCTCAGTCCACAGTGGCTAGCCAACAAGACAGCATGTGCTCCATTTTACAGATGAGAACACAGAGGCTCAGAAACGTCAAGCGGCAAGCTCGAGACCCGTGAGAAGGGAACTCAGTGGAGACTCCTACCGCATCAGGACCACAGCCAGCTGCCTTGTCGAATGAACCATCACTGCAGAGATCTGAACACAAAACTCTGACCCCACCCATCTCTTCCCCGTCTCCTCTTCCCAGTATCCTTTGCAGCTCAGGAAGCAAAGCCCCCATCACGGGCTCCCTGTGTTCTGTCTGCCCTGCCGTGTCCCATGGGTCTGTGTGCCTGTGTTAACCTTTTGTCTGGGTGAAAAGAATGCCATTAGAAGCCCTGTGTTTGCTGAATTTAATCTGTGTATCTCTTGAGTCTGTATCACTCCGCCAGAGTGTCTAGGACCTGGATGAGCCTTCAGGGAGCACTCCGCACACGTGTCTCCTCCTTGTCAGCAGGGAAGTGCGTGCTGGGGGTAGCGGCGGCGTGGTGACAACTGGAAATTGAGTAGTGCAGAAGTATGGAGCAAATGAACGGGGAAATGTATCGTCTATGATAAATATATCTCCGAAGAGCCTTAAAAGAAATCAATGAAGCACAACATCAAAGTCTCGGGGACTTATAAATCAGCAGACGGATAGACAAAAGTGCATCTGAAATCATTCAAAGTGCACCAGAAATCATTTATGTCTGAGTAATTAGAACACATTGGAACAACTCCGTACCATTGAACTGAAATTGAGCAACATAATGTTTATGAAATCCCTGTGGACTCGGGGAGGAACACAAGAAAGATGGAAGTTGCATTGAAAATTCCCCCCCGCCGGCCCAGGGCCCTCCTGCACCCCCCCCCCAGGAGCGTGGCTGGGGGGGGGGGAGATGGGGTTTGTTTTGATCTATGCCCAAATTCGCTTTGTTCTTCCGGTTTAAAAATGTCTGCAGTCCTGGTCGCTGAGAGAAACATGCAAATCCCAGGCTGCAAGTAGCAAAACAGGATCCCCTATTCAAGCCCCACTTTCCAACCTAGAGGGGGTATCAGATTAGACAGAAAAGAGACATGGGAGCGTGAGGACACACGAGAGTTTCCCAAAAGAGGCGGTCAGTCTCTAATTAAAAAAAAAAAATAGGGTAAACTTGCTTCTCAGGGATCCTACAGGATCTGACCTTCCCTCTTGTAGCCCCCGTTGAGAGGAGAGGTGATGGGACATTGGGACCCTGGAGAAGGAGAAAGGAAGGCGACGTGGAACGGAAACAGAAACTGCAGACCCCCATCTGCGAACCCATGCATTCTGACTCTGGCTGCAAAAATGATCCCATCCATCCCCTTTGATTTGGGGACTAAAATAAGGACCAGGCTAGAATTCAAACATGGAGGCGCACAAAGGAGCACCGGGGTATCCAGTACTCGACTCAACAGTAGAACCGGCCCCGTAAACACAGCCCCAGTGTGGCCCCGGTACCAGATGGCTTCCTCCCCCACAGCGATCTGAACTTGTCCAGTGAGCTGAACCTGACATATTCTGGCTATCACCCGGCTCCATGTTGGGCAGATATGGTGGAAGCAGAAGAGCCCTGTGTGCATGGGGTGGGGTGGGGGCACACGCTGCAGCCCACATACAGAGATGTCTTCTTACGCTCCCTCTGCCAAGAACCAGAAGGTTTCTGTTTGGAAATCCATCTTCAACTGTGCAAATGTAAACAGACTGCGGGCACACGTGTGTTCTGAGACCCCTGAAGGAAGCCCACTGGGACAGCAGGTGGACATCCTGCTCACGCCTGAAGGAGACCAACGACTGCTGTCCACCGGCTGTTCTCCATCTCGTGGGCTCTGTGACTCGCCCCCATTCCAGCTTAGGCCCCTCAAAGGAGTCAGACAGGATCTTCAGAAAATGCAAACTGGATCACTTCCTGCAAAAACTTGCAAGAAGTTTTGGGACAAAGGCCACTGTCCTCCCATGATCTGGGAGCCCTGTGTGGGCTGGCCCCTGTCCTGTCAATTCCTTTGTCGTCATTGAGGATGCAGTTACTCGAGCTGACCTCTGACAGTGCCTGGAAGTGACCACACCCCTCTGGCCTCAGGGCCTTTGCACATATTGTCTCCCTGTCTAAAATACTCTCCTCCCTGACTTTGCCTGAGCCTAAACTCTTTTTTTTTTTTTTAAGTGAGAAGAGAGGAGATAGAGAGATAGACTCCCACATGTACCCCGGCCAGGATCCACCCAGCTACGCCCATCTGGGGCCAATGCACAAATCAATCAAGCTATTTTTAGCACCTGAGGCTGACATGCTCAGACAAGCTGAGCTATCCTCAGCACCCAGGGCCAACACTTGAACCAATGGAGCCACTGGCTGCAGGAGGAGAATAGGGAAAGAAGGGGGGCAGGAGGAGAAGCAGATGATCACTTCCCCTATGTGCCCTGACCAGGAATCAAACCTGGGATGTCCATATGCTGGGCCAATACTCTATCCACTGAACCAGCCAGCCAGGGCCCTGTACTCTTTCTTGAGAGCTCAGCTCATGCGTCCCCTAGTGGGGAATCCCAGACATACCCCACTTCTGGGCCAGGCGTCATTGCAATAGGCCATCCTACAGCCACGTTCCTCCTTTGGAGCATTTGTTTCTGTAGATCCTCTTCAGTGAGATCATCTGCTTAATGTGTCTCTGCCACTGGACTGCAGTCTCAGATGTGTCATGGCTCACCACTAAAACCTCGGCGGCCACACAGGGCCTGGCACATGGCTGGTGCCCACTACTGGGTGGATGGAAGGCTGGGTGGATGGATGGGTAGGTGGGTGGTAAGGTAGGTAGATAAATAGACGAAAGAATAAACTTTTGTTGACATTGATTTCTGAGATCGATTATTTTTATCAGAAGAAGTTGAGGACATCAAAATACAAAGCAAAAGACTACGAAGGTTAAGAAAAGCCAACGTCGGAGCTTAAGGAGACAGCAGCAACGATGCTAATGGGGAGACAGGCCCCCGAATTAGAACATGCTGTGCTCCGACCCAGCGCAGGACCTGGGTGGTATGGGGCTGGCAGCGAGCCGCTGGGGGGGATGCCGGGTGGGCGAGGGTTTGGATTCAGGTCGTGAGGACTCACTTGATTTGTCCAAGCTCTGGCCTGGAGTAGTCCACCTGGGCCAAACATCTCTACATGGCTGTCACCTGCCAATATTCCAGGATTATCCCGCCCGTTGTCCCCACATGAGGAAAATATAATAAAACGTTGGTGGTCAGAAGCCTGGAGAACGACCTCCCTTTGACCTCCAGCAGGATGACGTGCCTCTAACGCAGGGAACGCAGGCTCCCGCAGTCCTCTGCCGTCTCAGACGAGCCAGCGAGGACAGGCCTTGGCTCAGTGTGTTTTTCTGGTAATAGTAGAGACTGATGGCATATTGCAAATTCACATTTAGAATACATCTGTCCCCTCTGTAAAATGAGATGGCATCTCGCGATCCAGGTAATGAGCATCCAACGTAGATCCAAGCCTCGGGCTGGGAGCCAGGGGCCAGGCACGGTCCAGCATGTCCAGGTGGTCTGGCCCATTTCGATGCACATCACAGAGCCCTCTCCCCTCCCTCCAGTCATTTTATTTCTTAGCAAAATCATTACCGAGAATATTGAACTCCCTTACAGAGACGTATTTACTCCCCTATCTTCCCTCCGTCTCTCTTGATTAAAAGCTATGTGTGATATTTGTAGTTATCAAACATCAATATTTGGCATGGATTTGTGGAATGGAGATGCGGGGGAGTGAAAGGAATCCGGCCATTTCTATAAAGGGTGAAACCTTGAGCAAACAGACTGCATTTCTTATTAGGGGCACCAAAGAGCAGAGGCTCATTTCAGAAGGGACGAGCCGGACTGCACCCCAGCGGGCTCTGAGAAACCAACGCTCGGGGCTCAAAATTAGATTCCTGATTTCATCAGGGAAGGCAGCTAGCTACCTTCGGAGGGGACGCCAGGGGGTGAGACTTACGCTGCCTGCCCGACAATGGTGAGAGCCGGCTAAGGCTGCAGCTGTGTCCCGAGAAGCAGAGATAACGCCAGCACTCAAATGGGGCGCAGCTGAAACAATAGTAATAGGAAGAGTTTCGCTCCCGGTGCCCACCCTCAAACCTTCACCCGTATGGACTCGTTTAATCCCCACAACGGCCTGATCTATCCACTCCGTTTCACAGGCATGAAGAGTGCGCACAGGGTGCTCAGCCAGCTGCCTGCCCAGGCTCCCACAAGGTGTAACCGGCAGAGCTGGGCGTCAGTGTCTGCAGATGTGCCCAGGGCGGTGCGTGTGACCACTGCACCACACTGCTCTCCGTCACGAGGTCGCTCCCGGACACCGGCGTCTGCACAGCAGGGCTGGGTGCTCAGGATCCACGGGACACTGTGGTGGCTTCAGACCTGCTGTCACGCTGATGGCAGCCCACCGTCACGAACGAGCTAATAATGGCCTTCACCGGGTTGACAGAGACTCAGTGTGCCCCTCTGTGAATGGGCGTGGGGATAACCACACCTGCCCCTCTGGGCTGCTGTGCCAATTCACAACCTACGCTCTCAGGTGGCACTGACTGTCATTGCCGCTTTGTACAACCACTTTGCAAGACTTTCGGGCAGTACCTGTGAAAACAACACACGGGTCTATTCCATGACCAATCAGATCCATCCCTCAGTCTCTGCCGAAGAGAAATGGGTGCACCTGTCCACCAAACAACAGGTGCCTGAGCGTGCACAGCCCCGAACTAAAAAACAATGCAAATGCTCATCGGGTAGGAGAGAATGGATGAATCAATCGTGGTACAAAGACACAATGAAATACCACTGGACAACTTAAAGTAGAACAACACTCCCGCAGTCAGTACCGGGGCTGACTCCCTTAGGGACGCTGTTAAGAGGAAAGAGGACGGGGCATGTGTGCTGTAAGGGGCCCGCCCGCATGTTCACGAACAAGCAGAATCAATCTCTGGTGATAAGAATTCGGAGAGCAGTCAGAAAGGGGTCGTATCGACAGGGAAGAGACATGGGGGAGCTTTGTGGGGTGCCCCGAAATCAATAAGACGGCTTCTTTCACCACCTCATTCATTTCAGCAACAAGCATGTACTGAGCGCCAACTGTAATGTAAGCACACACACACACACCCCCCAGGAGATGGGGAGAAGAGCACCCCCTCCCCACAGGAGATGGGGAGAAGACGAGACCTTCCCACCCCCCAAGTTCAGCGCTAACATTGGAAACCTGTCAGTGTCACCGCGTCCCCAGGGGGCCCAATCACCCTTAGGGATTTGGGGGAAATCACTAAAAAGAGTCCCCCTTTATCGGGCAGAGAGCGGTGGGGACAAGCGGCAGGGATGCTCGTCAGAGCAGCAGACCTCTGCCCTGGCTGTGCCCGAGGTCATGGGGGCCATTGAGCATTTCATCCTGGCGAGCCCGGCTTGCTTTGATCAGGATCACGTGGGCAGGACCATGTGCAACACTTTGAAGGGAAAGAATTTAAGCCTCCGTGTCTCACTGCCCCGAGTATCAGCTTTGTCCTTCTGCTCCTAATGCTGTTATCTCGTCCGCACACTCGGTTTTCTGCCGAGCAGACGCTATAGAAAGGCATATTAGCAAGGAGAAGCCGAGCGTGCAGAGAAACCTGGGTGTTGAGCTGGTGACCCTGCTGCTCCCGAGGCCTGCTCCGGGGCGGCGTGGACGTGAAAAGCGCCCGAGAGGAACTGAGGCTTCCTCCGGTCGCTCAGCCTCCCGAGTCAGGTCCCAGGGAGCTCTTTCTAAAATGCAAATCGGATCAAGATAATCACTAGCTTAAAACCCTCCAGTGGTCCCACACTGATCTCTCGAGCATAAACCCCACTCCTTGCCTCTCCTGCCCATCTCCCATCTCCCCTCCTCCAGAATCTCAGCCATGGCCAGGCTGCTCCTTCTACCTGGACCCCCAGCCCCAGTCTCTAAGTGTCACCTCCTCCATGAAGCCTTCTCTGACCACCTATTTGTGTCACCACCAAATTTTCCCTTCTGTCTCCACTACCAAGCAGTCGGTCTTACGCCTCAGTGACAGGTGTCCTTTTACTCATTTTTTTGTCTTTCCCCGTAGACTGTAAGGCCTTTGAAGGCAGGGTCTGGGTCTAACTCAACCTTGTACGTTCTAATCCTTAGTAGGGAAGACAACACGGTTTGTATAATGGGCCAAGGGTGAGAGGGAGGGGTAGGTGAGAAAGGGAAGTGAGGAAGGAAGGAAGGGAGGGAGGAACGGAGGGCAGAGGGTATCTAGTGGCCAGGGAAACTCATGCAACCCATGGGATTGAGGAAGAATTTTTGCACAAGGCTTTTCTGATGGATCTTGATGGGCAATTAGGAATCTGGACGGTTAGATCTGAGGGGAGAACTCGAGCAGAGGGGGTCACCTGAGCAGGGGTCCGGTCAGAGAGCATGGCTCACGGAGGTTGGAGGACCAGGGTTGAGGGACCGGTGAGGTGGGGACTGGGACCATTTGCCAACATGGGATCAGAGGAGAGCACACTGTGCTCTCACCACTAGTGACATGTGCTCGAAAGGAGAGAGTCAGCTCAAGCAGGTGAGAGGGGCCAACTGCTACAGGTGGATGACTGGTTAGAGCCGGTTAGATAATCCAGAAGCCGTGTAATGAGAACACGGACCAGCGAGGGAATCGCAAAGGGACACGCGAGGACAGCAGTGCCCTTGGCCACAAAGAGAGGGAAGTAACAGAAGAGGTGGGCTTGCCAGGCAGTTCTGTGTTGGCTGCCATGAGTCTCCATGAGACACCTGGCGTTGGGATGGTACCTGCCCACCCTGGCCCCTCCTGTGCCCAGGTAGACATTAATAATCAATGGTGCCACTCTTTCCTGCTAAGGACAGCAATGGCCAGAGCACCACACCTATTTGACTGGCATCTCCAAAGGGTGTCACCTGTCTCCCGTGCCTGGTCACAGGCGTCATAGCCTGGGGTCAGGGGGTGGAGAGCTAAAAGAGCCCGGCTGACCTTCATTTTCCAGATGCGGAAGCTGAGGTCACTGGAGAGCTGGTGGCAGAGGCGGGGACGGACCCCCACTGCCCCGCAGCTCCCGCTCACACGCTCTGCCACCTCTTGGGCTGTCAATCAGGGCACTGCAGCACCCATAGTAATTAGGAGCCTGCAAAAAAGACCAACAGACCTGCCTCAAAAAGAACCTGGCTCCTTCTGTTTTTTTTCTTTTAGCAGCTGGCAGCAGATCTTCATCAGTTCCCAGCGGAAGTGAAGGCTGGGTGAGTGGTGCGGGGTGTGCGTGCGCAGGGGTGTGTAGGAGGGAACGGGACCACACTTCCTTCCTCAGGCTTCACATCCCTCCCTCTAAACAGCATGGACCACTTTCGCTCCATTCCAAAAGGTGGCAGCATTCCATTAAATATTCATCTGCTGCTGAGGCTGCAGCAGGGAGCGTCCCACAGAACTGACATGGGGAGGAAGTCAAGACGCCCAGATGGTGGGAGGTCAGGACGGCTGGACTGCCCGTCCTGATGGGGGCGCTGTGGGCGCGGTGAGCCCTCTGCTGGGGGATGAAGGGAGGGTGCTGGATGGAAGACGCTGGAGAGGTGCCTGCAGCCCCCAAGACAAAGAGAAAGACGCACCTCAGGACTGACGACACAGCAGCTGGGGGGCACGTCTCCACCCGACGCCAGGTACCAGCCCCTCCTCCAGCGTGTAAGACCTGTGACCCGCTTCTCCCCTCCGGAGAAGGGGACGAGGATGCCACCCCATGATTATGTTAGAACGTAAACACAGAAGACACCGTCTCACTAGCATGCCCTCAGGCGACCCTGGTACTGGCCCTGAGGAAGGAAGCTGCCATCATGGGAGCTGCCCCTAAGGGGGCCACGTGACAGGGAGCTGCAGGCCACCTCTGGGAGCCGAGGGCCTCTGTCCTACAACTGCCAGAAACTGAAATCGTCCAACAACCAGTGAGCTCAGAAGGGGACCCCATGCTGCAGAGGAGCCCCCCGAACCCCGCTGGTCCTTGATCATAGCCTGTGAGACACCGAGCAGAGGGCCGGCGCCTGCACGCGTGGGTGATCAATGGGTGTTGTTTTAAGCGACATTTCTGGTGATTTTTTATTCGGCAAAAGAAAATGAATACAGTCAATTTCTGTTACAGAAGAGCGTGGAGGTTATAAAGTACGGCTCTGAAATGAGGCAGAGCAGAATGGAAATCTGGGCTCGGCCACTTAACTGCACCATGTCTCCAGGATAATTGAGGAGGAGAAGAAATGAGAGCGGTAATGTTCTTCCGGCTGGGGCAGCGAGCGGCCCCTCCGCCCGGTGGAGGACGCGTCCGCTCCAGAGCGAACGCCAGGACAGAGGGGGCCTCTGCACGCTCGGGCCTCACTTCCCAAACGCCTCTCATCATGTGAACATCTGACCCTCGATGACCCCAACATTTAAAGACAGTTGTATATCGTGTGTCCAGGAGATCACCTCCACACAACCACCGCTTCGTCTGGTGCCTAAGCAAAACTCCGGTCCGTTCTAATATCCGAGGAGAGCGTGGCTGCCTCGGCTGGATCGAGGAGCAGAAAGGTTGGTCTGCAGCCTGGCATCCTCCCCGGGGGGGGGGGGGGTGTCTTTAACCGGCACCTGACCAGCTGTGAGTTTTCACCTCACCTGCTGACTCCAGAATCAGCCCCACATCTACGGTGTTCCCAGAAATGTTGCTAGCACCACGGAACAGAACCAGGTGGCTGTACCCTCCGCTGAGCTCAGCTCAGGAGACGGTCTAATCCGGGTGGAGTCCCAGACCCACCACCGACCAGCTGGGAGACTCGGAACTGGCCGCTCTCCCTAGAGCACGCTCCCTTACCTGTGAAAACGGGGGAGGGGGAGATCCCCCCTCATGGGGCTGCTCCACGGCACAGGAAGAGCGTGCATTGGGAACACTGAGCACAGTGCCAGGTCCTTCCTAGATGTCCAATAATGCTAGCCATCGTCCTTATTATCACGTCCGTATTCTGGATGCAAGTGCATGGCACCTGCGGTATCCAGGGAAGGACCTTCCCGGGAGGGGCCACTAAAGTGGGACACTGGCGGTCAGAAAGTGCAGAGCTGGCTGGCACCACAGGCCAGTGCAGAGAAAGGGTGGTGAGGTGCCAAGGCCCGAGGCATCCTGCCTCCTAGGGCAGCCAAGGCCCAAAGTGTGTCTCCAGGCCCTGCTTCAGGCTTGTAAGCCTCCTTTCCCTCCCCTAAAAGGACCACAGCATCTCTGTAACAACGGAGAATGAAACTCTAACTAATGCCATCAGGTGTCCTGGAAACCTCCCTTTCATCTTATAAATAATCATTGTAAATATTATTATTATTATTACTACTTTTACTAATTAAGAAGATAACCAATTATGTAAATATATATATATATTGATATTGATATATACACTAAAATCAGAAGAGTCAAAAGAAAAAATGCAAAACCCAACAATTTAGCTTAATTTCCCATCTGCCTTTGGGACATCTCTGCGCATTCCGAGAAAGGGAGACGTCTGAACGGAACTGCGCAGAATTGGGATCGTATGATATATGCTGTATTTCTCACTCAACAATATGTCACGAGCATCTTTCCAAGTCAATAAACAGAAGTCCTCGCCACGGAAGTCAAGCAGCACCTTGGAATTGGACCTCACGGATGCACAGAATTTATTTAAACAATCCCTATTGATGGATCCAGAGGGTGTATACCGTTTAGGTCATTATTTTTGCTAATGCAATCATCCTTCCAAAACTACACAAACACTGCGCTCACGTGTGTACACTTTCACATGGGTAAACACCTCCAAGTGTGATTACTGGGTCAGATAGTGAGCTCCTTTTATGCTGCAAACACAGGAGATACACTGCCATCCAGAACGGTTGGTCACATACATGACTGCTACTCCGCTGACCCCTGGATTCCAGCCAGGAGGACCCAGAGCAGCAGGCCCTGGGAGGGTCAGGGCTGGGGAAAAAGAAGAGGGTTATTCACAGCATGGATCTTAAAATTCTGCAGCCTCCAGTGATGAAACAAGCAGAACAGAATCTTGGTTTCCAGTCGAGAGAACCCATCAGTCAGCCTTACTGAAGTGGTGCTGGGAGCCAGGAAGACCTGCCCAGAAAAATCTGAAACCCCAGGGGGCGCTCTTCTAAACTCCTGGAAAATGCAGCTCCCAGCCACCTTCAGTCCTATTGGGGGCAGCCATATTTAAAATGGGGAAGTTCTCTCCCTACTTTTCACTTGTTTTTCCCTTTAAAAGCTTCTTCACGGCGCCTCCAACTTCAAGACTCTCTGGTGAGTCACGTTCCTGTTCCAGGCTTCATTTTTCCATCTGCAAAATGGGTGTAGTATCTTTAGGCTTTCTTTTCACAGACTGGGTATGAGGTTACAAGAGTCTTGTATGGAATTATAACACATAGCTATTTTAAGACTGTGGAAAGTATGGTAGGCAACCTCCCAAGTGGCCCCAGTGGTCCTCGGGGTATTTACATCAGTGTGGGGTCCCCTTCCACACTTTCATCAGGGTTGGTTGGCCCGAGGGATAGAATGTAGCAGAGGTAGCAGCAGGTGACTTCTGAGGACAGGTCATAAAAGATTCTGCCTCCCTCTCTCTCCCCCTCCGGCTCTCTCTGATTTCTTACCCCAGGGGAAGCCAGCTGCCAAGTCATTAGGACATTCAAGCAACTTTAAGTCCACACCCGCGTGGGAGGAGCTGAAGCCACCCGACAGTAACATTACCCGTGAGCCATCCTGGAAGTACATCCTGTAGCCCCAGTCCAGCCTTCAGGTGACAGCAGCCCCAGCTCATGAGAGACCTGGAGCCACAACCATCCACCCGAGCCACTCCCAGATTCCTGACCCACAGAAACTGTGAGATCATGTTTGTCCTTTTAAAAAACCACTAAGGTCCAGGGTACGTCTTTATGTTGTAAGAGATAACTGATACAGTTTCTTGCTCCATGGATCATTTTGACTCTACAAAGTAAGGAGAGTGTCTCACAGAACTGGCATGAAGCTGCAAGACCGTTCTCCGAAGACAGACAGGGCCAGAGGGTGCATCCAGCCTGTGTGACTCTGGGCACATTACCTCACCCCCCACCCCCGGAGTCTTGGTTTCCCCATCCATCAGACGAACATAAAAACAGCACTAATGGGACCACTGAGGGAACTTAATGAGATCAGAGATGAAACATTTAGTCAACCTCAAAGTGGGACAAAAAAACTCGGTTGTGCGACTGTCATTTGTGGTCCTCTTTCCTCCTCCTCCTCCTCCTCCTCCTCCTTCCCTCAGCATCACAGATGAACGCTTCCTTCAGACAAGCCAGCAATCCGTTTATCCTAGAAACCCAGCCCCAGAAGTCACTTTGGGGAAACACAGGCCAAGAGATGTGTTCTCAGAGAGTCCGGTTTGCACCACGTCTCAGCACAGACGGGGCAGGGAGTAGGGAAGCGCGCCAGATAGGGAGCTCACACACACACACACACACGACCACGGCCCACGGCCGTGCCAGCGTCTCTGGATGAAGGACTTGACTCTCTACCATTCACTCATCATCATCACCGTGTCTTTCCAGATCTACATTATTATCAGTTCCAAACTCGCCTTCCCATACTCTTTCTTTCTTTAAATCATCTTACTGTCTTTCCTTAAATATTTTCAAAAGAAATTTCGTATCACCACTCTACAGGGAAAGCCCATATCACTGGCTGTGGAGACCATCATAAAACCAAGGGCATAATGATTAGCACAGACCTACAACACCGGAAGTCTGCCTGCCCCTGCAAATCTCCGCACGGCCACCAGCAATGCACACACACACCGCCCTTTGGGAACGGATCACACAGTCGCCACACCAGACGGCCCGGGGCAGGGAGCACCTCTGGGGCTGTCATCTCTGCCTGGATGACAGACGGGGAACACCCAGGATCCGCATCTAGCAACAACCAACAACGTGCCCCTGAAAACCTCAAGTCCAAGGCCACGATGTGGGGCCCCAACGCCCTCAGGGAGCATCCCTGTCTTTTCCGTGGGGACACTCAAATGATGTTAAACTTCCTCCCCATTTCCCAGCAGCTGGGGGTTCATCCCCACATCCGAGAAGTACAGAGACTAGCCCGTGGCCCCCGCCAAACCCATCACTGCTCCCACAGGTCTGTTCCCAAACGACCTGGCCTTCCTGGAAAGGATGGCGCTGGGCTTTCCTGTCAGACACCACCCGGGCTGAGACTCCGGCTGGCCAGCCGGGGTGTCTCCTAATAGAAATTCTGGGAGCGCGCGGGAGCCCTGATTCTCCTCAAACCCGGTTACTGCTCCAGCAAGATTGGTTTCAGGTAGAAACCGCTCCCGGTGATTGATGATGGAGACCGAGGGGGCTGAAAACGATGCAAAGGCAAGTCTCAAAATCTAACGTGGTCAGCGAAACGCCTCTACTTACCGAGTCCTGCGGGCTGTCCCCGGCGCTGCAGAGGGGGGCTGGGTTTTCAGAGGTGTAGTCCTGGCAAAAACAAAGCAGACAGAGATAGGTGGGGGAACCGAAGTTGGGAAAGTAGTTCCAATTCGAAATAACCCCGAGTCTCTCGCCACCTTTAGCCACAATACATTCATTAGTAGTCTCCCTTTCTCTCTCCCTCCCTCCTCTCTCGCTCTCTCTCTCTCTCTCTCTCTCTCTCTCTCTCTCTCCCCCCACCCCTTACACCTGTACCACCCAATGTCCCATACAGCAGCCACTGGCCACACATGGCTTGTCTAAATTCAAATGTGCGAGAAGTATAAATTACACACTGAATGCTGAAGACGGTATGGGAGGAAGAAAAGGAATGTAAAATACCTCATTAATATTAATATCTCATTAATATTTTTATATCAATTACATGTTAGAATGATAATATTTAATAATATATAAAAATAAAGTGCGTTATTATATTTAAATATATAAAAATATTATGAATATTTTAAATAAAATGTATTGTTACAATTAATTTTATCCGTTTCTCTTTACTTTTTAATGTGGCGACTAGAAAAATTGTAAATTGCCTCTGTGGCTCCGGTGACGTTTCTGGTAGGCAGCACTGGTCTAGACTTTTCTCTGAGCATGGGCAGCCCCCAGCCTGGGGACACAGCGGTTCTCAGAGAGCCACACACGTGCCACCCGCTTCCTGGGTGTGGGGGCTGACGTTCTGCTGTTTAACCCCAGCGGCAGCTGGTGTGTACCGGGCGCTTCTGATGCTGTCTGCTCGGTACCCTGGGCATCTTCTTCTCTGACCCTCGCTGGGAGGTGAGAAGGAGGTCGAGTCCCCTTTTACAGGCAGGGAAGCACAGAGAGGCTGAGACCTCGGCCACAGTAACTCAGCAGAGCTGCAGCAGAGCCAGAGCCTGGGCCAACAAGATGCTAACGGGGCCCTGGCCGGTTGGCTCAGCGGTAGAGCATTGGCCTGGCGTGCAGGGGACCCGGGTTCGATTCCCGGCCAGGGCACACAGGAAAAGCGCCCATTTGCTTCTCCACCCCACCCCCTCCTTCCTCTCTGTCTCTCTCTTCCCCTCCCGCAGCCAAGGCTCCATTGGAGCAAAGATGGCCCAGGCACTGGGGATGGCTCCTTGGCCTCTGCCTCAGGCGCTGGAGTGGCTCTGGTCGCTGCAGAGCGATACCCCGGAGGGGCAGAGCATTGCCCCTTGGTGGGCAGAGCGTCGCCCCTGGTGGGCGTGCCGGGTGGATCCCGGTCGGGCGCATGCGGGAGTCTGTCTGGCTGTCTCTCCCCATTTCCAGCTTCAGGAAAAAAAAAAAAAAGATGCTAACGGGTAGATGTCAATCATCAGGATCACGTTCCCCGTCGGGGGCCTCCTCTGCCTCTCCGGGAAGCACAGGACACGGGACCCTGTTACAGTGGGTCACCATCTGGCTCGGGGAGGCGGCCCCTGCCTCTAAAGGGCCAGCAGTGCCGAAGTTCTGAATTTCTTTCCTCTCTCTGGCCGGGGGCCTCCCCTCTCCGCATCCCCGAGCCGAAGGTCCCCAGAAGCCTGCTCTCCTGCTTAGCCAGCTGTCCCTCGTGGTGCCACACTTCCATGTCATGTTAGTGAGGAGGGGCAAGGACAGCCTTCAGCCCTAGGGACGGAGATGGCACAACTCGGTTTGCGTTCCTGGGAAGACTGTCTCCGCCCTCCCCGTCAGCTTTCCACCTTTCCGTGCCCTGCAGTCTGCGTGCACCCACCTGGGTTGGCCGCCCCCCACCCCGTTAGCACAGTCCCTGTG
Source organism: Saccopteryx leptura (assembly GCF_036850995.1). Classification (NCBI taxonomy): domain Eukaryota; kingdom Metazoa; phylum Chordata; class Mammalia; order Chiroptera; family Emballonuridae; genus Saccopteryx; species Saccopteryx leptura. The sequence goes on from NC_089506.1 coordinate 210,202,821, forward strand.
TTATCCTGAACAGAGCCGCTGGCTCTGCGCCCAATCGCCTGTGCCCACTTCCCTTCTTACCCCGAACACAGCAAGCAGCACATAGGTTCTCAGGTTTGGGGAGGACACCGACGAGACAAAGAGATGATGTCTCTCAAAGAGAAACTGTCACCCATCACCCTCTGAGGGTTTGTCACCAACTAGTATGAGTTCCCAGAGAGCAGTGGCAGGTGGCATTAGAATGTGGCATTCTTCACATAACGATGATCTTTAAAGGGTTTATCTTTCAGGTTAATGGAAGGCCAAGACCGGGCTAATTAAAGCCTCCTGAGCAATGGGCAGAAGGGGAGTGGGTCTAGGGCAGGGAGTGGGGGCGTTCCTGGGGCTGGAGCCAGTGAGACCTGCCGGGACCCGACCTGTGAAAGACAGGTGGGGTCAGCACTCTAAAGGTCTGCCAGGCCACCGGATCCCACTGCACTCCACAGTGTCCTCACCACACGGGTGTGAGGCCCCTCACGCAGTCTAGATTCTGAGAGGAGGGCAGGCTGAGGAGCCCACAAGGCCAGATCAGGGCCCCGAGGTGACCCCAGAAGACACACACATTTCCACCCTGCCATGGAGAGTCCATTTTCCAAAGCCAATAACCAAACTAACTCCTTGATGCATGGATCGGTTAGGATGCAATAGAGTCAATCAGGTCATGTAGAGCAGTGGTCCCCAACCTTTTTAGGGCCACGGACCGGTTTAATGTCAGAAAATATTTTCACAGACTGGTCTTTAGGGTGGGACGGATAAATGTATCACGTGACCGAGACAAGCGTCAGGAGTGAGTCTTAGACAGATGTAACAGAGGGAATCTGGTCATTTTTTAAAAATAAAACATCGTTCAGACTTAAATATAAATAAAACAGAAATAATGTAAGTTATTATTTATTCTTTCTCTGTGGATCAGTACCAAATGGCCCACGGACCGATACCAGTCCGTGGCCCGGGGGTTGGGGACCACTGATGTAGATGACAAGTCAGCTCAGAGTAGCGGTGATGAAGACCTTTCTAATTTTGACCCAAAGCCCATACAGCAAGTGATTCAAATTTTTTGAATAATAATGTTTTCTGCATAAAAAAATAAAACCTTAAACAAAGTATGACACGAGAAAATATGAAAAAAATTATAACTTACTGAACAAAGGGTAATTTCCTACACTTATAAAGAGCTCCCCAAGTCAATAAGAAAAATGTCAATGGAAATCAAATGGGAAAAATAAGCCAAGGAGACACACAATTCACAAAGGAGACACATTAAGAGATCCTCTACTCCACCCATAATAAGAAAAATGCAAATTAAGATAATATATACTTTATTTTATTTATTTATTTTTTTTTTACTGAGACTGGCAAAGAGGAAAGTTAGGCAAAGCACTGAGGTGGTAGGAGCACAGAGGAACGTGCATTCTGACCCAGAGTGGAATCATGCCTTGGCCAACGTTGGAGAAGTTGATAACATTCGAATTAAGCAAGTTCATTTCTTGAAATGTCTGCTATAGGTCTGCACATGTGGAAAATGACCGATGCCAAAGATAGTCATTAAAGAGTTTTTCTTTTTAATCACAAAATACGGGGAGAAACACATATTTCCATTACTCAGAGACCGTGTAAATAAGTTAGGGTGCATCCAGACACCCTCGGTAAAATAACAAGGCAGCTCAGTATGAAAAGAAAGGAACAAAACAGCAAAATGCAGAGTGGTATGTCTAGCATGCCACAATCTGTTTGCTGTTTTAGGGGTATGTTCATATATAGCATATGCACTGACATCTCCAGAAGATTGTTGTTTTTTCATGCTTTTAAAAATAGCATATTTGGGAGAGAGGAACTGGCTGTGCAGGATAAGGTAGTAAGAAAATTCATTTTATTCTTCTGACTTTTTTTTTTTTTTTTTTTATTCATTTTAGAGAGGAGAGAAAGAGACAGAGAGGAAAGACAGAGAGGGGCGGGGAGGAGCTGGAAGCATCAACTCCCATATGTGCCTTGACCAGGCAAGCCCAGGGTTTCGAACCGGCGACCTCAGCATTTCCAGGTCGACGCTTTATCCACTGCGCCACCACAGGTCAGGCACTATTCTTCTGACTCTTAATTGTGCACTCTGGGTATGTATTTTCAATTGAAAATATTTTTTTCAGGCCCTGGCCAGTTTGCTCACTGGATAGAGCATCAGCCTGGCATATGGACATCTCAGGGCACATAAGAGAAGTAACTATCTGCTTCTCTCCCCTTCTGTCTCTCCCTTCTCTTTCTCCTCCCCTCCTGCAGCCAGTGGCTTGATTGTTTCAAGCGTTGGCCCAGGTGCTGAGGATAGCAGGGTTGGTCCAAGCATCAGCCTCAGGTGCTAAAAATAGCTTGGTTGATTCAAGCATCACGCCAAAAATGGGGGTGGCTGGGTGGATCCTGGTTGGGGCACATGTAGGATTCTGTTTCACTATCTTCTCTCCTCTCATTTAAGAAAGAAAGAAAGGTGGAAGAAAGAAAGAAAGAAAGAAAGAAAGAAAGAAAGAAAGAAAGAAAGAAAGAAAGAAAGAAAGAAAGAAAGAAAGGAGGGAGGGAGGGAGGGAGGGAGGGAGGGAGGGAGGGAGGGAGGGAGGAAGGAAGGAAGGAAGGAAGGAAGGAAGGAAGGAAGGAAGGAAGGAAGGAAGGAAGGAAGGAAGGAAGAAAAAAAAGAAAGATTTATTTTACCTTACATTTTTTTTTATTTTAAAAAGAAAACTAATTTAAGAAAATAACACATAGCAGTACTAGCAGAGCCCTTTGGGTATGAAATTCATTTCTTAACATTTTACAGAAAAAAATTGAGCTCACACAATGTGGCAAATGATTTGAGATTTCTTTGAAGGGCAAAAGCCCTGTCACTGTGGTCTGAATACAGAAACATTACCATTAATGGTTTTTACCCAGAAATTGAAATATGTGGCATACAAGCTATATTTGCCTTTTCAGTTCCCAGGGCAGACAGCACTAATCAAGTGCTGAGCCCAGATGCAATAAACAGGATCCAATCCAACACACTCAGATATACCACCTATCCACGCACATTGACAGGTCAGCTGAAATCAAATCCTGCCCCTAGGTAGGGTGAGGAAGCCACAGGGCAAAGCCAGGAGGATGGTCTCCATTCACACAATCCCTCAGCAACCCAACCAGGGCCTGGGCACAGGTTTCTGTCACCAGCTTCTCACTGCCCCCACCAGAGCCTACTTTCTCACAGCAGCCTACTTCCCAAGGCCCAGCTTCTGAAAATGTCAGCGGGGCCCCACCTGCCATCCCCAGATCAAACCACCCAGAGCCCTTCTGAGGAAACGCCAGTTAACCTTCAGCAGCGAATTCAGGCTCCCTCATTTCCCCCAACTTAGAAAATTCTGTGTAAATGTCAGATTAAGCTCTTCATTCCTCTGCTTTTAAAATGAGAGATAAAATTTAGCTCCCTATTCCCAGATGTTAAAAATCTCGGCTTCTCCCCAGGGCAAAGAAATCAATGTGAGTAAGCTCTGTATTTTTTTTTCTTTTTTTTTTTTTTTGCCTTGGAACACGACCACTTCCAGCAATTTATTTGACTGACTATGCCTTCTATTACCATGTAAATTGTTTCAGACTGCAGGAAAAAAAAAAAAGTATTAATCTCCTCTCAGTAAGTCATAAAATAAAGAAATCAATTTCAAGGTCAATTTAGCCCAAATAACACCTGCTGCCCTTTTTTGTAACATGCAGACTCCTCTGAAATGCTAGGCTGTTGTCTAAGGCGTCAATATGCAGCTACAGAAAAACGCGTTTCGCATCAGTCAGGGAAGCGGCAGGGGAGGCTCTGCCCTGCGGCCCAATGGCTCAGGGCATGAGTTTGGGGAGGACAGGATTAACAGGACGCAGCAATGACCCTCTGCAGACCAGGTCAGGGAAGTAGAAGGAGAACAGCAACAGGGTCCGAGTTGGGTTCCAGAAAGGAGTCTGGCTGACTTGCTGTGTGACTCTGGGAAAGTTACTTAACCTCTCTGAACTTCAGAGTGTGTAGCTGTAAAATTACTTAAAATTAGATGAGGGGTAGGTGATCTAACAGGACCCTTCAGCTCAGTCCTTTATGGATTTTGTCAAAGGTTAGACACCCAGGAGAACTAGTCTAGATGGCCACGTTCATGCAATTACCCTTCATCAAGAGGTGGGTAGTGAGCTGGTTAAGGGAACAGGCTCTGGAGTCTGACTGCTGGTATCCAAACCGTCTTTCTGCTACTTGTGAGCTGCATGACTTTGGACAAAATACTTAACTCCTAGTCCCTGAGTTTATTTTTCTGGAAAATGGAAGTAAAGACATGACCTGTTTCTTCAAAGAGAGAACTATCATACTCACTTAGTTGGGTGAGTAAACTGGACTCAGGGAAGTGACGTGACTTGCCAAGGTTTCATAACGTAGGCAGCTCCAGGTCTGAACCCTGGAACCTATGCATCCAAAGCCATTGTGCCATCCCCTAGGCAACGCTGTTTTCTGGTTTCCCAGGTCCCGTGGTGGAGAGGGTGCCACAAACCCCAGAGCCCCAGGCAGGTGATCATAGTGCACACAGGACTTACTCCTGCAAACCCTATGGGTAAGCAAGATATTTCCATAGCACACTCCTATTTCCTCCGCCAACATCCCACAAACCCACCTGTGAGAGGTCGCAGAATGGGGCCAGCATCTCCCCGTGGGTGGAACCTCTCCCATCAGGAGATGCTTTCTCCCTAACTCACTCCACACACACCACCCCAACCCTAGCCATAGATGGCCTCACATAATATTTGATTTTTTCCCCTTCTTTGCCAAGTGAGAGGAGGGGCGATAGAGAGACAGACTCCCACATGCACCCTGACCGGGATCCAGCTGGCAACCCCCGTCTGGGGCCAATGCTTTGCATATCTGGGGCCATGCTTGCAACAAAGCTATTTTTAGCACCTGAGGTGGAGGCTCCATGGAGCCATCTTCAGCACCCAGGGCTGATGTGCTCAAACCAATCGAGCCATGGCTGCAAACAGGGAAGACAGAGAGAGCAGATGGGTGTTTCTCCTGTGTGCCCTCACCAGGAATTGAACCCGGGACATCCATATGCAGGGCTGATACTCTACCACTGACCCAACTGACCAGGACAGTATTTGATTTTTCAACCATCTAGCAGATTGACCAGGTGCCCCTTGGAGCCACAATATCCAGGTGGTCCCAGACCATCCTCTCTTCATTTCAGCAAAAGCCAGCCCTGTATTTCTGCCTGCCCATCCAATCAGTTACCAAGACTTACTGCCCCACCGGTGAAATGTCTCCACCTGCAAACTGCCTGTCCCACTTCGGCATCCCAGTGCTCCTGCTCAAACTCAGATCACTCTCACTGCCGTGGTTTCCGCCCAGGGCTCCCTGACCCCGCCCTCTCTCCCCCACAGTTCATTCTCTACTCTACAGCCAGAGGAGTCGTCTTCCAGTATGAATTGGTTCATGTCATTCCCACTTAAACACCTTTCCACTCCCCGCCCCCATGTCCCTGGAACATTGCAGTGCTGCCCATCATTTATGCGGGGGCTGCAACGAGGACTGTGGTCCTTGAATATGTCACTCGGTCATGGAGACACTGCACAGACCGCATCTGACGATGCTCACTCTGACGCAGCAACAGCGGAAGTGCCCAGCCCTCCTGGGATGTGATGTTAGAAAAGCAAAGCCACAATTAACTGAGCACATACTAAGTGCTCTAATGTATGATCACACAGCGAGGTCAGTGGCAGAAGCTGGAAGGGGGACTGGGCTCTGGGCCACAGTTGTCAGTCACTTTCTCTAAAAACAGCTTTATTGAGATAAAATTTGTGTAACATGCAATTCACTCAAGTGTATAATTCAGTGGTCTTTAGTATATTCACAGATGCATCCAACTACTACCACTCTCATTTTTAGACTATTCATCACCTCCAAAAGAAACCCTCTACGTTTTCATTGGCACCCCCTTTCTCTTCAGACCCCCACCCTCACTATCCAATAATCTACTGTCTGTCGATTTGCCTATTGTGGGTTTTCATACAAATGGAGTCACGTGACATGTTGTGTTTTGTGACTGGCATTATGTCACTAAGGTTTAGTCAAGCTGTAGCATTATCAGAACTGCATTCCTTTTTTTAATGGCTGAAGAACGTTCCATTTTATGGATAGACCACATTTTGTTTATCTACTAATCTGTTGATAGGCATTTGAGTTGTTTCCTCCACTTTTTAGCTGTTATAAATAATGCTACAGAAAACATTTGTGTAGCTATTTTAATGTGGACATATGTTTTCAGTTCTTTTGGGTGCACACGGAGGAGTGGAGTGGCTGGGTCATATGGTAACCCTGTTTAATTGTTTGAGGAACTGCCACACTGTTTTCCAAAGTGGCTGCATCACTTCACGAGCCCTCTCGAGGGTAACGAAGGCTCCAGTTTCTCTATGCTCTCATCAACACTTGTTATTAGCTGTGGTCTTGATTCTAGCCATCCAACTGGGTGTGAAGTGGTATCTGGCTGTGGCTTTGATTTGCATTTCCCTGATGGCTAATGATGTTGATCATCTTTTCATGTGCTCATTGGCTGTTTGTGTATCTTCTTTGGAGAATTGTCTATTCAGACCCTTTGCCCATTTTTAAATTGAGTTGTCTTTTTACAAGTGAGTTTTAAGAGTTCTTTATATATTCTAGATACAAGTCCCTTATCAGATGTATCATTTGCAATTATTTTCTCCTGTTCTTTGGGCTGTACGGTTACTTTTAAACAATGCATTATATGAACGCAGCCTAGTTATGCCTGTTGCCTATAAACAATCAATGTGGCATGCCACAGCACTTCTTTGGAGCTTTCTATGCTGGTACCCCCTGGGGGTTAGGACTTGGAATGTTTTGGGGGTCACTATTCATCCCACTCAACACACAAATAAAAAATGCCAAGGCTTGACCCCACATATATCAAGTCAGATTCTGGTGGTGATGCAAGAGTTTGGGGAATTTTTTTTTTTAAGTGAGAGGAGGGGAGATAGTGAAACAGACTCCTGCACGCACCCCAACTGGGATCCACCCAGCAACCTCCATCTGGGGCTGATGCTTGAGTCAATCAAGCTATTTTTAGTGTCTGAGACTAATGCTCAGAGCAAACGAGCTATCCTCAGCGCCTGGACTGATGCTTGAAACAATCAAGCCACCGGCTGTGGGAGAGAAAGAGGGAGAGAAGGGGGAGTGGAAAAGGGAGAGAAGCATGTGGTGGCTTCTCCTGTGTGCCCTAACCAGGAAATTGATCCCGGGACATCCATAAGCTGACGCTCTATCCACTGAGCCAGCCGACCAAGGCCAGTTTGGGTAAATCTTAAATCTCCCCAGGTGACAACAGTGTGCAGCCAGGCTGTGAATCACTATTCTAAGCCCCAAGTAAATGCTGTGGTGGTCCGGGAAGGGGCTGTCTTTTGAGGAGTCAAGGTCACCCCATGGGTGGCAGGACACTGGCCAGTAGCAGTGCCAGGTTTTCCATTGTAGGATCCTATGATTCTCACTTACCATGGCAGCTCCTAACCATGCTCTCTCTGCTCTCTCCAAAGAGAGGCGAGCTGAGATACAGGATATTCACAAATTAAAAATAGCCAAGTGCTGAGGGTGGCCATGGATCTGGGACAAAGTCTGCCAAATTTAAAAAGCCAACCAAGTCGAAAGGTGGAGACAACCCAAGTACCCACCGACCAATGATTGGATAAACTATAAATGTGGATTTAGTCATTCAGTGGAAGAATATTATTCACCCATAAAAAGGAATAGAGTTCTGATAGATGCTACCTTGGGTGAACCTTGCAAACATTGTACTGAGGGAAATAAGCCAGACACAAAAGGCCACAGACTGTAGGACTCCGCTGGTGTGAAATACCCAGACTGGACAAATCTGTAGAGGCGGAAAGATTACTAGTGGTTTCAAGTGGTCGAGGGAGAGAGGGGAAGATGGGATAAAACTGCTTCATGGCCCACAGGGTTTTATTTTGGGAAGATGAGTATGTTTGGAACTAGGCAGAGGTGATGGTTACACTATACTATGAATGCACTAAATGCACTAGATTGTTACCTTCCAAATAGCTCTGGTTATGTTATGTTAATTTTACCTCAATTTAAAAGTGAAAAAAAAAATCCCAAGAGACCCAGACTACTATCGCTCTTTTGGTGACCCAATCGTATTTTTTTTTTAAATAAAAAGAAATATATAAAACCACAGGCTTCTACATATATCTGTACAATCAAGAGAAGTTTCTTTTTTCTCTCTCTCCTATTCACCTCAAAAGCCATTAAAATGAATAGAGACTGTATCAGTAATGCCTAATAGAGTTACCGATTCACTGAATCAAGAAACAGGCACGAGCGACAGCAGAACTGCTGTCCTCCCAACGCCACGCCACGAGAATTTCAATGTCCTGTCAGTGGGTGAGGTGCGGGTAACCACGCCCCCCTGGTCCCTCCACGGTGCGCGGACAGCATCCGACACCCGGGGGTGAGGGACACTCAGGAAGTAAGAGCCCCCCTTCTTGTGCTGCCAGGCAAGGGGAGATGTTTGAGAAGACAAGCTGGAGAGGGAGGATAAAAGCCAGTCTGGGACAAAACACTTTGCGGCCACGCCCTTGCAAGGCAGCTCTGGGCGTGAACAATGACCGTGTGCACATGGGCAGCAACGTCTGAAACGGACGTAATGAGTCGAGGGAAGACGGGGCACACAGGATGCTGGGAGACGCCGCACGGAGGTGAAGGAGGGCATTAGTGATGCAAGATGAAGCTCGGACATATTTCTGGCTGAACACAGCCCTCGAGTTTTCCCAAAGACGGGGACAGCAGGGGGGCTGTGGAAGAAGCCAGGGGTTATTACCCAGGCTTTTTGCAAAATGAAGTCGGGAGAATGGCAAAACAAGTGAAGTGTTAAATAAATACTTCCTGAATGGGCTCACAAGGGAGAACACTAAAATTAGGATGTCTGACAAGGGCTTTTTATCCAATCTGCCCAGGATTTCTTCAGGGTTCCTGGGAGAGAAGTTGTCTGTAACCCGTGTGACATCACGGGCCATTTGTGCAGAAATGGGATAGTTGGAGCACGGGGTACTGAGCTGGCTCATTAGAGGGACAAGGACCGGGCTCCGTGGAACCAGGAATGCCTGGGGCAGCCTTGAGCTTCCTGGGTCAATCTGGAGAGAAGTATTTGCAAGGAAGAGGCCACCGGCCAGAGAGTGACTACACCGCAGGGTTAAGAGCATGGGCTCTGGATTCAGGCCGGCCAGTGCTGGAGATCCTGCTCTCTCTCTTGCTCTATGCATGACCTTGAACAACTCGCTCCTTTTCCCCAAGCCTCAACTTTCCCATCTGTAGAATGAGGATAACAGCCTTCATCGTAGGAGACTGTTAAATGAGCCGATTATAAACATTCAATAAATTCAAGCTGTTATCCCAGTTTACAGAGGTAACTGAAGCTTATCCGTGGGTTTCTCTGACCTATGGCTTTTGCTGTGTGTGTGGCATTCTGTGGGAAGATTTTCATATGAACCATATCATTTGATCTCTACCCATGAGGCTCAAGAGCCAGACTGGACCTCTCCCGAGTTGTGTGACCTTGGGCAGGTTATTAACCTCTCTGTGCCTCAGTTTCCTCCTCTGGTTAAATGGAGAGAGTAACAGCACCTTTCCACAGGGCTGTTATGAAGCTAAATGAGTTAGGATGTGTGAAGGTCTGGGAACAGAGCCTGGTCCTGGCTCAATGAATGTGACTATCAGTGTCACCACTGACATTAGCTCATCTTACAAGCAGGGCCCAGAGAGGGCAAGCAAGCTGCCCAAGGACACAAAGCTGGTGATCGAGTCCGTCTCACTGTAGCTCCCACTCTCCTTTCCTGTGTGCCAATCAGTAGGCACTTGGGGCTTAACGACAACCTCGTCTTCCGGGAAATTCCCAGGCCCCGCTGAAACCCAGCACGGTGCTTTGGAATCAGAGGAGTCTGGGTACGAGTCCCAGCTCTGCTCTCACTTTGACCCGTGACTGTGGAGAGCTGTGTAACCTCTCTGCCTTGAAAGAGGCAAATCATAATAGCGCATCCGTTCCTCAGTACATGGTCAGGAATCCTTGCTCTCGAGGTTTCCTGCTGGCCCCAGGCCAGTGCCCAGTGTGGAAGGTGAGACCCTCACATTGCCCTCTGTCACTCAGCAGCTCCAGGGGTCCTTGATGAGCTACCCTTCCTCCTCTTCAGCCCATCTCTACCCCATGCCCCGTGCCCCATCTGTCTCCACGCCCACCAATAGAACAGCTCCCTGGGAATGTGGTCGGATACTCACAGGCCCCGGGTGTAAGCCAAGTCCCAGTGATTAGGGCTCCCTGGAGACTGCCTCCCTGCAGAAGAGCGAGCTGTCAGCTATTTTAACAGTGAAATAATTGCAAGTTTGAATGTGGATTCGATGCCGAACAACTGCAATTAGAAGCCACCTTCTGTTCGGAACAACTGCTGCTCAAGTGTAATCCCTGCGTCGCGCATAAGCCTCAAATGAGTTTCTCAGCTTTGCTTTCAACTACACTGATTCGGCTATGTCACAGTGTCCTCCATTGCTTTCCTAGAGCTCATGCTGCTCCCAGCGTCTCGGTGGCTTCCCTCTGTTCCTAGCTAGCCTCCAAAGGGCTGATGGGGCCAACAAAACAAGGCTTTGCATATGGTCACACACACACCCCCCACTCACTTCCCCACTCTCTTATTTTGCCCTCTCACTCTCTGAGCTCTAGTTGTACCTGCTGTCACCCTGGCTTGGAAAACTCTCTAGGTCTATTCTGCTGTTGAACTCCTATACATCCTGTAGGTCACAATCCAAACATCACCTCCTCCAGGAAGCCTCCTGCAATGCATCACAGTAGATATAAAACCCCAGTGACATACCCTTGACATCTCACATACATTGTGGCACTTCTTAAAGCTTGCAATTAATTTACATTAGGTATTTGCATTGTTTGCATAACGGTCCTGGGTGTCCCATCCATGTCCCTTGGATGCGGCTTTGTTCCAAGCCCCAGCACAGCCCCCACCAGCACACCGCAGGTCCTCGTTACATGTGTGTTAAATGAAGGAATGTTTAATCATTCGAACAGCTCTTCTTCCTAATGAACGCAACCTGCCGAGGTGGGGCCCGTTCCTTAGCCAGATTTGCTCCTTCAGAGAACCTAGCAGAGTCTCTGGAACATGAACGTGCCTGGTCTAAAATGGCAGCATTCTAGAGCACACTCAGGCTTGGGCTTCTAATCTTCTTCTGTCAGAAAAATGCAAATACGGGTGCAGGGCAGCCCTTCCCTGTCCTCCTCTGGGTCCAGTCAAGCACAGCCTCTGAGGGTGGCTGATGTGGGTGTTTGCACTTACTAGGGAGACAGGCAGCCCCTCCCACCTCTCTGAGACTCATGCAGACATCCCTTGAATCATGGGCACAGCCTGCCGACCTCCTCCTTGGAAATGCCCGTGGCTCGGCCTGTCCCCGAAGAGCTCTGGCCTTTTCTCACCCGCTGAGAGATTGGAAGGGGACAGGGAAGGTCCTGCCCTGATGTATATACTGTACCAGGCTCCGCCGTTCGAGGACTGGGATCAAGACAGGTTATGACAGAAGTGTAATGCCATCTGCCGAACAGTCGCCTGCATCTGGGTTGCCCTAGGCTGGAATCCCACCGGCTTGCCTTTAATTAAACCTGATTGTAGGAGCCCCCACCCCCTGGCTGGCAGTGGGATCAGGAAGCACCACCCCATAAGCAAAGCCAGGGCAGCATCAGGCACCAAGATGGCCCGCGCGGGGAGCTCAAAATCTACATGGAGCAGATGTTTGGAAGCTGAAAGCCTCCAGAGGACAATGACAGGGTTGAAGCAGGACCAGCTGGAGGTGGCAAACCAGCCAAGCTGCCCTGGCCTTGGTCTAACGGCCGCCGTGCAGACGGCCCGGTGCTGGGCAGCCGCCGAGTCACTGGTGGTGGAGTGGGGTGGTCTGTACCTCCATGGGGTGGGTGGGGACCACTCCTCCGAGTTCTCGAGAAGATCTGCAAGCTCAGCCAGTCGGCACTCGTCCCAAGGGACCAGAGCCGTGCGAGGCTGAAACCCACACAGCTGGGGATGTTCTCCCACAGCTCCAACACCAATCAGTCTCTGCAGCTGCTTCCGGATCAGAACCGGTGCTCCCGGGACCCGGAAGAGCCAGACGGCATTCACCGCCACCTCTGCAGGTGCAGCCCTCTCCACTGGTTCCACGCTGGGGTCCTGGCATGCCCATCACTGTGCTGGTTCCACGCTGGGGTCCTGACACGCCCATCACTGTGCTGGTTCCACGCTGGGGTCCTGGCACGCCCGTCACTGTGCTGGTTCCACGCTGGGGTCCTGGCATGCCCATCACTGTGCTGGTTCCACGCTGGGGTCCTGACACGCCCGTCACTGTGCTGGTTCCACGCTGGGGTCCTGACACGCCCGTCACTGTGCTGGTTCCACGCTGGGGTCCTGGCACGCCCGTCACTGTGCTGGTTCCACGCTGGGGTCCTGGCACGCCCATCACTGTGCTGGTTCCACGCTGGGGTCCTGACACGGCCGTCACTGTGCTGGTTCCACGCTGGGGTCCTGACACGCCCGTCACTGTGCTGGTTCCACGCTGGGGTCCTGGCACGCCCGTCACTGTGCTGGTTCCACGCTGGGGTCCTGACACGCCAGTCACTGTGCTGGTTCCACGCTGGGGTCCTGACACGGCCGTCACTGTGCTGGTTCCACGCTGGGGTCCTGACACGCCCGTCACTGTGCTGGTTCCACGCTGGGGTCCTGACACGCCCGTCACTGTGCTGGTTCCACGCTGGGGTCCTGACACGCCCGTCACTGTGCTGGTTCCACGCTGGGGTCCTGACACGCCCGTCACTGTGCTGGTTCCACGCTGGGGTCCTGACACGCCCGTCACTGTGCTGGTTCCACGCTGGGGTCCTGGCACGCCCGTCACTGTGCTGGTTCCACGCTGGGGTCCTGACACACCCGTCACTGTGCTGGTTCCACGCTGGGGTCCTGACACGCCCGTCACTGTGCTGGTTCCACGCTGGGGTCCTGACACGCCCATCACTGTGCTGGTTCCACGCTGGGGTCCTGACACGGCCGTCACTGTGCTGGGCCCAGGGAGCCCGTGGGGGCAGCTCCGGAAAGAGAGGCAGGCTCGCTGCCCTCGGGGCTTGCGCGCTGTGGGAGGTGCTAAGCAGGAACGCGCAGAACTAACCGCTAGCCAGGTGGGCTAAGCGCCAGGAGAGGAGTCAGGGTGCTGTGAGATCTCCCTGGTGCAACCAGACCCAAAGAAGGACAGGAGTCGGCAGCAGAAGCGGGGCTAGCAGCAGCGCTGGCGAGGGCCGCCGGGCCAAGGCCCTGGGCTGGTAGTTTACAGACCAACCTACTGTCCCCGGAGGACGGCAGCAGGGAGGGCGGGAAACAGGCAGGACAGCGGATTTGAGGTCTGGAAGGCCCTTCCCAGAGAGCAGCAGTGTCTGAGCGGGATCTGCTGTGTGTTTGAAAAGATGGCTCTGGCTTTGGGGGAGGGGGTGCAGGAGTAAATGGGAGGAACACAGCAGAAAGAGGCAAGGGGAACCGGAGAACCCAAGATGCAAGGGAGGTGGGTGTTAGGAAGGAGCTGGGGGCGGGGAGGGGTTCGGGGCGTGGCTTTCCCAGGACGGGAGAATTCAAAGGGGCGTGGGGGAGTGAGGGAGGGGAGGACAGGGTAACGCTGGGTCTCTGTGAGCACCTGGGTGGCCTCTTGTGCTCTCCTAAACCTGAGTCCCCATGGAAATGCCAGCTGGGGAGAAGACGGCGGGCTCGGTTTTGACCTGGTTGCAGCATCAGGGGTGTGCATGCTGCATGCACTCGGACCTCTGGGGCAAAGGGGTGGAAACCGCTCTGCCCTGTGGAGATTTCATCCTCACTTGACCTCCTTTTCCTACATGGTTCATTACTGGTACCTCACAGAGGGGTTCCTGAGGATTCTTTTAATATCTGCTGAGAACCTCGAAGGCTTCAGCACCAACAGCTGTCAGAGCTAAATTAATAAAACAACAAGGCAGCTTTTCTTTCTTTTTTCCCCCGTGCCAGGAGTCACTGGGCAAGAATATTTGCAGAAAGCACCTGATCTCCCTGTGGCTTTTCACATTCTGAAATTGACAATTCTTTCATTCCAGTCAATAAACTTCTAAATGTCAGACCATGGATGGGGTGTTCCTAGCGGAGTTTGGGGTCTAAGGTCCTTTTTGAAATTGAGGAAGGATGAAGGAAAGGAAACATCTCTCTCTCGCCCATCTTTTACACTTACACACACATGCACACACACGCACGCACACACACACACACACACACGCACACACACCATCCATCAAGTAAAACTGGGTTACCAGAAAGATATACCTTCTGACAAAAGAGGGCAAGTAAGCAGAAGGCCAGGTCACCCACCAGAAATTCGGGAACCCGGAACCTCTCCATAAACTGAAGGTTTCTGCTTAAATCTAACTTAGATTTATCTGGTGGCAAAGTCGCCCCAGGCCTCCCATGAGACTCGTTATACTGGGGAGCAAAAGCAGGCTTCCAGTTGCATTGTGACATTCTTTTGAGTTAATAAAGGGATAATCATAAACTGCATGTCTTTTTCCATATGAACCACTCCACTATAAGCCTACTTTTACCCACCCCTCTATTAGGTTGAACAAAAAGAAATCTCCAACATTCATTCGACTGGACTCTTTCTGACCTAAAAAATAACCATTTGTCAGCCTAATGATATTAATTTATCCCACTTAGTGTGATAGTGGCTTTTTTTGCAGAAATATTAATGCATTTGATTACAGCGTGGTGCCCAGAACCCCGCTCCACCCCCGGAGGCATGATGTCACGTACAACACAGGGACCTCGGAGCCTTTCTGAAATCTGAAAAATGATACAATAAATTCCAAACCACACCTGGCCACAGGGGTGTGTAAACCTGCAGTACTGGAACCGTCCTCCAAATCACGTGTGGGGCCCTTTCCACGTACAAGATTCTGTTCATCAGATGATTCACTTGGGAGGGAGGATGGGGAAGGGGTCCATGCATGCCAATTACGTGAGTACATACAAGGCACCATTATCCCCATTACAGTTCTAGTTGATGAGGTCGCTTCCTGTTTCACATAGCAATGTTGGGGTGAGCCTTCCCCCGAAACATGTTCATGCCTGCCTAACACCCCCAATCTAAAGGAAAACCCTGACTTATCCACAAAGAGGGGAAGCTGTTCGTTACAGAGCCAATCGGCCTGAGAGGATTCTCATTACACCCCAAATCCGCTTGTTCTCAGATCCACACGACATAATGACAATGTCCTTTTCTCTTGGAAAATGGTTTGCGTGAACTTGGGTAAATGTGTGTGTGATTCAATAGAGACATCCCACACAGGCTCCTAGAGGTGTTCAATTAAGAGCGATAAACCAACTTGGGAAGCATCCTGACAGCACCGTCTATCCAAACAACCTGGAGGGGGGAGGAAGCGGGAGATTGGGGGGGAGAGGAGTGAGATGGGCACGGACAGGGCATCAGCAGAGGACTCTAAACTGTAGAAATGGCTCCCGATGGATATCTGTGGCTTAACTCCTCTTAATCTTGGCCCAAGTGGTGTAATAAGCCATTCTTAGAACTTAATAACTCCTCAGCACCCAATCAATACCAGCTCTGAAAAATCCTGCCCTGTATTTATTTAGCTCTACGGCACTCAGACACTTCAGCTTCTTAGTCCCCATGATACCCGCAGCTGCACCTCACTTCCTTTATGATCGGGGCGGCTTATTGACGTATCAACCCAGAAGGTGTGCGTTTAAGAACTGGGCTTTGATGGCGGTTCCCCAAGGTGGACACTCAGGAAGGGCCAGAGAGATAAATGAGTCAGCGTGTGTGCCATCTCTCCAAAAGCAGCCCCAGATTGACTTTGGCACTTCCCCTACTACCTGTTAATGCAAAACATCATCTGGATGTCTGGGAGAAAGGGGCCGGGATGCAATCCTCAAAGTGTTCATCTGGGAAATGATCACTCCTCAGTTAAGCAACTTGCAGTTACTGACGGATGAACAAAATTTTGAGTTCCTCTCTTAGGTGGGTGAGTGGGAGCTATTTGCTTTGAATTTTTCAACGACTTTTCTTGGTGGAGCTGGACGTAGGAACCCACAAGAAAGATGAGCAGAGAAGGAGCAAAGGAGAGGTGGAAGGAAGCAAGCGAAGTCCCTCTTGACTCCATCACGAGGAAACATGGCTGCAAAGCCTCCAGCCCCAGGGGATCAGCCCAAATAAGCAAGCAGCTCATTTGGTGGCTCATTTGCTGCAAACTTCATATAATGCCAGGCCTTGGTATTATTATTTTTTTTAATGAGGGAAAATTGGTCATACTGGCACCAGACCCTCTGGGCGTGAATTCCAGCTCCCGAAGAGGTGACCTGCCGTAACCAATAGAGATGGAGTCATCTCTTCTTCCTATTTTGACAGGGAGGTGGTCGGCCCAATTCTATCCGTCAAGATTAACTAACTACTTATTGGTTAGGATCTACACAAGGTAGCACTTCTGACTGTTCTATGTGCCTCTGGAAGCTTTATCTCTGCGATGGATCGCTCCAGCCCTAACTGACATGAGACGTGTGCTCCACCCCCATCAGACAGGAGTAGTTGCCAGGGAATCTGGTGCCAGATGTTGCCATGTTCTAGAGAGACTTTTTTTTTTGACAGAGACAGAGAGAGAGTCAGACAGAGAGAGAGAGATAGGGACAGACAGGAAGGGAGAGAGATGAGAAGCATCAACTCATAGTTGCAGCACCTGAGTTGTTCATTGATTGCTTTCTCATATGTGCCTTGACCAGGGGGCTACAGCAGAGTGAGTGACCCCTTGCTCAAGCCAGCAACCTTGGGCTCAAGCCAGCAACCTAGGACTTCAAGTTGGTGACCTTTGGGCTCAAGCTAGCGACCATGGGGTCATGTCTATGATCCCACACTCAAGCCAGCAACCCCGCAGTCAAGCTGGTGAACCCCGCGGTCAAGCCGATGAGCCTGCACTCAAGCCAGCAATCTCGGGGTTTCAAACCTGGGTCCTCCAAGTCCGCAGTTCAATGCTCTATCCACTGCTCCACCACCTGATCAGGCCTCGAGAGACTTTGATGGTTTGGTACAAGAAAGTCCACTTTACCGAGCTCTGGGTGTATCAGCCATCAAATGAGACAAGTCAGACCTGACCTAACACTTTCAGGATGGTCATCTGGATTAGACAACATGAAGGACAAGTTAGCTCAATAAACAGTCGCTGAGCTGATGATGACAATGATGTGGTGACAGTGAGGGTCATGTGATTGTGATGATGATCCTGATGATGGTGACGACAGTGATAAAACCAATGATGTGACGATGATGGCAGTGAGGATGCTGAAGGTGATGCTAAGGCTGGTGATGATGACAGTGAAGACGGTGACAACGCCAACAGGGATGATGACAAATGACTTACTTTGCCTTTATTGCACCCATTCCACGGTGCTTGACTTCTCAGAATTAGAATGAAGAGGCTGACTATTCAGAGGGAGCAAGTGGGATGTTTCTAAGGGTAAAGGTAGCTTCACCATTGTGGTAAAAATATGTTCTCTTTGTAAAGCTAATGGGCTTCCATGGTAATAAAATAATCCCAACGTGAAACCCCTCAGCAGAGGCTGTAGTAACACAAGGTGAGTGCCCCTTATTATCACAAAGTTATTAACGTATCCATCTGTTATCTGGTTAGTCAGGGGGACGGGGCCAAGGCCCACTGCGCACAGTATTTATCAAGCAGCGGGATTTGAAAAGCCAGTCAAGCCGCTCCGCAGTGGGGCTGTTCCCACCCCTGCCGCTCACCACCCTGCGCCTTTGTGACGCTTCCCCTTCCGGGGCTGACGCTCTGTTGCAAAATGAGAAAACAAAATAATAACTTTCAAGAGTTTCCTTAACCCCCCCCCCCGATTTCCCTAAAACAGAGCTCAGAGGGGCAGGGACCAAAATACGGTGAGCGAAGTCACGTCACACCCTTTGCAAAAGCCACACCACGATTTCCTTAAGTTAAAAACCAAAAGTAGCTATTACGATGTGGCGAGCCAGGCTGGTGGGGGACCAGATCTTCCGTTTTCCAGGCAGCGGCACCTCACAGCCTTAGTGTTGGGTCAAAACGCACGAAATGACTTCCTCCTGAGCCTTCGTTTCCTCACCTGGAAAAAATGGAACAGATGACCCCCATGCCCTCGAAGGTCCCTTGGGGGTGCAAAATTCTACCGCTCTAAGAGGATCAGTCTGCCTGTTGTTCAAGTCACTCGGCTTGCCACCAGACAATAATAGCTTAAAACCTGCAGATCTCATTAAAAAGGATGTCACCCGGCTGGGGGAGGGGAGAGACAATGTGATGAAGAAGCTAAAAGATATAAACACAAGATGGCCTAGGGCAGGCCTAATCCACAGAGCGGAGCCTCGGGAGGCCAGGCAGGGAAGGACAAACACAGGGGCCAGCGGCTGGGCCCAGGGAGACAGCCGGACAGAGGCGATCTCCTCTAGAGGAGGGGAAGAGCTACACGTCCCGAGCTGGCGCTACCAAAGCGAGCGGCGTAGGAATCACCAGAGCAGGGCTTTCCAACCTGTTGACACTTGGGGACCAGTGAAAATAGGAGAACTGTTTCGGGGACCGCTAAGGCAGAAGTCACCCTGAGCGTAAGTGAATTCGGCTAAGATCCTTGGGCCTATGCTCATCTCCAGACATCAGGGCCGACCAACATGAAATTTCTACCCTAGAGCTTATCCTAAAATGCAGTTTCCCCGGCTTCACCCAGTAACTGATTCAGTATACGTAGGTGGGGCCCAGGAATCTGCATTTTAGCAAGCACCCCCGAGTGATCACGACACAGATGGAGGAAGGGGGTGGAACAGCTCAGGCCAGAGCCGTGATGAGAAAGCCGGAGAGGAACTCCATTACTGGCCTCCACCGCCTCACCTGAGGCTGGGCACAAGGGCCAGCATCTCCAACACAGTCTGGGAAACTCTGACACCCCTTTCTTCCACTGCTCACTGCAAATGCCCCAGCGTCGCCCCGATGCCTCCCTTCCTATCCCACCCCACTGCCAACCCCTTAGTCAGCCGGCCAGCTTGACTCTTAGAGCGTGACCAGCACACCCACACGCTGCCCTCGTCATCTCCACCACCCCAGTCTGGACCGCCACCATTATGATAACCTCCTAAACAGTCTCCCCCACCTCCGCCGGCACCTGCCCTTGCCCTGTGGAGCCGGGGTACCCTTCACCAAAGGAAGTCAGGTCATGCTCCTCTTCTTCATAAAGGCTTCAGTGTTCCCCGTCTCCCCCAGAGGAAGAGCCTCCCATGGTCATCTGCCCCCCGGCCCTGCCACTACTGCCTGCCTGGCCTCCCACCCAGAGCCCTGTCCCCTCGCTCACTCTGTTCCAGACACGTTCTCCTGCACTTGTCCTCCTCCTGTCCCCCTCCCCCACTGAGGGTCCACAGGCTCAGATGTCTCCTCAGTGAGGCTTTGCTTTGCACCGTCTGTAAAACAGCCCACCCCACCCCAGGGATCCATCTCTCTCCCCTGAGTAGTTTTTCTCAATGGCACTGTTTGACAAGTCACTACCCCCCTCCCCCCATGGAAGAATGATTCTCAGTCACAGGTGGCTGCCCCCTGCCACAGGGCATTTGGCAATGCCTGCAGAGGTTTGGGTTGTCAGGACTGAGGAAGGAGGCCATACTAGTGGCACTTCGTGGGTAGAAAGCAAAGATGTTGTCAACACCCTCAGATGCTCAAGACTGTTTCCTGTCGCAGAAAATTATCTGGCCCAAATATTAAAACTGCCCGGAGTGAGCAACCCTGCCGGGGAAGCTCAGGAAAGCCTGGAGGACCCCCTGACCATGTTTGGGTCTCCCGCATCTGGTGCAGAATGGATGGATAGAACTCTAGGCTCCCTCCTGGACCACCTGGAGCATGTCCTTTCCTTCCCAACCGGTTATTTAAGTTACCACCTGGGAAGGAGCGCACGTCTGAGGTGTGTGGAAAGGCTTGCTCTGCACCAGGAGAGATGCATGGTTTGCTCTGTAACAGATCTGCATTTCTATGAGACACAGAAAGACAAAAGGGTCTACTATCTTCGTTATAAAAGTTAAAGATGCATCAGCCCACCATCGGGCCACAAAGAATAAAACACCCTCCTAGATATCTCGGAGTTCTGGGCTCAATGTGTTATTTTTTAAAAGGTCTCCATGTATAATAAATGAAATGCTCTTAATGTCCAACATTAGTTGCCCACCAGGGGCTAACCTAGCCTGCCAGTGATTAAGCGCTCAGAATGGTCACATGGCAGACATTGTTCCTGGGGAACAGGAAGTCTTCTCAGGCCTTGGCATGTACTAACTCATGCTTAGCCCTGACTGGACGGTTCAGTTGGTTAGAGCATCATCCCGAAGCACAGAGGTTGCCAGTTCAATATCCAATCAGGGCACATACAGGAGCAGATCGATGTTCCTGTCTCTCTCTCCCTCTCTCCCTTCCGTTCTCTCTAAAAGCAATACAATAAACATTTTAAAAAAATACCTCATGACAATGATTATTATCCCCATGTCACAGATAAAAAGAAACGGATGTTCAGCCTGACCTGTGGTGGCACAGTGGGTAAGGCGTTGACCTGAAATGCTGAGGTTGCCGGTTCAAGACCCCAGGCTTGCCTGGTCAAGGGACATATGAGAAGCAACTGCAAGATGGTGCTTCCCGTTCCTCCCTCTCCCCTGCCTTTCTCTCTCTCTCTCCCCCCCCCCTCTCTTCTTTCTAAAATAAAAAAATAAAGTCTAAGAAAAGAAAGAAAAGAAATGGAGGTTCAAAGTCCACAGCCAGTAAGGGACAAAATCAGGATTGGAACCCAGACTATCGGTTCAAGCCCATCATGTATGCTGTACACGAACCCAGCTGTTAGAAGAAAGGGTTGGGAGGAAGGAAAGAGAACAGATGTGGGGGGGGGGAGGGGGGAGGCAAACAACACAGACAGTGGAAGCCTCCTGTGCTGGCTCGTGAAGTCTGGCAGGTAAGGAGCACACGCCCAGTGCCTGGCCATGTGTTGTGTCCCGTGCCCAATCACATGCCCCTCTGTCAAAACCACTGTGTGTTGGAGCTATGAAAAGACTGGTAAAGTTTAAGCCCCACTCCTAATGTGGAAGTTTGCGCTTAGCTGCTGAGTTCCCATCACTCTGGGTTTTTAATCTTTATGATATCTGCAATATGACTGAAATGATGTCTTTTTCTCTTACTAGGATACTCTTATGTAGGAGACAGAACAGGATGAACCCCAAACTGCTCTATCAGAAAGACCCATGTCAAGAAAGGAAGAGGAAAAAAAATAATCCTTATTACTCAACCTCACGGCACTGTGCGTAGAAAAGGTCACACAGAGGGGATATCACGAAGGAATAAAGGAGACTCATTAATTGTATACCTGACCCACTCTCTCATGCTGAGTGGTTAGGAGAAGTGGCTTTGGAGGAGTCATATAGACTTCCAGTCCCATCATTTTATTGACTGTGGGAGGTTAATTTAATCTCTCTAAACCTCAGTTTCCTCATATGTGAAATAGGGATGATAAAGTACCTGCTCCTTGGAGCTGTTCTGAGCATCCAACCAGATAGTGAATGTAAGTTCCTAGCACAGTAGCTGAAATATAGACAGTACTCAAACAAAAGTTAAACTCTTATCATAAACCCTTACCAATATTTTCTGAAGAGAGCATCATTCATTCCATTGACCAGAGAATCAGACAGTAAATCTGAACTCTGTTCAGAGAGTCAGAACCAAGTTTCAAATGTATCTGTTTTCAAAGCTCATCCCAAGGACACCCCCACTGGGGCAGTCAATCCTTGTCATATATTCTATGCCTGACCAATGCCTTAATCAGGAGAGAGGTTTCAACCTCTCGTGAGGACACATGAAGAAGAGTTGTTATGACTTTCCAAACTCGGCTGAGTTATTTGGAAGGACGTGTAAAAAACAGACATCTTAAGTATTGACTTCAAAATATGAGTCCTAAGGTTATCACTGGGTGAAGCTGACAACGCAAGAAGAGTCTGGATGAGAGACAAAGAACAGGAGAGGAGACATTCATACTGAAGGTGGGCAGAGAAAAAACTATAGGAAAGCATAAAATGTATCCAAATTATGCCAACCCACTGCGGTTGACAAAAGTTGACAAAATGCCAACCCTTACCCATTCCTATATCACTATGTGCCTCGCTCTCAAATTCCAAAGTACTACGTATGCACTTATCCCCATGAACTTTGAGCTGCTATGTGTCCCATCTCACCAACACTGACAATGAATTTACCGACAACGTATAGCAATAGTATTGGGCGTGATGGTGGTGGTGGTTTTGATGGAGATTTCACCTAAATGTCCACAGAGCCCTTCCATCCAGAGGCTCTCTCGCTGTCCATCTGAATATTCCACTGCTATGGTTTGAACTGGTTTCCCCTCCACCCATAGAAATAGATCTTAGCCCCATTCTTTATAGAAAGCCTCATATTGAAGACTCGATCCACGATGACCTCACTGAAACCATGGGCAGATGACTTCCTCCCTGGTGACTCATTGTCCCTGTGTCTAACATGGAGACTATAGTGCTACCTACCTTATGAGGTGGTTATAAAGATGAACAGAGTTAGTAACTGTAATGTGCTTAGAAGAATGCTTCACACATCTGAAGGCTCAGTGTATGTTAGCTATTAATATCAGTATTTAATCTGACAACTGTGCTATAACTCACAACTGCTCCAAAGGGATGTGCCCTGGGGTCTGGACATACGTGTGGATATATACACACAGCCCTGGATGTATGTCTGCCCATATACCCACAAGGCCACGAGGTACAGGACAGACGTCCCAGCCTTTCTCTCCCGGGTAAGGGTTCCATCCGATTTCCCCCAGGAGATTCACAAGGCCTTTCTGTTCTGGGGGAACCAATCCATCTGAGGGACCTTTGTTTGGCATTTCCAGTCCCACTAATTGTGAAGTTTACCATCTGAGGCAGAAAACCAAATGTCTTTTGCTGGTTAAAGTGAAAGCGAGAACAGAAACGTGTTAGAGAATTTGGACTCCCAGCTGTGAAGCCACTTCCTTCTGATGAATTGCGACATGTGGAAATCAATCCAGGTCACTTAGGAGAACAACTTGGTATTTGGTGTCCAAACGAATTGCTGTTAATTTATTACGCGGCTATTTGATTAAATACACGAGAAGGGTGTGAGTCGATGTGGAGTGTCTGCAGGTGAATTGTCTTGTGGCTCATTTGTGAATGTCTCCCTGTCTAATACTCAACAAAAAATAAACAGTTTTAAAGCACTCTAAAGCTATCCAGGCCGTTTATCCACACTGTAGTTGATTTTTGTTTTATTCTTGCATTTCTGCCATCTTTAGGAAATGGAGCAAGTTACAAAAAAAAAAAAAAAAAAAAATCAACCAAATTCAGGAAGTCAGCCAGAAACAAAATATAATATCCAGAAGGCATAGGTCAGTGCATATGAAATTCTATCTCCAAAAATCTTCATTTTTAACCACTCCATCTAAAGTAAATGCCACTATACGCCTGACACTTAAATATTCTTGACATACTGCACAATTATTTGGAAGTGGATATTTATGTGTTTGATTGTTTGTCTACTGTCTATCTTCCTGATGTTTGGAAGACAACTGGAGAGCTGAAAAAGTCAGTCTACATAGGCCGACATCTATTAACCTTCATATAAAAACTAAGCCTGACCAGGCGGTGGCGCAGTGGATAGAGTGATGGACTGGGATGCAGAAGACTCAGGTTCAAGACCCCGAGGTCACCAGCTTGAGCGTGGGCTCATCTGGTTTGAGCAAGATTCACCAGCTTGGACCCAGGTCGCTGGCTTGAGCAAGGGGTTACTTGGTCTGCCGTAGCCCCAAGGTCAAGGCACATATGAGAAAGCAATCAATGAACAACTAAGGTGTTGTAATGAAAAAACTAATGATTGATGCTTCTCATCTCTCTCCATTCCTATCTGTCCCTATCTATTCCTCTCTCTGACACCCTCTCTGTCTCTGTAAAAAAAAAAAAAAAAACCAAACAAACAAAAAAACTAAGAACAACTGGGGAGGATTCAAGACCAGGTTTGGTGGGAGTAAGACCCCCACCCCAAGGAGCCTCTCCTAGCTCCATTTTTACACAACGCCAGCCCGAGTAGACTGGCTATTGGAAAATATCACAGGACAGCTTACAGAAAAGATTCCAGGCTACTTCTATTCTACTGTCTTTACAGATTGTCATGAAGAAGGAAAAGTCACCTCCAAATTCTATTGCCGAGTGCTTGATACACACACACACACACACACTTTTCCTTCCGAGTCCCAGAATATCATGGAGGTAGCTCAGCAAAATATCAGGAAGTTCCTGTTTGTTCTGAGCCCTGTTTATTTGATAAAGTTGCAGCCCTGTAACGAACCCCAGAGGTGCCTGTGTTGGTGACAAGTGGAATGAGGGCCTGGGAAGAATAAAATGGGGTGGGCTCACCTTCCTCAACAGATGTGACACACGTGGGAGACAGGGATTCTCATCAACCCGAGACTCATAACTCTACACTTCAGCGATAAAAGAAATGAAGACCATGGTCCTCAAGTAATTTCTATTAAAACACGTGCGAGTAGAACAAGTGACCCTCCCACCCCCAAAGCAGGGAGCAGACCGTCCAACAGAGACGACTGAAGACCCTCAGAGATGCAAGGATCAAGAGCATCCTTAGGGCAAAGAGCGTGGAGGCATATTCTTGGCCATCATAATCACACAAAGGTCTAACATTAAAGTAGAACTGGAAATACTTTCCGAAGCTTAAATTGTCACCTTTTCCCTGGTGCCTCACAGGGCCTGACATTTGCATAATGGTGTTCTTTTGTACTTTTTCTTCCCAACTAATTAATTTAAACTACCTCTGTTAAACAGATTTGCTTCCAGAAATGTCTATATGGCAGGAAGGGAGGAAAATGTCTGTTTCCCACTCTCTGGGATTCAAAACACACAATTAAGAATTTTTGAGATTTGACCGCCGGCCAGAGAGGAGAATGCTCATGACCTCTCGGGAATATTAATGTGGACATCCCTTCCCCAGCCAAGGGTCAGGCAGCTAGCCGCTCCTGCTCCTGTCCCCGCCCTTCCCGCCCTGCGGATGTGGACGGTTACAGGGTTGTATTGAAAGGAGGACAGAATTAATAGAAGTAATATAATTGATATAATTTATAAACCCCCAACCTATAATAAAGGCTTTATAAAAAGCCCTTTCTCTGCAGGAGGTGAAGTCTCCATATTACCCAGTTCTCTTGCGACAGGGGTTTGTCAGTCAGCCACGGGAATCTCTGGGACCTGCAAGCCAAGATGACGCACGGTGCACAGCACATGGCAGCAGGACCTGGCACCATGGCTCCCAGCACAGGCAGAAAGAAGGTCCAGGAGGACTGGTGGGCGTGTTCAATGCCACAGGGTCGACCAATCAGGTAAGGGCTAGGGAGTGTCTGTTGGGTTTGGCAGCATGTAATTGACAAGAGTCTTGCCCACAGAAGTCCAACAGCAGGTCCAAGAGTCAACTTGCAATAGATTGACACTGAGCACAGATTTCTCTTGAGATGTTGGTTTATTTATTTATTTGTATTTTTCCGAAGTGAGAAGTAGGGGGGGGGGCGGACGGAGCAAACAGACAGACTCCTTCATGCGCCCGACCAGGACCCACCCGGCATGCCCACCAGGGGGTGATGTTCGGCTCCACTGCAATGGGAGCCATTCTAGCACCTGAGGCAGAGGCCATGGAGCCATCCTCAGTGCCCAGGACAACTTTGCTCCAATGGAGCCTTGGCTGTGGGAGGGGAAGAGAGAGATAAAGAGAAAGGAGAGGGGGAGGGATGGAGAAGCAGATGGGTGCTTCTCCTGTGAGCCCTGGCGGGTAATCGAACCCAAGACTTTCACACGCCGGGCCGACGCTCTACAGCTGAGCCAACCAGCCAGGGCCCTCTTGAGATGTTTAGACAAAAATTAGAGAAGAGGGACGGAGGGATAAAAACCTCTTATTTAATAAATATTCTCTGCATATATCCACCAGGCACAGCCACTATATTAGCACTTGTGGGAGGGAGGCTAAGATTCAAAGGTACACACAGTCCAGGACCCCTGCACCCCTAAAGTGTACAGTCTACCAAAAAATAAAACAAACAGGAAGTTGTACTGAAGTGGGATAAGGACTCTGGGAGCAAACAGGAGAAACCCATCCCAAACTAAAGAAGTCAGGTCATCCTCTCTGGAGGAAGTGACAGGGTGCTTCCTGGGAAATGTGACCTTTGAGCTGAGAATTTAAGGATGTGCAAGAGTTAGCAGGCACAGTGCGTGTACAGAGAGGGGGAGAAGTGAGAGACTCCCAAGCAAATGAAACGACACAGTCCAAGACCCGGAAGAGAATGAATGTATTCATTTAAATAATAAATATTTATCGCTCATTTAAATAAGCGCTGTTTTAGACACTTGAAATAGAGCAGGGAACCAGGACAGACGAGATTCCTAAACTCACTGGTCTCTCACTCTAGTTAGGAAGAGGCAGACAATAAACAAACATGATCATCCAGACACAAATAGATCCTGCTGAGAAAATCATGGCGGAGGTGGGGGTTGGGTAGGTAGAATGGAAGGATTTCAGGACGTCTGGTGCACAGCAAGCCGGGGAGCTAGGGGTGAAATGCCAGCTTGCAGGGGCAGGCAGCCCTGGAAATCGTATTCAGGAGCCGGGTCTAACGCTAACAGCAATAGGAGGAAGGTGGCCGTCCCTGAAGAGTTTTAGATTTGTGCGAGGAAGCGTGATCAGTAGCAAGAAAGACAGTCAGGGACAAGGGAGAATTTTCCTTCCTCAGATGAGAAAGGCTGGAGTTTATATCCTAAAAGGAGGGCAAAAGGACAAAACTGATAGAGAAACATCTGGGAGAAGAGAGGGGGTCCCTGTAGAACAGGGAATCAGACTGGGTTTAAAGACAGGGCTGTGGGCCACCCTCCTCTGTCCCCAGTGACCGAGCCCCAAGCCTGATGGGTGTGGGTTTCATTTACCTGTGGAAACTCTACAGCCTTGTTTTTCTCATTTTAAGAGAACATAAATAAGTCTGTTTCCTGACTTACTATCCCACCAACTTCCCTATTTCAGACTTGGGGACCACAGCCACGCTGGATTGCAAAGGAATGGCTTCTAAATCAAGGTTTACGGTGGCCTGTAAGATGTCCCTGAGAGTTGATAGATCAGAACATACACAAACGGTGGCTAAGCAAGCTCAGAGCCAGAACCGGGTGTGTGCCGAGGGCCTACTCAGCAAGTGCGGGGCCCGGTGGGTGAAGCATCCCGGACAGTCCGAGGGGGAAGGGGAGGGGCCAGGGGAGGGGCCTGTGGATGTTGAGTTCTACAAAGCCTCCAGGTGACTCTTCCGCACACTGGTGCTTGAGAACCCCCGAGCTCGGTG
Organism: Saccopteryx leptura; assembly: GCF_036850995.1. Lineage (NCBI taxonomy): Eukaryota > Metazoa > Chordata > Mammalia > Chiroptera > Emballonuridae > Saccopteryx > Saccopteryx leptura. The sequence continues at coordinate 210,230,409 of NC_089506.1, forward strand.
TCTAACCCCTTTGCACTCTCACTGTTGCACCTCGAATGAGCCCAAAATGCAAAACTTGATATGAACTAGGGGCTTTGGCCAGAGCCCCACCCCACACACCGCTGAGCAGGTCTGAGATGAGGCAGGAACAGAGTCACGGGGCTTGTCCAAGGCCAAGACCTTTCCTGATGGCCATGGTCAAAATCCCCTTCACAAGGGAAGGAAGGGGACTGATTCTTTTTTTTTTTTAAGTGAGAGGAGGGGAGATAGAGACAATCCCACATGTGCCCCAACCAGGTTCCACCCAGCAACCCCCATCTGGGGCCGACGCTCAAATCAACTGAGCTCTCCTCAGCACCCAGAGTCATCACTCGAACCAACTGAGCCACTGGCTGAGAGAGGGGAAGAGAGAGAGAAGGGGGACAGGGAGAGGGAGAGAAGCAGATGGTTGCTTCTCATATGTGCCCTAACTAGGAATCCAACCCAGGATGTCCGTATGCCGGGCTGATGCTCTTATCCACTGAGCCAACCAGCAAGGGCCAAAGGGACCAATTCTATTCAGATTGCATACTTTGTACCAAGCCCTTTGTAAATATCTTAGGAGCTGCTCTGGTCACAGGGAAGTTTACACAGGCTTCAGAGCTTCACATGGTGTTTTTTAGACCCAGGATACCTCAGGGCCTTTGCACATGCTTCCCCATCTCTTTCTCCCATATTTCACATGACTACCTCCTTTACATGCTTTATTTCTCAGCTACAAGTTGCCTTTTTGGAGTGTCCCTCCCTGTCCTCCAATAGATCTACCCCTTCTATTATTTCTTACTGACGCACTCTGCTTATTTACTCACATCACGTATCACCAGGGTAGTTATTCATTGTTTTGCTTGTTTATTTGTGTATTCTCTATCGATAAGCTCCAGAAAGCCACATTAGGTCCACCTGCCTTACTCACCATTGAATCTCTCATCTCAGTGCCTTGTAAAGTGCCAGACACATAACAGAAACTAAAAAGTCTCCTTCTTTTTTTTAATTAAAAAAATTCAAATAAATTTGGGAAATTCTAGCTTAAGCAAAGCTTAACAAGTCTCTTGCCTATAGGAATCCTCAGAGCCTTAAAATACTAACATGAACTGTGTGTCAACAGAAGGGAGATCAAGAGAGCGTGCAGTCTTTCCTCGGACTCATTTAGCCACAGAAACACTTTCATTTTTTTTCACGGCATCTTCCTTTCCTTGGAGCATCGTGTATAACTAATGTCCCAAGGAACACCCTTCGGGAAGCATTGCTTTAAAGACGGCCAGTATGCGACTTGCTTATTAAGGGCTGATGCTTGGAACATGGTGCCTGGTACTCAGCTGGCATCTCCGAACTCCCACCAGCCAGCCTGCTAAACGTCTCTCCTCAAACATGCAGGAGGCTGTCCTGGAGACCTGTCACTTCCAAATTACCAATAAGCAGAAAACATTTTTTTCCCCCTAAGTTTTAGAGAAAAAAAAAAAAAGATAAATACTTTCCTATCCTCTGATCTAAAGTCAAATGACCTGGAAACGTTGCCTCTGGGAGCTCAAGCCATAGAACAAAGTAACATTTCATCTTCCTCGTCTGACAGCTCAATTTCAGCAGCTGCTGGGGAGGGTGGACAAGCCCCCACTGCAGCCAATCCCGAATGTCACCGTTTACGCTGAGATCCCTTTGATAACCCGCTCTGTAGATGGCAGGATCAGAATTATTCTTTAGGCAAAGCAAAACCAGCATTAATATGACAAGGACCCTCTGTAGACTCTCCCAACATAACCACAAGAGGGAAATGTGCTCTTTAACTAGCGTGTGTTCATATTTCCCCAACATAAATTCTAACAGTATGGCTTAAGCATAAATCATAAAAGCAGAATAAAAGGGAGGAGCGTTTCTAAGGAATATGTCCACACTTTGTCAAAAATTTCCTGACCCTCAACTTTCACTTCAAAAGAGTTACAACCAGGAGCTTATCTCCATAGCACTAAAAAAAGTGCAAAGTTTTAAAATAATAATTTCTTATAAAATTTTAATGCATTAACTGTTTTAGCTTAATGTGCAGCTTTAAAATATTCAGACATATGGCATGCACATTGCCTATGAGCTCCTGCTCCAAGCTGGGGATGAAGATGAAAATGGAAAAGTCTTGACCTTCCCTCCTTTCCTTTGTTTACAAACCCCTGCAACGACTCTAAGGCCTGGGGGTTTGTTTGTTTAGCAGCATTAACTTCATTGTCTGGCCATTACATCCAGCCACAGAATCCACCTGCCTGGAAGCACTGTGGAAGGAAGACTGGCATTTTAGGGGGGGGTTTTGAGTAAATTTTTAGGTTTTTGTTTTGTTTTGTTTTGTTTTTTTCTGAAGCTAGAAACGGGGAGAGACAGTCAGACAGACTCCCGCATGTGCCCGACCGGGATCTACCCGGCACGCCCACCAGGGGGCGATGCTCTGCCCCTCAGGGGCGTCGCTCTGTCGCAACCAGAGCCACTCTAGCGCCTGGGGCAGAGGCCAAAGAGCCATCCCCAGCACCCGGGCCATCTTTGCTCCAATGGAGCCTTGGCTGCGGGAGGGGAAAAGAGAGACAGAGAGGAAGGAGAGGGGGAGGGGTGGAGAAGCAGATGGGCACTTCTCCTGTGTGCCCTGGCCGGGAATTGAACCCGGGACCACTGCACGCCAGGCCGACGCTCTACCACTGAGCCAACCGGCCAAGGCCAATTTTCAGTTTTTTTAATAGTTAACCTCCCTGTGGTTAAATAATATGTAGCACACCCTGACCTGAGCTCTCTTGAGAGTTTGCAATACAACGTTTGGGTAGAGAGAAGAGCCTGGCTTCTAACCACTGCTCTGCACTTAACTAGCTGTGTGGCTTTGGGCAAGTTACTCAGCTTCCCTGATCTGCAGTTTCCTTATTTGGAAAATGGAATAATAATGCCTTACCTCTTTGAGTTGATGTAAGGATTAAACACAGTAACATTTGGAGAGTATCTAGTTCAACATCTGTCATTTTAGAGCTCAATAAACTGACAGCAAATATTATGGGGAAATAAGGCACTTCACCATGAATGCTAAACTCCATAGGAGGCAACGTATGATTAAATGCCCAAGGAGAGATGGATAATAAACTGTTCCAGCCCAGAGGGAGAGACTCATTGTCATGGGCTGGCAGTCACCAAGAGAGGTATCTCAGAGAAGCTGCAATAAATTGTTGGCAGAAGCTGTGGGTGTCAAGTTCTTACCATGTGCTAGAGTGTGCTAATTACACCATCTTATTTAGGCTTTACCCTAACACTATGCGGTCTGTTCTATCGTTATCCTTATCCTTAGATGAGAAAACCCAAGCTTAGAGAAGCTACTGATGCAATGATAGCTGACAGGACAAGGAGCTGAGCCTTGAACCCAGACCCAGTGAGCCCTGAAACACGCAGGCTTCATCACCCTGCTGACAGCAAACTGCCCGAGGGCCACGTGGCATAGACCAGGGTCCCAAAGCAGGCTGTGCGGGGAGGAATTTTTGGTTCTCAATATCATAAGAAAACTGGAACTTTCTGGCCCTGGCCAGTTGGCTCAGTGGTAGAGCGTCAGCCTGGCATGCAGGAGTCCCGGGTTTGATTCCCGGCCAGGGCACACAGGAGAAGCGCCCATCTGCTTCTCCACCCCTCCCCCTCTCCTTCCTCCCTGTCTCTCTCTTCCGCTCCTGCAGCTGAGGCTCCATTGGAGCAAAGATGGCCCGGGCGCTAGGGATGGCTCTGTGGCCTCTGCCTCAGGCGCTAGAGTGGCTCTGGTTGCAACAGAGCAACGCCCCAGATGGGCGGAGCATCGCCCCTTGGTGGGTGTGCCAGGTGGACCCCCGGTGGGGCGCATGCGGGAGTCTGTCTGACTGCCTCCCCGTTTCCAACTTCAGAAAAATACAAAAAAAACAACAACAAAAAAAAAACTGGAACTTTCTATGGCTGCTGCTGCCCCACAATTTGGGGGTGGCAAAAGGGACTTATCAGAAACACCCTCCCTTGGATGCCAGCACCGCCAGCCGCACCCCCTAGCAACAACCAAGCAGTGTCTGGGTTGCAGGTGTCCCTGCACGTGCCCTGTAGCCTGTCCTGGGGCAGGGCCACTGCCTCAAAGGCACAACAGCCCTTGAGGAGCATGGAACTGAGGCCCAAAGGCCTCTGCTGAGCCTTCAGACTGGAGGGACCGGGCAGGGAAGAGCTTGTCGGGGGAAGTCACTCACCTTAATGATGAGAGGTGGCAAGAGACAGCTCCCAGCAAGTAAGGCCCATGGGGGAAGGGCGGGCCTTTAAGACTGCAATTTAACCCAGGGGCATGTCCACCACTGAAGTGCCACATCAATTCTCTGAGCTATTAATTCGCAGGTTCAGTTCGAAGAGCCACAGGCCAGAGACAAGACGCCCACCAAGGTCTTTCTCATGGCTTAACCCTTCCCTGCTCTGCAGCCGCGCTTTCCAAGAGTCTCCACGTGGACATAAAGTGCTCTGGAAATCGTCACAGCCCCATGACAATGCCCTTTGAAAACACAGATGATGGCCCTGGCCGGTTGGCTCAGTGGTAGAGCGTCGGCCTGGTGTGCGGAAGTCCCGGTTCTATTCTCGGCCAGGGCACACAAGAGAGGCACCCGTCTGCTTCTCCACCCCTCCCCCTCTCCTTCCTCTCTGTCTCTCTCTTCCCCTCCTGCAGCCAAGGCTCCATTGGAGCAAAAGATGGCCCGGGCGCTGGGGATGGCTCCTTGACCTCTGCCCCAGGCACTAGAGTGGCTCTGGTCGCAACAGAGCGACGCCCCGGATGGGCAGAGCATCGCCCCCTGGTGGGCGTGCCAGGTGGATCCCGGTGAGGCGCATGTGGGAGTCTGTCTGACTGCTTCCCCGTTTCCAGCATCAGAAAAATATACCAAAAAAAAAAAAAAAAAAAGAAAACACAGATGACTTCTTTTTTCTTTTTTTTTTCTTTTTTTAATGAAAGTGTGAGTTTTTAATGCTATTGCTAATTTTTTAATTATTTATGTTCTTATTGGGAAAACAATGAGCATCATTCATCTGACTCTCCTACCAGGATATAAACTCTAGAAGGGCACGTATTTTTTGTCTGTATCTGAAGTGCCTGGAATGCTACCTGGCGCATTGTAGGTGCTCAGTAAGTCAACAAATACTTGTTGATTGAATTGGCAACATTAGACCAGTGACTTCTGCTTTTCGTTTTGTTTTTTAAATGTTACAGTTCTAAAGCACATCTGGGAACCAAGTTTGTGCACAACTCTCTCAGTTTTCAGTCAAAAAGCTCCCATTGCTCTGGGCAGCCTTCATCCTCTCTGATGGCAAACGGGGCCGACAGACCAGTAACTAAAACCTGGGTCAACTCACAACAGCCACCGGCAGACTGAGCTGCCCCTCCTGCCCTCCCGTGTAGCAGCAGTGGCAGGGCACGGGCTCCTGGACTCCCGGCTTAATACCAGTAACAAAAGAAAGGGCAGGTGTCCCTGTTCAGTTCTCTTGAGATCTTACAGCTCAGCTCTACCCTAGAGCCTTCCCCACAGTACCTCAGCCACTGTCCCCACAAACGCTCCGTTCCAGTGCTCCTGCAAACGGCCCCTCTCTCTCTATGACAGTTTCTGCAGTAATGCTTGTTTTGAACATGTGAATTTGTTCCAATACGCCTGATACATTAGGGAACAATTTGAGCATAACACATATTTTGCGTTTGCTTATGCATGAGTTTGTCTGCCAGAAACACAAAGTGAATGTGGAATGCTATAACCCAGGGGTGGGGAAAATTTTGGACTGAGAGAGCCATGAATGCCACATATTTTAAAATGTAATTCCATGAGAGCCATACAACGACCCGTGTATGTTACACATTATCCAATAAAAATTTGGTGTTGTCCCGGGGGACAGCTGGGATTGGCTCCAGCCACCCGCAACCGTGAACATGAGCGGTAGGAAATGAATGGATTGTAATACATGAGAATGTTTTATATTTTTAACGTTTTTTTTTTTTTTATTGAAGATTTGTCTGCAAGCCAGATGCAGCCATCAAAAGAGCCACATCTGGCTCATAAGCCATAGGTTCCCGACCCCTGCTATAATCAGCTGAACTGAGGCACTTAGAAGTGTGCAAAACACAGCGTGAGTACACACACACATCCTCCATAGTTATTCACAAACTATATTCCTTCCCATACTCACTTCCACACAGACCTTCATGTCTTTTCCAAGGTTAAATGTGATACTTATTGTAGTATGTGTGTATTGCTTAACCATTTAAGTATAAAACTGTACTATCATTTTTTATTAGATTTCTTTTTTTAATATTTATTAATTTTAATTTATTGTGTTAACATGGATTCAAGTGCCCCACTCAATATAACACCCTCATCCCCCTCCCTTGTTCCCCATTATACCTCCTTTGCCCCCCTCTGTTTTTTTAGCAAGACAGAGACAGAGACAGGAAGGGAGACAGATGAGAAGCATGAACTTGTAGTTGCATCACTTTAGTTGTTCATTGATTGCTTCTCATATGCACCTTGGTGGGAGTGGGGGGTTAATTAGAGGGCTACAGCTGAGCCAGTGACCCCTTGCTCAAGCCAACGACCTTTGGGCTCAAGCCAGTGACCAAGGGGTCATGTCTATGATCCCAAGCTCAAGCCAGCAACCCCGTGCTCAAGCTGGTGAGCGCACACTCAAGCCAGTGACCTCGGGGTTTTGAACCTGGGTCCTCAGCGTCCCAGACTGACGCTCTATCCACTGCACCACTGCCAGTCAAGCTAGGTTTCTACCTCTTTTGAATGTCTCACTGATGAAGTTTTTGAACAATGTGCTCCAATCCATGCAGTTTTACTGTGCAACTCTGCACAGAGCGGTGACTCTTAGGAGCACACATGCCTCGTCGTAGCAGAACTGATTCTCTCATCTCCCCTTTTACATCTGCATCTCTGAGCCTCGTGCTGGCTAAGCCGTTCCTTTTACCAAACTGTTTGCCAGAACTTGTAACCAATAAGGAAAACTTTAACAAACAGAATCACCTACAAGATACATTTCCTACACCCGTTACCTACCTGAATGCTAATAGAGTGAAATTCCTTCTGATCAGCATCACCCCTCACACTGTGGTTTTCGGTGGCAACCCTATGCAGACCCACCGCCGGTAGGGAATGCGGCGGGGAGACCAGAATCCACCCCAGAATGGTCAAGCTCAGGGAGTGGGATAGTGAGATAAAGAGGCCAGCGGGCTGGAAAGAGGGGGCTCCCTGGCTTTCCCAAATGCTGATTGCATTTCAGGTCCTTCTCCATTTTCCCAGTTGCTTACAGCCACCTCAGGGACAATCGCCTGGGTTGCGGCGGCAAGGGGCTGCTGGGGACCTCACCCTCAAATTCTGGCTCCTCCAGGAGCACCTCCCTTTGCGGGAGAGAGTCTGCAGTCTGCACCCCTCTGCTTTGGAGCCAGCCTCTATTGTTAGGAGCCGTTTCAGAACCCGGTTTTAGTGGAATCATCCTCCAATCAAAGAACATGTTCAGAAAGAGCAAAGAGAAATGTGCGATGTGGGGGGCGTTTCATTTGGCAGAAGCTCCCGTGTGGTCCCTCCGTCTTCTTCCTGGACAGGTCTTTCCTGACCCGCGTTTTCCACAGATCCGGTGTTTTCCCTGAGAAGGTTAAATTTAGTGCTCAGGGGTACGCTTGATAAGTAGCCATGATGTAGATTATATACCCATGAAGCCACCAACACACTATAAAGCCAGTGAAATATCACATCTAGCAGCCCCAAAGGTTTCCTTGTGGGCCATTGTAACCCCTCCCCCACCCCTCCCCTCTCCCTCCCCCTACTTCTGTCTCCAGGCAACCCGTGACCACTTTCTGTCACTATAGATTAGTTTGCATTTTTTAAAAATTCATATAAATAGGATCAGAGAGTACATGGCATTTTCACTCAGTATAAAGCTTTTGAGATTCATCAGTGTCATTGTACACATAAATAGTTCGTTCCTCTTTATTGTGGAACGGTATTCCAGGAGGTGCAAGTGCCACAAATGGTTTCTTCATCCACCTGTTGTTTTCAGACTCGGGCACTTACAAGCAAAATCACCACAAACATGCATGTCTACGTCTTTGAGCTTTATGCTTTCCTTTCTCTCAGGTAAAAACCTAGGAGTGGAACGGCTAGATCACAACACAGGTGTGTGCTTAACCACATAAGAAACTGCCAAACATCTTCAAAAGCAGTTTCAAGAGCGGTTACACCACTTCACACCCCTACCAGCAGCATACGACAGTTCCAGGTCCTTCCTGTTCTTGTCAACACCTGGTGTGGTTAATCTTATTAATTTTAGTCAGTCTAGATGTTTGGTATCACATGGTGGTTTTAATTTGTTATTTTCCTAATGACTGGTGATGTTGAATATCTTTTCATGTGATTATTTGCCATGTATATCCAACTTGGAGAAGTGCCTGTTTAAATATTTTTCAGTTTTATTACATGTTTTCTTTTTTTTTTTTTTTTTCTGAAGTTGGAAACGGGGAGGTAGTCAGACAGACTCCCACATGTGCCGGACCGGGATCCACCCGGCATGCCCACCAGGGGGCGATGCTCTGCCCATCTGGGGCATTGCTCCATTGCATCCAGAGCCATTCTAGTGCCTGAGGCAGAGGCCATAGAGCCATCCTCAGCTCCCGGGCCATCTTTGCTCCAATGGAGCCTTGGCTGTGGGAGGGGAAGAGAGAGACATAGAGGAAGGAGAGGGGGAGGGGTGGAGAAGCAGATGGGCGCTTCTCCTGTGTGCCCTGGCCGGGAATTGAACCTGATACTTCTGCATGCCAGGCCAATGCTCTACCACTGAGCCAACCGGCCAGGGCCCATGTTTTCTTATTATTGAGTTCTGAGAGTCCTTCATAGATTCTAGATGAAAGTTATTAGATATGCAATTTGCCAAACATTTCCTCCCAGTTTGTGGCTTTTCATTTTCTAAACACTATTTTTCAAAGTGCAGAATGTTCTCTTTGAAAACTATATAGTTTTTAGTTTTGGTGAAGTTAAATTTATCAATCTTTATGGCTCATATATTTTTGTGTCATATCTGAGATATGTTTGCCTAACCCAAAGTCATAGAGATTTTTCTCCTATGATGTTTTCTAGAAGATTTATAGATTTGGAATTCACATGTGACTATGTGATATGTTGTCAGTTAATTTTTTTTTATATGCTACAAGGTATATATAGTTTGGAGTTCATTTATTTGGATATGGATATCCAATTTTTCAGCACCATTTACTGAGAAGACTATTCCCCACTGAACTCTCTTTAGTATTACATCGATATAACTATCTATCTTGGTGCCAATATTACACTGTCTTGATTACCATAGCTTCACAATAAATCTTGAAATCGGGTCGTGTTAGCCCTCCTACCTTATGCCTCTTTCTCAAAGTTATTTTGGCTATTCCATCATTCTATGATACATCTGATTTCATAACCAGCTTGCTGAATGTTACCCAAAAAAAGCCCCGTTAAAATTGCGATGAGCCCAGTTCTGTAACACATCATCTGTCTATTGTATTGTGTGTTCACCACCCCAAGTGAAGTTTCATCCATCACCATGTATCCGCTCTTTCTCCTCTTCTGTCTTCTCCCACCCCACCGTCCCTCTTGTGTTCACCATACTGCTGTCTACGTCTATGAGTCTTTTTCTTTGCTTAATCCCTTTACGTTTTCCACCCAGCCCCCAACCCTCTTCCCCTCCAATACATTCAATTAAGAAGAAATAAAAAAAAAAAAAGACTGTGATTTGTATACTGCATCGAATCGGTAGATTAATGTGGGAGAAATGACATCTCAACAATATTCAGTCCCCTCTGATTTGCAAACATCCCTTCATTTATTTAGGTCTTCATTGATTTCTCTCCTCAATGTTTTATTGTTTTCAGTGTAAAGATCTTGTACAACTTTAGTCAAACCTATAACTAAGTAGTCCATATTCTTTGATGTTATTGTAGATGGTATTTTTTTCTTCAATTTCCAATTTTCCGTTGCTAGTATATAGAAACACAATTGCTTTTAATATAACGATCTCGTCGTGAAACCTTGCTAAACTCACACGTTCTGGTAGATCTTTTCGTAGTTCTCATAGGATTTTCAACATGGATCACCATTTCATCTGCAAATAACGACAGGTTTATTTCTTCCTTTCCAATATATGTGTTTTTTATTTATATCTATTGGCTTATTAGAGTGATTTATTCCACCATAGTGTTGAAAAGAAATGAAAACAGGCATCCTTATTTTGTTCCTGATCTTAAGGGAAAAGCATTCAGTCTTTTGCTATTAAGCATGATGTTAACTGACTATTTCTCATAGATGCCTTTTATCAGGTTGAAGAAATTGCATTCTAGTCCTCATTTGTTGGAATTTATAAAGTCTGAAAAGGATGTTAAATCCTGGTAAATATATTTTCTGTGTCCACTGGGATATATTTTTAACTTTTTGTTTTTTAATATTGTAAATTATATTGATTGACGATTTTTGAATATTAAACCAACCTAGCATAAATGACTCTTGAATATCATGCATTCTTTTTTATATACTATTGGACTCTTTTTTATATACTATTGCTAAAATTTTGTTTAGAATATTTACATCTATATTCATATGGGACATTAGTTTGTAGTTTTCTTTTCATTTCTGTCAGTCTTGGTATCAGGGTAATGACCTCATTAAATAAATTAGAAAGTATTCCATCCTCTCCAGTTTTCTGAAAGCGTTTGTATCAAACTGGTGTTATTTCTGCCTTAAATATTTGTTAGAATTAATAGAAAAGCGATCTGAAGGGTTTTTTTGTGGGAAAATTTTAACTACAAATTCAATTTTTAAAAAATAGACATAGGATTATTCAGGTTACCTAGTTCTTCTTGAGTGAGCTTTGGTAGTCTGTGTCTTTCAAAGAAATTGTCCATTTTATCTAGATTGTCAACTATATGAGCATAATGTTGTTAATAATATTCCCTTATTATTCTTTTAATATCTATAGACTCTATAGTAATGTCACCTCTCTCATTCTGATATTAATTGAGGTTCTTTTGTTCTGACCACTGTGGCTGATTGTGTCTTTAATTGCCCATTTCATCAAAGAACCAGCTTCTGATTTCATTAATTTTCTCTATTGTTCTTCTTATTTTCCATTTCATTGATTTCTGCTCTGATCTTTCTTCTTTTCTATCTTCTTTCTTTGGGTTTAATTTGCTCTTCTCTTTCTAGTTTCTTATGGTGGAATTTGACAAAGGCATTTAGTATGATAAATTCAGTTGTCTTGCTTTTTAATCTAATTTTAGAAACTCTGTCTTTTAATTGGGGTGTTTGGTCATTTACATTTATTGTGATTATTGATACAGCTAAGTATCAGTTTGCCACTTGTTTTCTAGTTATCGTATCTGCTTTTTGCTCTCTTTTCCTTCTTTTTCTGCCTTCTTTTGGATTAGTTGAATATTTTTAATGATTCTAGTTTATCTTCTTTGTTGGTCTATCTACTATAACTCTTTGATTTTTTTATTTTATTTTACTGGTTGAGAGTTCATGATATACTTCTTTATTGGTACACCTTCAAGTGACATTATAGCACTTCATATAGACTATGAAAACTTTACACTAGCATATGTCCATTTCTGTCTTCTCCGTCTTTGTGTTATTGTTGCTATATATTTATATTACACTATTACATATATTATAATCACCACACCACCTTGTTGTTATGTTTATAAAACAGTGGCCCTGGCTGGTTGGCTCAGCGGTAGAACATCGGCCTGGCGTGCAGGAGTCCCGGGTTTGATTCCCAGCCAGGGCACACAGGAGAAGCACCTATCTGCTTCTTCACCCCTCCCCCTCTCCTTCCTCTCTGTCTCTCTCTTCCCCTCCTGCAGCCGAGGCTCCATTGGAGCAAAGATGGCCCGGGCGCTGGGGATGGCTCTGTGGCCTCTGCCGCAGGCGCTATAATGGCTCTGGATGCAACAGAGCGACGCCCCAGAGGGGCAGAACATCGCCCCCTGGTGGGCATGCCAGGTGGATCCCGGTCGGGCGCATGCGGGAGTCTGTCTGACTGCCTCCCAATTTCCAGCTTCGAAAAAATGAAAAATAAATAAATAAATAAAATAAAAAATAAAAATAAAAAATAAAAAATAAAAAAATAAAACAGTCGATCATTTTTTAAGTGGTTTATGTATGATCCACATAGTTGCCAATTCTGGTGTTTTCATTTATTTGTGTAGATTCTCTATTTCCATCTGGTATCATTTTCCTTCTGCCCAAAGGACTTCAACATCTCTTATAGTGTGTGTGTGCTGGTGATAAATCCTTTCAGCATTCTTATGAGCAAAAAATATATATTTGTTTTGCTTCATTCAAAGAAGATGTGGGGGGCGGGGGGAGGGAAGGAGGGAGAGGAGGAGGGGGAGGGGGAGGGCACAAAGAAAACTAGATAGAGGTGATGGAGGACAATCTGACTTTGGGTGATGGGTATGCAACAGAATTGAATGACAAGATAACCTGGACATGTTTTCTTTGAATATATGTATCCTGATTTATTGATGTCACCCCATTAAAATTAATAAAAAGTTATTTATTAAAAAAATAAAAATAAAAAAAATTTAAAAAAAGAAGATGTGTTTGCTAGGTATAAGATTTTATATTGACAGCTGATTTTTTATTTTGTTTTTGTTTTCACTTCAGTACTTTAAATATTTTTGCTCTAGTGTCTTTTTCATTTTCATTGTTTCAAACAAAAAAAAAGATTGTATCTTTTTTTCATATCTTTGGTCCTCTGTAAGTAAACCATCCTTTTTTCCTATGGGTCCTTTTAAATCTTGATGTTTGTGAATGGGTTTGAGCCCTTGATCCTGATATGTCTCAGTGTAGTTTTCTTAATGTTTCTTCTGGCTGGTATTCATTGAACTTCTTTGCATCTGGGTTTATGGTTTCCATCAAACTTAAAAAAAATTTGGCCACTGTCTCCAAATACATTTTTCTCTATCCCTTCCTCTCATTGATTCTCTTTAAGATTCAATTACACATAAATTAGATTGCTTGAAGTTGTCCCAGAGGCCACTGGTTCTGTGCTCATTTTTTTCCCATTATTATTCCTGTTTTTCCTCTATATCATCATGTTCATTAATCTCTCTGTGTGTGTGCAATGTCTAACCTGCTGTTTATCCCATCCAGTGTATTTTTTACATATCAGATATTATAGATTTCTATCTCTGGAGTTTTAATTTAGGTCTTCTTTATGTCTTCCAAGTCTCTCCTTAATTTTTTAACACATTCTTCTCTACTAATTCTAACATCTGTGTCAGTTCTGTATTATTTTCAATCGGTTGTTTTTTCTCTACATTTAATTTATATTTTCAATATTCTTTACAACCTGGTTGGGCTGGGTGTTTTTGTATTCTTATAAATATTCTTGAGCTTTGTTCTGAGATGCAGGTAAGTTACTTGGAAATGGTTTGATCCTCCAGATAATACTTTCAAGAGTTGTTAGACAGAACGAGAGCCATGTTTAGTCCAGAGGTAATTATTCGCTACGGTGGGGGCAGGAATCATCTGAGCACCCAATGTCTCATGAAATATGAGGTTTTCTATTCTGGCTGGTGGAATGGGCATTGCTCTCAGCCATGGGTGAACCAGCCATAGTTCCCTGTAATCCTTATGGATGGCTATTTCAATAATTTTTAACTGCTAAATTATGTTTCCTAGAATGGGTCACTGAGCAGACACTGAACCTTCTTGGACCCTGCCTTATCATTGATTAATATGAAGGGTCAAGTATCAAATCATAGAACCTACAAAGAAATAAAGCATAACTGTGGCCTGCTTACTCTAAACCTCACGAAACTCCTATTTCAAATGGACAGTTTGGCCCTTCTTGCAAAAAAAATCAATGCAACAGTGGAAGTGTTGGGTGGTCTTTTTGTCCACTCAAAATTTGTTCTTTCATTGTTTTCCAAGACTGAAATGCAAGGCAGTCAGTAAAATCAATATCTAGGTTATTAAACTGAGATGACTACAAGCATTTCATGGATGGTACAGAAGGGGGGAGGGGGTAGAATTAAGCTGTGCAGAGTCAATTACTCCTGACAGATATTCCACACTCTAGATCTGACAGTTATCATCATGTCCATAAATTTGGAATAAGATCAGCCTTTCAGAAGGCTATTTTCTTCCAGCAGTTTGAATAAAGTCATTATACACTGATAGCAACTGAACAATGGTTTATTAAACAGGTCCCTAATCTGAACATCAATGCTTGCTTGCCACAGTAAACTGACAGAGAGCTCACCAAGGCTACCCCTTCAATCATGATTTTGTTTAAAACTAAAATAGAACTTTTTATTCAAATCGCTTTTTAAACAGAATACATCATTAGATCAAGATATAATGAATATAAAATACCTAAGTAAAGTGATATGCTTTCTTCCCTAACCCACAGCATTTTGCTTTCAACGTACAAACCCGGTCACCTAAGGATAGTCTTGAAAATGCGGATTCAGATTCAATAGGACGGGGATGCATTTGAGATTCTGCCTTCTAACAAGATTCCAGGCAGTGAAGACCTAGGGTGTTTTTTACATTTTCAGAGCCCAGGACATGAGCCCGAGAGAGTTTCATACAGTAGAGCTAGCTGGCACCAGGACCAGGCCTCTGCATCTTTAACAGACCCTTCAGGCGATTCCGATCCAGGCGGTTCCTGAGCCACAATGTGGAAAAATGCTGCCCCAGCACAATGTGGATTTCCCCAGTTTTTACTTAAGGATTCCTTTCAACTTCAACCAAATTTCTCCACAGAGAAATGTGTTGTATTCCTTCAACTTAGATTTGGAACTCTAAGCGTAAACCAACGCTGCATACAGACAAATAAATAAAAACCAACAGACAAATAAATAAAAGTTGGTGGTCAACTAAGGTTGGGAAATTTTGGCTACTTTGTCCTGCTCTTGACGTTTCATAAGGCACATCCATCCCCTCTGAAAAGTTTTGTATTATAAAAGCAGTTTAACTGATTTATGCCGATTTTTCCCAAACTTGTTTGAACAAGGGCTCTTCAACCTGTTTCTCCTGTGCTTGAGTGTTAACAGCCTGTGGCCTACAGACAGTTGCCTGGAGAATCCTAGGCTCAGGGATATAAACAAACTGATATTTCAGCAGTTCCAAATGGTGCCTAAGGCCCTCAGCCCTTTTCACTTAAAAAAAAAATAATAAGCCTTCTGTAACGCAAATTAAAACTACATTGAGATATGGCCTCATTCTTGTTAAAATGGCTGACATCAATAAATCAACAAATAAGTGTTGGTGAGGATGTAGAAAAAAGGAAATCCTATTACACTGTAGGTGGGACTGTAAATTACTGCAGACACAATGGAAAACAATATAGAGATTCCTCAAAAAAAATGTAAAAATCGAACTACTTATGACCTAGCAATTCCACTTCTGGAAATATTATCTGAAGAAATCTAACACACTAATTCAAAAGACACATGCACCCTTATCTTCACTGCAGCATTATTTACAATAGCTGAGATATGGGATCAACTTAAATGTCCATAGACAGATGACTAGATAAAGAAGATGTGACATAGATTGAAGTGGAGTAGTATTCAGCCATAAAAAATGAAATGTTGCTATTTGTCACAACATGGATGGACTTGGAGGGTAACATGCTAAGTGAAATAAGTCAGACAGAGAAAGACAAACGTCACATGATTTCACTTATATGTGGAATCTAAAAAACAAAACAAGCAAGCAAAACAGAAACAACCTCAAAGATACAGAGAACAAATAGGTGGTCACCGATGGGAGGGGGGTTGGGAAGGTGGTGAAAAAGGTGAAAGATACTAAGAAGTACAAATTTCCAGTTATTAAAACAATTCCAGGGATGTAAAGTACAGCACAGGGATTATAGTTAATAACACTGTAATAACTGTGAACAGTGCCAGGTAGGGATTAGACTTACTGTGGTGATCACTTCATAAGATATATAAATGTCTCATCACTGTGTCATACACTTGAAACTAATACAATAATGTATGTCAACTCGAATTGAAAAATAAAAAAGGTAAAGTTAAAAAGAAAACATTAAAGGCTTCTACTTCCTTTGTTTTCCTGCTCACCCCCCTTGCTTTTCATCTTTATCTGTTTCTTAGCTTTGGAAAAAGAACTGTCCTCCATTCAAGAAAATTGGCAGGAAACAGAACAGAAAAAAAATCTGTGAAAGAATGTAACATGCTGATCTTGGTTAAATGCTAAATTGTACTTTTCCTAGACAAAAATAATTGTACCCTATAAAAGTAAAAATTCTTCTTAAAATATGCAGAAAAATGTATATTTAGCTCTCTTTCTAAATTTTTCCATTGATTTCAGAGAGAGAGGGAGGGGGAGAGAGAGAGAGAAGCATCTCTCGGTGTTTCACTTAGTTGTACACTTACTGATTGCTTCCTGTATGTGCCCTGACTGGAGATCCAACAGCAACCTCGGTGCACCCGGATGATACTTTATCCACTGAGCCACCCAGCCAGGGCTACATGCTTAGCTCTTCAGTGTTAATTTCCTAAATTCCCTTGTCATCAAAAATAAAGTCCATGTAAATATTTTATATCATTTGTCTAATTATAAATCCAACTTGCAAGATCATAATGCTTAAAATGTGCATCTAAGCAAAGTTCAAAGTTTGGTTTTGGTTTCTTTATTATTGCCCAACATAAGAGCATAATTTGGAGGAGAAAATGGGGGAAAAAATATATATCTCATAATAGCCTCATGCTTGCAAATCAATTGTTTCCACCACTCCCTTAGAACAAGATTTAAAAACAAGTAGAGACATAAAGTGATTCCTCCACATTCTCCCTGGGAAATAAAGCCCAGACCCCTGTGCACTTTGCAGCATCCCCGAGGCCTCTCCTAGATCCCTTCTCTCCCATCATTCCCTGCTGTCCCTCTGAGCCAAGGGCCTAGAACTACAATGGTGTTTTAGGGTTATAACCTCACCCCCTCAGTCAGGGCCAAGGAAGGCTGAAAGGCGTGATCTTATCTGTCCTAGGAGCATTTAAAAAATCAGCATATACAGTGTGTCCCTCAAGTCATGGTGCACTTTTGACAGGTCACAGGAAAGCAACAAAAGACGATAGAAATGTGAAAGCTGCACCAAGTAAAAGGGAAACCCTCCCAGTTTTTGTAGGATGATGTGGCAGCATGAGCACATGCGCAGATGATGACGTAACACCGTGTATACAGCGGAGCAGCCCACGGCCATGCCAGTAGAGATGTGGATGGTACAGAGGAAAGTTCACTGTGTTCTGTGGCTCGCTAAATTCGAATCCGTGACCAAAGTGCAACGTGAATCTTGACGCGTTTATAACGAAGCGCCACCACATAGGAATAACATTACTTGGTGGGATAAGCAGTTGAAGGAAACGGGCAGTTTGGTGGAGAAACCCCGTTCTGGTAAGCCATCAGTCAGTGACGAGTCTGTAGAAGCTATACGGAATAGCTACCTAAGGAGCCCTAAAAACTCTGTGCATGAGCCCACATCAAACTGCACTGAATAGGTATGAAACTGGGAGAGTTTTCCTTTTATTTGGTGCAGATTTCACATTTCTATCGTCTTTTGTTGCTTTCCTGTGACCGGTCAAAAGTGCACCATGACTTTACGGACACACTGTATAGCTCCCAAATTCTTTTTGAAGGCCCTTGAGAAAGACATGTGTGTACAGTAGATGGGTAGTGAGGGCTTCATATGGTTTGCTCAGCTGAATCCTCTTCCAACATTTACCCTTGACATACATATTTGCATCATCCCCATTTTACAGATTAGAAAGGCTCAAAGTTAATTCAAAGTCAAGTGGACAAACTGGCATTTGAATCCAGACCTATCTGACAAGTTCAGGCTCTTTGCCTCTATGCTTTATACCTTTATCCCCTCCTAGAGCATAGACTTTCTGATCATTGATGTCTCCATAAACGACCCTGCCCCAGTCAACCACTGCTTTGTGTCTGTGGGGTCAGGATGTGCCTGCCTCAGAGCCCTTGGAGACTGATTAAATCAAGCCCAGTTAAGACTAAGGGGCTGATTAGATTGAGTGCAGATTAGATTAAGGGATGATTAGCTCAAGTGCCAATTAGATTAAGGGGCTGATTAGATCAAGTTTTGGCTATCAGTGGTAGTCAACCTGG
This sequence comes from Saccopteryx leptura, assembly GCF_036850995.1. Lineage (NCBI taxonomy): Eukaryota > Metazoa > Chordata > Mammalia > Chiroptera > Emballonuridae > Saccopteryx > Saccopteryx leptura. Next base: position 210,248,609 of record NC_089506.1, read on the forward strand.
TCCCTACCGCCCTGGGAAAGCGTTCCAGCTTTCATGGTGGGCGGTAGCGGAGCAACCAAAGTATAAATAAAAAGATAGATTTAACTATAGTAAGTTGTTTTATAAAGATTTATTCTACCAAAGTTAGTGAAAATCCAACATAAAGTACTTGATAAGTAATTATTATTATATGCTTTAACTTGCTGTAACTCTGCTTTATAAATTTTATAAAGTAAAATTACTTCCCTACTTTATAAATCACCATTACTGTGGAACCAGTGGGCAGTTAGAAAATTTTACTACTAACAGAGATTAAAAAAAAAGTGGACGGTAGGTATAAAAAGGTTGACTACCCCTGGGCTAGATCAGATTCTGATTAAATCAGAGATTGGTTAAATCAGAAAATGATTTGATTAACAGATGATTAGATGAGATGCTGATTGGATCAACCTCTGATTCTAGATCAAGTGCTGATCTAATCAGATTTTGCTGATCTGCTCTGCGCTTGATCTAATCACCTTTCTTGGTGTGATGGCACTTGATCTAATCAGCCCTTGATCTAATAGGCCTTGGACCAATCAATCATTTTTATCTAAATCAGGGATCTAATCAACATTTCGATCTCATCAGGCTCTGATCAAAAACAGTCTCTGATCTAATCAACCCAATTTTGCTCCTTTTGCTTGATCTAATCAGTTTCTGATCTAATTAGTCTCCAGAAAGCTCTTAAAATGGAAAGGATCTGTGGGCATATTTTTGATGGCAACAAAGAAAAGAGCAACGAGGTGGCTATTCTTGCCAAGTAGGAGAGGAACCTAAGAGTGGACAGTGGGGCTGTAGCATCCTGCAGACCACGTCTCCGGAGTCAAGAGCTGATTCTATCAAAGCGGGTATAGCTCTCAGTGAGTGTGGGGAAACTCTGGACACTTCATGGCAGGCAGAATAACAATTCCTGCAAGATGTCCACACAAATCCCCAGAACCTGTGAATGCATTACCTTATGTGGCAAAACGACTTTGCAAATGTCATTCAAAGCATGGACTTTGAGAGAAGGAGATTATCCTGGATTACCCAAGTGACCTCAGTCTAGTCACTCAAATCCTTAAAAGCAGAGAACATCTTTCCCAGCTGGGTCTGAGAACAGTTAGGCAGGTAGGAAATGAGAAGGGCTCAACCCAACCCACCATTGTCAGCTCTGAAGGAAGGAGGAGGCCACAGACCACGAAATGCGGTGGCTTCTAGAGTCTGGGAACAAGCTTCGGTACAGCAATCAAGAAAATAAGGACCTCAGTCCTACAACCACAAGAGACTACATTTTACAAACAACGAAATGAGCAAAGAAAGAGATACCTACCCAGGAGTCACCGCTATGAAAGGAAATCCTGTCACCACCTTGATTTCAACCCAGTAAGACCCAAGTCAGACTTCCGACCTACAGAATTGTAATATTTTTTTTTTTCATTTTTTTGAAGCTGGAAACAGGGAGAGACAGTCAGACAGACTCCCGCATGCGCCCGGCCGGGATCCACCCGGCACGCCCACCAGGGGCGACGCTCTGCCCACCAGGGGGCGATGCTCTGCCCATCCTGGGTGTCACCATGTTGCGACCAGAGCCACTCTAGCGCCTGAGGCAGAGGCCACAGAGCCATCCCCAGCGCCCGGGCCATCTTTGCTCCAATGGAGCCTTGGCTGCGGGAGGGGAAGAGAGAGACAGAGAGGAAAGCGCTGCGGAGGGGTGGAGAAGCAAATGGGCGCTTCTCCTGTGTGCCCTGGCCGGGAATCAAACCTGGGTCCTCCACACGCTAGGCCGACGCTCTACCGCTGAGCCAACCGGCCAAGGCCTCAGAATTGTATTAAAAAAAAAAAAAAAAAAAAAGTGTGTCTGTGCTAATCTACTAAATGTGAGGTAATTTGTTACAGCAGCAATAGACAAATAATACAGATTTTGGTACCTTGATGTGAAGTGTTACTGAGACTGTCAGGGGACAGAACGGAGACATAGTCCCAACACATTAGTCTTACACTCTGTACTGTAGAATTGTCTTGAGTGGTTCTTTCTCAGGCAGAGGGATGCCAGCTGCACTGCTTCCCTAGCCTGATATCAGGCCTTGAAAACAATACCAGATCCAGGAGTCCAAAGCCCGGACCACAGAGTTCTCAGACCCGATCCACATCCTTGAGAAAAATTACAAAACCAGAAACCTCTTCCCAAGGATGGGGAGCATACCAAGGCCTAATGAAGAACAGGGTCAGAATCTGAGAAAGGACATGTAGCCACATTCCCTTCCTGTCCCTGACTAGCCCTGATCACCCTATAAAAGAGGCCTGCCAACTAAGGTTGTGAAGGCAGGCTCTGGAGGCATAGATGCCCTCTGTCTTCTCAGTTGGCTGACCCTCTGAATAAAGTGCTTTTAAAGATTCAGTCTTGGCCCCGGCCGGTTGGCTCACAGGACAGAGCGTCGGCCCGAGATGCGAACATTCTGGGTTCAATCCCCAGTCAGGGCACACAGGAGAAGCGACCATCTGCTTCTCTTCCCCTTCCTCTCTCCTTCTCTCTCTCTTCTCCTCCTGCAGCCAGTGGCTTGGTTCAAGTATGGCCCTGGGCACTGGGGATAGCTCAGTTGGTTGGAGCATTGGCCTCAGGCATTGAGGATAGCTTGGTTGATTCGAGCATCGGCCCCAGATGGGGGTTGCTGGGTGGATCCTGGTCTTGGCACATGTTGAAGTCTGTCTCTCCATCTCCTCTCTTCTCACTTTAAAAAAAAAGGAAAAGAGTCTATCTCTCTCTGCTTTATTGGAAGTGCTGGTGACAGGCAGCACAAGCCACATTTTTGGTTATCTAACAAGTATTTAAACATTAATGTGGCTTTGGAATTGGGCAATGAGTACAGTCTGGAAGAATTATGAGGAGCATGATAGAAGTAACTTAGACCACCTTGAACAGACTGTAGCACAATATGGATGTTAAGATTCCACTGGTGAGGGCTCAGAACGAAATGAAAAGCATTATAGAGAAACCTATTGCCTTACAGAATACAGAAATCAACATGAACAGACTGTTAATAGAAACATGGGCCTTAAGGACCCTGCCAGTGAGGACTCAGAAGGAAGTGTGAATAGGATACTGAAAACCAGGTTAAGACGACCCTTGTTATATATTGACAGAAAGTTTAGCATAATGTATTCTGCAGTTTTGTGTTAAGTAGAACTTGTAGATGATGACCTTGGATATTTAACTTCGAATATTTCCAAGAAAATATTGAGAGTACAACTATTTTTTTTCTTGATAGTTATTGTAAAATATGAAAGGAAGAAGAATAAATTGAGGAAAGAACTCTTAAGCAAAAAAAAAAAAAAAAAAAAGTAAAATAAAGCAGGACTGGATACTCTGGGACTATAAGCCTACCCAAGCGGCAAAAGATGCCAAAATGAAGAGATTTACTGTTAGGAAAGGGCGCTCTGCAGAAAATCCAAGGGTGTGGTTATATGACCTTTTCTTATTTATCAGGAAGATCAAAATTTCAGATTATTCAATCATTAGAAGTGTTCTTCACAGACATTAAAGTATGGCTTATGGACCCCGTCCTCAGCGATCTCAGCAGAAGCCCAAATTAAAGATGATCTCAGAAATATCTACGGACAATCCTCTTGTCTAAGGTAGTGAATCCTGGTGATGCGCATGAGAGATCCACACTATTCTTGAGAAACTTACATCAGCAAAACACTGCCAGCTTGGACTTAAAGAAAGAGCACACAGTGAAAGAAGGCTGTCCGCCCCTCGTATTCTCTAGTCGGGGAACAGACTGGTGAAGCTACTCAACTGCAAAACACGGGCTTCCTTTCATGAAGGGTAAGAGGGCCCAGCAGGCGGAGCTGTGAATCCAGAGGGTGGAGCTACAAAGCAGAGGATTATTCCCAGGGCTTGAAACTTGATGGAATTTTCTTCGCTGGTTTTATAAATTGCTTAGGACTGGTGACACCTTTTGACCTTCCATTTTTCTCCTGTTTTGAACCAGGATAACTACAGCTGTAATTCCATGCCTGTGCCACCGCGGTATTTTGGGAGAGAGAATTTTCTCAGTTTTATAGGTCCAAAGATGGAAAGGAATTGTGCACCAGGATAGTTCATACTCATAGCCTCCCCTGTACTGAATTTGAATAATTTAGACAAGCTAATGAGATTTAGACAAGATTTTGGACTTTGTGTTCAATACGGTAGCCACTAGTCACATGTGGCTATTGAGCATTTAAAATGTGGCTATAGTGAATAAGGAACTGGGGGTTTAATTTTATTTAATTTTAATTAATAGTTTAAATTTTAGTTGTATAGGGCTAGTGGCTATCATAGTGGTCAACATAACCCTATAATATTTCTAATTTTGTCTCTTCCCAACAGAATATAAGTCCAATGAAGGTAATTATTTTGGCCTGTTTTGTTCATCATGAGTTGCCAGGCACAGAGAGAGTATTGGCTCATAGTGAACCCCCACAAATATATATTTTCTGAGTGAATGAATGTCTATTCTACTATACTGAAAGTGTGTCATTTCCTGTGGCCTCCTTCTTGTGTTTAAGAAATTCCCTTCTGTGTGGGACTAGTTCAATGGTGTGACTTCGGAGCAACGATTCTAGCTATATCGCCTCTGATTGTGTGGGTTCCTCATGGCCAGCTCAGGGACTCCTGTTCTCCTTAAACCACCCGAGTCACCTTCTGTCACTTGCCTCTCAGGGCTCTGATGAAAACCCCAGCCTACCTACTGCACCTTGGGAGCAGGTAACTCAGCTCCCTCTCCAAGCCACCCTGGAAACCAAAGCAGACTCACCAGCAGCACAGACCACAACACGCTCCGTGTTCTGACGGGTTCAGAATCTTCCCCAGTCACCTTGAAACACATTCCACACTGTCATTTTACAAGGCCGATTAATCTAATTGATTTCCAGAATAAGGATCTTCGAGAACCCAGTTATTTTAAAATCAATCTTCATCACGAGTTGATAATACTTCATCCATGCTGCGATGACGGCTGGGGCCCAGGAGGGATTTCTGCCAAGCCCCTATTTGAAGTTGTCAGGAGTCTGCTCAGACTGTAAATGCGCGTGCCTCTCCGGACACACACGCATTCCGCCCACGTTTTTAAACAGGGAGTCTCTCTCGGTCTACCTGCAGCTCATCACCTCTTCCCCCGTTATTATCCACACCGCAGGCTAATTCTCATCGCTACCATCAAAAGTATTTATTAAGGCACATTTCCTTTTGCAATTGGCTCAGCAGATTTCATAAACACCATTAAAACCTGATGCCTGTTTCTCAAAGCATTATGTCTAATCTCTGCAATTTGGTTTGACATTTCAGACTGCAGGCTTGCAAAAGGGGCTGTGTGGATTGCCTTTCAGCACCAATTCAAAGTCGCCAGCACCCTGGCCCACGTTGCAGAGTATTTACCAACATTCTAAAGGCATCCATTCTGCTCTTAAGACTCCCTCTCCTCTCTGCCATTAGAAGCACTGCCTTCCCTTGCTCCCTTCACCTTGACGGCACTTGTAGGAGCAAAACAAGAAAAATTCTGAAGCTACTGTACTGGAAACTTCTTTTAATGTTCTCTTACAAACTCACTGCAGCACAAACTTCAAAAACATTACAGGATATAATGTATCATATTTATATGCCTTCTTCTCCTCACTGTCATGACCTGAGAGGCATTTGAAAGCACTGCTTCCAGGTGCCCAACCCAGATGTTGGTATCCAGGTCTCCACGTGGAGCAGGAGTGGACAGACCCCACTCAGAGGCTGGGAGCATGTCGTCAACACTTCCCAGCTCTGCCCACAGCTGCCTCTGCCTGCTCCACTCCCCCACCACTCTAATTCACCTTTATCTGGGAGGGCCTGGATGAATTGAGATTCCTAGATAAAGCCACTTTTGATAAAGTATTGATCTCAGGCCTGTGTCTGAGCCAGCAAGCTCAGAGCATGGCAGTGGAAAAGTGGGTGACTGTTAGAATCTTAAGAGAACAACTTTTATCTTTGCCACCATTTACTTACCCGTTAATTCTTGCAACTAACCCAGTGCCAGCTCTGGGCCATACCCAGAATGCCTGCTCCCTAAAGCGCTGTGCCTTGAGCCTCCCTGTGCACCTGACTCGTCTGGGGATCTGGCTGAAATGCATGTTCTGACCAGTGAGCTTGGGCCAGAGCCTGAGAATCTGAATTTCTAACAAGTTCCCAGGTGATGCTGATACTGAGTAGGGAAGTCTAAAGCAGCATATAAACTAGAAAAGTGGTTTTCACTAAGGATGATTTTGCCCCCAAGAATATTTGGCAGTGTCCAGAGACATCTTTGGTTGTCACAACTAGAGGAAGTGCAAAACAGCTCAACTGTGACTCAGCAGGACTGTGAAAGCAGCACAGCTGCAAGGCAGCCCTGGGGCCAGGCCCCTGTCCGCTGGACAGCTCTGCTTCTCAGTCAGGGAAACACATCCTTTGGTCCTCCGCTGAAAAGGAAAGCACGATCTCAGAGTAGAGGGGAGCTGACTTATATACTCAGAAGTCCCCACCTCTGGTCCCTGATTGGCCTGGCCTCATGTAAATCAGGACTCTAAATCCTCACAGTTTGATTGGTCCAAAAGGCACTGTCCTGACTGATTTGAATAGAGCCACTGGGATTGGTCAGTGAAGAAGCTGATGGAAATACAGCCCTGCAACATCAGGTGAATAGGGAAAGCCTCAGCCCTATTGGTTGAAATAGGATCCCAGGAACTTCTTTATAAGGGCTGGCTCAGGTGGCAGAAACACAGTGCAGGCATGCAGTTCAACGCCGGCTTCTTCTGATGTCCAATTTTCTTGAGAGGCTGATTTCTGTGAAACAGCCATCATATAGAAATGGCTGCTAAACTCTGGTGGTGGTGGTGGGGCGGTTTGTTTTGTTTTATTTTTCATTTGAGCCCCATTAGCCACCCGGATCCCTTCTTAGTAGGTATCTTCTTTCCCAGGGTCCACACCTATTAGTAACAGAGCCAGGACTCAAGCACAGCTCTTAAACATCCTCATCCTTGTCCCATTTCAAAAGTTACTTAAGAGTTAAATAGTGAGCTAAAGAAATTCATTCTATTTCCCATTCCTGGGTCTACATGAGTTCCCAAGTCTCCCCCTCCACAATTTACAGCATGGACAAAGGGTCACAAAGGTTGGCCATCACCCCCGGCCTTCCCCTCCTCTGCTTCTTTACTGGAGCCACAACTTGCCCCTGAAGGCCCACAGTGTGCAGACAATCAGGCTTCTCTGCCCACCCGACGGACCGCATGTGTTACGCACAGAGGGGAAGCCCTCCTTCGAGACATTCTGAAATGCCCAATGCACCTAACAGCCCTTTTCCTGGACCACTAAGCCTCTGATCTAAAAAAAAAAAAAATACATCCCTTACAACCAAGGTTCCCAATCGAGGCACTGTTTCCCCCCAAGGGACATTTAGCATCGCTTAGAGACATTTTTGGTTGTCACAGTTGGGCACAAGAGGGTTTGTCATTGGCATCTAGTAGCTAGAGGCCAAGGATGCTGCTAAACATTCTACAATGCACAGGGCAGCCTCCCCGCCCCCAACACAAAGAATTATTGGAACTGAAATATCAATAGTGTTGGTGTTAAGAAACTCTGCCTTAGAGAGTAATGCCTACTGAATACCAATAGTTACAGTAGAGCGTGGAGGCTTAATAAGGTAGTGATGAAAGCCATGCCTTAGAGTCAGGTAGTCTGGGCTCACATCCTGATTCTCCTGCTTATCAGCTGCTTGACCTTGAGCAAGTCACGTCATGACTCTGAACCTCAATTCCAGACCGTTGAAATGGGACTCTCAAGGCTTACTTCCCAGGGTCGATAAGACAGTAAGTAAGAGAAGCACCAGGCACAGGAAAAGCAGTCAATAAATGGTGAGTGGGTATCATAACCATCTTCATCTTCTCTTCATCAAGCTATAGACCTTTTGCTATAGACCTCAGTATGGTGTTGTTTTGCTATAGACCTCAACACAGGGCCCGTCCCTAGGACGGCTGGGAATAAGGCCCTTACAACTGTGCTCAAGAATCAGCCACCTCAGGTTCAAAGGGGGTTGATGTGGCAAAGTGCCACAAACTGGGTGCCCTAACATATTTATTGTCTCACAGTATGGAAGCCAGAAGCCTGTTATCAAGGTGTCATGAGAGTTAGTTCCTTCCATAGGCTGTGAAGGAGGGGTCTATATTCCACACCTCTCTCCTAGTTCTCTGCTGGCAGTCTTTGCTGCTTCTTGGCTTGTGGCCAGAGAACTCCAAGCTTTTCTTTCTCTCTCTTCCTTCCTTCCTTCCTTCCTTCCTTCCCTCCTTCCTTCCTTCCTTCCTTCCTTCCTTCCTTCCTTCCTTCCTCCCTTCCTTCCTTTCTTCCTTCCTCCCTTCCTCCCTCCCTCCCTTCCTTCCTTCCTTCCTTTCTTCCTTACTTCCTTCCTTCATTCCTACCTTCCTTCCTTCCTTTATTTCAATTTTTAAAAGAGTTTATCTGAGCCTGATCAGGCAGTGGCGCAGTGGATAGAGCATTGGACTGGGATGCGGAGGACCCAGGTTTGGGACCCCGAGGTCGCCAGCTTGAGCATGGGCTCATCTGGTTTGAGCAAAAGCCCACCAGCTTGGACCCAAGGTTGCTGTCTCGAGCAAGGGGTTACTCGGTCTGCTGTAGCCCCACGGTCAAGGCACATATGAGAAAGCAATCAATGAACAACTAAGGTGTTGCAATGAAAAACTGATTGATGCTTCCCATCTCTCTCCGTTCCTGTCTGTCTGTCCCTGTCTATCCCTCTCTCTGACTCTCTCTGTCTCTGTAAAAAAAAAAAAAAAAAGTTTATCTGAGGCCCTGACTGGTTAGTGCAATAGGTTAAGAGCATCATCCCAAAACAACAAGTTTGTGAGTTCGATCCCCAGTCAAAGCACACGTAGGAAGCAACCAAAAAATGCACGACTGAGTGGAGCAACAAATGAATGCTTCCCTTCCTCCTCCCCGTCTTTCTAAAAGTCAATAAAAACTAAGCCCTGGCTGGATAGCTCAGTTGGTTGGAGCATGGTCCCAGAGCACAGAGGTTACCAGTTCAGTTCCCCAGTCAGGGCACATACAGGAGCATCTCTCAGTGTTCCTCTCTCTCTCCCTGTCTGAAAGAAAGAAAGAAAGAAGAAAGAAGGAAGGGAGGGAAGGAGGGAGGGAGGGAGGGAGGGAGGGAGGAAGGAAGGAAGGAAGGAAGGAAGGAAGGAAGGAAGGAAGGAAGGAAGGAAGGAAGGAAGGAAAAGAGAGAGAGAGAGAGAGAGAGAGTTTATCTGAGCTGAACTGACAATATATGCCAGGGAGTAAGATCTCAAACACTCTGGCTGATAACTCCAATCTTCACATGGCGTTTTCCCTGTGCCTCTGTGTCCGAATCTTCCTCAAAGACACAGTCAGACTGGACTGGGGGTCCACCCTGCCCCAGCACAGCCCCTTTTAATTAATTATCTCTGAAATGACCCTAATTACAAATAAGATCATGTTCTGAGGTTCTAGGGATTAAGATTTCAACATACAAACATGGGGGGGGGGTAGAATTCCAACCATATCAAAGAATGTCTTGAGGTCACCCTTGGGCATGTAAGTTATGATCATCTCCATTTCAAAGATAAGCCAAGTGAGGCTTCAAAAGGGTAAACACTTTGCACCTAGCAGCACAGCCTAAGGGAGTCTTCTGTCCACGTGACTGGCTCTAAGGAGGAAAATTCTGCAGGGACTGATGGGAGAGAAAGGGAGTCTTTGGCACAAGCAAGCCATCGAAAACAGGAGGAAGGGAGCCACAGCTACTCTGCGGCATGCTACTAGACTGCAAAGGGTTTCAGGGCAATTGTTGAAAAATGAGAGGATTGGGATCAGGCAGGGTAAAGCCAAAGAAGAAACAAAGAACTTTGTGGGGAATATGCAAGACCACAAATTGCTTTGCCCTCTAATTCCACCACCTTTAGACAGTAAACTCCATGCAGACAGCAATCTGGTCTGCTCTGTTCTCAGTTACAGCTCTGGTTCTGAGCACAGAACCTGACACGAGGTAGGTAAGCAAACCATAAGTATTTATGGAGTGAATGAATCACCTTTTTTTTTTTTTTTAGTGAGAGGAGAGGAGATAGAGAGACAGACTTCCACATGCACCCAGACGATATCCACTTGGCAACCCCCATCTGGGGCTGATGCTTGAATCAAACAAGCTATTTTTAGCACCTAAGGATGATGCTTGGACCAACTGAGCTATCCTCAGCACCTGGCCTGATGCTCGAACCAATTAAGCCACTGGCTGTGGGAGGAGAAGAGGGATAGAAGGGGGAGAGAAGCAGATGGTCACTTCTCTTATGTGCCCCAACAAGGAATAGAACCTAGACATCCATGCACCAGGCTGATGCTCTATCCAATGAGCCAACCAGCCAGGGCTGGTTATGCTTCTTAAAAATGCAGACTCCACATCCTATACTTACTTAGACTCTCTAGGGTAGGGCCCAGACCTCTGCTGTTCCTACACTCCCACAAGGAAAACTGATAGACACTGCAGCTTCCAATCCTGGCAAAGAGGAAGCTCTCTGTGGGTCCCCGTCAAGGAAGCTCAGGAGAATGTCTGTAGCTGGAGAACCTTAGGACCCAGAAGCGCAGCCCTGGGCACATACACTGTACTCAGACACTTTGAAGTCATGTATTATTTAATCAGAAGTAAGTCCTCCAGGAGGACTAAATCCACACAGTAAATAGGTGTTTAGAAAGCTCAGCACCCATTAGTGGTGTGTAATGACTATGAGGGCACTATTAGACGCTCTGAGGGGCTGTTTAAACATCCTGACGGGCAATTCAAAGCCATAAAATTTCTCATAAAGGTAGAAGTCGCTGTGCAGGCTCTCAGGGGAGCCTCTATGCTTTACAATTAAACTGATACCTAATATTTTCTTAGATGATCCCACTTTGTTTCCTGCGGTATCAGAGACAAAACCCAAAGGCTCATTCATGGTGACGGGTTGTCATTTGGGGGCCCCCTTGAAGCTCTCTCAAACACAGAGTGTGAGGATTCCAGGAGAGGCCAGAAGCTACTGAGAGGACCAAGTCTTCCACGGCCCTCTCCAACTCTGCCACTCAGACACAGGTCCTAAGAAACTCCCTAACCGCCGCCCGGCCCTCTGGCGGGGAGAAGCGGAAAAGGGAGGTGAGGAGGCACTGTGTTAGTGAGGGCCAGCACTAGCTGCTGAGACAAACAAGCCCCTACACAGACAATGGCTCAAGCATAAGAGGAAAAATGTCTTGCTCACATAAAGTCCAAAACAACCTTTCCAGATCAGAGAGAAGCCCTCCTCCAGCAATGATCTGGAGGTCTGGCTTCTTTCCATCTTGTTTCCATCTTTCTATCACCACCTCCAACATGTGGCTCCTAAGAGCACCATACTCATCTGCATCCAGCTAGCAGAAGAGAAAAGAGCAGGGAGGATGCTGTGTGGGAGGGTTTCATGGACTCCAGTTCCCAGCTTCCCTTGCAGTTAGGTATGATCATGTGACTAAGTCTTAGCCAATGGAATGTGAACAGAAGTATTAGTGTTTTCATTTGGACCAATGAAGGGGAAATGGATTTGATAAATAATGACTGTTTTCTTCCACACTCAATCACGGGGCTGTTTAACCCAACCCAGGTTATCATGGGGAGCTGAACAACAAAGGTGATGATGATAATAACAGCAATAATGCTGAACCGGTGTGGGGGTGTCAAGTGGACAGTCTCAACCCCTCACCCAGTATCCATTCATCCTGATTTGGGGGTTAATCCTCCCTTTTCTCCACCAATTGGTTCTGAAGTGGTTGTCTCCCCTTGGACCCAGCAGATGGAGTCATGTGACCCATACCTGAACAAAGTGCCCAGCTTCCCTGACAGGTAACGGTTCAGAAATGGGCACGTCATCTGAAGTAGAATGATCAGAAATAACGAGCCCCAGCGCAGGGCCTCCGTCTGGCCACCCCGACAGCATGGCCCGCACTGCCCAGGACCCACCGTGGGCTGACGGTCGGGTTAACCTGCCAGAACTCCGAGTGAGAGTTGGAAGGAAGCACTGAGCCCAGCCAAGCCTCGAGCCTTAGCTCACCACAGGCCTTTCCAGGGAACGGGACACCTAATTCTTTTTAAAAACTGATGAGAGCCAATTTTTTTGTCCCAGTTACTGAAAGAGCCCCCACTGGCAAGATGGCAGTGTCCCAGGTGCTGTGTGAGGTATGCATGAACTCCTTTAACCCTCCCAGGAGCCCTATGAATGACTACTGCTGTTATTATTCCCATTTCTCAGATGGGAAAAGCAAGGCTGGGGAGACCAGCAAACACGCCCAAATGGTAAAGCCAATCAGCTTTGAGTTCCCATCCATGCAGTCTGACTTCAAAGCCCACACTCTTACACACGCCTGCTGCATGGATGCTTAGCACACACCAAGCACTTGGCCATGTGCTATATAAAATACAGGTTCATCCTGAGAGACACAGGCTGCAGAAGGGGTGAGGTATTCAGACTCTGCGAGTAAAATGACACAGATTGGATGACAGCTCTCCTCCATGGGCTGTGTGGTCTTGGGGAAATTACTTAACCTCTCTGAGCTCATAAAAGGAAGAGGACACAAGTCCTATTGTTTAAGGTTGATACCAGGGCACGGGAAACACTGGAAACTAGGGGAAACAAAAGCTTCCTTCTGTAAGTTTAATTCTAGAGCTCAATACACAAATATCAGGACAGAAAGACAGACAAAGTCACCCCTGAGACAGAGCAGCTTTCAAACCATGTGGCTTAGTTGGATCCAGATGGAGGCTTCAGCCCCCTGAAGGTAGAAAGTGACCTGAGCAGTTAAGGAGGTTGAGAAGGTAGAAACTGAGGGGCTCACAGTGTCCGCCCACATGCTGTCCAGGGGTCAGTATGCTTCACCTGGGACTCACCCACATCTCAGATGAGACTGTCACAATCATACGGTCCCCAAATACCAGTCTTGACACAAGTGGTCCTTTGTGGTCACACTCCCTAAGCAGTCTCCGCATGGCAGCGTGGTTCACAATGAGGCTTGCCTTCAAGGGAAGAAGCACTAGCCTTGAACCTTTTATGGCTTATTGTAGATTAGTATTAAAAAGTTGGCCCTGGTGTACACATCAGGCAGGGGGCTCTGTAGCATGAGTCGCTGTGTTGAGAGCGTGGGCCGTGGAGCCGGCCCGTGTGGGGCATGAACCTGAGCTCCGCTCTTCCTGCGTCGCCCCTCTGTGCCGTTTCCTCCGCTGTCAAATCAGCATCATAACAGCGCCCATCTCATAGGGCTGCCGGCGAAGGAAGTGATATAGTCCAGGTAAAAGCCTCAGAAGTGTGCTTGATAAACGTTAGATTTAATTATTAATCTCCATGTCTGCTCAACTGGGGGACAGTGATCAAATCAGGTGCCTGACCCCGCAAGGAGAAGGTCAAGTTCCTGGACTACCTTGAGGGTTTTTCCCAACAAGCCATTGTCCCCCCGGGAGCCTTCCAACCCTCTTTCTGCTTACCCAGCCAGCCCATCTATTGAGGCACCAGGGAAGCTGTGTTGAGAAGAAACAAATGTCTTGCCCTGATTAATGTTCAGCTTTGTTGAGGAAAACAGCCATTAATCAAATAATCACACAAACAAATGTAAAATTACAACTAAGATAAGGTTCCTGATAGAAACGCACCTGCTGGGGCAGGAGGAGCTGTAGTCAGGCAGAGAAACCAGAGAACGCTTCCCTGAGGAAATGACAAAAGGGAGGAAATCAGAACACTGAACTGGAATTAATGAAGTAAAAAGGAGGAAGGATGATTATGCCAGGCAAGTGGAACCATACGTGCAAAGGTCCTGGGGTATGAGGAAGGATGGCAAGTATAATGGACCAAAAGAAGAGCAGTTTCAAGCAAGCAAATTTTTATGGAGGGAGAAGAGGCTTTGCTGAAGTGAGAACATCCTTTGTTCCCTTTAGCCCCCTCCAAGGCTCCTGAACCCCCAGACACCCCAAGAATTCCTAGCAGGCCACCTCTTCAATTAAAAAAGAAATTCACAGGTTTTTAAGGGGCTCCCTAGGGTTGACCTAGAGAATTTTAAAAGAAGAGCTTATTGAGCGTGTCGGAAGTTCCAGCATGTGGCTCCCTCCAATCGCACCCTTGGGAGAGGTCCACTCTCTGCTCGGGTAATCCCGTGCGGACGGGACCCAGATGCCCAATAAGCTGGAAAGCTCAGCTTTGTTTCGGCTCTTAAGCATTTCCCACCTCACATTTAGCGTTCTTTAAATAGCTTCTCCCAGAGTGTGTCTTTGCTGCATCCTGCGTGCTGGCAGAATGAATTTGGCACTTTTTCAACCACAAACCCTTTAAACTACAGACGAAACAGGTTATAAGGTGTCTGTGGATCATCTAGCTTTAAATAGGCAGCACACTCAAAAGACCACTTGTCTTGTCCTGGGCCAGCAGGAGGCAAAGGGGTGCTGATAACTTTACCCCTCTCTTGGTTTGCTGCTCAGTAGGGCCAGGGTGGCTGCAGTAGCCCCTCAGTGAGACTCCAGGGGACCCTGTGTTCTGTCTTCCCAGGAGCTCTGCAGCCTGCCCCTCCACCCACCACCGAGAAAGGAAAGCACTATGTCATGAGAGCCAACTACATTCCGTGTTTGTAAAGTGCATTGTGCACATTATGACGTTGAAATAGGATCTAATATGAGCCCCATTTTATAGATGAACAAACAGAGACTCGCAGAGATATATCAACCTCCTCAACGTCACACACCAAAAAAGTAGAGGAGTCAAGATTTGAACTCCTTCAAAGACAGAGAGGAGCTGGGGGGATAAAGCAGGTTGACCACTCCCGAGTTTGGCTGCCTGCGGCACGTATACATACATTCACTCAACAAACATTTCCTGAACCACCTGCTAAATCCTGGGTGCCAGGAACATAGAGGTGAGTAAGTCACTGCCCTTGTGTGTCTTACAACCTAGACCAGGGGTCCCCAAACTACGGCCCGCGGGCCGCATGCGGCCCCCTGAGGCCATTTATCTGGCCCCCGCTGCACCTCCAATAGGGGCACCTCTTTCATTGGTGGTCAGTGAGAGGAGCACAGGATCCATCCTCATCCTGTGCTCCGGGAGTACTGTATGTGGCGGCGCCACAAAGCGCAGCATGGCTCACGTACAGTACTACTTCCGGTGACGTGGGATGCACGCATCACGGCTCCAGAAGCGCGTCATATCACCTGTTACGGCTAGCAGTGACAAATATGGAACCAGACATTGACCATCTCATTAGCCAAAAGCAGGCCCATAGTTCCCATTGAAATACTGGTCAGTTTGTTGATTTAAATTTACTTGTTCTTTATTTTAAATATTGTATTTGTTCCCTTTTTTTTTTTACTTTAAAATAAGATATGTGCAGTGTGCGTAGGGATTTGTTCATAGTTG
This sequence comes from Saccopteryx leptura, assembly GCF_036850995.1. Classification (NCBI taxonomy): domain Eukaryota; kingdom Metazoa; phylum Chordata; class Mammalia; order Chiroptera; family Emballonuridae; genus Saccopteryx; species Saccopteryx leptura. The sequence continues at coordinate 210,264,065 of NC_089506.1, forward strand.
TTTTTTTTATAGTCCGGCCCTCCAACGGTCTGAGGGACAGTGAACTGACCCCCTGTGTAAAAAGTTTGGGGACCCCTGACCTAGACAGTGTTTCCTCTCTCCAGCCTCTCCACTGCCTGACACCTCCAACAGGTCACCATCTCCATTCAGCCATCTCAGCATTCACTGGGCACTGCTCTCTCCCAGGGTGGACTAGTTCTGGGGACAGAGCAGGATGTGAACTTCCTAGAGTGACGGACACATTAGTACATGATAGATGGCGGTCCAGTATGAAATCTGATGGGCACCGGTGGGTAGTGTGAGAACAGGGACAGATGCCCCTAACTCACCTCAGAGCCAGAACTGGCTCCCAGCTGAAACCTGTAGCAGACAATTGCTTGTCCGTCCAGAGTCCACGCTGGCAGAGCCCACAACTGTTTTTCTGATTCCACTTGTCCCCGGGGAACTCTGCAAAACTCTAATCTGCATGGACCAATCGCGGCGGTCTCACTTACCAACCTAAGCGATAGGTTTAGGGATGGGCATGGTAACCTGTCCAGGTCAATGAGAGATTGTGGTAGAAGGGGGCTGCGAGGGAGGGAGATGTCTTCTGGGAGCTTCTAAGAAATGATTTTGGATAATAAAGACAGATGCGCGTGGCCAGGATGATCTTTTCTTTTCTCCAGCAGAACGATGACTAGGGATTCATGAAGTCGAAGGAGGAGGGATGATCGTGCCAGGCGGGCAGAACATACGTGCAAAGGTCCTGCAGTATAAGGAAGGATGCTGAGTATCATGGACCAAAAGAAGAGCAGCTTCAAGCAAGCAAATTTTTACGGAGGGATGAAAGGCTGCGTGGATTTGTGAGTCTGCGTGGATTTTCTGGACCTGAGGCAGTAACTGCACAGATTCGCAGTCTCAGATGGGCTTAGCTGGAGCATGCACCGGGCACGGCACACGGAAAGATGGAAGGAGCTCGAGGCTCTGGTGATTCCGCTGACCTTTGAGTCAACCAACCCTGAAACTCATCTCAGTTGGAAATGCTCTCAGCTGCTAGAGTCAGAACACCCAATGACAGCAGCTTAAACAAACAAGGGGTTCTCTCAATAAATACAAATTCCAAGAAATCAGAGGCCACTTAGTGTATCCATCCCCATGGCCTCTACTAATCAGCTCTGTTAAAGGGACAGATGACCCCCAAAATCTCAGTGGCCTTCAACAACAATATGCATGACTCACTCAGGGGACATACAGGTTGCAATTGGCTGTGGCCGTGCTCCCCCGTGACTTCATTCCAGGACCCAGACTGAAGGGCCATATCCCACGTGTGCAATCCCCCTTCTTCTGACAGAGGGGATCAGAGAGGCTGAGTCTGACTCATTGAGGGCGTCTGTTCAGACTATCAGCTCTCACATCTGCACACGTGCTTCTGCCCAGAGTTCCACGGCCGTGTCTGACAATGAAGAGTGGATGTGTGTGCCTCCTAGAGGGAGACTTTACAAGCCACACAGCAAGAACAGGGGTTATAATATTCTTATAGGGGATGGAGCAAACAGATGTGATCAGGAACATAATCTGCCACGTGGCCATTTTCCCTCAAGACCACAAGATGGCTGCTGTACTCTGGCCATCACGTCCCAATCCACAAAAACAGAAACAGGAAGGGAGAGAGTCGTACACAGTTTTCCCAGGAACCCCAAAGCAGTTTCATTTTTAGCTCATTGACCAGAACTGGATCACATGACCACTCCCGTCTGGAAGGTAGCGAAGAGAATGGTGGTTGAGTTAGCCATCCAACGGAGTTAGCTGACTGCCCTGCCTCCAAATTGCTTGTTATTGAGAAAGTATTCATCACCTTAATTGTTTAAGACAGTGGTCCCCAACCCCCGGGTTGTGGACCAGTACCGGTCCGTGGGCCATTTGGTACCGGTCCGCAGAGAAAGAATAAATAACTTACATTATTTCCGTTTTATTTATATTTAAGTCTGAACGATGTTTTATTTTTTAAAAAATGACCAGATTCCCTCTGTTACATCCATCTAAGACTCACTCTTGACGCTTGTCTCGGCCACGTGATACATTTATCCGTCCCACCCTAAAGGCCGGTTCGTGAAAATATTTTCTGACATTAAACCAGTTCGTGGCCCAAAAAAGGTTGGGGACCACTGGTTTAAGACATTTAAAGTTAAGATTTCTGCTACTTTACGCTGAAAAAAAAATTCTAATGGGTAAGAAATCCAAATCTTTAGCGCAGCCTACAAGATCTCAGGTGAATCCGTCTCACACCTGCCTTTCCTACCCACTCCCCTTCACGCCCCACTCTCCAGCCAGGCAGACCGCCACTCCTCCTTGTACACAGGCTTGGTCCCGAACGCTGCCCTCCACATTCCTCAAATGCCTGTATCATAGCCTCTACCCTGGCCTCAGGGCACAGCCCACACTGTGTGATTGTTTCTTCGTTCACCCTTTAATGTCTGCTTCCAGTAGAGCGCAGGTTCCGTGCAGACAGGAGCTATATCTTTACCACTATAACTCCAGCTCGTGTTCATTGCAGTGCCCGGCGCAGAGGAGGCAGGAGACAGTGAAGTATATACTGCACATGCCCATAACGAGAGAGAGAGAGAGAGAGAGAGAGAGAGAGAGAGCGCACCTATCGAGCTCCACGTCTCAGAGAAGAGTAAACCAGGGTAAGAAAGTAACTGCTTGCCCTGGCCGGTTGGCTCAGCGGTAGAGCATCGGCCTAGCGTGCGGAGGACCCGGGTTCGATTCTCGGCCAGGGCACACAGGAGAAGCGCCCATTTGCTTCTCCACCCCTCCGCCGCGCTTTCCTTTCTGTCTCTCTCTTCCCCTCTCGCAGCCAAGGCTCCATTGGAGCAAAGATGGCCCGGGCGCTGGGGATGGCTCTGTGGCCTCTGCCTCAGGCGCTAGAGTGGCTCTGGTCGCAACATGGCGACGCCCAGGATGGGCAGAGCATCGCCCCCTGGTGGGCAGAGCGTCGCCCCATGGTGGGCATGCCAGGTGTATCCTGGTTGGGCGCATGTGAGAGTCTGTCTGACTGTCTCTCCCTGTTTCCAGCTTCAGAAAAATGCAAAAAAATAAAATAAAATAAAATAAAATAAAAAAAAAGAAAAGAAAGTGCCCCCAGCATGGAAAACACCACCTTAGCTCCAGAACCCAGGTAATCTGCTCACCCACGTGCCAGTACTTCCTACCTGCCAGCTTGGCCTCTGTCTGCGTTTCCTAAGACCGCCACAATGGAGCCCCACACGCTGGGGGGCTTGAACAGCCAGCCGGACTTCGTTTTCTCACAGCTCTGAAGGCTGGAAATCTGAGATCAAAGTGTCAGCAGCACCGATTTCCTTTGAAGCTTCTCTTCCCGGCTTGTCGAGGGCTGTCTTCTCCTCCCTGTGTCTTCGCGTGGCTTTCCCTCCGAGCGTGTCTATGTCCTTAATCCCTTCTGATGAAGACATCAGTCCTACGGAATCGGTCCGTATGACTTCAGATGACCTTAATTACCTCTTTAAAGGGCCTATCTATAAAATACACCCACACTCCGAGGCCCGAGGGGTTAGGACTTCAATAGATAAATTTGGGGGACGGGGAGAACACAACTCAACCCCATGACCACCACCACTTGAATTTGTGATTTTTCAATGCAATTTCAGATACTCCATTTTGTGTTTTCCTGACATCAGGCTTGTGCCTCACGCAGGGCAGGAAGCCTGGCGTCCAGGCGAGTAAATCAGAAGGAAAACAGACTCCCTCCCCCCCGCCCCAGGGCTGTATCCCTGGGTGAACCCACTAGTCTAAACCCTAATTCCAAGTCCTGCCCTGGAGTCCTAGCAGGGACACATCCTGGTGGATTTAATGAGTTTTCTCTGATTTTTTAAACTTTCATTATCTTAAAATTTAAATCCCAGGATAATCTAATCGGACTGGACAGGTGCAGTTTCGGTATCGCCCAGTTGGCTCCCTTAGTCAGCAAATCCCACCACATGCTCGAGCACTGGTGGTTTGTCTTTACAAGGCCCTGGGCGCCAGCTCATACGACTTGAACCGGCTGGAGCTGATGAGAGAGAGGGGAGGTGACCTTAACGCCTCCACGCTGAAGGTCAACTAGACAAGGTCAAACACTGTCATTCAGCAGTGGCGAAGAGTCGTTAGTTAGTCCAGGCACTTCTAACCCCAAAGGAAGCCGCACGCCAGCCATCGGTCCCCGATGCGCTCTGCGAGAAGTAATTTAGTTTCGGCCCGGGAACATCATCTATCACATTTAAATTAATGCTGCTAATTTGGATTTTATTGGTTTTGTAGTTTGTTTGTGTTTCATTTATAAATTTGTTTTAGCTTTACAGCTATCTAAGAGCCGTCACCATCAGGCATTTATAAGTATTTTTATGTTTGTACTATCTAAGAAATGTTCATTTAAGTTTAGCATGAATATAAGATCATTTATGTTGACGCTGGGGCTCCCTGAGGAAAATGTTCCCATTCCAGGCCAAGTCTCTAACGCCCAGGCCTGAGGACTGCTGCAGCGCATGGCCCTGTCCCCCCTGGCGAGCCCTGGGAGAGAACTGCCCAGTGAGCTGAATGCAAGTGAGCGGGAGAGGGCAGTCCTTCCTGCTCGGTTTCTGATCTGGTTGGGGCCTCGTCCCCTTGATGAGTTTTCTGAAAGTCCAACGCACTGGAGATGCCTGATGTGACCTCCCCAGTCACACGTCTTAAAGAGTTCACCTTGTCCAAACCCTGATAGAGGCAGAACCATCGTCCACAGCTCACTGGGCCAGGGTTGGACAACCGTTCAGATATGGACCCATCAGCTTCTCTCTTCTGGGGTCACTGGACTCAATATATTGAGAGGTTGGGAAAATGAGTTATTAGAAGCCAAGCTGAAGGGTCCTGCAGACTCAGAGCAGAGGCCACCATTTGGGAAAGCTACCAGGGGCTGGGCACAGATGGATAAAAGAGTGGAGGACGCTGGTCCATGGTGAGACAGAAATGACACAGACCAGACAGATAAAGGAGGGGAGGACACCCGTCCATGGTGAGACAACCATGCAGTGGGTGGGAAGAGAGAGGCAGGCATGGCAGCCCACACAGCCTCTGAGAAGGGCCCCGGGGTGGCCTGAGCACCCTGCTGATCTCCCAGATCCCAGCTCAGGCCAGGCTACATGTTGTGATGTGCACCAATCCCCTTCCCACAAACTCCTCTGACTTGAGCTGGCCTGAGTGGGTTTCTGTCCCTGGCGACCAAAGTGTCCTTTCTGTGGCCGTCGGCTTGTCTCACAGATCTTCATTTCATTCCCTGCCCCTCCACACCAGCTTTCCCAGGAGACTTTTGAGGGCAAGGGCCACAAAAGAGGAAGGTCGGGAGAGGAATCGATATTCCTGAGTGCTTGAAAGGTAATCACCATCTTGAGTATTCAGTTCATATACATAAAACATGGGTGTTATTACATTTATTAAACAGTCCAAGAACCAGGACTCAGGGTGGTCAAGGAACTTATCCAAAGCCAATAGCAAGGAAGGGGCAGGAGATAAGAAATGATGGATGATAGAAAGTGATAGGAGGTAAGAAGTGATGGGAGACAGGAAGTGATGGGAACTAGGAGGTGATGGGAGACAGGAAGTGATGGGAACTAGGAGGTGATGGGAGAGGGGAAGTGATGAGAGACAGGAAGTGATGGGAACTAGGAGGTGATGGGAGACGGGAAGTGATGGGAGACAGGAAGTGATGGGAGACGGGAAGTGATGGGAGATAGGAAATGCTGGGAGATAGGAAGTCATAGGAAACAGAAAGTAATGGGAGACTGGAAATGATGGGAGACAGTCTATCTGATCTCACAGATTATTCATTTACCATAACATTTAACTTCCTTTAGAGGGGAGGAATTGGGGGCCAGATACAAAACTCTGAATGCCACCCATGCTTAATCAGTGTTCTTTGCTGACCATCCCCAGACAGAGGTGGGAATGTGCCCTCAACTGGCACCAGCCACCTTGGGAAATAGTTAAGACGGAGACAATAGAGTGGTGAAGATCCTGGGCTCAAATCCTGACTCTATTACTTACTCACTGTTTCAGCGACACTATCCTGGGCCCCAGTTTCTTCATATATAAACTGGAACTAAGAATAGACTATCGCCCTGGGCTGTTGGGAAGAGTAAATATGGGGATGTGTGCAGAAGTGCCGGACCTCTGTCTGAGAAGCCAGTAAGGAGTGCCCAGAGCTCCTCACCGACTTCTCAGAAGGCTGACGCTGGCACTGAACGTGAACCCGAGGTCCCACCAGTCTCACTCGTTCCCAAAACTTCTCCTGCAGCAGAATTTCCCCAAATTATCAGAGACTGTTTTTTTTTTTTTTTTTTTTTTTTTTTCATTTTTCTGAAGCTGGAAACGGGGAGAGACAGTCAGACAGACTCCCGCATGCGCCCGACCGGGATCCATCCGGCACGCCCACCAGGGGCGACGCTCTGCCCACCAGGGGGCGATGCTCTGCCCATCCTGGGCGTCGCCATATTGCGACCAGAGCCACTCTAGCGCCTGGGGCAGAGGCCAAGGAGCCATCCCCAGCGCCCGGGCCATCTTTGCTCCAATGGAGCCTTGGCTGCGGGAGGGGAAGAGAGAGACAGAGAGGAAAGTGCGGCGGAGGGGTGGAGAAGCAAATGGGCGCTTCTCCTGTGTGCCCTGGCCGGGAATCGAACCCGGGTCCTCCGCATGCTAGGCCGATGCTCTACCGCTGAGCCAACCGGCCAGGGCCAGAGACTGGTTTTTAACATGAATAACCTGAGATGAACTTTCTTTACAGCAGCAACTGCTTCAAACCGGCCCAAACTGATCAGGCCTGAGGATTTTCCATTAGCCAGAAGTTAAGGCAGTGCATCTTCCAATATCTCAATGAAAAGGGCATCTGTTTTGCAAAGGTAGGAGGTGTTGACTTGATTCTAGTGAGCAAGTCCATAAGACAGAGCGTCCCTGGGGGACAGCACCCCTCTCTGCATATCTGCTGGGGTCTGGTTCCTTCCCTGGACTTAAACCTGCCACCCAAAGCTGGCAGTGAAGCGGGCACTCTGCACCCCTCAAGGTGCTGACTGCCACAGAGGACAGCGTGGCAAACCACTCACATGTCCACGTGGAGCTGACGGCCTCCATGGGCCTGAGAGACAGGGAACTCGTCTGCCCATCCTCATCACCGTCATCGCTGTCATCACCTCTGCTACCGCGTGGAGCTCCAAAGGGCAGAGACTTGGGTCTGTCCACTGATGCCTTCCCAGTACCTACGACAGTGCCTGGCGGGTAGACTGATGCATAGATGGTCCCATTCATTGCCCCACCCTGTACCCACACCATGTCCTTTGTCACACAACTAAAGAGGCAGATCTCACTGTCCCTTCCCCAGGGAACCTGGGCCTGCTTGGTGACGTGCTTGTTTCAGCAGAATGGAGCAGAAAGGACGGTGCTCCATTCTGAATCTGGACCTCAAAAGGCTTTACGTGTTTCCATTTCTCTTCCTCTCTGCCGTCACCATGACAAGGACGCGTGTCTGCTTATCTCAGAATAAAGATGAGAGCCGTGGGGGCAATGCCCAGCTGCCTTGGCTCGTCCAGCTGAGGTCATCCAAGGTCAGCCAACAGACTGGACCTACACGTGAACCCAGGCAAGCTGCATGACCCCCAGCCGACCCACAGGCCCGGGAGCCACACTACCGCTGGCTGTTTTAAGCCACCAAGTTTCGGGGTCATTTGTTACACAACATTAAGAAAGAAATCACTGATATACTGAGATATCTGCATAAATTGATGGAAATAATCCATCAAGTGCTATTAAATATGGAATAAATACTAAGCACCTGGTTAAATAATTTACATACATTATGGCTCCTGGCTCGATTTGAAATGTTGATATTTTGTTCATCATGAAGTTTGTTTTATGAATTTTTATTTGTTTTAAGTATTGCATTAATATATAAATATTATTTATCTTGATTACTGAGTGGTTGTTTTTTGGGGTTGGTGTTTTTTTTGGTGCCTCCTTAAATTTGGTGCCACTCAGTCACCTCACCGTATTCTCAGCCCTGATTATCCCATTTATTGTTTATAAAAATAAATCTATAAAAAAAAAATGTGCGGGCCAGATGAAGCTGGAATAATTTGAACAACACAATAAATAATGCAGAATTGGATTATAACTCAAAGCACAAAGTAAATACCCATGAGTCCATATTGGTGTGAATAAATAATTGAATAAATAAATAGCATGGGAAATGGACAGATATCCCATACAGAAGAACTCCACATAATTTATTTAGATACTCCCCATCAAGGAAGGGGCACATCAACCCCCACTCCTTAAATGTGCGCTGACAAAGTGACTTCCTTCCGCAGACTACAGCAGAGAGGAAGGGAGGAAGAAACGGAATTTAAACAATGGAGAAGCCTGAGACAAACACACCTCAGCCAGGTGATGAAGGTCAACATGAGCAGTGACAGTCATGCTGATAGCTGGTCCCCCGGATGTGATGAGAACAGGGCTCCTCCCCAAACCCCGACCTCAGTCTAACCACAAGAAACACATCAGACAAACCCCAGCTGACGGACAGTCTGTGAGATACCTGATCAGCCTCCTCCCCCCCCAGAACTGTCCAGGTCATAAAAAACAAGGAGAGTCTGAAAAACCGTCACGGTGAGGACACGATGAGTAAGTGCAATGCGGCGTCCTGGCAGGAATCCTGGAACAGAAAATGGGCACGCGGTAAAAACTAAGAAAACTCTAATAAAGCACGGGCTTTCGTCGGGAACACGCATCGATATCGGTACATTAACTGTGACAAATGGGCCCCAGGGATGCAAAATTGTCCACATCGGGGAAAGCTGGGTGCAGGGTGAATGGGAGCTCGCTGTACCGTCTTTGCAGCTTTTCCGTAAATCTAAAAATTAGTCTAAATAAAACAAATGATTTGCTAAAAGCGAGTCAATAAATAATCCGAGGCCTTAGAGAGATTAAGTCAACTGCCCGAGGTCATGGAGCTAATAAATGACAAAGCTGAGATTCCAATCCAGGACCCCGTTTAAACCAGCACCCTACAGCTCACCTACTCACACCGTGACACCGGTCCACAGGACAGAACTAACAAAGGGAGGGACGGAGAGGGAAGGAAGGGAGGAAGAAGGGAGGAAGAAATGAGGAGAGAAGAAAGGCGGGAAGGAGAGCGAGAGCGGAGAGGGGGGGGAGAGAGAGATCAGTGCCGTATATTTGCCATGGTTTCGCCTTTGATGAGACTGGCCATCCGACATGCCTCTTCTCCTCTCCTCCTAGATGCATATTCAGCAGCTTTCAGCCTCGCCACGGGCTCCTCCGCCAGCTGTGCTCGCCCTCCCGCACACCACCGTGAAATCAATAGCACACATCCATCATTCTATCTCCACCACTTAGCAGGAGCGAAAAAAAAATAAACTTTGCCGAAGTACCCTCCACCGGACGAGACGTGTCACCCCATTGCCCCCGCGCACATCCATCTCGCATACGATTGTTTAAGTGGTTTGGGGTCCTGTGAAATTGGAGATTTATTCCTGCCTCCCTTACGTTTTATTAGGGAAGGTTTATCATCAATATGAAACTTTAATTCCCCCAAAGCCGTGGATTAATAGACTCATAAACTCTAATACCTGGTGCTTTGTGCCCTTCATGCAAGACGTAGTCCACACAGTTGGGGGGGGGGGAGACAACTCGGTTCAGTGTTCTGGTCTCCCCCACCCTGCAACTCTGAGGCCTCCGGGGACACCATTACATTCACCTTGATAAAGCATCATAATGTAGTTAGGAAGATCAACACTGGAATCAGACCAATAAGGGTTCGAATCCTAGCTGCCTCGCTTACTAGCTGTGCAACTCCAGGCTCGTCGCTTTACCTCTCTGAGCTTCAGCTTCTTCATCTATAAAATGGGGATAAAATTGGAACCTATCTCACGTGCTTATGGTGTGTGGGTGCATGCGCATGTGTGCGTGTGCATGTGTGTGTGTGTGTAAGTGAGAGACAGAGAGAATGAGAGAGGACCAAATGAAAACAAAAACCTTTTACATGGCAAGGAAAATAAAGGTTCTCTGCAGAGAAAACAGAGCAAAGAGACCAGAAGCCCCCCCTCCTCTCCGCTTCACACCTGTCCTTAAGCCAGAGGACCGAAGCTATCACAGCGTGTTTGTGTTCAGTCCGTGCCATCGTTTAAAATGCCGCTCCTGCTGCTTCTGGTGACAAGAACTGCCTGTCTTTTCTTCCAAAGAAAACTTAGGAGGCCAGGGCTTAGGCTGAGCTCTCCGTGACTTTCTAATTCCCTGGAGGACGATTCGGGACACCGACCCGCACTGCTTTCCCACTGCAGACTGCGGCCTGTGGAGGCTCTCTCGCCTTCCACAGACCTCCTCTTTTAGAGCAATGACTTAAGTGAGACCGCCAAGGAAAGTCGTATGGATCATACAACCTGCGGGACTCAGACAGCAGTCATGACAACTAACTTTCTCAACCAGGGGCATGGCAATGTCTGGAGACATTTTTGGTTGTCAAGACTAGGGGTGCTACTGCCACCTAGTGGGTGGAGGCCATGAATGCTGTGCAGCTTCCTGCAGAATGCATGATAGACCTCCCCCCACACACACACCCACACACACACACACAAGAAAGAATTATTTAGCCAGAGATGTCAGAGGTGCCGAGGTTGATAGACTCTGATTTACGTAGATTATGTATTATGGGCCAGGCTGTGTTCTAAGAGCTTTGCATGTAGTAGCTCCTTGCCCACTGTATTAAGGTTCTCCAGAGAAACAGAACCAATGAGAGCTGGATAGACAGACAGACAGACAGACACAGACAGGGAGACAGAGAAAGAGAGAGGGATTTATAAGAGTTGGCGCCATGTAATTATGGAGGCTGCTAAGTCCAAAGTCTGCAGGTTGGCGTGTAGCACAGGAAACCCAGGGAGAGCTGAGCTGACGCTCCCGTCCAGAGGCCAGCAGGCAGGGAGAGCCGCTGCTGCAGATTAAGTTACTCAAGGAAGGCTGGGCTTTTGTTCTATTCAGGCCTTCGGCTGATTGGGTGAGGCCCACCACCAATGGAGGGCAATCTGCTTTACTCGAGTCTGCTGACTTCAATGTCAATCTCATTCCAAAACACCCTTGCCAAAAAACGCAGAATAGTGTTTGACTGACTGTATAGGAAGCGGATGGCCCAGCCAAGCTGACACATAAAATTAACTACCACACTCACCTGCAAAGGAGATCACCACTATCATCAACTTCAGCAGCTTGAATTGCCCGCCCCAATTCTTCACCTTCCCCCTGGCTTCTCTTTGGGCAGACTGTTATTCACCGTCCCGTGAGTCTGGACTTAACCACAGCTAATGGCACTTGGTCCAGAGTGACAACATGCTGGTTCCAAGGCTGTACCCTGAGAGACCCCACAGGTTTCTGCTTCCCCTTAGCCCCCTGCCAGCTCCTTGTGAACAGGAGGCCCCGTCTATCCCACTGACCCCAGAAGAATGAGACACAAGGCACGGGTCCATCCCGCTGACTCAGACCTGCAGTACGAGGCAGTCATCCCAGCCGAACCTAGTCAAGATCAGCTGAGCCCCAGGAAACCCGCAGCTGTGCGCAATAGTGAGTAACTGTCATGTAAATACACCGAGTTCTGGGATGGTCTGTTCTGCTGCAACCCCTGAACAATGGGACTCACTTTGGCAATGAGGAAACTGAGGAACAGAGGTTTCATAGCCTGTTGGTTCCCCCTCTACCCACTCTGTGCCAGACCATGTTCTGGGCGCTTCCACTCATTTGATTATCATGCAACTTTACAATGATCCTGACAAGCGGGTATTTTAGGCCCATTCTGCAGAGAAGGCAATGGAACATCAGAAGTTTCCAGGGGTCCACCCTGGGAAATATGGAGCTGAGCTTTGAACACAGGTGTACCTGTGCCCTGACACCATGTGGCCACCTGCTAACAGAAAAGGAACTAAATGACTGACAACCTTCTGATTCAAGAGACACTCAACGAGGCTATGACCCAGGCTACTGGGTGCACCAGGGACACCTCCCACCCACTCACTTACCCCCTCTGCTGAGCCCCGTCAACCTTCCTCCAAAACCCTCTCTCGGGTTTTCCATCCCGAGATGCAGGCATCCACCTGGCCCTGAACTCACAGCAGCTACCGTGTCTGCCCTCCTGGCATCCCCACTTACCCCTTCAACACATGGAGTGGGCAAGAGTGACAGCCACGGTGATTACTGAAGGCACAGTGATTATTAATGATGCCCGTCCCCTGGAGACTGGGAGAACTCCCGAGGGCCCCACTGGTCTTACAGCCGCTGGGGTGGAATCCTGCCCAGCGGTGTCTCAGATGAGACCTCCGTCGTAACCAATACCGTGCTGACAGTCTGTTCCATTCAGAAGCAGAGGACCCAGCTAAGCCCCGCCCAGGCTCGGGACCCACAGACACTGTAAGATGCTAAATGTATATGTATTAAGGTGCTGAGTTTGTGCACTGTTATTATGTAGCAACAGGGCTACATACTGAGCCGGGCTGCCACCTCCATTTCTCTCCCACCCTGGTGGGAGCCCTGCTCATGGAAATACGTCGTTACTTTCCTGGTGCTGCATGACAAAAACGCCGCAAACCAGATGGCCCAAAACGTCAGAAGTTCACGCTCTTACAGTTCTGCATGGCAGAAGTCGAGAATCAAGGTGTCGGCAAGGCCACACCTTCTCCAGGAAAGACTCTTTCTCGCCTCTCCTGTCTCCTGGCGGCTCCCAGCAACCCTTAGAGTTCCTTGGCTTGTGGATGCATCACTCCGCTCTCTGCCTTCATTTCCATGTGGCCCTTTCCTGTGTGTGTGTCTGGGTCCAAATTTCCTCTTCTTCTAAGGACACCGGTCATGGGCTGAGGGCCCACTCTAAGGCTCTATGACCTCATCTGAAGTTGATTATACCGGCAGTGACCTTATTTCCAGATAAGTCACATTCACAGATACCGAGGATTAGGACTTCAATATATCATTTGGGGGGGATGGGAGGACAAAACTCAACCCACAGCGGATGCTGTCTTCACACCTGGCACACACCATTGTGTGGCTCTCTCTGCCGGCTCCTACGCATGCTGTTCACTCCGATTCCCACCCATTCTAGGCTCAGCCACACGTTTGCTAAGCACCCACACATGCTGCCACCGATAGACAAACTGAGGGGACCAGAACCAGGAAAACCGCTGCTGGGACGGAGCTCATGTTCTGCCTGGGGCGGGGGAGGGGAGCCACGACAGTCAATGCCAGCATGTCAAAGTGACCATTTCTAACCACGGCAAATAGTACGAATAACAACACAGCTGCTGTGGTACCAACGGTCACAGGGACAGTGGCGGCAGCCGACGGTGCTTCCTGTGTGCCCGGAGTCGTTCTAAACACTGCGTGTGAATCCACACTCTCCATCCTCACTGCGACTTTATGGCATCGCCGCTTAAAAAATCTCATTTCAGAGGTGGGGAAACTGAGGCACAGAGAGTCTGCACACAACAAAAGGCAAAGCCAGGATCTAAAACCCAGGTGGTTGAGCTTCAGGGACCCAAACAAAGAAGCCAGACGGCTGTGGCAGGTCACGGGGGGGGGAGGGGGGCTGTAAATGGAAGATGTGATGATGGTAAAGTGATCCTTCGTGGGGGAAGGGCTTGGAGCTGCCCCCTCCCGAGGCCAGCAGCTCTGGAATACCCAGCAGCCAGCACACTAAGAAAGAGGGGTCCTAGTGCTCAACGCTGCCTCGGCCCAGGGACGCTGAACGCACCCCGGCTTCCTTCTGCAGCAGCTTCTCCGTCCTACAGCGCGCCCGCCCCGTGCACGCTCAGGCCGGCCCCACTGCCCGGGGTGATTAATAGTTTTAATTTATCATTAACTTCCAGGGAGCTGCGCGAGGCTGGCGACGCCTCCGGAGCAGCGTGTGAGTAATCAGTGGCGGAGCAGAAGCCCCTGCAGACTTATTTATATTCATTTTGCACTGGGGACACTCCTAATTTGTTTGTTTTTCTCTGGTCTGGCTTCACCTACTTGGACTTGGATGACTGGACTTGGATGGTTCAGGGACCGGAGGGGGAGGGAGGAAAGGCAGAGTCCAGGGGGGCAGAGAAGGACAGACTGGATATGCTGGACAGGGGCTCTGTGAGAAGCGTGTGTCCACTCTAACTCCCCCTGCCTACTGACCGCCGGCATCTTATCCACCTGGATACGCCCCAAGTGCATCGCCGATGTAGGCGCCATGCTGAGCTCTGGGCGCCGGAGCCGAGAGGGTTTCGGGGGCCCCTGCCTTCAGAGGGTCCCCAGCACGCTGGGGGACATGGTGCATTAATGATTCAAAGCCAGGTCGACAGGCAAGTGCCGCATGGAACCGTCTGGGCTCAAAGACAAGGCAGGGCTCCTCCTTCTCCTTCTTCTTGGGGGTTTCGGGGTTCGGGACTCCCAGAGCCAGTCTGAAGTTCAGTCAACATCTCCCCCTTCCCCAGCTGGAACAGGGGAGGGTTCAGAGCTGGGAGGGTGCGAAGAGGTCTCCAGCACACAGAAAGTGATGCCGTGCTGTGCTGTGCTGGCAGAGGGAGGCTCCTGCCCTTCCAGATACATACTCAGACCCTGGACCGCATTCCGAGAAGAATGCACCAGACGCCTCCACAAGGAACCTCCACCTGGTCCCCTAGAAGCTGGGGCCTTCAAACGTGTGCTGGGGTGGGTTTTTCTTCCCTCTCACTCTTCCTATAAGAAGGCCTTTTGTCCTTAAACACAGGGCTGTAAAGGAGGCAGGTACCATTCCTGCAGAAGTAGACACAGGAGCCCATGCTGGGGTGGGGGTAGGGGGGTGGGTGACATGTAGCACAGTCCCTAGGTCCTGTGGTGTGTCGACTTTTCCCAAAAGCTAGACCACTGTGAGGGCCAGAGGGGCGGCAGGAGTGAGGGCCCAGGTCAGGGTCTGCCCACCCACAGAGATTACCCCGACAATCTGAAATGAGAGACAGAACATTCCCTGAATCCTATGAGTGGCAATGCAGGGGGGAAAGACCCCAGGCTCTGAACAAGGCACATCAAGGCTAAGGTCAACGGCTTCTGCCACTGAGAGTCAGAATTACTCCAATGACCCCTGGCTTAAATGTGAAGCTGATAAATTCCAGGTTCTTATTATGGGATGGTGAAGGGTGAAGGGGGACACAATGTTTATACAATCTACAAGGTCAATTCCTCATTTCTTCTCTATCTGTAACAGCTTGGTTGAGACATAATTCACACACCATGCAATCTACCCATTTACATGTATGCCTCAATGGTTTCTAGTATATTCACAGAGTTGTGGAACCAACAACACAAATCAATCTTAGATCACTGTCATCATCCCCAAAAGAAACCCTGTACCCTTAGCTGTCACCTCCCCCGCACCCCATCATCCCCAGCCCCTGGCAGCCACTAATTTACTTGCTGTCTCTATTGTTTTGTCCAGCCTGGACATTTCATAGAAATGGCCTCCATTCTCCTCTGCTGGGGGGTCAGCGTGAGCCCTGCAGCCAGAACATCGGCTGTGCCCCAGCTCCAACCTTGTCGTCACTCCTTCCTCCTAAGCGTCAGCATCCTCGTTGGACCACGAGGCCAATCATTGTTCTTTACTCATGTAACAGGGAGGGTAAAACAAGTTAACACCTCCCATGGCGTCTGCACTCAGGAACACTCAGCAGTGGGAGATGGTGCACCCGCTGTGTTCACACGCCTGGCGTACCTGCCCTGTGCGCGCCTGGCGCACCCGCCATGAGCGCATGTGCGCGCCTGGCGTACCTGCCCTGTGCGCGCCTGGTGCACCCGCCATGAGCACGTGTGCGCGCCTGACGCACCCGCCCTGTGCACGCCTGGCGCACCCGCCATGAGCGCATGTGCCCGCCTGGTGCACTCGCCATGAGCGCATGTGCGCGCCTGGCTGGCCTGGCAGAGGCTGCGCAGCGACCTCCCTCTCGAAGATAACAGATACGACTCTGGGGTTCCGGGCAGATAAACGGTGACCACGCACATGGAGGGCTTAACCCAGACTCTGTTCAACAAATGGGAGCATCTACAGGATCACTGAGGTGAACAGTGAGTCTGGCCAAACTTGCAGTCGTAATGGTCAGGACCGTTGGCCTCGCAGCAGGAAACTGGCTCTCAGTGTCCCGAAGACAAAAGCCGAGGGCGACCCGTCCTCTGGGAGCTGGGGCCAGGCGGGGCGGGCACTTCTGAGCAGAGTCAGAGGCCTCGCAGGCAGGCTGGTGACAGGCTGGGTGGCTGTCAGTCCTGGGAGGCTGCACGCTGTGTGCTCCTCCAGGCTTCAGGCCCCGGGCCCCGGGCCAGGATGGGAGTAATCTGGTTCCATGCTCCAGGGATGCTGCTGCTCTTGGCAGGGCCGCAAATTGAGTTTGAGATGAGTTATCCAGAGCCAAGCCGCTTGTGCTGTGAGCGCGGGGCCTGCTGGCAGGTCTGCTCCAATGCCGCCCCCTCTGGACCGGAGGGAGGGACAGGGGAGGCAGCTCCAACCCAGCCCCCGGGGGGAACGAGCAAGCCAGCTTCTCACGCCATGACGGGGAGGGGACATGGCTGACCCCCTCCAGAGAAGGGAGGAGGTCATTTCTATGAGCCATCCAGAAGCGGCAAACCCAGAGACAGAAAGCAGATTATTATTATTACGAATGTACGTGATAACACTAAGCAGACTCACGCGCACCGAGGGTGTAGGGATTGGGGGGCTGATAGCTACAAGGTACTTGTTTCTTCAAGGGGTGATGACATTGTTCTAAAATTGATTGGGGTGATGGTTACACAACTTGAATATACTTCAAGCCATTGACTTGTCCACTTTAACTGGGTGAATTATATGGTATGTGAATTATATCTCAACAAAGTTGTTACCGAAAAAGAGAGAGAGAGAGGGAGTTGGTGGGGGAACAGCGACTTCGCATGGGCATGACTCTCCACAGAGCCAGAGGTCTTCTCAGATCCCCGTGTAAGAACAGAAAGCAGGTAAGATATAGGAGAGGAAACTGCAGCACAGAGAGATTAATTCTCCTGCCCGAAATCACACAGCGGCAAACGGCAGCCCTCCCCAGCCTGCCTGGGTCCACGGCCTGCCCTCTTCACCGCTGGGCTGCATCCTCCCCAACTAATAAGCCACTTGTACACTTGCTTCGGGCACCAGGAAAGAAGGAGAAACATTTTAGGAGAGATGTGTGTATTTGGCGCCACTAAACGGAACCATCGAAGCCAGCGTCGTGGGCAAGAACAGAACTTCGGGGCCCGCTCCGTGGCGGGGACTCCATCTTTCCCGGGTCCAGGTTTCTCCAGGCCTTACTCCGGCTCGGCATCTGCGCCCTGGTCTCCCTGCTCTGCCTATTTCTCGGGGTCCCCCTCGAGGCAGGAGAGTCTGGAGCTGACAGAAGGGGGTCTGATAAAGATCGGGCCCACAGGGACAGGCTCTGGCGCGCTGCCGTCCCCACGACGTCTGCAGAGAGGCTATAACTCAATAGAGAATTCTCTTAATGTGGTTGCTGCCTGCTCGGGCCGCCTCAGCTCCCCGTCTAACCGCTGTGGAAATAACCGGGGCTGGAGGCTACTGGGTCTGATTGCATTCTCTCCCCTCCCGCTGCCCGGGAGACGTGGGCTTCGCCCGGCCTCTGCTGCCACCTACAGCAGCTGCGACAAAAGGCAGGTCTCCAGCCAGCCCTGGAGAAACAGAGTGGGGTGCTTCGGGGGAGAAACGGGGCACCAGGGGACCAAAGCGCAGCTTCTCCCCAGCCCCTCAGGCCCGGCTGGGGACAAATACTCAGGGCCTTCTCCCCACACACCCCCCCATGGAGTGGCCCCATCTACTGGGACACCCCAAAGGGAAGGGAGGACCAGCTCTTATTCCCCTGGGCTGAAGTGCATCCAGACCTGTCCTCTTGCCCTGAGGATGTCTGACCCCTCTGCCCACATCTGCTGCCTTTTATGTAGCATCTCCTTCACCACCCCCCGTCCCCTAGAGGCCCCCCTCCATGCCCTCCCCGGGCTTACCTAAGCCCACAGCCCACTCTGCTGACCTCACGGCTCAGTCTGCACTGCAGCTGCTCGCCGGCCTGTCTCCCCCGGGAACAACGGCAACCAGACTCCCGTTCACTGGGTGCACTGTGTTCAGAGACCTGCGTGCACCGTCTCAGTTGCTATCTCAGCAGCGTGGGAGGGCGGTGCTACAGTCGCCCTCCGTTCACAGATGAGAAACTGAGGCTCTGAGGGGTTAGGGACTCAGCCAAAGCCAGCTGCAGCTTGGATTCAGCCCCATCTGCCTCCAGAGAGGATTCGCCTTGCCTCCCCTCCGCCCCTCGCTTGATAAATGGGGTGACCCTATAGTTCATGGGCTATTGACTGATTTAGAAACTTGGGGCCCTTTACGGCCGGGAAATGGATAATCATGTTTTCTCTTACGAGGCTCATGAAAGGTTGAAAGCGATTGTGGCAAACAACATTAAAAATTATGATGTCTGGTCATGGACAAACACCGCCGGGCTGTAATTCCTCTTAGTCATCCACGCCTTGTCCTTACCATCTGTTTCTCGGGGAGCCGGGGAGAATGAGGGGTAAAGTGGGCAAACATCACAATCCTAAGGGCAGCTTCTAACCACAGAGTGCAGGTTGACAGTAGGGAGACCAGGAAGCCTGTAAGTCACCTGCGTGAGGAAGCCACCATCCCGGGAGCGCATGGAGGCAGAGGCGACAGGGTCAGATGCTGGCAGGACCAGCCTGCCCTGCTGGGACCGGGCCCGAGGCGCCCAGAACCGAGGCCCACAGGTGAGAGACACTGGCCGGCCGAGGAGATCGTGTCTGGGGCGAGGGTCGGAAGAACCAGGGGGAAGCTGCAGATCCGCCTACAAACATCTGCAGGGTGGATACTAGCGATAGAGCAGACCTAATCTTTCTCCCGGAGGGCGGATTCAGGATGAATTTGAGCAGGGGTCGGGAACCTATGGCTCGCGAGCCAGATGTGGCTCTTTTGATGGCTGCCTCTGGCTCGCAGACAAATCTTTAATAAAAAAAAATAATAGCCCTGGCCGGTTGGCTCAGCGGTAGAGCGTCGGCCTGGCATGCGGGGGACCCAGGTTCGATTCCCAGCCAGGGCACATAGGAGAAGCGCCCATTTGCTTCTCCACCCCCACCCTCTCCTTCCTCTCTGTCTCTCTCTTCCCCTCCCGCAGCGAGGCTCCATTGGAGCAACGATGGCCCGGGCACTGGGGATGGCTCCTCGGCCTCTGCCCCAGGCGCTAGAGTGGCTCTGGTCGCAACAGAGCAACGCCCTGGAGGGGCAGAGCATCGCCCCCTGGTGGGCGTGCCGGGTGGATCCCGGTCAGGCGCATGCGGGAGTCTGTCTGACTATCTCTCCCCATTTCCAGCTTCAGAAAAATACAAAAAAAAAGAAAAAAATAATAACATTAAAAATATAAAACATTCTCACGTATTACAATCCATTCATTTCCTACAGCTCATGTTCATGGTTGCGGGTGGCTGGAGACAATCACAGCTGTCCTCCGGGACAACACCAAATTTTTATTGGATAATGCGTAAGGTACATGGGTCGTTGTATGGCTCTCACGGAATTACATTTTAAAATATGTGGCGTTCATGGCTCTCTCAGCCAAAAAGGTTCCCGACCCCTGAATTTGAGGATAGGAAGAGGAATAAGGGAGACAGCAAAAGAAGGAGGCCTGGCACATTGTAGGCACACAATCAATATTTTCTGAATGAAGGGATGAAATGTTCAGTGGCCATTTGAAGCACAGATTTTGAAGTCAGAAACCCTGGTTCAAATATTTGTCTTGCCTTTTATAACTACAAGGCCTTGGTCAAGTAATCTAGTCTCTCTAAGTCTCTGTGTGTCCCTCTGTAAAATGGGGGTGAAAGGGACAATGAAGAGTTAACTTTCTAATCGGGGCCTGAATGAGTGGCAGGTTACATTAGCGAGCAGTGTGGGGTGAGAAACTGAGACCTGGGCAGGGAGAGTCCAGCAAGGGGGCAGGAGGGCGATGCCATTGGTGACCGAGGCTGGCCACTTCTCTGGGGTTTTCTACCAAAGTAAGGTGAAGATTTGAGCTTCTCCTCCATGCACAGCACTGGACCCAGGCCCTGAGGGGTTACAAACATGAAACGTGGCCGGATTCTGCCCTCGGAGGGCGTATGGTCCTAGAACAGAAGCTGGAACAAAACCGCAATGGCAGGAGACAGAACAGACTGGGCTGCCAGCATCAGGGTCAGCTGGGATGCTGTGGCAAGTCCGAGCCCCGGGCCCCCGCAAAGACCCCATGAACCAGGGGCTCAGAACTCAGAAGGTGAGTTCTGAAAACTGCATTTCATCAAGATGCCCAGGAGCCAATTACACACACCGCCACTGGGAACCACTGACACAGCACTTCTGAGAAAGACGCATCAGCAGACCCACGGTGGCCAGGGGCTTCGTGGGAGAGGGACTCTGGAGCCCAGCTTACGAACACAGAGGTGACAACAGGTGGCAGAAAGCAAGGAACAAGGCAGAGGGTGAGGAACATGAGACCCAGAGGCGAAGTCCCATCTCCTGCTAGAATAAAGTGCATCATACATGGGATCACTTGTCAGAGATTACTGCTGGCAGGAAAGAGAAGACCAGGTTGAATGTGTGTCCACCTCCCACATGGGATCACTTGTCAGAGATTACTGCTGGCAGGAAAGAGAATACCAGGTTGAATGTGTGACTGCCCCCCTCCCACATGGGATCACTTGTCAGAGATTACTGCTGGCAGGAAAGAGAATACAGGTTGAATGTGTGACTGCCCCCCTCCCACATGCACCCACTTCTCCCCAGGCCCACCGCCGGCAGCCTGGACCAAGGTACCATCATCTCTTGCTTGAACAACAGTCCCCGTTCCTAAACGATCTCCTGGCCCTTTTGTGTCCTCACAACAGCCACTGTGATCTCTAAAAACACACGTTAAACAAACTGAGCAATGACCAACACTCACCCATTACCACCACCAATTAAATTTTCCCGACCTCTGTTCTTAGAATGAGATCCAATCCCCCCGACAAGACCTTTAGCGTCCTCCAGGGCCTGGCCCTTGTCCGTGCTCACTCACGCAAGCTACTCTGCGCTCCTCTCTAGTCTTCAAAAATGTCACCTCCCCAGGGACATTTTCCTCAATAACCAGCCTACCTAAGGCACCTTCCCCCCTGACCTTCTGTTACATCACCCTATTTCTCTTGGGGCAATTATCAGAATCGGTCAACTCTCTCTCTCTCGCCTACAGTTGCTTCTTTACGTCTCTCCATCCAGATTGTAAGTCCCGGGAGAGGGGCAGGACAGGCAATGTCTCAGTCACCAATAAACTCCAGGCACCTGGAATACACGGTGCATCGGTGAGGCTCAACAAACACTTTTTGAATCCGTTAAAAAAAACTGCATCAGTTGCAGGAAGCCTTGAATGCCGAGCAAAAGTGTAGGAAGATTTGCCGAGAACTTCACAGCGAGGGCAAAGCCCCGCGCACGGTGAAGGAGGCATCTGTGTTATCTGAGAAAAATCCCCGGAGGACTTCAAAGATAATAATAGCAAAGTAAATTTCAAGAGTGGCTCTAAATTCACCAACCCCCCGTGCAAGCTGAAAATTACCATCCCAGCTGGTGGAAATGTCAATTCAAACCTCATTTATAAAACCATTTCAGGCTCTGATTGCCAAATTATTATTTCATATGAGAAAGAGCATTGTCTGGATAAAAAGTGATGGCAAAAGTGAAAAATTCAATTTACTCAACATCCCGCTCCACCTCCCCCCCTCCCAAAAAATATAATTTAACATTAAAAGTTACTCCAGATAATTGCAGATATAAATATCACTTAGTGCAGATGTTGTGTATAAAATGTAATTATTACTCATGGAAAATCAATGGTGGCAAATGATAAAATCCATGATCTGGGTCTTTCTACTGAGCAGAAATGTCTGAACGCCTAGCTGTGGTTTATGCACTTTTTAATTGAAAATGATCTCCGACTAAAAATGAGTCACAATGTGGGGATGGAGCGGCCAGTTGCAAATACAGACGTAATAACCACCAAACTCTCTGGCAACGCAGAGAGCTCCAAGCAGGAACCATTCCTCCTCCCGAAAAAGCCATCCCCTGTTACCTCCCACCCGATTACTGAATGCGTGCCCTGCGCAGACCCTGCGCTCAACAGCTGTAAACATGAGAGACACGGTTCTTCCTGACCAACAAGGGCGAACGAACGAGTCAACGAGATAATGACAGATCGATCGTGACACCTAAGATGACGGAAGTAAACACGATGCCGGAGTGCAGTGTGAACAGAGAGGCCACGTAGGTGGGGAGACCTTGCAAAGGCAGGGACATCGAAGACCAGGCCGAACAGTGAGAAGGAGCCGGACATGGGGAGGCGGGAAAACAGAGTGAGCAAAGGCAACTGAGGGAGCCAGGAGACGATCAGTACAGTTGGGGCATAACGAACAAGGGGTGGACACAGCGGCGTCAGTCTGGGATCACAGTTGTTATTTGGGGTTTTCCATCACCTTGAGTCACCATCTTCATCTGTGGGGCTCCTCAGTTGGTCTGCCCAAGACGCCCACCGAGCAAAAGCTACTGGATACCCACAATGAAATGAATGTTTATGGTCCCCCAAAATTCGTATGTTGGAAACCTAACCCCGGTGGTGATGGTATTAGGAGGCGGGGCCTTCGAGAAGTGATTAGGTCATGTGGGTGGAATAATGCTAGGGGTCTGAGCCCTCAGGAACGGGATTGGAGCCCCGCTGACAGAGACCCAGAGAGCTCCCTTGCCCCTTCCTCCCTGTGAGGACACAGCAAGAAGACGCCATCTGGGGACCATGAAGGGGGCCTCACCAGACACCGAAGCCACCAGCGCCATGGTCTTGGACTTCCCAGCCTCCAGAACTGTGAGAAGGAATCTTCTGCTGGTTAAACTGTCCAATCTCTGCTATTTTTTGCTGTGACAACCCAAAGACTAAGAAAATATGACCCCAAAGGGACCACCAGGGAAGTCACCTTTCCTCTTGTTCCTTCTCCATCCCATTCCCACTATTCAGTACCCCATAACACAAATCCAAGCATGCCCAGTGACTGCCAAGTGGGCATGGCTCTCCTGCCATCGGCCCATGGGCCCAGGAACACACTGCCTCCGAGGGACCCTAGGGGAGCAGAGGGACACGTGGGAACACCTCCCGACTTCCGCTTCCCTCGCGTCACCGACCGCAGCACGTGGCGCCAGCTCTCCCGTGCCCTCCACAGCCTGGCACCCTCTACAGGCTCTCAGGTCAGATCTCGGGCACCTACCCAAGACCCCTCGATGCCCCCAGAGTCACCTGTCACTGTCACATTCTGTGTATGCGCTAGAAAGCGATGGCACATCCAGAACTCAGTTCTCTCGCACGTTCCCGGACACAGGCAGCTCACGGTCTGATGAGCGCCTTTGACACACAAGTCAAGCGTCTGCTCAAGGTCACACATCCTGCAGATTCTAGTGGCAAGACTGGAGTCCAAACGTCTGCATTCGGGGAACAAAGAATTCCGTTAGGACGGGGTCCACCAGTGTGACGGCGTAGAACCGTTTGAGAAGAAAGCGTATGGAGTTCAGCCTCCGCTTCCTTTCGGAGCTCTGACAAGGACTCGGCACCCAGGCTTAGGACAGCAAAGCACAGGAGCAAGAATAAAAGGCAACAGAATGCACGGTCATTGCCGGAGGGCCCCCTCTCCTGCGTCAGGAAGCCGATCGCCTCACCCGAAAGTCTTCAGAGAGCCCCGTGAGAAGGCTGTTCGTCTCTGCCTCCCCCAAGTCCCCTCCTATTTTCTTCCCTTTGTCTCTCTTTCCTCTTCCCCTATCGCTTTCGGGACAGTCGCAAAATGAGACAGGTTGATTAATTTCACATTTTGGCTTTAGTTGCAGAAACACCTTCCCTCAAACGCCGGTGGAAAAAAGTAAAGCTTTAATCAGTCTCTGGCGTCGTTCCCTCGTTCGCTCGAGAAGATCTCTGATGGGAGGCGAAGGAGAAGAAGTTTTCCAACAGCAAACTCTAATGAGCAGAGCAGGCAAACATATTGCTGCATCAACACCGGGCTCAGCCTCACTGGGGAGAAGCCCCGGCTAGTCCATCAATCTCCCCAGATCGGTAGTGTCATCCCTCCCGGCTCTTATTTCATTTGCCCAACCTGGGTGTGCAGGGAAAATATTATGTTAAATCAATCAGCACCGAGGAAGCCAGCGAGGGTGGGGGCTTGGTAAGGTTTTGCTAGGCTGACGGAGGCAACGGGGTTGTTGTGCTTAAAGAGGGAAGTTCATTCTCCCTACTTCTAAGTCATCACCCCTGAGACTGCAGATAGTTCTTATTGCAGGAGGAGAAAAACACGCAGACGGAGGAGACGGTTTGTCTTGTGGAAGACGATCAGGTCCCAGTGAAAGCCAGACCTTAGGGGTCTGAGCTTCAGGAATCGGATGGGCTGGGAGTCAGCACACTTTTTCTGAAAAGAGCTATGCAGTCCTGGTCACATCTTTCAGTTCTGCTACTGTACCATGAAAGCGGCCACAGACAATATATCATTGAATGGGCCTGGTGAGATTGCAGCAAAACTTTATCTTCAAAAGCAGGGAGTCCCCTGGCCGTTTGGTTCAGTGGTAGAGCATCGGCCTAGCGTGCGGAGGACCCGGGTTTAATTCCCGGCCAGGGCACACAGGAGAAGCGCCCATTTGCTTCTCCACCCCTCCGCCGCACTTTCCTCTCTGTCTCTCTCTTCCCCTCCCGCAGCCAAGGCTCCATTGGAGCAAAGATGGCCCGGGCGCTGGGGATGGCTCTGTGGCCTCTGCCTCAGGCGCTAGAGTGGCTCTGGTCGCAACACAGAGACGCCCAGGATGGGCAAAGCATCGCCCCCTGGTGGGCAGAGCATAGCCCCTGGTGGGCGTGCCGGGTGGATCCCGGTCGGGCGCATGCGGGAGTCTGTCAGACTGTCTCTCCTTGTTTCCAGCTTCAGAAAAATGAAAAAAAAAAAAAAAAAAAGCAGGGAGTCGATCAGATTTGGCCCTTGGGCCGTAGTTTACCAATCCCTGATCTAGGCTCCAGGGTCAAAACAAGTAAATAGGATCCCACAGGAAATGGAGAAAATCAAGATCAGCTCTCTCCTCCCACACAGGTCAGTGCTGGGCAAGCAGAAGACCTCACTTTAATGGCTGATGATTTAGTGGGAGAAGGTTCAGTCATTTCATCCAAACGGCTCACCCATTAGACCAAAAAAGCATAAGTTTGTATCAGTGGCCACAGGACCTTTGCACATGCTCTGCTCTCTTTGCTTAAAATGTTCTTTGTTTCACTTTTATTCAATTAAATCCTCTTCATCTCCTGGTCTCAGCTAAGATGACATCCTTCAGAGAAGACCTGCCTGGTGTGGCCCACTCCTGCCAAGCACTCCTGTGGCATAGGTGCTTAGCTCTTACTGCAGGTATGTTGCAATGTGATGGTCTCTCTTCCCTCACGAGACCGCAAACTCCACGAGGCCACGCCTGCCCACCTGCCACTGAGCACACAGCAGGGAGCCGGCGTGAAGGAAGTTCTCAGTGAACAGGTATTAAATAAGTGGGCACTGAAGACTCTAGTCAGAACTGGAAAACACGGTTAACCTGTGACCTTGGAGTTTCCGCTCAGCCAACAGATCCGTACGGAAGCCTTACCTGCAGCGGTTCTCCCGCCCTCGTGTGCGAGAGCCCTCGTGGAGGGCTCGCTGAGGCCGGGTCAGGCCCTACACCCTACAGCGTTTGTTAGTCAGCGGGTCTGGGATGGAGCCTAGAATTTGTCATTCCAACCAACTCCCGGTGATGCTGTTCTGTTGCTGCTGGCCCAGGGACCACACTTTGCAAACCTCAGCTCTGATGTGGGTAAACTGCACGGGAGAATCACCCGGGAAGCTTCAAAAGCATACCAGGGTCAGGACTCTATCCCAGACCAGTTCAATCAGAAGCTCAGAGGCTGGGATGCGGACGTTGTGGTTTGTTTTTGTTTTGTTTCTAAAAAGCCCCGTGGTGATTCCAGTGTGCAGCTAAGCTTAAGAACAGCCGGGCTACGGGATGTTTATAGTACAAGAGCTGTCCTGGGGGCTGGGCTCCCACACTGGCTGTGGCCGGGCTGCAGCGGCAGTTTGAGACGCTGCTGGGGCGTCCCCTCAGGGTCCAGCTCACGGCTGTCTGCCGGGACAGCTTCTGGAGCACATCTGAAAGCCACATGCATGCAAGCAAAACTCAGAGAGGGTCCCTCAGAGCTACTGTGCCTAGCGGCTGTTTACCTACTTCTATTACCATAAGAATTCTATTGTATAAAAATACTACGATGTTTTTATTTACTCACTGTCGATGATTTGGGGACTATTACGAATAGCACTGCTATAAACATTCTAGTACGTATCATTTGGTGAACATACGTATGCATTTCTTGTGGGGGGGAAAGAAGCCAGATACAAAACAATGAATACTGTGTGAATCTGTTTATACGAAGTTCAAGACAGGCAGAGTTAACCTATGTTCAGGTAGTCAGGCAGTGCTGAGGAGAGTGGGTGTTGGGCAGACGGTGGCACTGGGGTCCTGATGTCCCAGATACATTAACTCTGTGATAACTCAGCACGCTGTATTCTTAATACCAGTTGTTTTTCTGTATATATATTATATTCCAAATTTCTGAATATTTCTTTAAAATAAAAAGTCACAGTGCAGAGGTGTGTGCACCGCCTGCCTGCGGCCTGCAGGGGGCGCGGGAGTCTCATGAACTCTGTTCTCCCAGCTCCAGCTCCGTGTGCAATCTGGCTGGCTGGCCAGGTCTCCTTGAAGTTTCAGGGTTGCCTGGAGAGCAGCAGATGCTCCGAGCTCACAGGAGAGAGTGCCCAGAGGAGCCAGGGCAAAGCCGGGCCGCACTCTCCTTCCCTGGCCCTGAGCTCTGCACCACAGCTGGCTGGAGCTTCCATCCTCAAAGCTCACAGCATCCCCAAGCCAGTAACCTGAAAGAGCTCTCAGGATAGCAACGCTGTACTCCTGGGGCCCTTCTCACCCCTGCCTCCCCAAGTCCCTGCACACACAGAGACAGGGCATGTGGCTAAGAGTCTGGGAGACCTGGGTTCAAGTCCTGGTGCTGTCATTGCCTGCAGGGTCGCCTTGAACAAAACACTGAACCTCTGTTTCTTGCTCTCTGAAAGGAGGGGATAGCACCCGCCTCATGGGGCTGTGCTGTCTGGCTCGGAAGGTAATCAGCAGCTACTATTTCTACCAAACTGAAGTAGACAGTGCTGGCTCGGAGGGCCCCTCCCCCTTCCTCCCCTAGGCAGTACTAAGTGATCACAGAGGGGCATTAGGAGTCATCTCCTTACATCCAGCCAGCTCTGCCACACGAGGAAGCTGAGGACAAGTTCATGCCAGACCAGTGGTACAGTTCGTGGCCCTCTGCTCCGTGAGAGGGTGGCCGAGGTCAGCCTGCTGGCAGCACCGTAGTCGACAGCAGCTGGAAACAGCAGCCCAGGCCTGGGTCTGATCTCCTTCCAGATGCTCTGGGCTGTGCGATGTCCTAGGATTCAGCATTTATGGTGCCAAGAAGGTTGGCAGCTACTCGGAACAGCCGGGTCTGGCAGAGGGAAGAAGATGGCTGAAGAACTAAGACTGGGTTCCACATCCCAGCTCTGGCACCCAATCGGCTGACCCTGAAAAAACCACTTGCCCTCTCAGAGCCATCTGTTTCATAGGGAAGTCACCTGTCTTATAGGGGATAAGAGCCACGTGAGGTCATTGCGTCAGGCACCTCGCACATAGCAGCTCAGGGTGGCTCCGAGCTCATGAAAAATAATGATAGCAACAATAATAATACCAGCTACTAAGTAAGGACGTACTAGATGGCATGACAGCCCTGTGGGTGAGCACCATGGTCTCCATTTTACAGACAAAGAAAATTACTCCTAAAATAAGTAAAGGCAAGGACTCATCTTGCCCAAGGTCACACAGCCAGTTAGGGCTAAAAGTTGGATTTGAACCCAAGCCTGTCTAGTTTTAGAACTGTGCTTTTAACCTACCTGGCTGTATTAGAACTTAGGTCACTGTCTCAGATCTCAGACCTCAGGGGCAAACCCTGGACATTAAGGTTGTTTATGTCCAATTCTTTGTCCTCTATTTTCCCTCCAAGAAGGCTAACAACTCTCAACTCAGCCCCTGGTCCCTGACTCTTTATTTTAAGCACAGAGTTGAGCACAGTCAAGAGAGAGAAGAAAGGAGGTCAGAGAAGAAAACTGGACGAAGCTGCCAGTGACCCAGGACTCCCATAATGCAGAAATGTCTGCCCACAGTGTCAGCCAGAGCTGGAGATCAGGCCTGACTCTGCCACTTGGTAGCAGTGTGACATCAGGAGAGTTAAGTGACCCTCTGGAATATGGTATCTTCATTGATGAAAATACAAATAATGCCAGAAAATGTCCTTGCATGGACTAAATGAGATAGTGTGTTTGACATGCTTGGGCAAGTACTGACATGCAAACCAGCACTCCACATTTAGCTATTATAGCATCACCACCACCATCCGCCATCACCACCACATCCGCCATCACCACCACCATCATCACCACCATCCGCCATCACCATCACATCTACCATTACCACCACCATCCGCCATCATCACCACCATCCGCCATCATCACTACCATCCGCCATCACCACCACCATCCGCCATCACCATCACATCCACCATCACCACCATCATCCGCCATCATCACTACCATCCGCCATCACCGCCACCATCCGCCATCACCACCACCATCCGCCATCATCACCACCATCACCACCACCATCCGCCATCACCATCACATCTACCATTACCACCACCATCCGCCATCATCACCACCATCCGCCATCACCACCACCATCCGCCATCACCACCACCATCTGCCATCATCACCAGCATCACCACCACCATCCGCCATCACCACCACCATCCGCCATCATCACCACCATCCGCCACCACCATCCGCCATCCGCCACCACCATCCGCCATCCGCCACCACATCCGCCATCCGCCACCACATCCGCCATCCGCCACCACATCCGCCATCCGCCACCACATCCGCCATCCGCCACCACCATCCGCCATCCGCCACCACATCCGCCATCACCACCACATCCGCCATCACCACCACCATCCGCCATCACCACCACCATCCGCCATCACCACCACCATCCGCCATCACCACCACCATCTGCCATCACCACCATCCGACATCATCACCATCCGCCATCACCACCACCATTTGCCACCATCACCATCATCACCACCATCTGCCACTACCACCATCATCCCCGTCACCCTCCATTAGCACCACCAACACCATCCATTATCATTAACAACACTATCATGATTCCGAGGAGATAGTGTGTACCAAAGGTGCAGTGCATGGAAGACAAGGAGATATTTGGTAAAGCGGCCCTTCCCTGCAAGGCAGACACGAGCTCCAGCACTTCGGGAGACATTATTATCCCTGTCTTGCTCCTTAGACTCTATATGCCATTGTCTTAAGCACACAAGTGAATCCCAGGGATAGTAACAAAGGTTCTAGTGCCTCCATTTCCCCCGGAACACAGCCTCTGGACCTCCCAGGACCAGGCCCAGTCCCCCCAGACCTGAGTGCCCAGGAGAGGGAAACGGGGCCAAAGGCACCTCACCCATAAGTCCCACCCCACAATCGAGAGCGCCCAGAGCCACCCATACTGCCAGCTCCTGCACTGTGACCCTCATACCTTCTTTGGTGCCTTCCTCTCTCCTGTTTCTCCACATCATTCTCTTGTTCATTAAAAAATTTAATAAATGAGCATCTTCTCATTCCCAGGCACTGTGCTAGGAACTCAAGAAACAGTATAGAACAAGATGGTCCTTATCCTTACCCTCAAGAAGCCTTTAGTGAATGGGACAGTTGGACGCTTGACAGGTCATTAGAGCTATACTGACAGCTACAATGGGTTCCGGGCGGTGGCGGGGTGGGGGGTGGGGGGAGGAGACAGGGACACAGGGAGCTTTTCTAGCATGTAATGCGAAGTCTGACCTACTTGGGGAACTCCAGAAAGGCTTTCCTGAGGAAGTGGCACATGAGCTGAGCCCTGAACACTGAGTAGGAACTCTCACAGTGAAGGGACAGGGTAGAGCTAGGGAAAGGCACTGTGAGAACAAGCTTGTACAAGGCCTGGAGGTCTGGGGGGGAGGGGGGGCGTGAATCTCCACCCAGGCAGGTGTTCGGGGATAAAGAGAGAGAGACCAAGCTGACAACATAAAGGGGGCTCTGACTTTGCTGGGTCTATTTTAAGCCACGTAAAGGAGACAGGGATTTTACTCTTAAATCCCTGGAAGCCATTAAAGAAATTTTAAGTTAAAAGAAAAACAAAGACGCCTGAGTCTTACCAGTGCTTGCTTTGTGCTCTGAAATGAGAAGGGCACTGAGTCTTGATCAGCGTCCTCTATCCCCCGGCACTGATCCAAGCAGAGCCAAAAGCGGACTCGGAACGGGAGACAGGGAGAGACTGACTGGTCAAGCTGACCAGGGGACACAGGGACACTCCGGGCACTTCCCTGAGAAAGCGTTGTTTCCTCCCAATCCAGAGTCTTGACACATAAGGGACAGTCTGGCGTTCCAAGCACCTGCTGCCACCTGCCCAGACCTGCTTTCCCCAGCTTCCCCGTCTGCCCGTGCCAGGGCGTCCACTTAACATGGGCCACTCCAAACAGTGAGGGAGTTTAATACTGGTGTCTGCCGGGAACGGCCCCTCGGCCCCTGTCACCTGGCTCAGAAAGCAGGAAATCCAGGATAGAGGTCCGACGGAGAACGAGACGTTTCACGGGGCCCCGTTGGTCCATCTCTCCGGATGCTCTCTCCATCCCAGGGTCGTTTCAGGGAGTCAGCTGACCCCTGGGCGGAGGTCAAAGTTAGCCTCAATCACTCTGCCAGCCCCGCCCAAAGGGCTCATCACTGAGACCTCCTAGGGAGAGGTGGTTTGCATTGCAGAACATTTTTAGAGGGTCTTAAGTGTTATTACTTTAGAGAATGGCTGGAATAAAGCAATTCTTGGAGGCAGTGCTTCAGGGGAGAGAGAAGAATTGTCAAAATTAGAATAAATGATTGGGAAGCGAGCTCAGATTGAACTCCTGCTTTGAGCTGGGAACTTCGCCTGTGCTGCCGCCTTCAATGCTCACAGTCATCCTACAACGTAACTACCATCACCTCCGTTCTGCAGATGAAAACATGTAGGTCCAAGATGAAAATATCCTTGAGGTCACAGTGTTAAGTGACAGAGAAGGAACCAGAGCACAAATTCGATCTCTGTCCCCAACCCACGCTCATCCTTGTGTTCCCACGCACCTCTGACATTGTTGACAGTGTTTAAAACAACTGTTGGGCAGATAAAATATATTATGCTCACTTTGTTAAAGATGGCGCTGCCCACACAGAGGCCGTGGCCCAGGTGATATTAATGTGTGTTGGGGGTGGGCTAAAGGCAGGCAGAATCCTTGTAGCCTGGGGCTTGGTTTTAGGATTAAGCCTTTCCCACCCCTTTTGATGTGGGGTGGTACAATCCTATCATGCCTCAGAAAGTGACTTTGTATTAGAGACTTCCCTATTTTGTATATTGGATTAAAGGTTGTGAAGCTACACTATAAAGTGGGGGCAGAACGGGAGCTTGCGCTCTTGGTTCCTGAGATTATCATTAGAGGAGGGAGCAGAGCAGAGAGCAGAAGAAGGCCACGTGGAGGAGGCCAGGAGAGGCAGCCAAGATGGCGGAGTGTTGAGTGAGAGGCCAGTTTATACAGAGTTTGTGCCGGGAGAAGGAAGGAGATGGGGAACAGAGGTGAATAATTCTGGTGAGCTAGAAACCTTTGATTCTAGAAAACTCGGATAAGTCAGTAGCTTTGTGAGCACTGAATGTGAGTGGGTGTTGGAGCCCAGTGTGTGTTTTTACTTACCCGTCGGTTGCAAGCTAGAATTAAAGATGACAGCCCATCAGTTTTTGGCTCTGTTGTTTCTTTACCGACTGTCCGAATCCAATGCGAACCTGCATGGGCCAGGCGGCTGCTACGATAGTGGCCCTGGCTATTGGCTTTACAACAACTGCTTAAAGTAGTTCAAGTGTCATGGAGACCCATGGTTAAAATCCTGGGCTTCGGAGTCGGATGCCTAGGCAAGCGCCACAGCCTCTGCATGTCCTAATTTCTTCAGTCTGTAGAATGGGGACAGTGGCATCTCTCTCTTTGACTTACAATGAGGAATACATGTTTAAATCCATGTAAGTCCCTGACATTTGGCAAGTGCTTACTATCTGTAGTATTGCCATTATTACTAAGCACATCACCATGTGCCTTAACTGTGGTCAGCAGCCTCCATGATGGTCCCGATGATTCCCCACCTCCTGCTACCCACACGTTTGTCTAATCCCCTCCACGTAAATGTGGGAAGAAGGTATGGATTTGCTTTGAATGAAGGGAATAAAGCGGAAGTAATGGGATGTCACTTCCAAGATTAGGTTACAAAAAACCGCAGCTTCTCTTGGGGGGGGGGGTGCCCCCTCTCACTTATTTGCTTTCACTAAGGGAAGCCGGTACCCTATGAACTGCCCAATGGAGAGGCCAGTGAAGACCTGAGGCTCCCGGTCCAACCAGCGTCCTGCGTGTGTTCAGAAATGGCTCCTCCCCAGCAAACGTCTGGGACTGCAGTCCGGCTGAGTTCTCCGTCGCAGTCTGGGAGAGATCTCCAGACAGATCGCCTGCTGAGCCACTGCACAGAAATCGTGGCGTAATAAATGGTTGTTGTTTTAAGCTGCAAAGTTCTGGGGTAATTTGTTACACGGCCATAGATAACCGATTCGCTCATTCGTATCTGTATTCACTCAACAAGCCTCTGCTTTATCAGCAGACCAGAAGGCAAATTTCAGCCCTGATCCTGTCTGGAGCTTGATGGGGGACAAATCAGCACAGCCAGAGGTGGTGAGGTTCCCACAGTTCCCACTTCCAAACTTGGGCCTGACAGCCAGGATAGCCATACAGACAGGAAGCTGTCTGTCTACAAGATGAAATAGGAAGGGTGTAGAAACTGGAGACAAGCAGATCT
This sequence comes from Saccopteryx leptura, assembly GCF_036850995.1. Lineage (NCBI taxonomy): Eukaryota > Metazoa > Chordata > Mammalia > Chiroptera > Emballonuridae > Saccopteryx > Saccopteryx leptura. The sequence goes on from NC_089506.1 coordinate 210,297,251, forward strand.
GAAGGAGCCCTAAAATCTGAAACAACTCCACTGTGTTCCCAGTGGGGGGAACAGGTGGGGGGGTCTTAGGATTACTCAAGCAAGGCTTCCTCTCCGGGTGACGTGGACCCAGACTTGGGAAAGAGCGGTGGTCACACATTAGCAGAGACCAAGTGGGTCCTGATGGACTAATGACGTCTGCCAAGAGCATCTGGTGGCACGTACCTCACATTTGCCACTCTACTTCTGGTGCTTCTAGAATGACTCCAGCAGAAAAGGTGACTCTACCCCATTATCAAGCACCAGGTCATAAAGGATTCCGGCTGGTCTCAGACAGCAAGAATATTCACATCGCTGCCCCCAGTTCACACAGGACGCCCCCAGTTCACGCAGGACGCCCCCAGGTCACGCAGGACGCCCCCAGTTCACGCAGGATGCCCCCAGTTCATGCAGGACGCCCCCAGTTCACGCAGGACGCCCCCAGTTCACACAGGACACCCCCAGTTCATGCAGGACACCCCCAGTTCACGCTGGATGCCCCCAGTTCATGCAGGACACCCCCAGTTCACGCAGGACGCCCCCAGTTCACGCAGGATGCCCCCAGTTCACACAGGATGCCCCCAGTTCACGCAGGACGCCCCCAGGTCACGCAGGACGCCCCCAGTTCACGCAGGATGCCCCCAGTTCATGCAGGACGCCCCCAGTTCACGCAGGACCCCCCCTGCAGTCACGACCCCAGGCAGGACGCTGTGGACACGGGCTAGCGACACGAGGGCTCCTCCTGGAGTCAGAACTCTGGGACACTGGTGTGGGACCGGTCTCATGGACCGTGATGGACGACAGGTTGTATCTGCCTTACGGGGCCACCTCTCTGAGAAAATTCAAAAGCAAGGGATTGGAAAAGGGTCTTCCAACCCACATGCTGCCTCCAGTCTCCAGAGAACAATGATTCTCGCCTTACTGTTTGCCCTTCAGGACCTGGAGGATGTCCCTTGTCCAGGGAGCAAACTAAGCCCAAAGGTACACTCCTTGCTCCCCACACACAAGCTGTTTGTCCAGAGGCCTCCCGAAGGGTAGTAAGTGCTGGGGTGGCCTGCTTTCTACACAACGGTGGCACACATAGAAGCAAGAATGGCACAAATGCCCACATACTCCGCCCCGTACCCTGGACAGACACCCTTCACTGAGCAGAACATCCTTTCTCAATGGGCCTGGGAGTGGTTTCAGAATCTGGGTATAAGCGGAACTTAAGCACTGCCTATGATCCCTCGGCGTTAGCACAGAAAATTAGATTGGAATCAAGTGCCCACTCTGTCTTCCTTCCCGGCTCGCACACCGCCTCCTGCCAGCAGCCCTGGCTCTCTTCCTGTGCGGGCTTCGCCTGCGGAAAGTTGCACCTCCCCAGCCAGCCCTGGCTGGGCTCCAAGAGGCAGGAGAAACAGCTAGCACACATCTGCCCATCTCCGTCTCGGCCTGGGAGGCAAACTCCTCGCTTCTAAGTAGAGAACGGCAGGTCAGACTCCTTCCGTGAGCAGGAGTGAGGGCATAGGAAAGTCATCCGTGTCCACAGCCTGAGAGCTAATCAGGCCCCAGGTCCCCCAGGCCCAGACACTGGGTAGCTCTCCTGGACCAAGAGGCGTACAAGTCCTAGGTATCCAAACGAGACTGGAAAAGGCATCGTGATGGTGGAAGGGGATGTCCCATGGGTTTATCATGTGACTCAGCACAGTGAAAGTTGCTAATGTAGGATCCTTACTGGGACAAGGGTCCCTGTCATCGCTATCTAAGAGGATGGCTACGATGAGCTGAGTTGTGCCCCTCCAAAAACCATCCACTGAAGCCCTAGACCCTAGTATCTTGGGATGTGACAGTATTGGGCAATAGAATTTTTAAAGAGGTAATTAAGGTAAAATTAGATCATTAGAGTATGAGCCCTAATCCAATGTGCCTGGTGTCCTGATAAGAGAAGAAGATTAGGCCACCAGTAACACAGAGGGAAGACCATGTCCAGGACACAGGGAGAAGGCGGCCATCTACAAGCCAAGGAGAGACGTCGCAGTCGGGACCAACCCTGCCATACTCTGATCTGGAACTTCCAGCCTCCAGAACCGTGAGATGCATTTCTGTTATTTAAACCACCCACCCGGCCTGTGGCTAATTGGTTACGGCAGCCTGAGCAAAGTAGTACGAAGGCTGAAGGAGAAATTTTAGCCGAGGTGAGACACACAGCGTCTCCTTTTCCAGGACCCCGCAGATGGCCATGATGGAGAAGACAGGCGCACAGCTGGGTGGCAATCGCAGCCCCAAGAGTTGAGACCGTGTTTCCATGGCGTTGTCATCCGGAACAGAGCAGCTGAGAGATTCAAGCCAGCATGCGTGGACGTCAGCTGGAAGGTAGCTGCTGGGTTGAGTAAGAATGCTGAACTGAAGACCCCCATCCTGCCTGAGACGACGACATCAGTGTAGGGCGGGGGGGCAGACATGATGGGAAAAGTCAACTCCACGTGAAACATGCCGCCACAGAGGTTGTACGGACCAACGTGAATGTAAAGAAAAAGCACAAACTGCCCTGGCTGGTTGGCTCAGTGGTAGAGCGTCGGCCTGGCATGCAGGAGTCCCAGGTTCGATTCCCGGCCAGGGCACAAAGGAGAGGCACCCATCTGCTTCTCCACCCCTCCCCCTCTCCTTCCTCTCTGTCTCTCTCTTCCCCTCCCGCAGCCAAGGCTCCAATGGAGCAAAGCTGGCCCGGGCACTGAGGATGGCTCTGTGGCCTCTGCCTCAGGCGCTAGAATGGCTCTGGTTGCGACAGAGCGACGCCCCAGATGGGCAGAGCATCGCCCCCTGGTGGGCGTGCCGGGTGGATCCCGGTCGGGTGCATGCGGAAGTCTGTCTGACTGCCTCCCCGTTTCCAGCTTCAGAAAAAAAAAAAGAAAAAGAAAAAAAGAAAAAGCACAAACTAACTCCCTCACTTCCAGTAGTGGGTGTGTGAGTTCTTTTAGAATTAACATACTTGTGTGGAATACAGACACTCGTGTTAAATGACATGACCACGTATGTGGCTGTAACCAGCAGGAAAGGTAAGTTAGCCATATCGACTGAAGTTCAAACTGCTCTGACCTATGACTGGGCTGTCCTCACCAGCAGGGATGGATCCTGCATTGCAAAATCTGCGTAGATAGATGCATGAGGATGCTCACTGACATACTGTTTCCAAGAGAAAACTGGTGGAAACAACTCGTCAAGATCAAACAAGTCACGTGCATCCATACGATAATAATGTATTATGCAGTCACGGCAAGAAAAAGAAAACCAGAACTGTTTGTGCCACGTGGACAGAAGTCCAAGGTACAAGAAGAAAAGGGTCAAGTCACAAAAGAGTGCATTACACGTGACCACGTTGGTACCGATGTTTAAGGCTGCATACGCACATTCATGTATACATTAGCTTAGCCGTAGATGATTTTTCTAGAAGAAATTCAGGAAGCCACAGAACAGGACGATAGGCTGGGCTGGGGGCTCGGGAGACGGGGCATTTGGTACCTCTCTGTCTCACCTGAATTGTCTAACCACGTGCATTGTTCATGTCGGCAGGGGTTACTAGGTGATGGATCAGGAAACACACCTTGGTTTTCTTCTTTATACGTGTCTACGGTCTAGAGAAACAAAACCACAGAAGCCGCTTTTCATCTGCAGATGATGTATAGATGGGTGAGGTGTTTCTGGACGTGTAACAGCCATGCATGCGCTTTTATCTCAGCCTCCTTGGGTCCTTTGAGGAAGATTAGATGAGCCTCCCCCCTTCTCCATCAGCTTTCATTTGTGGTCAGACATTTTAACACATATCTTTAGATTCTACAGGGAATGTCTGGGGTTTCCTTTGCGTGTCTCCCATTGAAAGGAAGCCCAGATCACAAGCCAGTCCAACGACAGCACCAAGATGGGCTGAGGGCCATAACGGAAATCGAACAAATGCTGTCCTAGAGAGTGACGGGGCTCAGGGAGGTCTCTCGGAAAAGCTAGCATTTAAACTGTGACCCATTTTGATTTAGTGGAATAAGCCATGTCTGGTCCATTATATGATCCTGGGTCCCAGGAGGGAAGAGACGGCACACTCAAATTAGGATCATCTGAGAGGAATTTAATAAAGGGACTATTTATCAAGGTGGGGGCCGGAGGTAAGGAAACCACACAAGATAAGACAGTGCTCTGGTCTAGTAACAGTGGGACTGCAGGCTCTGCCGTCGTCTCTGAGCCTGAGTCCAGACAGAGAGAGGTGCCTGAGGTCTTAGGTTCGGAATGCAGCAGCCCACTGCAGGGAGCAACGTCTATAAATAACCTGCCCACTTCTGCCTTCCCCTAAACCCTGCTGTGGCTCCCTACTGCTCAAACTCAACCAGCAACCAGTGGACAAGGGAGCCTGGCGCTGTGGTCTGCATAGAGAAGCCTCCCAAGGCACGGCGCAGGGTAGAGAAGGGCAGAAAGTGGATCTGGAGACACGAGCAGAAGTTATCCACCCATCCATCCATCTCTCTGCAGATCTGCATACTGGGCTGGTTCTCAGAGTTCACCAGCACTGCTAATCCTGCTCTCATGAGGCCAATGAGAATGACCTCATGTATGTTTTATCAGTGTGTGTTTAATTTTAAATGCTCAACGATTTGCTACAGACGCGCCTCACACAAGATTTCACCGTCCAGAGCGCGAGAGGTCCAGACAATCCATAACGCCGCCGCGCTGACTCCAAATTAAATAACTGCACATTTATTACCCATTACTGGAAGGCACCCCGGGAACTCCGCCGCCAGCCTCCGCTCTCTCCGGGGGCCCCCTCCCGCTCTCTGTCTGCTTGGATCAGACGGTGTGAGTCCTGTCCCACTTTTAGAAATCAAACTCCCTTTGCTAGTCTAACCTCAATTGGGATGAAAAATGCCAAGGCTCTGAAATTTACCTCACCAAGCTGAGCCCCCAGGGAGGAGGTAACATTTGGCTGTGGAATAAGGAATGTTTGGTTGCTTTTTCTGTCACCTGCCTCTGCAGGGGAGGTTTAGGGGGGGGCGCAGACTTTCAGTTCTGTGACGTGTGGATTTCTTCCTCCCTCTCTCCTGAGCTGCTGAAGAAGAAAAGAATGGTCGCCTACGAGTGGGGTATGTCAGGGTGGCCCCCAGGATGGGAAAGGAGAACTGCCTTCCATCTCGTTCCTTCTGCCGGAGCTGATGAAAAATGTCACACTAAGTGGCTGAGGAAGAACAATAGTGCCCGAGCCAGGAATTTCCTTCAGTGACACAGCACACCTTCAGGAGGTTGGCTCTCTAGGGGACCTTTTGTGCAATCAGAAAGCTGTGGTGCATCCACATAAGAGAAGTAGCCATCAGGGACCCACCCTGACGTCCAGGCCCGTCAGAAGAGGGGAGGGTTCGGTATCACACGCACCCAAGCGCCCAATATGGAGTTTGCAATTAGGCTGAGCAATAAGGCAGTGACTGCGGATCAAAACCAATCTAGAGAAAATCAGAACTAACACCATTAGCCGCCCCATCCCTACTCAGCATCTTGCAGATTAAGAGAAGCAGCCAGTGCAATTATTTCAATCACTTATGCAAAATAAGACTGTTTCCCAAATTGGAAATGACAGTCCGGGCCACCTGGAAGGGAAGACAGCCTGTCCCGGAGCAGAGGAGGAGATGGTGGGCACTGAGCCTTTGGCTCCTGGTCCTCTGAATCTTTGCAGGGTCATGAGACAATCATAATCAAAATCACTTCCTCCTTCACCAGTACTGTCATCACCATCACATCCACCGATGTAAAGGTCTCGGTGGAAACTGGCCTTAGGGCCCTCAGCTAAAGAGCAGGCACCAAGTACGCACGTGATGGTAAGAGATATCCCCTCAAAACGATGGAGTGGTCGAGGGTACCATCAGTGTACTAAAGGTGCTGGTAAGCTCTGCAGCGAAGAAACCTAATTAGCTTTGTTTCCCAAACTCACCTGACCGCAGAAACAAGACCACCTCCATTTTGAAAAGTTTCTCTTGGGAACTTTAACACTATGAACACCTTACACAACAGATGTGGGGGTACATGGCTCGAAGACCCCAACCTTAGCTGGATATCAGAATCATCTGGGGAAGTTTCCCAAAATACTAACACCTGAGTCCCACCTAAGTGTGGACGAGCTGACAACGTGTCAGCTTGACCCCGGCCGTGCCCCCCTTGAGACCGCACCTAGCATTTCATCATCATCCCCCCAAAAAAGAACCAACACCACAAAACACTGACAGGAAAGGGACATTTTGCTGAACAGTTCGTGGGTTGACGGGACAGAGGAGAACATTGCACATCACAGCAGAACTTCCCAACAATTCCCTTTAAAAATCTCTGATCTGTCTCCACAAAGTTTTCTTCCACATGGTAGCTGCTTCTCATCTCTTTCTCCTCTGCTCCCATTGCTAACCCCGCCCACTAGGCTCACACCTCTATTATCCTGATCAGTTCCCTTTGGAGTCTGAGCTTGTAAAACCGACGCCGGAAGAGCCGTCCTGCAGTAGTTCCACAGCACTCCGTTCTTACTCAGCTAGTGCCCTGGGGCCTTGCCCCTGGTCCAATCAGCTTGTCCAAGTGTGTTTTCTCAAATTGGCACACACAGAAATGCCAGTTACCAAAGCTCAATATGTACTCTTGGCAGCTAGATGGAGAGGTAGACATCGTTATAAGACTAACTGGAGAACTAGACTGAGAAAAGTTCACCAGAGGGCTGCATGGAAGAGGTGATGAAAGGATTCATGGAGAGGAAGCAGGGAGGACCTGAGGGCGAAGGGCAGGGTCAGCCCAGAGGCTGGGAATGGAGCTGAGAGAAGCAGCGAAGGTTCGCATAATAAAAAATTGGAGGGCTTCGATGGAGCAAATAATAACACCCAGCATGTGCCTTGCCCTCGGCATGTGCCAGACACCATTCTAAACACTTCGTTTCTCTTCCTTTGCCTAAAGCCACAACAACCAGCGAGATGGGTGCTGTCATCCTAGCAAGTGAGAAGCAGAGCTTGGATTTGAATCGAAGCAGTTGTCTTCAGGGTCCGTTTGCTTAACCACGGCATTAAAGAGCAACGCGCTACAGCACCAAGTGAAACGAGGTTCCGGAACCGGCCAGACTCCCGCGATCACAGAAAGGCATCCGGGCCAGCAGCAGCAGCAGCAGCAATATCACTGGCCTGGAGCTTCTGAGAAAGGCAGGGTCTCAGGCCTCTTGCAGACCTGCTGAACCAGATTCTGCATTTTAACAAGAGCCCCAGAGGGGGTGGCTTCTGCCACACACTGAAATGTGAGTGAAGCTGGTCCAGAGGTCTGGGGTCAATGGCAAATCTAATCCACAAAGGGAGCCGGGTGGGTGGGGACAGAGCAGGTGAAAGCCACAGTGAGCTGCTCAGTGGGAACACATTTCCAAAGTCACAGCTGGCAGCAGCCATTTCTCAGAGTGAACATAACCATCGTGGTTAGAAACGGGAGCCGGGTCCAGGTAGTGATATAATGGCTCTGCCACCACCTCAAATGTGTGAGCTCAGACAAGTCACAAAACCTCCAGAGACTCACGCTATTTAAAAGTGGAGGTGAAGGATAGTTCCTCATTGGGCTGTTGTGAAGATTGGGTGAGAAATTTATTTTGGGGGACTTAGCACAGTGGCTGTTACATATTAACCCCTCCACAAGCACCGCTATTACTATGACTGTGTCCGAATCATAGCTGGTGGACAATAAGCTGGCCCTGCAGGTCCCGACTGTAGTAACAAAGCCTGCGAAGAGGGAAGAAGGCGTAAAGAAATGCAAAGTGCAGGTGAATTCAATTTCCCCATCTTGCCTGGACGGAGTTCAAAGATGCCATTTCTTTCTTGACTTTGGCTATTAGAGGAGCGAGCGTTACAGCATCCTTTTCAAAGAAGTGGAAGGCAACCACGTGTGGAATTAATAACAGGATGCCTACCTTCCAAATCAGCAGGTAATATATCATAAAAGCAAATCAAACAATCTACAGAGCCCAGAAGAGAGAAGACAAATGAAGCAGCGAGAAAGTTCTTTCACAGGAATAACTTTTTAAATGACAGGTGAGCAAACACACCTATTGTTATGAAGGTACTTATAGTGAACTCCTTTATTAAAAGGCAAGGATTCTAAGACTAAGTGAATATACAAGACTCATCCATAGGCCACTTCCAAGAGACACGGGCAACAAAAGGAAATGAAAAAAGAAGAATAACAATGAGAGGGTGTGTGCAGGCTCATAGGAACCAGAGAAAGAGGGAAAGCAACATTGATTTCAGAAAAATCCTGAGCAGAAAGCATCATCCGAGCTCAAGATGGTTATTTGATATTAATGAAATGGTCGATCCATACCAGTGCTAGTTGATAAATAGCCTTTGCGAATCAATTGACATGAACTGAAAAAATATATATAAAGCACAAATTTTGACCAAAACCCCCCACAAAATTGACAGACATATAGTAACTCTTGGAGACCCTAACCAACCCATTTCAGATAAAAAAAAAAAAAAAAAAATGACCCAGGGCTCCCAAAGTGTAAAATTAATAAAGTTTGTCAGATAAAGAGCATACCTTTACAAGGGTCCTAGGGGTATTTCAGGAAAATTCAGCCACATTTGCCCATTTAACCATCCACCCACCCACCCACCCATTCATCCATCCATTCATCCACCCCTCCACCCTTCCACCCATCCACCCACCCACCCATTCATCCATCCATTCATCCACCCCTCCACCCTTCCACCCATCCACCCACCCACCCATTCATCCATCCATTCATCCACCCCTCCACCCTTCCACCCATCCACCCACCCACCCATTCATCCATCCATTCATCCACCCCTCCACCCTTCCACCCATCCACCCACCCACCCATTCATCCATCCATTCATCTACCCCTCCACCCTTCCACCCATCCACCCACCCACCCATTCATCCATCCATTCATCCACCCCTCCACCCTTCCACCCATCCACCCACCCACCCATTCATCCATCCATTCATCCACCCCTCCACCCTTCCACCCATCCACCCACCCACCCATTCATCCATCCATTCATCCACCCCTCCACCCTTCCACCCATCCACCCACCCACCCACCCATTCATCCATCCATTCATCCACCCCTCCACCCTTCCACCCATCCACCCACCCACCCATTCATCCATCCATTCATCCACCCCTCCACCCTTCCACCCATCCACCCACCCACCCACCCATTCATCCATCCATTCATCCACCCCTCCACCCTTCCACCCATCCACCCACTCATCCACCCACTCATCCACCCACTCATCCATCCATCCATTCATCCACCCACTCATCCATCCATCCATCCAGCCAGCCAGCCAGCCAATGCATGTTAAGAATCTTCTCCACACAAACTACCACATAAAGGTGCTGGGGGAGATGGAATAATACCAAGTAAAGTGCCCCTTATTAGATATTTTGTAGATTTCCTCCACACACAAAAAGAGGGGGTAGGTAACTAGACAAAGTAATTATAAACAGAGGCATGATGATGAACAATAGGACGTGATAGAGTGTGACAGGAATAATAAGGTGCAGCTGAGGTCTCAGGTTTTCATTCAATGAGACATGTGAAGACAAGTGAACAAGAAATGGTTCTTTTACATGTTTGAGGAAGAGAGTCAGTCAATAAACATGAGAATGGAAAAGAATGTCATTGCAGATAGTGCAGTACAGTGGCAAGAGCATGGAGGGGCAGAAGAGATGCTGACACTTGCGGCCAGTCATCACAGACTCCCAAAGCAGGTGGCCCTGGCTCCAAGGGCCTCCGGGATCCAGGGGGTGGTAGAGGCAAGGTCGGCAAGGGGCCTGGGAGCCATGCATGCCAGGGTGTCTGGGCATTTCCCTGAGAACCACGAGAAACCTCTGGGTCTGCCTGGGTACCTACAGCAGGTAATTCCGCATGGTCCTGCCAAGGCCCTGAGGATACTATGGGCTCCTTGGGGAGCCAGACACCCTTCTAAGCCAGAGCCACCTAGACAGGCAGCCTGGTGGCATCCACAGAGACTCAGATGGTAAACCCTGCTCTAATTACACTGGTGATTATGAACCGACACTTGCTGAGTAGGAAAGAACCCCCCTTCTGCTAGAAAATGATCTCTGGGAAACCAGTGCCAGCTTCTGAGAGGGTGCTATGCATTTACAAACAGCTGATGAAAGCAGGTGAGCCCCAGCCCCGAGGCGTCTGAGAACTAAGTGAGGAGCCCAGACCTCGGGCAGGAGACTCCCTGGAGCGTCCACACACCCTTCCCTGTTCCTGAGGCAACAGCAGAAAGGGCAAATGCTCCGACGTCCGGATTTTAATTCTCATCCTGCCTCCTCCAGTGAGCTGGGTGAACTGGGCTAGTTATTTGCCTCTCTTGAGCAGGAGATTCCGGACCTGCAAATGGTTTAATACTAACCTTTCTGGAGGGGGTCCACCTGGCACACAGTAGGTGTCTAAGAAATGTCAGACCCTTCTCCCTGGGTTCTTCCACACCTCTTGGTCAGAAGAAGGTCTGAAACAAGGAGGAAGGGAAGGAGAATAAAAGGAAGGGGACCGCCCACCATGCAGTTATTATGCTCCCTGGAGCTGCTGGAGGGGAGTTTAAGAACCGGTGATAATAAGATTCTCTCCCTGTGTTCCCTGCGAATAACAGAGACAGGAGAACAGAGCATCCATCAGCGCTGGGAGAGGAGGCAGACGAAGGCAGGTGATCAAAGGAATAAATCCGTTGAAATCTGAAAAACAGCCTGACTGCTTTCATCCATCCGGAAGGTGACGCAAGGACTCCCACTCCAGCCAAAACATACTTTTTTTTTTTTTCTACCCAAACCAGGCTGACTGGGGTCGTAGGCGTGGCGGGTTTCCAGAACAGACCTGCTTGGGGTTCCCGGGGTTCATCAATCTCCTCCTTGGTGTGGCCGTATCTCCCAGGGCCTGGGCTAAGCACGCCGAGCTCAGCTTGAGAAATAGGCCCCTGCTGAGGAGAGTTATCCATTTTAAAAGGTCAGAGAATTACTGCCATTGAAACTGGTGCACAGAGCGGGTGTAAATATGCCCCCGCTCCCCTACGCGCTTCATCATGCTCAGAAGAGGGGACCCAGGGAAGTGCAGCCTCCCAGAACTCACTCTCAAAGACGCAAAGCATTTAACTGATGGCACCTGGACAACCAGGGACTCCCTGGGGGAAGGACCTACCTATTCCTGTCACCTTTATCACCCTCTTCTCCCTCAACTGAGACGCATCCTGCCTCCAGCTACCTGGGCTGTCAGCAGCAATAGGGACCCAGACCCCACCCCCCACCCCCAGTCCAGTTTTGTGGAGCTGCCCCGCAGGAGAAGAAGGATGAATAGCTCCCATCCCCAGTTACCAAGGTAATGAGAGGCAGGATGCAAAGTCAGTCAAACAATAACAATCGCCTTGACCGCAGACAGACACCAGATCATCTGTTCTGCAATACGCTGGTCACTAAACCACCAGGAGGAGGGAAGAATTGAATGCCATCCCCCCCCCCCCCCAGTGGGAATTCTCATATCTTCTCCACCGACTTGGAACTTTGTATCATCTCAGGATGGGAGGATGGGGAGGTCCAGGAAAACCAAAACTGTAATGAGGTTTAAAAGTAATAATAAACCACACTCATGTGGAAAACGATGCCTGGGGGAGTCTGGAGAAGCTGCAGACACAGCAGGAAGAATCGAGACTGCGGAGATGCACAGACCTGGTTCAAATCTCAGTCCTACCGCTTATAAGCTGTGTGACTGTGGGCAAGTTACTTCACCTCTCTGGGCTTCTGCCCCCCCCCCATCATGGAAAAAGGTGGAGGATGAGACCTAGTCGGCCTATGTGCTGTGGAGATTTAGGCAAATGCAAGTGTTATCTGATGGCTCACAGCTGATACCAAGTGAATTGTTATTATTTTATCACATTGACTTTGTCAGCCCTGAGACAAAGGAAGTGAGAAAGAGGTTGAGTAACTGGGTCAACCAACCTATCAACCAACGAGGTTGCTGGGTCACAAACCAACTCAACCAAGTGACCCCCAGCAACCTCGTAGACTCCCCTAAGTTTAGAGGTCACGATGCCGACGGGGAAAAGAGGGCAGTTCAGGGGCCAGGAAGCCCCCGGGAGAGGACGGCCAGAGTCATGCACTGGGTCCCCTTAGAGGAGGGAAGCTTGTCCCTTCTCCGCTCTGCTCCCCACCCCTGCGTTCCCCGGTACGGCACAAAGACTAGAGCACGCTAACCAAGACTGACACCCCCGAGTGCAGGCCAGGACGGCTGGGAACCCGGGCCTCAGAGCCAGGACTCCAGGCTGCCAACCCCAGCGGGCATCGCAGAGGCGGTGCTGAGACCCAGTCTCCTCGCGTGGTGGGAGGGAACCGTTCGGCTGTCCCTCCGAAAGTTAAACCCAGCGTTGCTGTCCGTCTGACCCTGCCGTTCCGCTCCTCGCCGTGCCCTCAGAAGACGGGTGTTCGAACAAATATTTGTACACACGTGTCCACAGCAGCACTATTATCCAAGAGATGAATGGATAGAGAAATGGCATCTATTCGCACGATGGAATATTACTCAGCTCTCGAAGGAATGAAGGACCGATGCCTGCTACCAACTTCGGGTGAAACTCACAAACATGATGTAAAGGAGAAGAACCGGTCACAAAAGGCCACATATTGTACGACTGCATTTCTGTGAAATGTCCAGCGCGGGCAAATCCACAGAGACAGACAGAGGTTAGCGGTTGCCGTGGGAGGGGAGAAGGGGGAGGGGAAAGGGGAAGTGACTACTAGTTGGTTTACCTTTTGGGGTGACGGCAATGTCTAGAGCTGGTGGTAGCACATGACATTGTGAGTGTACTAAAAACCACTCAATCACTTTAAAACGGCTAATTTTGTTATGTGAATTGTACCTTAATTAATTAGTTTTAAAAAAAAAATGTAGTTGCTCAAATTTCTTCTGCCCATCACCAGCAGCAAGCAGCAGAAGCGGGGAGGGGAGTTCTCCAACGCGCAGGGACACCCACAGGAAGAGAGGGTCCCCGAGAGCACAGAGCACTCTAATCTCCACTCCGGTGACAGAGGCACAGATCCGGCCTCCCCGCAAAGCCGCCTCTGCCACTTAAACCACCTCCCGGCCGCTCAAGGGCCGACCACGCGCCCCTGCAATCCCATCACACAGGAAATTTACATGTGTAATAAAAGGCTTCGGCCTTGACACTAATCTTAGAAAAAAGAATTTTCTTGCATTTGTATTAATTCTCCTTCCCGGGTTTTAATTGAAGAGAGGATACAGCATCACGAGGGAAATAAAACCTTACTTCATCTATCCGAGGGCCATGTGGCTTCATTAGAAATTACATTAGTTCCTCATTAAGCAACAATAATCATGTGGAGCTGGAATCAATAAAAAAAAAAAATGCATTGCCCCAAGGTATAGATCCGTTTGGTGCAATTATATTCTTACATGGCCAAGCTCTGGTGGCTTCAATGCTAATGTAAATATGACATAATGCTAGAAGGTGTGGGCTCCCTTCGTTCGCCTCCAAAGCTGATGGATGGACTGGCGACGAGGGCATAATTTGCATCCTCCCGGCCGCTTTCGTCATTCCTAATAAGAAGCCGTGTAACCACCCACCCACACACCCAAACGCTGGCAAAACTGACTTCTCACATTAACGGTGCCAAGTAGGTGTCTCTCACCAGACTTCCCTGATCAATTAGTAGTGACTATTTTTGTGTAAGGGTTGAATGGTGCTGTGGTTGATTGTAGATGTCTGCCTCGGGCACAGGACTGGAGTGCTGTACTTGGTGGTGAGTATGTGCCTGCTATGCTCAGGTGCCCCTCCATCTGAGAAAGCAGGTTAAAAAAAAGGAACGATCGGTTATTAGCACCGGTGATGTTCACCGCTCTCCTTACTCACGCCCCTAAGTGGACAGGCTGGGTTTGCATAGCAATTGAGTACATGAGATTATTTTAACTCCTTCATTTCCACCAGACTTAACAAAAATCCTAAATTAGGACACAGTGAGTATTTACCTGACCCTTGACCAGGCTGTATGTCAGGAACAGTAGATCCTGCATGAAAGAATGAACCAAGACAAGAAATGTTGAGTTTCACATTGAAACAACTGCTTGTCCTTTGTTTTTTTCTCTTAGACAAAACAGCTGTGTTCCTTAGAAAGAAGTGTTAGACACATTCATTCCAAATATGTTCACTGAGTGTCTAACACGTGACGGGGGGTAGTCAGACACCAGAGAGGTGGTCAGGGACCAGATCAGGTTTCTCCCTGAAGGTCAACATTTAGAGTTTGGCTGTTTCTCTAAGCAGGTTGGAAGGACACAGGAAGATTTTTTTTCAGCGTGTTTTCACAGAACCATAAGCCACACCCTGTCCAGCTCAATAACCGCAGCTGGCCCCACACTCCTGCTCACCTCGTTCTCAGAGCACCCAGCACAGACAGGGTCCTGCTGAGTTGCACAGACACCTGGGGAAATGCGACTCTCAGAGGCAGCCTGCCTCGGAGCCCAGGACATCATTCTCCAAGCCAAGAAAACCTTCTCTTCCTCTCTCTCTCTCTCTCTCTCTCTCTCTCTCTCTCTCTCTCTCGCCCTTCTCTCTGGCCCGTACTTCTACCGTATTTCCTATTGGCCAAGATGGTTTCCCACCCAAAGCGAGAGAAGATGCCACAAGCTCCCCCTTTTTCCTTCCAGAAGCTCAGATCGAGCCCCTTTATCATGTTCCTTTGGGATCCACCATCTCCTCGGACTCCAAGGCAGAGAAGCATGGGCTAGAGCCAGCCAGCACAGTCTGTCCACCTAAAGAGAAATCATATAACACTGACAACCCACCAGGTGGATGCTGGGTAAACACCGGACAGAGAAGCCGCTGCTCCTCCTACCCTGGCCCAAAGGCTGTTACACCGGGCGCCCTCAGCATTTTTCTCCAGTTCGCAAGGTGTGAACAAGAGAGCCTGCCCTGCCGGCCTGTGTTGAAATGCACAGAGAGGGTAAAGCGCCTGTCTTCTCCTCCCATGTCAGCTTCCAGAACACTGTGCTGCTGGCCCAGGTGGGCCCGTGGCCTCGGGCATGAAAGGGAGGCACACACCAAGAGCGAGTGCACAACATAGAGCCCGGGGGTCTCCATGCGGGGTGGGGGGTAAACCTGTTCCTTTCGCCCACGATCTTAGATCCAAGGCCTGTGCCTCCCCGGCCTCTCCTCCAGCCATCACTCCTCCCCTTCCTTACCTTCAACCCCTACTCCTGGGCCCAGAAACCTCTTTCCCTGGGCCCAGAAGCCTAGCTCCTCTCTGTCTTGCTCCTTCACCCCATTTAGCAACTGTAGCCACCCTGTTCTCTTTGCTTCTTCCATCCACCCTGCAGAACCGTGCTTACCATGGGGGACACGAGGAGGAGCTCAGGGTCCCCGGTGGCACTTACAGTCTGGGGCGGGGAGCAGGCCGTGAGGAGGGAATCACAGAGCGCATGTAAGGCTACAGCTCAGGAGAAGAGGGGTGCGGGGCCTTCACCTCTCTCATTTGCTCCTCAACGCCCGGGGCTCCATCCGCCCAGACGGCGTCATGGCACAACCAGGACCCCTTCTCTCTTCTCACCTTTCCTGGAGCCCTCTGCAGGGACTCTCCACTCCCTTCTGAGAGTTCTGTCTGTCCCTTTTCTGGCTTTTTTTTTTCCAAAGCACTTCCTGCTTTGGGGTCCTTTTCCTAGGCCTATTGCAGGACACCAGCCTCCTTTGGGAACCTGCCTCTGTGTGCATCTAATTCACCCTTCGAACCACTGACTGCCCCAGCCTGACCTCCACACACCACCTCCTTTAGGATCCTGACGGTGTGCATCCAGTCCTGATGACCTTGTCCTGCTGATATTTCAACTCCACATGGCCCCCGCCACCCCTCTGTCCTCTCTCTGTCCTCTTTCCACCAGCCGCCCCTCCTCCATCTCCTGGGCCAGGGAAAAGCCTCACAGAGCTCCCAGCCCCGGAGCCTGCAGCCCGGGCAGCACCTCTCACTGCTCCCATGTCCAGTCCCTGTTGATCCCCCCTCAGCCCTGTCTCCTGCACTGGGCTCTCCTCCCCGGCCTGGGGCCTGGTTTAGCATAAGAATTGCATAGTACCAGACTCTTCAAAGGCTTCTGGACGGGTCTTCTTTCTGCTGCTGAAAACACTTTGGCTAAAAGCAAGAGGACCCAGAACAATTTGGTCAAAATGAATATTCCACGGTGATTATTTTTCAGAGCGTTGGTCATCTTGATGTGCCGTGACGTGGTTTTTAAAGAATTTTCACGCACCTTTCACCACTTGGATCCATTTTTCACCCAGAGTAGAAGTTTCATTTTATTTCTTTAAGGGATCAAGACCTGGTATTACCAGGCTCTACTATAATCAAAGGCAGACACAGAAAACAAGTAGTCTCCTATAGAAATCTGGTTTACTGCCCCAGCTGGGTAGCTCAGTTGGTTAGAGCATCATCCCCATAAGCCAAGATTGAGGGTTCAATCCCCAGTCAGGGGACATACTAGAATTGAGTGCATAAATACATAGAACTACTAATCTCTCTCTCTCTCTCTCTCTCTCTCTCTCTCTCTCCTTTACTCTCTCTAAAATCAATCAATAATTTTTTTTAATCTGGTTTACAGCATCCATCTAGATAGTGTCACACAACTGTCCCTTGGAAAGCAATGCATATGCTTTATGCCAATGTGCTGCCCTGTGAAAATCCATTTTGTAATATCTGTGTCTGTGAAATGCTACCTTTGCCACCCTTTCTCTACCAGGAAGACGGACAGCAGAGAAGCTGCTGGCAAGCCCAGCCATTTCCCGGGGACTCCTGCAGTTTTGCGCTCTTGGTGATTGCATTGCTGGGAAGGAACAGAGAGAGGGTGACCGAACCCCATCCTGGAGGTGACCGAACCCCACCCCGTGGCGGTCTTCCTGTTTGCAAGTTTACCTGAACAGAGAGTCCGTTTTCAAGACTGGGGTATGGAGTAGTAGTACCATCTGAACTTCCACGGAGTGCAGTGGTTTGGTAATTAGAGGCCTCCTGCTGGCTTCCGGGAGGATGAGGATTACTAAAAAGTACAGTGCTCAATCTTTTCAATAGCCAAAGGCAGCTGTCAACCCAACACCGACAGAGCATCGTCATCCTTGGAGGGAGATCGTGTCACCCAGGGCAAGGAGCCCAGTCAGTTGTGTCCCACCACCAGCGTGGAAGGAATCATTACCTGCCCCATCACCCATCTGCGATCCTGGAAAGGTAGGTTGTCAACTGAATTTATATAAATCAAAAGTTCTGAATTTTGAATGAAGAAAGTCCTTACTATTCACCAAATTCACCCACGAAAACAACATCAACATACAAGTTTGACATGTATTCCTCTAGCCTTCTTCCTAAACATACCTGCCTGTATATTCATACATATATACAAATATACTTTACATTTTAAGAAATGGATCAGAGCTATAGATATTGATCTGCACCCTTGGTTTTTATAAACTTTTCAATGGAGTGTAAATACCTTTTCCAGGTAATTCAACTCTCAATGCTAGCACTGTAGAACATTTGGATAAGCCTTTGCTGTGGGGGCTGTCCTGTGCATGTAGGACATTTAGTAGCATCTCTGGCCTCTACTCAGTAGATGCCAGCAGCATATCCCCTCCCCAAATTGTGACAACCAAAATTGGCTCCAGACATGGCCAAAGGTCCCCCGAGAGGACCCCTCCATGGGAACCGCTGAGGTGGAGCCATCTTTTTCTAACAGCTGCTTAGAATTCCATACTATGGATGTACCATCATTTATTTAACTATTCCCCTACTCAGCAACACTCAAAATCTATTTTAAGTGCATCTGAGGAATTCAACGGTTAAACACACACACAAGAGATATATATTTTTTTTACTTTATCCTTCTTGTAAAATTTGAATTACTGTGCTCCTCATTTGATTAAAACAGATACTCTTGTGTGCATTAGGCAGTGCTATGTGCTTTTTGGTGTTTGTTTATATGGCGCAGGCATTGACAGAATTTCACCTTGTGCCAAGAAGAGGTGGGAGATCTTTAGCACTGGTGGCCGCGTAGAACAGTGGCACTCTCCTATGCTGCTGATGGGGTGGCAGTGGGGCAGCCTTTCTGGTGGGCGGGGAGGCCCGTCGCCCTATCTAACGCTCTGCTTCTTGTTCAGTAAAATGAGCTAGACCAGAGAGCTCCGTCTGTCCCTTCCCTTCTCCTTAATCTGCATGAAACCAGTGCGACTAGATGGCTGTCCAAGATAAATGCCTGGCCCTTCTCAGAAAGACAATTAATGTGCTCAGAGACTGCTTAAACACAGATGAATGTGAGATTAACAGACGCAGGGCCATCTATCCACCCTGCCAACGAGCCGGCTCCTCCTCACCTGCTTTCTCATTAGACACCACCAAGGAAACCCGCACCGTGCAACGCGGCTGTCGGCTCTATTTTTTGAGATAATTACAAGGCTCGGCTTGGATCCACGTAAAGGCAGAAACAGGGGACAGAGAAGGTTTAAGGCGAACTCCGCCCCTTTCTCCTCTGCTGAAACTATCCCGACGGGCTTTAAAGGGAAGAGAAAGCCGCATGAAACTTTCATCAGAGCCAGAACGGCTGCTGCAGGAGCTGCGGAGCCCGAAGTCCTAATTCTGGACAGTGCCCAGTACAATAATTACTCACCTTCCCTCCCGGCGGCCGCTGCTCTCCTCCCCGCCCCCTCTGCTCTCCGGATCTGGGAACAGGAGTGCCTTAAGGCGAAGGAATGAGGGGCGAGAAAGGAAGAGAAGGCGGGAGACAGTTCAGAGCAGAACCCATCGTGTCTCTAACTGCAAACTAATTACCAAACCACTGCACTCCGTGGAAGTTCAGATGGTACTACTACTCCATACCCCAGTCTTGAAAACGGACTCTCTGCTCAGGTAAACTTGCAAACAGGAAGACCACCACGGGGTGGGGTTCGGTCACCTCCAGTATGGGGTTCGGTCACCCTCTCTCTGTTCCTTCCCAGCAATGCAATCACCAAGAGCGCAAAACTGCAGGAGTCCCCGGGAAATGGCTGGGCTTGCCAGCAGCTTCTCTGCTGTCCGTCTTCCTGGTAGAGAAAGGGTGGCAAAGGTAGCATTTCACAGACACACCTGCCCTTGACATTCATTTCATGAGCAGAAGGTCGCCCTTGGTATCTGAGCCTGTCCCTCCACCCCCACCCTGATGACAAGTACAAAAACTACAATAATGTTGGGAGATGAAGCAACAATATTCACAACAGAGGCTGCGTGCTGCCCCAGCAGGTGACACGCTCTGCTCTTGTGATGGGATTGGAACTTGGACTCGTTGTGGCGCTTTTCCTTGGTGCCCCTGCTTATATAAGACTTTTCATCGGTCAGAGGCCTCCTGCTGGCTTCCAGGAGGATGAGGATTACTAAAAAGTACAGTGCTCAGTCTTTTCAATAGCCAAAGGCAGCTGTCAACCCAACACCGACAGAGCATCGTCATCCTTGGAGGGAGATCGTGTCACCCAGGGCAAGGAGCCCAGTCAGTTGTGTCCCACCACTGCATGGAAGGAATCATTACCTGCCCCATCACCAAGCTGCCTGGTTTGTTCATTCAGCCGCTCCCCTACTATTTTCTGGGGGCTGCTGTGTCTCAGCGCTGCGCTTGGTGAACTGGTATTACAGGCTGAGCCCAGAGTGGCCCATACCCCGTGAGGCTTGCATTCCAGCTGAGGGGACAGAGCAAGCTAGAAGGTGACCATAAAGTGAGGATCGAGGGACAGGGGGGGGGGGACAGAATCAGAGGAGCCTTAGAATTCAGGACAAGTCGGGAGCCTGTAGTATTTCCAAGTACATAGGGGAGTCAATGTGCATGATAGCAGAAAGGGACTGAATTCCTCTCATTCGCACATGGAGAATGATTTGGATGGAGCAATAGAAGAAGCAGCTAACCATAACCCTTCAGCACCACGCCCCGTCCTGCTCTTCAGACATGGGATGCAGGGTACACCAGTGGTTTTCAACCTTTTTACATTTGGAGACCAGTGAAAATAGGAGAATTATTACCGGACCACTAAGGCAGAAATCACCCTGCACATAAATGAATTCGACTAAGATCATTGGGTCTATAATCTTCATAAAAGATCAGGGTGGTTACCTCTTTCAAAGGCTGGCACAAAATTTTTAAAGGATTGGTCTACAGACCAGTCATATGAATAAATTATATGAGATACACCATAATTTATGAGATACACACATAATTTATGAATAAATTACATGAGACACATCATATTATGTGAGACACACCATATAGACAAAGAGTAGCTCACTACAGAAGCATCTCAGTGGAGGAGAAAGAGCCTAGGATGTTAAAAGCCAGGTGGTCCTGGCTTCTGCCACTAGACAACAAAATCCATTAGCATAGGGATTATATCTTGTTCTCCACTATATTCCCAAACCTGGCCATTCCTGGTACCTGTCAGGAGCTCAACAACAACCAGTAGGCTGGATGAATGGATGGGTGGGTGGATGGGTGGGTGGATGGGTGGGTGGGTGGATGGGTGGGTGGGTGGGTGGATGGGTGGGTGGATGGGTGGGTGGATGGGTGGATGGGTGGGTGGATGGGTGGATGGGTGGATGGGTGGGTGGATGGGTGGATGGGTGGGTGGGTAGATGGATGGATGGGTGGGTGGATGGGTGGGTGGGTGGATGGATGGGTGGGTGGGTGGGTGGGTGGGTGGATGGGTGGGTGGATGGGTGGGTGGGTGGATGGATGGGTGGGTGGGTGGATGGGTGGGTGGGTGGGTGGGTGGGTGGGTGGGTGGGTGGGTGGATGGGTGGATGGATGGGTGGGTGGGTGGATGGGTGGATGGGTGGGTGGATGGGTGGGTGGGTGGGTGGGTGGATGGGTGGGTGGGTGGGTGGGTGGGTGGATGGGTGGATGGGTAAATAGGTCTAAATTCTACTATGTTCCCCTGTTATTAAGAATACAAATAACCAAAATTTAAAATTCCTTAAACCTATGTGTCTATTTCTAATCATAGCAACCTTAAAGCACCTCCTTCAAGAAGCAATAGCTAATCATAGCCATGAATGTGAGTCCGACTGCCTGCAATAGTCTCCAGGCATGACACCTTGCTCACATCTCCTAACCTCTTTGAAACTCAGTTTTCACCTTTGTAAGGCAGAAAAATAACAGCACCGGTTTCATTGGTCTCTAATGAGAATTAAATGAGATATTCCTGGTAAATCGCTTAGGACAGTGTATATGGCAAATATAACGAGTGCACGATAAATGATATACTCCCCCTCCTCCTCTCCTTTCCGGTTTTCCCGACCTCTGACATTAGCTCTCACCGTGCTGGGCTGCCCTCCAAGCCACACCACCCATCTCCAGGGCTCCACAGCCTCTTACCTTTTCCCTCATTCCTGGGGGCTCTAATCAGTCATCAATGACAGAACAACCAACCGTACACAGTCAGCACATGCTGGGCTGAATGTGCTAAAGTCTTCATAACCCAACGCCGAGGAAGAGAATCTAGTAATTAATTTTTTAAATGTAATATATATTTAATGCAATATTAATATTTAACTCACTCGATGCAATATTTAATTTGTTATCTAATGCAAATAAAAGCAGTAAACAGATTTATTAATGATTTACACAAGCACTCGCCTATTCTGTTTTAAAGAGTTTTTCTGCCTAGACGATGATTTTCTACCCCACAGAGAGCAAATATAGGCAGGCTGTGAGCCGGTTCTTGTCAGTGGATCAGAGTTATCATCTTGTGAGTGAGCTGGGCCAGGAAGCAGCAGCCACGATTTCATTTATTCAGATAGTTAATGAGGGCACACTATGTGCTGGCCACTAGGCTGAGACCTGGTGGAATGAGAGGAGAGGTCCTGTTCTCACAGAGCTCACAATCTGGTGGGAAGTAACATAAAACACTGGGACAGCTAAAGGAAGTACTAGGAAGGGAACCCTGCAGATAGTCACACACCGAGCACTCGCAGGACACCTAACCCACACGTGGGAGTGGTCGGGGGAGTACGGACAAGGAAGGCTTCCTGGAGGAAGCAATATCTGAACTCACATCCTTGGGGGAAAAGCTAGAGTGCTCCAAGCAGAGGGAAGAGTTGGGTCAAAGGCTGCCAGTGACTGAATGTTTGTGTGCTCCCAAAATTCACATGTGGAAATCTTAACCCTCAGTGTGATGGTATTAGGAGGTGGGTCCTTTGGAAGGTAATTAGGTGATAAAAGTAGAGCTCTCCTGTGTGGGATTTGTGCCCTTATAAGAAGAGACACGGGGCCCTGGCCAGTTGGCTCAGTGTTAGAGCATTGGCCTGGCATGTGGATGTCCCAGGTTCCTGAAGATTTGACTTGCCATACTCCATAATTATGTGAGCCAATTCCTTATAATAAATGTCTTTCTACATGCACACACATTGGATTGGTTGTGTGCAGTTCAAGCCCAAAGGTCTTCTGCTATAGAATGCTCTCTTGCCCGGGAAAGACCTTTTGTTCTATTTAGGTCTTCAACTGATTGGATGGGGCCCACCCACATTATGGAGGGCAGTCTGCTTTACTCGAAGTCCACAATTCAAATATAAGTATCATCCAAAAACAGCCACACAAGAACACTCAGAGTGCTCTCAGAAAATGAAAACCAAATGCATAGATGATGAGAATGCCCCTTCCTGCCTGCCTGCTCCTCAGAAGCCAGATGCTTTTTTTTAAAACATTTGTCATGTTAACTAAGAAATAGAAGAACCAGAGACAAACAAATGGAGGCTCCTCTTAGTGACCCGTGGACAAGGTAGAACATCTCAGTGGTCATTTATTCCACTTAGTTGAATAGCTCACATTCTACATTTGTCTTTGGGTTGATGACTTTCGCATTTACATTTTCATCGTGACTGCTCACCGGAGTTTTAGTCCGATTGTACCACTTGGTACGTCCCAATGTCACATGGAACTCAACAGACTCAGAATTAAACTCAGTTTCATTTCCCCATGTCAAAAAAAAAACACAAAAAAAAACACTCAGAGTAATGTTTGACCACATATCTGGGCACTGTGTGGGTCAGCCAAGTAGACACAAAATTAACCATCACACCAGTCCAAAAATCTGACTCGAAGAATTAAAGGGTTGTTGTTTTATGCCTTTAATTTAAGAGTGGATTGTTATGCAGTGATACGACATTAGGACACGCTTGACAGAGACTCCTGCAAAGGAAGATGTGGAGGACTCGGGCCAGGCGCCTCCACATCTGAGTCACCGTGAGTGCTGTTCCCTCAGTGAGAAACTGCGTTTCACCTTGGGACAGCAAGGACAAGAATTAAAGTCCAAACTTCAAATAAAACCCCAGTTCCTCACCTGGGCGGGCATCACTTGGCCTCAGCCCCCCACCCCCTCCGGCCTACCTCCGATGGCTTTCCCTAATGCTCCCGTTCCTTCACTCACCCTCGTGGGTCACACCGAACTCCTACTCTCTTCCCCTACAATCCCCTTCTCCCCTCTTTTCCCTCGCTTGGTAACTAAGCTTTAACATCATTTTCCCCGACCACCACTCTATCTAAGGAAACCCCAAATGGGCAAAGGGGTAACTAACCCCTTCTCGCTCCTGCCTGAGAACTGAGCCACCAGTCAACGTCCGAACACTGTCTCCCCGGTAACCTCAGTAGTGAGGATGTCTATTGTATCGCTAGGCAACATGGCCCAGGGTGTAAGTGATCTCTCACGGGCACTTTGCACCCAGCCTGGGAAGAACTGTAAATGGACTATAAGTACCTGACAGAATGCCACACTTCGGACCTCGTTACTCAGTAATAAGATGCTCCATGCAGAGACCCTGAGAGCTCTGCCTGTAGGGTTGTGACAAGAGAGACTGGCTGATGCTAAGCCAGGGCAGCCCCACGCCTGCCCAGTGTGGGGCCATCTCCTTGTCCCGGAGCTACACTGTGTGGACCGCTGATGAGGAGGGACACCTGACACTGCCCTGGTGACCAGTTGGGTTCCCCATCCTCTATCCTCCCCAAGCTTATGATGCCGAGAGAGAACTATGGCGTTCTGGAGAGTCTGAATGCTTAGTTGAGTCGAGAAAGAATCTTCGTGCACCTCCCTAGTTCCACTGTCTCTTGCTTCACCCTGGCTTCCCCTCGGGGCACCTTACACACTTAGCTTTATTCGCTACCTGTTTGTTTACTGTTGGTCTGTCCCCTAGACTGTGACCTTGAGGAAGACAAGAGCCGTGTCTGTTCTGTTCACCCCTGTAAACATAGAGCTTATCCTGGTGCCTGTCATAGAGCAGGAGCTTGATAAATATCAGATGGATGGAAGGATGGACAAATAAGATTAGAGGAAGAAGGTGCAAGAGACAAAAGTAAGAGGCGAACAGAATCCAGATTGCAGAAGGCCTTATTGAAATGCACATCAGCAGAGAGTCACCTAAGGACCTTGAGGAGATACTGCAGAGTGTCAAGGAAAAGAGGTGCGAGCAGCCAGGTTGTGGTTCAGAAAGGTCGTGCAGGCAGCAGTCGGGAGAGGGGGGACTGGGGCAGGAGAGAGGAGAGGCAGGGGAACGACTAGAGGACCATCTAATCGCCCTGCTGGAAGGCAGTGGGGATGCGGAAGATAAAACAGTCCTAAGAGATGTTTCAGGAGCAACATCTTTGCACTCAGTGACCAAGTTAGACCCGGGCGGCGGATAAAGGGAGGAGCCTAGAGTGACCGCAGACGGCGGATAAAGGGAGGAGCCTAGAGTGACCGCAGACGGTGGATAAAGGGAGGAGCCTAGAGTGACCGCAGACGGCAGATAAAGGGAGGAGCCTAGAGTGACCGCAGACGGCGGATAAAGGGAGGAGCCTAGAGTGACCGCAGACGGCAGATAAAGGGAGGAGCCTAGAGTGACCGCAGACGGCAGATAAAGGGAGGAGCCTAGCGTGACTGCAGAATTGGCACTTTGGGGGACTGGGCGGATGGTGGGGATGTTCACCTGGGGAGAGGGAGTTTGCTTTTGGACCTCCCGGAGGAGAGGTCAACCAGAGGGTTGGTGCCTGGAGATGGGGAGGCTGGGAGTCGGCACACCTGGGGGGTAGTCGGGAGCCGCCGATACGACTGAGCCCGTGTGGAGAGTAAGTACGCGGAGTGAGAGGAAAGGGGCCAAAGAGAAAACTCAGCCAGTCCGGTGCAGAAAGAAGAGCTGGCGAGAGGCCCTGAGAGGGACCCTACACGAGCCGAGCCAGAGCAGAACGAGAGGGATCCGTGTCTCTGAAAACCTCAGGACACTGCTGCTGGTACCTCGGTGGGGGAACCGGTTTCTCTTTTAAATAACAGTCATTTCAATTTGCATTTAATCTCTCTCAGGTAGAGTAAGATTACTTCCCACCTTTGAGTCCTCTGAAGCCCTGCACGTAGTAGGTCCTTAATAACCTCCCCGTAATCTGAACCATCTGAGGATGGGGCGGAAAATCACTAATTAGTTTCAATCCAGACTAATTGCTTTTTTTAAACTCCCACCTTAAATCTGACTCTTAATAAGTTCTGAGAATCGATGTTTCATTATTTTCTGCCACAGCGGAGTTTATCCCTGTTGCTGGGTCATTACAAGTCGTCACTCTCTGAGAGGTCCCCTTACTGTCTCTCATTTCCGGGTCTCCCTGCAGGATATCTTGGTTCTTGAAAGCGAAAGAAAAAAATATATATATTAAATGGATCTTTGAAATTAACCAGCGGGACCCACCAGACCAGGGGAAGAGGTGTTCTGGTTCTCTCCGAGCCCACTCCAGGCAGAATCCATACTGCTTAAGAGGAATAAATGGAAGGCTTTATTCGGGCCTCGATCATAATGGGGTATTTTTCGTGTATCACGGCCATTCATTGAGCGCCCACTGTACGCCAGGCACCAGCCAAGCAGCCTCCACGTGACCCCATTTAATCATCACAGCCACGCTGAGAGGTTTGGACGATGATCAGCCCTGTTTTCCAGGTGGGGAGTCCTGAGCCTGAGAGAGGTGAAGGAGCCTGCTCAGCTCATGGAGCTATTAGGACGCATCGGTCTGCTTTGAAACCTATTCACGTTTCCCCAGAGCAGCCTGACACGCATACCTGGTGTGAGTGTCCAGCTCCGAGTCACTCGGGCCCCAGAGGAGCCTGCTTAGGAGGCACAGAGCTGCCCCGGTCTGAAGCCCCAAAGTCACCGCGGAAGGACAACAGCGGCGAGTTTCCTCCTACCTCCGGCTGCCCGCAGGCAGCGATCCCTCCCTTCCGCCCCCGCACGGAGATTCCTGCACAGAAACCTTTGTGTACAGCTGAGCAGAACAGCACACAGGCCCTGAGAGCAAAGAAGGAAAGCGCCGTGGCCCAGGCTCTCCAAGCAGTGTCCCCGTCTTCTGATGACACAGAGCACCGCCCGCCCGGCCCCTCGGTTTTCCCCCCCGCAGTGGGTCTGAGCATGAGGGAAGCCCATCTGAAGGGGCTCTCCAAGCCAGCTCACGATCTCTCAGCTCTCCGTGCGCCAAAGCAGGAGAAATCCAAGAACAACACACTTGTGAATCATCCACCCCCTGCCCCCGCCCTGCATCACCAGATCCCTTTGTAAATCTCCGGAGCTGTTGAGCTTACCCCCTCATCACCCCACTTCCATTCTCATCCAGGAGTGAGAGTGTCCAAAGGGAGACAGCGAGGAGCCGCTATGGCTGGGAGCCCAGCAGGATGGGCTGCAGACCTTGCCTGTGAGACCCTGAGTGTATCCCAGGGGTCCCCAAACTACGGGCCGCATGCGGCCCCCTGAGGCCATTTATCCGGCCCCCACCACACACCCGGGAGGGGCACCTCTTTCATTGGTGGTCAGTGAGAGGAGCATAGTTCCCATTGAAATACTGGTCAGTTTGTTGATTTAAATTTACTTGTTCTTCATTTTAAATATTGTATTTGTTCCCGTTTTGTTTTTTTTTTACTTTAAAATAAGATATGTGTAGTGTGCATAGGGATTTGTTCATAGTTTTTTTATAGTCTGGCCCTCCAACGGTCTGAGGGACAGTGAACTGGCCCCCTGTGTAAAAAGTTTGGGGACCCCTGGTGTATCCGGTCCTCTCCCCAAGCCTTACTTTCCTTGTCTGTGCAATGGGATTAATTACATTTCCTGCCTCCTCAGACACAAGGAGGGCACTTATTTACCCCAGAACCAAGCGAACAGTGAGACCTCAGCAAATGTGAAATGTTAGCTCTTCTTATTATCTGTATACACAGCCGACTGCAAGTGAAGAGCTCTGCAGAGGTGCAGGTGACTTGAGAGGGCAGATGTTCGAAAGCCCGGGGTGGCGCAAGTACCTCCCTGTTGGCAGTTCGGTGTGAGACCGGGGAAGGAGTGTGGAGCAGGGTGGGCTCAAAGCCCGGCCACATCCTTTTGTATCTTGGGCAAGTTATTCAACCTCTCTGAGCCTCGTGTAGTTTAGGGTCTAATGTGAGAGAAAGGGAGTCAAATAAACGCATAAACAGAAACTGCTATTTGTCTTTCTTCTATAAAAGAAAGAAGAATGGTTCCGAGAGAGCAAAACAACAAAGCAGCCCACAGCATCCGGCAGGGGAGAAGGTAGCCTGGGGGATGTCTCTCCGAGGACGCTAAGAGGAGCAGGGGTCGGTCAGTAAAGAGGGCAGTGGAGCGTCCTAGAGAGAGGAACAGCACGTGCAGAGGCCCCGTAATGGGAAGGAAGCGGTCTAGTGACGACAGCCAGGGGGCTGCAGCAAGAGACGGAGGAGACGAGGACTCCAAACCGGAGGGGCAGGCGGCAGGCAGACCCCGCCTTCTTCAAGAATAAACATCTTAGCTGGAGGACAGAGCTTTCCATCAGCTCTGCTGATTTATCCCAGATGCCCGGAGCAATGCTAGGCTCATAGTTGGTGCTCAAAATATATTTGCTGAACTTATAAAAGGCGAGCTCGTATAACTTATTATTAGCAAGGCAGTCACTTAGGGGTGAATGCACCTTGCACTGAGCTCTGGTCCTTGGTGAGCAACGCCAGAGGGGGAGTCCAGGGTTCTAGATTGTCAACAGCTATGAGAGGCTGCTGTCCTCAAGCACCTGCCCGGAGCACCTTCCCCAGGGTCTGTAACCCACCCACCCACCCACCCCCCGCCACCCCAGAAGTACACAGAAAACCTGGGTGTGCCACGACAGGGCTTGGAAAGTGAGCGGTTTTCTCTGCGCAGCAATTTTTAGGGAAATTCTATGCTTAACAGCCCACATAGGAGAGGTTTATTTCCCAGCTGTTCGTTTTATTTCAATAAACAGCCCCATTTTGTGGTGAAGTGTCCCAAACACACAACACACCTAATTCAGGTTCTTTGTCTCTGGAAATGCACACAGCACCTCCCTCCTTTCTGCTCCCCAGGTAGGAGAGTGGGGTTCAGGCGGGACTTGAGACCCTAAATGGGGGTGCGGTGAAGGTGGAAGGCATGGGGTTCGTGCCTAATACAATAATGCTAAAAGGTGAAGAAACGGAGGTATTGTTCTCCGATTCTCAAAAAAAAAAAAAAAAAAAAAAAAATGGGCTGCCCCCTCCTGGCAACCTGAACACCTCCGAACTGAGGAACCTGATGTCAAAAGGCATATCCAGGCCCTGGCCGGTTGGCTCAGCGGTAGAGCGTCGGCCTGGCGTGCAGGGGACCTGGGTTCGATTCCCAGCCAGGGCACATGGGGGAGGCGCCCATTTGCTTCTCCACCCCCCTCCTCCTTCCTCTCTGTCTCTTCCCCTCCCGCAGCCGAGGCTCCATTGGAGCAAGGATGGCCCGGGCGCTGGGGATGGCTCCTTGGCCTCTGCCCCAGGCGCTAGAGTGGCTCTGGTCGCGGCAGAGAGACGCCCCGGAGGTGCAGAGCATCGCCCCCTGGTGGGCAGAGCGTTGCCCCTGGTGGGTGTGCCGGGTGGATCCTGGTCGGGTGCATGCGGGAGTCTGTCTGACTGTCTCTCCCCGTTTCCAGCTTCAGAAAAATACAAAAAATAAAATAAAAAGAAAAAAAAAAGGCATATCCAGACCAGTGTCTAGGAACTGACCTCCATCACACAATCACTTCCCGCCCTGCCATGTGGCCCCCTGTGACCTCACCACCAACCTCAACTGATTGGATGGAGGTGATCTGACCCAGAGGGAACCGATCCATTGGCTGATGGGCCACCAGTCAGATTCACTCTGCACAGAGTGAGTGGGAAGAGGCCGTCCGTCGTCGGAGCCACAGGCACATGAACTGAGAAGCCCCCTAGCGAAAGGCGGTGGCAGCCACCTGAGCCTGTGTGCCCAGGCAGTTCCAGACGAAAGAGACTGAGAAGTGATGTTGGCCAAATGAATTTGTAAAATTTGTATTTTTTGAGTTGGCTCACTCTTATCGTTACAAAATGGCGCTGGGCAGTGCCAGGGATATGTGGTCTGTGAAATTGCAAATTACCTTCCTGCGTGGGAAGGGCCATTGTTTTGCTGACATTTGCTGGGGGAGAGGTTTTCGTGCCCGAGAGTTTTGAAAAGGAGAGAAGAAGGAGAAGAGGCAGGAAAGAAGCCGTGTTTGCCGAATGAGAGAGCGGAGAGAATGCAGGGTGCTGAGGAAGAAGCCATGTTGGCAGGGAGGGAGACGGTGTGCAGATGGGGAACCGGAGGTGAGGGGCTTTTGTGAGCTCCCCTGAGACTGGTGGGCTTTTGGTTCCAGGAAGAACTGGAGAAGATTCTCCCGGTTGTGGAACCAGGTAATGTGTCAGGGCTTTGGGAGCTCTGAGTGAAAGGAAAGCATTTTCCCTGTGTGTTTGCTGGTTGGCCCCGGTGCAAGACTTTAATAAAAGGATGGCCCACTATTTTTTGGCTCCACTGTTTTTTTTACTGTCTACCTGAATCCAACAAGAACCTGCACATGCATGACTGTGACTATGGTGACCCCTGGCTCTACAAGTGAGCAAAGCCAGGTCACCATGGGCTGCAGAGAGATCGGGGAGGGAGACAATACCTACTAAGAGAGTGTGCTGGGAGGCTGCCCAGCCCAGAGAGAGAGCAGGCCAGACGCAGGGTAAGTAACGGAGCGAAGGCCACGCAGCTTGTAAGAGCCTGAGCCAGGATTTGAGCCCCAGCCTAACTCCAGGCTCTGAGTTCTCGGGACAGCGCACGCTGCTTTTTGCAGGAGGGTGGCAGGTAGAATGCTTTGCGGGGAAGATATTCAGAGGAGGAGAGGGGTCTGCAGAGTAAGAGCAGAAGGCGCTGGCAGCAGAGACCAGCCCCGGGGCTGGCGTTGCAGTTCTGGCATGGTCTTCTGTTACTGAGGTCAGGTTAGGGGGTGGGAGGGGGGGGTGGCGTTTAGCCTTTATTGAGTGCTTATATGTACCAGAAGCTCATATCACTTATCCCACGGACCACGCCACAAGAGGTCTATGCAGGAGTTTTTTATTAATCCACATTACAGATGATAAAGTCACTTTCTGGTGAAGCCAGGTCTATGTGCCACCCAAGACCACATGGCTGTGTGGCATGTGACTTTTCCACCATGCTGAGCACAGCAGAGAGAGAGAGGCCAGAGAAGCATCTTGGTCATGGGGGATGGAGAGTAGGGCCCAAAGGACATTTCAGGGGATGAAGTGTCAGCCAGACGACACCCAGGGAAAAGTCAGTAGGGACACTCAACAGCTAAAAAGGTGGAAACCTTCCAAAATTCTTAAGAGAGTTGCGGACAAGAAAGGAAGTCACACTTCCAGGATCGCTGCTGATTCGGAGCCTGTCCTGGATTTCTGCGCAGTGGCGACCGCTGCCTCTGCTTCCATCCACGTTCCCTTTAAGGTTTTCTGAGTGCCCCGAGGCCACCGGATTCTCTCTGATCCCTTGCCAGCCAAAACCAGCCACCAGATCATTGTCGCTTTTACCTGACAAATATCTCCACTCAAGTGTCAGTTACTCAACTTCTATTGTCCCCCTATTGACGCAATTCATCAATTGGAATTGTTACTTCCGTGGTGAAATCTGTCTTCCTTCATTTCCCATTAATGTCTTATAAGGGCACACAGTACAATCTGGGCATATCCACGTGGGTCTTGCCCAGGGTAAGAAATTCACTTTCAGAACCCTTTATATCCATCAGCAAAAATCAATGTGATTGTTAAAGGGTCTTTTACTTGTTAGGGCAATAAAGATTCTTCAAACTAAGGGTTCTTTTTACTCCGCACCCTACTCAAAGCATACTTGGTTTAAAATAAAAAAAAATTAAAAAAAAAAAAAAGAAATCAGAGGAAAGACGTTTTATTGTGCAGGTGACAAAACTTCCCCTATTTAAAAGCAATTCAGCATTCAGTACTGGTCAGACTGTTCCTTATTAAATAGTCCAGAAAAAAAAAATTTAATGGAAATGGTCCAAACTAGCTGAGTGACATGGATAAAGGCATGTCGCCCTGTAGATGTGGACACTGAAGAGCAGGCTGTGGAGCTCAGCACAGTCCCACCCACGTGGCTGAGACGATGCCGCAGAAATCACAGAGGGCAGGAATCACAGGGCAGATCGCAGACAGTGTTTCTCCGGCCCCGACAGCCTCCTGTCAGGGAACCCAGGATTCGAGGAAATGGAGAGTGACAGCTGCAGGAAGGATTCGAGATGGTTGGAATTGATTGCTTGCTCTGAATTCTTTCATTTAATCCAACAAATACTGATTGCCTACTAAGTATTAGACAAGATGATGGGTCTAGGGACAGCCATAAATAAGAGACAGGATTGCCACCCTCGGGGAGCTTACATCCGTGGAGATCCCTGTAGCAAAGGGAAGGTATGAGATGTTACCAACACAGGTAACGCAGAGACCCAGGAGCTGGGAGAGGAGGGGCCAGAGGGATGGGGCACAGCCGTCAAACACCATGTCCTGTTGATTGTCCCTCCTCAGTATTTCTCAGGTGAGTCTCCTTCTCCACACCTCCCCTGCTGTCGCTTTAGCCTAAGCCACCAAGTGACTATGCAAGGACTATCGGAACAGCTTTCTAAAGAGATTCCAGGAATCCATCCTGGTCCCCTGCCGCACACACCCCACACGCTGCCAGAGTGGCCCAGAGCGGTGTTTGAAGTCTAATCACCCACCTCCCTGATAAAGCCCCCCCCCCCGAAGAAAAAGGGGAGGAGGGGTAAGACAGGAGGGGAGGGAGGTGGAGGAGGAAGAGGAGGAGAAAGAGGAGGGGAAGGAGCTGTGGCTTCCCTGAGTAGCCGTGACTTTCCTAGCAAGTTGACCTTGGGCAATTGTCTTCAACATCTCCTTTCCTCGGCTACAAATGGGAGCTGATCATGGCACAGGTTGAACGAAATGTAACTGCCAATATTCAGCTCTTTTTGACCTACAAGAACGGCGATTCCATATGGTTCAACTCGATGCCTTCCTCACAAGGCTGTCTGTAGTAAGATGAGATGGGATTAGCGCAGCGCCGGGCATGCGGGGACGCTCCATGAATGATGGCTGTTGTTCACCTGACTCCTCCCTCTGCTCGTCCTACCTCTGTCTTTGCACAAACCCACTCTGGCCATTCTGTGCGTCCAGGCCGTGAGTCCCATGGGCGTTTGCCCTGAGACCCTGAAATATGTGGGTTGGGGAGGAGGTACCCTCTTTTTCCCTGTGGTACAGTCCATCGCTGGAGCCATCTTTATTTCCGGCCACCTCTGCAGAGCTGATGTCTGCCTAGCACAGAGGAAAATTGCTTCTGCCACATCCTCCAATAAGAATGATTTTCTTCATGCTCCGTTTGTCTACAACTGTCTTCCCGATCATTCTCGCTGTTAGCACATGGTCTACACGCTTGAAATTCAGCCAGAGGAACTGGGTGAAATTTATGACCCGCTGACTACTGAAGCTCTGAGCTATCAGATTTGAATATAAATGTGGGAATGAGGTCATCAGACGCAACAGGTAGCCAGACAGCCAATCTGCAAATCCGCCATGCCGGAAATCCATTCTTTAATCTGCTACCGATTAAAAACATTGATCAGACAACCTACGTTAATTAATAGAACACAGGAATTTTCCCAGCCTTTTATTTTGAGATTATAATTTTTGATGGAGTTTCAACTGCCTCCGTGTCATTATTAATGTCAGCGTTTTGCCAATAATGCTCTGCTCAAACAGAACAGTTCATTAGTGCTAAAACCAATTTACTGGAAGGGGCTGCAAATCGCCTCGATTTTCTCTATTAATGTATTACAAGATGAAATATTTCATGAGCTGTTGGTTGACATGCTCGACACTTTGTCTCATGCTGCTTAGCTTGCTCAAGGTGGAAAAAAAAAATCTCCATTTGGCAAATGAGATGCCAGGGACAAGCTAAAAAGTAAATCCGGGGCCCTTAAAAAATGGTTTACTGCCCTTCAAATATAGACAAGCCCCATCTATATTTTTCTAAGGAACTTACCTCTTACAAGATAACCTTCAAGATGAATGAAATCATCAAAGCACAATGCTGAAGATGGTACCTGGTGCAGAGTCAGCGCTAAATAAATATTAGCTCTTATGAGAGGGGGAGGGGAGCACAAAGACTAGAGAGGTTAAGATCACGGACTGCAAGTCACAAGATGAAGTCCAAATCCATCTCTGCCATTTCTTAGTTTGGGTGACCGCAGGCTTACAGCCAACCTCTCTGAGCATTAGTTTGCTTTTTTCCCCAACTCTAAAAAGGGCATTACTATATTAGCTTCCTGGGGCTGCCCTGAGAAGTAATCCCAGACTTGGAGGCTTATAACAATAGGTTACTCTTGCACAGTTCTGGAGGCCAGAGATCCAAATCAGGGCTTCGGCAGAGCCATGCTTCTTCCAGAGTTCTAGGGGAGAACCCTTTCTGCCTCTTCCAGTTTCTGGTGGCTCCCGGTATCCCTTGGCTTGTGGCAGCATCCCTCCAATCTCTGCCTCTCTCTGTATGTCCTCTCCTTGTCTAGGATTTGGGTAATTCATAAATCCAGGATGATTTCATCTCAAAATCCTTAACTAACATCTTCCAAAGAAGGTCACATTCCAAGGTGCCAAGTGGATATGAATTGGGGGCAGTGCTATTCAACCCACTACAGGGGGTAATGATAGAACCTGCTTCCTAGGATGGTGAGTGAGGTCAAGTGGGAAAATTGCACATAAGCTGCTTGGTCAAGAGCTGGCATCAGTAGGAGCTACATGTAGACACAACTATGCTAATTTACACTCCCCAAAGCCAGCTGGTTTTAAAGAGCTGCACGTTTCCCTGGAAGCACAGCTGTCCTCACTTCCCTTGTTTACCTGGTTTTTCTGTCCGCATTGCCATGCCCAGTCTGGGTTATTAAATTACATCAACAGTTTGTTGAGTCATCACCTCTGAGTGCCCTTCGATTCTCCCCACAGCCACCAGAGGGGGCTTTCCTACATACAGAAAAGACAAAGAGCTCACATGCATTTCCTCTTAGGGCCTCTATTCTTCTGGACTTCCCAGACCTCTCGGGACAGAGTCCAAACTCTCCTGACCCCAGGGTCTGGCCCTGCTTCCTTGTCCAGCTCCAGCTTCGACTCTGACTCCAACTCGAGCTCCAGCTGTTGCGTTAACCATGCAGAACGGCTTGCAGTTCCTTTAACATGCTGCATTTTTTTGTAATGTTATACCGGCTGGATAGAACATCCTTTCACACCATCCTTCTTGAATGTGACCCCATGAAGTCATGCTCTACTTTCAAGTCTCAGATAAGTCACTGCCTCCTCCAGGAAGCCTTCCTAGTTTGAGCGGCCAGTTCTGAGGTAAGTGCCTTATTGTTTATTCCCTGACTACCTTGATCAAAGTACTTCTCTCTCTCTCTGCAGTATATGTGCTAATCACCTGTCTATCTCCTTGGCCATGTGAAGAGTTTTTTTAGGTCAAGGATGATGGTGTCTTACTCACCACTGTATCCCCAACACCAAACCTAGAGCCTGGCCCATGTAGAAAATCCAATGAACAAAGGAATCAATGAATGAATCCTCACAGCTCTCCCGACAGGAATCTGATAAATATGAGATGGAAATTGCGCATGTCATTTAACTAGAGTCCCCTTACCAGAATAATCCAAACAACAATATTCTAGGCCAGAACAATGGCCCTAATCAAGACACCATGGTCTTGGAGACAAACCTTAATTTACACATCGATTTGTCCTTGGAAATCTACATCCATATATGTGCACATGCCTACATGAGGAGCGAAGAGGAGCCTGGTACTTGGGTGGCATATGACAAGGTAAGTCAGAGAAATGTGGCTCAACCAGCTTTGTGACCTGTGAAAAATCTCTTAACTTCTTCGGGGCCCCAACAGCCTCCACTATTTAACAAGTGAGTGAGTCTGGAAGACCAACGCATGAGAATCTCATTTTTGTTTCTTTGAAATTCAAATAACTGCCCTTGAATTCATCCCCCCCCACGCCCCAAACCCCACCCAACTAAATTTTATCAAACGTACACTCACCTCCTTGAAAGGAGATCCTTTGTCATGTGATTCCTGGCCAGGTAGAGCACGGCCTCCCGCCAGTCCTGCTGTGAAGCCATGACCTCCAGCACTTCGCAGGAATAACATTATTGACTGTTTACCCAGAGCCGCGGAGAGGTCCCTGGCCTCAGCCAAAAGGCCCCTGGAAAAACTGAACATTGTACATTTCTCTAAACTCCCGTGCGAGTCAAAATACCCTAGACACCCTAGTCCATTTAGGTTGAGGCTAAAATAACTCAGTGGAAATTTTCAACTAAACAAAAGATAATTTTATCTCCATGAGCTTTATCTCTTTTCTCCAATACTCCCAATATTTAGCAAGAATTCCTTCTAAAGCACTGGCCTAGGCTGAAGGGTAGGTGCCCTCTAAGGAACATGGATGGGGTATACAGTGCAGAAGGGATTTTGTGCCTGAAACAGTAGAGCGCCAAAGAGCCCAGAATTGCGGGGGCTGTGCAGGCAGGGCCGGAGTACTTCCTACGGCCGTGGGAGGAGGTGTTACCACTGCACCGCACTTCCTAGTCTCCACGCGGTCTTATACATTATTCCGCTGATGGGATTAAAACATATCTAACATGACATTTGTTCTAGGAGGATAAATCA